>NC_135171.1:10934173-11550423 GCF_041146795.1 Maylandia zebra
TGGTGGTACTGGTTAGCTAGCTTGCTACTCTGAGCCTGTAAATTTAACATTTCTCATTTTCTTCCCCCCAAAATGAACTTCTCTAATAAAAACAAAACAAACAGAAGAAGAACAGAAGAAAAGTTATTTAGGTTTGACGTAAATCTGTGACAAAGCCAATAACGCAAAGCTTCCTCTTACCGAGTCATTTCTTGTGTGATTTCAGGAGTCAAAATGTCAAGAAGCTGCCTCAGAAACCGAGTTACCAGTTTTGGTTTTTGGCCTTACAGTTTAGCTTTTTTAAAGGGTGTTCAGACTTCTCAAGTCTACTGCAAGTTGTCAACACTGGACGTTGACAACATGAAGCAATAACTCGAGAAAGAACAGCGAATCGAAGCTGAGCTGCCCAGTTCTTCAGTGAGGCTTCATCCAGTCATAACTTCCTTGGTCACAGGAGGTTTATGCCAACGGGAGACGTGTAGGCATCCCACAGAGTAACTGAACAATGAGCCTTACTTGTTTAGAACGTAGTGAACACATGCTACATGGACAAATATACTGGTAAACACCACACCTTGTTATCTTTTAATTCAGTTTCTCTCAGTCCCATAGCCACAAGTGTAGAAAATCAAGCACCTAGCCATGAAATGTGACTTTATGAACATTTGTGAAAGATTGAATCGATCTTTAGAGCTTTGAATTCGAGCGTGGTAGTGTAATAGGATGAAATTTGTTGTAAAAAGTCAGTTATTCGACAATCCGCTGGAAGTTGTATTATTACAAAGTAGAAACATTTAGGAACTCAGATAAGAAGGCAGACCACGTAAAGTTACAGACTGTAAAAGAAGCCAATGCTCTGCTGACTCAAGTTTGTTCCAAACTGCCTCATTAAAATCAGCACATAAAACTGTGGACCAGAGACTTCACAGCACGGGTATCCACGGCTGAGAAGATCTTGTAGACGTCAAGTGTAGGTGGCCGAGTATTTCTGTCTTGATCAGTTCTCTGAAACTGATTTAAAGTGCTTCTACTGTTGTTGTCAAAGAGATTGTTGAGCTAAAACTCCTAAAATGTGTATTATCTTGTAGTTTTTTATTAGTATTACCAATAAATACACCGGCAAGCGATTCAGAATAGCTTATAGTAGGCAAACAATTGAGTCGTTGAAGTAGTTGAAGAGGTCTGCTGCACGGCAGTGAACAGGTTTGTTTTAGCCTGGATTTGGTAAAATCGTATCATTTATTTAATGAGTGTGCACACATAAAGAAACGTGTATCAGTTCACATCAAACATTACTGTAAGATAGTTATTAGTTATTTTAATCTACAGCTAATATTAGTCTGACAAGGCAGAGCCAATTCCTAAAGGGCGGATAAGAACACGCAACCTCCGATGGGGATTGAAGCACTACAATCTTCTCTATATTGATTTGTTTTTGCCACTTGGCTTGTTAATGCCATTAGTTTTATTTACATGCACGATTAACTCAAGCGCAGAGTGTTATCAGCAGCCTTTTAATTGAATCAAATCCACAGTAGCCACGTGGTGCACTCTCGACTACCTCTCCCCCCTGGCAGACAGCAAAGGGCAAACTGTCACCCTGGGCAAGGAAATCAGGTGTATTAACAAGTCAATGAGAAATTCATGTGTGTATAATTTCACAGTGAGCACATCTGACCTTTGTTAATGATGCCACTCAAAGCTGCAGGTGGTGTTTTTCAAATGAAGTCTCAGGGGAGCGGCGTGCACGGCTGCCGCACTAAAGCGGCTCATTGCTCCTGACTGGTAGGAAGGGATGGAGGAACACACAGTCAATCAAAGGACAAAAAGTGAAACTATAGGGAAAGCACGGTCCAAATCATTTTACATCAAAACTCAGCGGGTGCTCCCTATTGATTTTTTTTGTTTGCGCCATCAAAATGGAGACCATGTCACCGAATTCCTGCGTGGCATGATAACATGTTTTCATTGGAGAGCGCTCATCTGTGCATATACCCCCACCAGCAGCACCACCTCCCACCAGCAGTAAAGACAGCTGAGAGGGGGAGGGGTGTGACTATACTTACCCTTTCATAGGCTGGCTTTCTTCTCCACCAGCTAGTGCGGAAACAGAGAAAGAGAGCGCCGGGCTTTTACACTCACAGTTGAAATCACTCATGTGCTTCCACTGTGATGTATCACTCTTGAGATCCCCCCCCCCTCCCCCTCTGAAAATTACCCTTATATTGTGTCTACTCCACGTGGAGTACTGTTGGTTTTTGAGGTAGCGCTCTTATTCAGGGGGGTTAGAAAGTCCTTGAAAAGCAATTTATCCTCCTCCATTCACAGCCACCTTCCTACCTGCTCGCTCTCGCAGCTATTTTCAACCATCTCCTCCTCTCATCTCCTGGAGTCCTGTTACTCCATCTTAATTTTCTGCTCCTTTCATCACCTGCTGACTCACCCTTTCCACCTTACAATCCTTACCCTCCCCACCTTCTGTGCCTCCTATATTGCTCTTTCTCTCTTTCGCTGCATCGCACACTTATCACATCCAGTATCATAAGAATCAAATGTGAAGGCCGGCCACGCTTTTCCTGCTTAAATCTCCCCATAATGGAGCCCAAGGGTATCTGAAATTGAGTGTGAAGACTGCATCAAGGTCATTTACTCCACCCTATAACATAGTGATGGATGTCTTGTCTCATTGCTCGATTTGGCTGCCCTACTTGACGAAGGGGGAGCGTATCCCATTGCACTCTGGAGAGAGTGTTGCTTTTGCGTGGAAAAGTGGCTGAAAAGTCGTTCCAAAGAGGTGAGGAAAGAAAATCAAAGATGAAAAAAGGTGAGAGAGATGGAAGAGGTGTAACAGGAGGATGCAGGTACTGTAAACATCCAATAGGAGGCTGATGAGACAGATGTTCAGTGTCCAGATTCTTGAGAAAACAATTGAAGGGATTAAAATAAAACATATTGATTGCTGGATGGATGGCTCACCATCTGTCAATACACTAATCTGCCAAATTGACTTCACCTCCCAGAGCACTGTGCGCTTCCAAACAGCTGGAGTCAGTCATAGAAAACCATAAACACCAGCCATAGTCAGCTGAAACCTTTCCCAGGCGCCTGTGATTTATAATCCCTTGGATCATGCGTATGTGCACACTTGTGGGAATTACCATAGCCCGTGGTTGAACATGTAGGGCTCAACCCATGTGCTTGTATTGTAGGGGTATAAAGGGTCGTACACTCTGATAAGCTTGGTCAGAGAGTGGACTCAGTCATGTCTCTGCAATTTTTCTTGCTCCATCTACTTTCTCAAAGGCTGCACAGCAAAGCTAGAAGAAATGACCCATGAAGACCTTTTTATCCGATCAGTCATTTGTCAATTGTCGCCATCTTTTTGCATGACAATTATGAAGTCTTTTTCATTTGATTTACTTTTAATAGACTGCTGAATGGCATTTGGCTTTCAATCCTGAGTGTGTGGTGGCACATTTCAGGTTTAAAGTCTGTATTTTTTTTTACGGGCATATAAACAGTTTGTGAGGCAGCGCGGTGGAGCAGTGATTGGCGCCGTCGCCTCACAGCAGGAAACTTCCTGGTTCAAATCTGCCGGCCAGCTTGGTTGTTTCTGTGTAGAGTTTGCATGTTCTCCCAAAGACGTGCATGTGAGGTTAACTGGTAATTCTAAATTGGCCACAGTGAGCTTGCTGTGCTGCAGGCATCAGTGATTGTCTGAATCTCTGTAATTAACTGGTGACCTGCCCAGGGAGTTCCTAGCCTCTTGCCCAAAGCTCAAAAACTTCTTTGACTCTGAATTTGATTGGAATTTGGATGAATGGATGGATGGATGGACATATGGATGGATGGATGGATGGATGGATGGATGGATGGATGGATGAATGAAAATTCCTCAGATATCTAGCTCCTGCTTCTAGGTACTTCACCAGCTCCTGTGCTGATTCAGGTTTATATACAAAATACAAAGAATCAATAAAGCAAGACGTGTTATTATTGTTTAAGACTGGATTCACCAGGGAAAATTACAGAAAGTAATTAAAATTGTCCCCAAAGGCAGCTGCAGCATTAACGCTCATCCTTCCAACATATTTAACATGCAAGGACTGCAGTCCCCGGGGACACTAAGAATTAGCTACTGAAAAAAACACACAGCAAATAAAACTATATGCACACAGTAATAATCTGTTATTCTAAATACTTAAAATATCTTTAAAATGACAAAACACAGACTGCGAGTTAACATGTCACTTGTCAAATAAATACATTAGTAAAACAGAATAATAATATTTAATATATACCTTTATTTTCTTGCAGAAGCCCAATACATTACTAATTTTTAAGTTTATATTCAGTATTTTTTCTTTCAATCTAATTTGAAAAACAAATGTGAGGAGAAGGTTAAAATAGTGTAATAATTTAGAAGCTTTATCCTCAATGATAATTTCCATGTTGCTTTTACACATTTAGAAAAGCATTTCTTTAACCAAAAACTAGCACACAGGCAAGCAAGATGAAGTTACAGCAGACACGTCAAGGCAAAAGGACGGGGGGCATAGTTATTCTTTAATAGATAACTTCTTTATGAAAGATAATGTCTGCAAGTTAAGCACAAATCTTTTTCAGCCTTTAGTTATCAGAAGACTGAGACATGAACGCAACGCTGTAAAACTCATAAAAAGCTTTCAAGGGGATGCAGCGCAGCCGCCAGACGCCGTGTCCTCCAGTCTGAGGTGTTGAGCTGTCAGATTTTTAATCAACAGGCAGGTAATTGACAAGTGAGGTGTGACTGTCTTAGTCTTTATTCAGTGTTATGTTTGAGAGTTAACAAAGCGTGAGATTGGGCCGTGCCTCCACGCTGCACATTCTCAGCTTGCGGGCCTTTTGTTCTGCAGCCCTTTGTGGAGACTGCCCCGGATTCATTGAAACTCTCCACTGCTGAGTGAGCTGAAGGAGCTGGAGCTTTTTTTTTTGTCACACTCTCATTCTCTCCTCTACACACACACACACACACACACACACACACAAAGGCTGAAGTTCTGCCAGCATTTCGTGGGATAATCTACCTTCCTGAACGTTTGCTAAAGCACCCCTGCTTCCCTCCCTCCCTTCCCATCACAACCCCACTTCTTCTCTTCCTCCCCTCTTCTCTCCTTCTCCTCCTCCTCCTCCTCCTCCTCCTTATCGGCCCCAGTGTAAGCAGCATGTGGTTTCCTGCCAACTTCTGGGAGCTGTGAGCAGCCTCTCCAAACAGGAACATGAAGACATTCCACCACTGAAGGAAACAGTGTCCTCAACCGCAGCTCCCCTCTCACTCCCCTTTTTTCCCAGCCCCTCCCAACCAAGAGTCTTCCACACAACCCACACAGCCCCGCCGGGGCTTGACCATCGGACAATCAGCACACATAAACACACACAAACAAGCACAAAAACCACAAGAGCGGGCACAGACTACAACCATTCAGCACAGGCATGGAGATGGAAATGAAGAGGGCTGCAAGTCTGGGTGTGTGCATGCATCTGTGTGTGTGTGTGTGTGTGAGAGAGATAAACAGAAATTGTGGGAGACAGAGTATGTGCATAACTATGCATGAGAGGGGTGGGAGAGAGTATGTGCATGGGAATGTATGAGAAAGAGAGAGCATTAACCAGAAGGATTGAAGATTAATGTTGTAAAGAAATCTGTGATAAGCTTATTCCACATGATTTATCACCATGTGCTCACACATCAATTTTTTGGCTTGAGAGCAGGAGTCTCAACTTTTCTTTAGTGTGCTCATTCACCCCACTTGCGTGTAAGATGTTGGAGAGGTTCTTCCACTATATGTGTTTTTCAAAATTTATTTCTTTTTTATTAGTAGTCCATGAAAGCGCTCGCAGAAAAGCAAGCATTACACTGAAGAGCGCTGAGAGAGCTGTTGGAGGGCTGTTATGCGCCTGTTACAAGAGTAAATTTGTTTAACATCGCACGAGCGCTCTTTAAAACCAGACGGCAGATCTGGGTAAAAGCAGTAATAACAACGGCCGTGCTGCCGGTAATTTTGATAAATGGGGCGAGTTAAAGAGAGAACAATACAGAAGCAGAAACAAGACTCACCTGGGAACTGCCTGCAGGTGATGGGTCAACTACATGCAATCGTGGTAACATAGTGGAAATGGAACAGACACAACAGGAGTCCAAAAGCTGTTATGGCAAAGTGGGAAGAGGACTTGTGGTGATATCCATTAAGGAATCTGCACTAAAGGGAGGTGGGGAGCAGAAAGAAGGCTTTAAATCACTTAAATGATTATGTACTAGTGCAGAGCCTGTTTGGAGAGTTTACGTCTGCTTAATTTAGTATAGCCACAATTTACAGGTGCGCCCTAAATGCATCACGTGCAAAAAACGTGAAGTTAGTTTTTTGAAAAGAATACCGCCAGAAGCATACACTCACTGCATGCATGTTTGTACTTTTTCTAAGTGCGATCGTGCAGGAGATTGTGAACTGCAGGTTTCTCAAGAGCCTCTCGTCCAAACTTCATGACTGAACTAGAAAGTTGATTCTGGTCATCTGGATGTTCACAGGGAGCAAAGTTTCGTCACTCAGCTAAGTGGTTTCTTCAGTGTCGGACTGAGACTGGACTTTTTTCTTCTTCAGTTGCTTTGAAACGCTACGTCCAGATTACCAGAATCAATTTCCTGGGATTTCCTTCTCTTGAGCATGCATCGAGACTTTTAGCAGAGGAAACCAAGGATAAAAACAATTAAGCACAATCTAATAAAAACCTATATGTATTTTCTAAACCTATATTTTCACACCTCTTCAAAGACCCGTTTAAATGCTAAAACTGGCCACTCACTCTTTGCACCCTTGGCTCAATTTCCTCTTTTAAAAGGCTTAACGCAGCTTAAAAGTCATCCCGGTCAGACGGGTATAATTTTTATGTTTTGTGTCATTTGGCTCAGTTTGTGTGGTTCCACTCTGCTTTTTGGCATTGGCTGGTATTTGTTGTAAAACACTTTGTGACTTCCTTCCCCTTCAGAAGTGCTATGTAAAGAACCTCATTACTAAAGCTTGTATTGGATGTTATGAAACTAGAATTAGGTTTAGTTTAGGTTTAAAGAAAAGACAAAAGGCTTGAACTTCATTTAAGTGAACATCCTGCGATAGCTGAACACGTATGTGTGTATGTGGGCCCCTCCCCCACACAGAGAGTGGATCAGGCAGCAGTCACTGGTAACAGAGAACAACTTTTAGATAACATTTCTTGAATTATGAGTAAAATAAAGTTCTCTTCAGGGATGCAAGGTGTGGATGACTGAAGGAATGCTAGTAGGGAATTCTGTGATAGATGATCATTAGTCACTTTTCTCCTCTATGTGAATGGAACAGTGCCAAAGCGAGAAAGAGAAGAGGTGTCCTTAATCTGCAGTCCCATGGCCTTTTTTTTTTATCAGCCATTTCTCCCACTTTGTCCCTCTATCTCAATCTTATCTTTTCTCCCACTTTCAAAATGTTCTCAAGGAATGAGTAAACAGAGTGAAATGGCCCATACAGAGATTTTCAGAAACTGATTTCTGGTGTGTTTTCCTGTGTGGCTGTGCTCACCAGCGTGCACGTCTTTCTGTGTGCCCACACATAAACGGTTCAGTGGCATATTGAAATTGCACAGTGGGCTCCTGTGGTGAAATTGCAGAGGAGTTTCTGATCCTCGATGCAAACCGAAGTGCTTGAGACAAAAGAAGGTTTATTTTTCACTAAGTGCAATTGCAGTTGTTGTGCGATGGTGTTTTACTGCTACTCAAGCTTTGGGCAGGTTTCCTGGAGACATCTGATTTGTTTTTGTCCTGTTAATAAAGGTGTAATCTTTCAGCTTAAATACACCGTGACACGCAGGATAGTCTAAGGATTCAGTGAACAGGACTTCATCTCCAATATTTCTTTTACAAGTGAGAACTTGTTCTGTTTTTCTCTCGTGCACTGATATCTTGTCCAGCCTTGAATTGACATGCAGAGCTCCAACCATTACATCATAGTACACATTCACCTTCACCCTAACGGTACCACTAACACACTTTGCAAAGCTGTGGATTACATTCGATTTCAACATGTTTTACTGCAGCCATGCCAGTTTGTTTTTTTATTCTCTCTATATGCAGTATCTGGCCACAGCAGCTACTATTTGGTGTCCCGTAGGCTTTCCTCTTGTGTTTGTTGGATAGCGGAACATCTGAGATCCCTGACCCCCGTTTTGGTGTTTGAACTGAAGCGTTTTTCACTTTTCAAATATCCAAATGGGCAGAATATTGTGAATGCCTATGAGGAGAAAAACCTTCTGACAGTTTATGCTTTTATCCCCGTTTAAATGCATATCATGTCTCACCACTCTCTCTGACAGCAGGGTTTTCACCCTGTTTTTGACTGTGAGCCATTTGGAACAGCTATAAACATCTTTTTCTTAAGATGCGGTCGGATGACACACTGTACAAAGTAGTTCACTTCAAACATGGAGAAACCTTTAGGGTTAAAGGAAAACTGTTGCATGATGATTAGATTAGAGCTAGGCAATCACAACACCGGGTTAAGGTCCGACTGTGGCGAGGGGAAAAAAAAGGACAAACGAGAACAGCAGGTTTGTGCAAACTAGAGTTTTCTGGATGAGTGTGTTTGGCAGTATGCTTCACGTGAGTGATGGCTGGTTGGACGAATAGCTTCTAAACCACACTCAAATCCACATTTTCAACAAGTCGGTTGGCTGCTATCTGATAGGTGAGAAAAGAGCCAGGATTCAGAGCTTTTTCCTTTTTTTTTGGTCATAATTGACACAACTGTTTCTTTCTTTTTCCATTTTTACAACCTCTTACACTGCTGTGAACAGCACAAGAGACATCTACTAAACAGAAGGTTGGTGGTTTGCTCCCTGGCTGCTCCAGTCTGCATGCCAAAGCATCCTTGAAGATACTGAACCCCAAGTTGCTCTCCGATGCTTTTGCTGGAGTGTGAATGCGTGTGAATGTTAGAAAGAAAGCACTTAGGTGTAGATAAAAGTGCTTGGGTGAATGAGGTGAATGAGTGAGTTGTATAAAATACTCTTGAGTGCTCAGGTGGAAAAGTGCTATATAAGAACCAGTCCATTTGCCCTTTGGATGGTCCAAAAATGTGCCCATTATCCATCCATCCGTTTTCTTAACCATTTATCCAGTTTAGGATCCTAGCAGGGCTCAAGCCTATCCAAGCTGTTATAGTGTAAAAGAGCGGGTACACCGTGGACAGGTCACTGCACTGTTAACCCTCTATCCCATGTCCTCATCTTTCTATCGTGGCTATTCAGTCCACTTTAAGGATGAGTATTTGCATCAAAAAAGTAGAACATCAAATCTTACAAGTGACTTTTTCATAACCTATCATTCCACCTTTTTACATAGAGAATACATTGATTTCAGCCATGGCAAGAACTCTTAGTGTTAGAGGTAAACAAAGAGGTGTGGAATTCTTCAATATGGACATCGTTGTTTGGGGGTTTGGGCGTGTATGTGTCTTTGTGTATTGTGTCACAGAGCAATGATTTTTGATGAGCATGTTGGCTGCTGCAGAGACTGAACCCGTGATTCCTCCAAACACCCGACATTACTCAGATTTTACACATTCATGCCTAGAAGCAGTACAACCCCAATCTTTTACTCTCAGACGCTCTGCAGCTCTCTGGAGTTATTGGAATTCAAGGCTGCTTCACGCTTCAAACAAAGTGCTTGTTTGAGATGAGGGATGCAGTCAGATCGAGTCTCAACAGTTCTGAGTTGCAGGTAAACCAACAATCTGACAGCGATTCGCACTTTCTTCGAGCCTGGTGGAATTAGATTTCTTGCAGTTTTGCACCGGCGTGATTGGCATGACTGTCATCCTCCTCGGCATCATAAAATGCCTTCAAAGTTCTTTCTGCGTAGCTCACCCCTGATTTGTTTCACCACCTTAATGCCATGCTGTTCAAACTCGGCTCCTCACCTCTCATAAATAATGGATGAGGGCTAACTGTTTGTTTTGTGAAATCGTCTGCGAGTAATGCAAGCGCCTTGCTTAAGGTTGCAGTTGATGAGGGAAATTCAAATTCAAATTCAAATTCAAATTTTATTTGTCACGTACACAGTCATACACAGTACGATATGTAGTGAAATGCTTGGACAACTGCTCGTGACCTAAAGAAAACAAAAAAAGGAAAGGCTATGAATAAGATAGGAAATAAATATGCAAAATTAAAAAGGGTAAATTTAACTAGGAAGGAATAAAATATAAATTAAGGTTAAAAATGAAATAACTGCACAACACAAATTAGAATGAAGGGTAAATTTAACTGGGAGAATAAGATAAAATATATAAATTAAAGTTGAAAATAAAATAACTGTACAACAAAATACACAATACACAATATAGAACTATATAAGAATGTATGAAGAAATCTAAATATAAATAAATATATACACAATAACAGCAGCTGTACAAGTATTAACTGGAAATGAAGAATATAGTGACCAGTGTTGTGCAAAACCAAAGTCCAGAATGTCCAGTGTGTGTGTAAGAACCATATGTGTGGGTCAGTACTGTGTGGTGGTGTGATTGAGAGACCGTATCGCCTGCGGGAAGAAGCTCCTCCTCAGTCTCTCTGTGTTGGTCTTCAGGGAGCGGAATCGCTTTCCTGACCTCAACAGAGAGAACAGTCTGTTGTTGGGATGGCTGAGGTCCTTCACGATCTTCCTGGCCTTGGTCCAGCACCGCCTGCTGTAGATTGAGTGCAGGTCAGGGAGCTCGGAGCGGATGGTGCGCTCAGCTGACCGCACAACCCTCTGTAGAGCTCGTCTGTCCTGCATGGTGCTGTTCCCGAACCAGGTTAAGATGTTTCCCGCCAGGATGCTCTCTATGGTGCACGAGTAAAAGTTCCTGAGCACCTTGGAGGGCAGTTGGAAGTCTCTCAAGCGTCTGAGGTGGTAGAGACGCTGTCGGGCCTTTTTCACCACGGTGTTGATGTGACAGGACCATGACAGGTCCTGCGTGATGTGAACTCCGAGGTATTTGAAGCTGTCCACTCTCTCCACTGGGCACTCGTTGATGACGGGGGTCTGGTAGTTCCTCTCCTGCTTAGTGCTGAAGTCCACTATCAGCTCCTTTGTCTTACTGACGTTTAGAAGGAGGTTGTTCCTCTGGCACCAGTTCTCCAGATTCCTAATCTCCTTCAGGTAGGGAGGGAAGAATCTGCATCATAAGAGCACTTCTCTCACCTTCAGGCCAGATGTTCTGTTCCTAAACACCTCCTTTAATATGCTCTTCATCTGTGTTGTATCAATAAATTAGCTGGGCCTGCACAAATGTTGTGGTCTTTCCCCCCCAAAAAAAGAAAAACGTTGCTCCAAGGAATCATACAGTGAATACAAATGAACTCGACTCACTACACTCTGTGCGAGTGAGCGGTGTATAACTTGCAAGTTAAAACAAACAAACAAAAAAACCCCAGTTTTTTTCCAGGAACTCATTACAGAAGCAGCGAGGCAATGCGTAATGTTGTTTTGACTGAATTGTAGTTATCAGTAGGCCACCGTGATGAAGCTCAATTAGAGCAGCATGCTATGAGCTAAGCAGAGGTAATCACTGGGCGGAGGGCAAACTAACGTGGAGGAATGGATATTCACTCCAAACAGAAAAGGCGAGGGATTCACAATAGGACCTGGAGTCGTGGAGAGCAGCTAATGAGCCTACATGATTCACGCTTGGCCTCCCCCACAGAGAGCCTTGTCCTGGGCAGAGTGGAGGCGCGCAAGAGGTGCACTGCTTGCTCCAGCACATTCCAGGATGCAGCCTGTTAGAGCCGGGAGGGTACAGTGGATAAAAGTTTCTCTTGTATAAGGATTCTGTGTCTTTGTATAGTTTAGAATCAGTCAGGAGACCCAGAGAGTTACTTGTGCCTGCATGAGTAAACAGTAACTTTCCCACTTAGGCACTTTCTGATGAGGAGTAATACGGTCCATGAGACTGAATGATCAAATGTGGCTATTCACAGTGGATGTATTTTAAATGCAAGAGCATTGCTTTTTGTGACAAACAGTGCACATTTAAGTGGACATAATGTATGTGAAAACACTTTTTATAGAGTTTAAGTGTAGGGCTTAATTACGTGATGATGTTTGCGTGCCCATGGAGATTCACCTGCACGTACCTGGGCTTCTTCATTCAGATAACAGCAAGCAGTCCTGGTGAAGGTGAAAACTGATTGAAATGGAGCAAATATCAAATTGTTGACATGATTAAAGAAAAGAAAAAAGAAAAAACACACATTTGTCTATTTGGCAAACCTATGTCGTGTATATATATGTTTTTTTCTGTGAATAGCTTCAGTGTAACGTTTCTTTCCGTTTCTTTATTGTTTCTTTCCTCATTTAACTTCTGAAGCGCTTTTAATGCGCTTTACAAGTTCTGTGTATGTTTGTTTAATCACAAGAGTTGCAAGCTGTATCAGCGCTGCAACGCTGCAATCTGTAGATATGTATGTGTGTGGGTAAAGGAGCGGTCTGTCAAATATCTGTAGTAGTTATTAAAATAGCTACTAAATATCCAAGCCAGACTTTTAAACCCATGGAAGATGTGATTGGCTGTTTGCTGGTCACGTGCTGAAGTGCAGTCAGTCGCTGTGCCGTGCCTCGAGCCATCACTGAGTGGAGCCTGTCTGCCAACAGCTTCAACAGCGGCTCTACCAGGACCATACTACACTCACTGACAATTAAAGGAGGCCCTTTTTCTTCTTATTTTCGAGGACTGTTCTTCACCATGGGTGACAAAAAGAGCCCTACCAGGTAATGCGACCGCTCGCTGTCGATTTCGACTTGTTTTGAGCGTTTTGAGCTCGATATTTGGATGCGTTTCTCTCACACAGGGATCGTTTCTCCCTTTTTCAGTTGGTATGCCACAGCTAGCTAGAATAGTGCAGTCACTATGGCGGCTACTCGCTGCTTTACAGCCCAGTCAGTTAACAGACAAAGGGAATTTTTTCCGAGGATACGCCTGGCATTCCCTGAAACGCTCTTGCGTCTCGACGAAGCCTTTTGCAGGGTCAATGTCGAAATGGGCATTATTTGATATTGGTTTTGTTAGCCGACATGCTAAGCTTCGATGCCGAAATTTTTAGCAGTGCTTGCCTGCCCGCTAGCCTAGCTGGCGATTCAATCGGACGTTGTGGATAGTCGCTCGCTCCGCCGCTGTGGAGATTTATGAACCAAGGAGCTCTAACTGCCGGGACTCGAACCCAATATTAATGACAACACCACCATGCCCCGGGCTTTGCTGAGGAGCTCGTTTATTACACAACGCGCTCTGTTTGTCACAATCCCCTTTCTTGTTTATTCGTGAATTATATCTGTGGTATTTCAGAAACTAACTTGACCTTAACATTTGTGTCGTTTGTAAGGCCAAAAAGACAAGCCAAACAAACCGCTGATGACGGCTACTGGGACTGTAGCGTCTGTACCTTCAGGAACACCGCCGAGGCTTTCAAATGCAGCATCTGCGATGTGAGGAAGGGCACATCCACAAGGTAACGTAGCTCTCGTTCTCCCTCGCTCTCCCACTCGTCTGAGCGTCTCGTCTCCCCCTCCTCCCCCCCTTGCCTTGCCTTGCCTGGCTGCAGCAGCATTGCATCGCAATTTATGGGAATGACAACTTTGATCGACAGCCTATTTGTCCGTGAGTGAATGGGGACTTGTTGATGGACAGTCTTTGCAAACGCATCCCGCTGCTGTCTGGATTATCTGTAGTTTCTCGTCTTATGCGTGCTAAACATTGTATTTCGCGTTTTTTTTTTTTTAATGCATCCGTCTAGGTAGGCTGCGTGCTTCACTAGCCAAAGGGGGTGGGGTGGGGAAGAGGGACCGTCCTTGATGATAGCTGTACAGCTACGATGCATCCACAACATCGAAGGAGCTGTATTTTGTTTTTTTTCCCTTGTTAACCCCCCATCGAGTCAAACAAGGTGAATGTGTCTGCGCGCCTTTCACCTACCTGTAGGATTGCAGATTGTCATTTAACACTCATACAGTCGGATTTATTGAGCCTGAGACTGATGGGAAGTTTATTTTTGTGGTTATGATTGGCGTTTGGATGCAAACTAAACATGAATTTTTGGCATTTCAAAAGTCTTAACAGACTTTTTTTTTACTGCCTGTGCCAAGTAGTTTAAGGCACTCTGATTTCAAAGCATGGCCTTGTGTCTTGAAAATCATATTTGTCAGTCTAAAACATGTAAATTATTAACCAGAAGTCAAACTTGTTTTATTTCTCCTTAATCTGCTCTCAGATATTGCTCTAGATGAATGTCAACATTTATAGTAACGGGTTTGTGTGACTGTTCCAGACATTTCCCCTAAGTTTAACTCAGAATAAAATCTGTGATGTCAGCAGAAGGCATTGTTTTATGGGAAACTGAGATGAAATCATTGTGTAACTTGAATTTCTTGACGGGATTCCCTTTCGTTTTTGTGTATACTCACGCCTACTCTTTCTGTTCTGGGGAATGTTTTTGATGATAAGTTGCGTGTGCCGTGACCTGTGTTTGTGTGCTAATGTCACCAGTCGCATGGTGGTAATGGAGAGACAGATGAGTCATTTGTGGGTTTGTTGACAAGTTCCCTCGCATTCTAACCTTTACAGCTGTGGTTTACCATAAGCGGCTTGTCTGACACTCCTGGCACATATGGGGAGAAAACACTAGACTGGTTTGCTGAGAATCCAAAAGATTGAGCCCGATCTTAATTGTAAGTCTCCCCTCCCCCCTGATCTTTTTTTTCCCAGCAGCGTGTAGTTTAAGACCACAGCTGATGATGTAGGCTGAGCACGCTGTATGAAAGCAGGAAGCGGAGACGAGTGTGTCATAGCCTTCCTGTTCCATCCCCATTTACCAAGCTTTGGCAACAGTCCAGTTTTCTCTATTTGGTAAAGCGCATGACATCATCGGTGTGGTTGTCACACATTCCTGTTTGATCTGAATAGTTAACCTTTGATTAATGCAGCTGTGTAGTTGTGGGGCTGCCTCTTATTCTAATGAGTACTAATTAGCCATCTTTTTCTTCACTGTTTGATGTATTCCGGCAAAGCTCGGGACGAAGCAAAATGCTCTCAGCTAAATGATTTACACTTAAGGCTGTGTGTGGATGTTTGTCTTGCTGCTTTTATCTGGGGCTCTACTTTGGATGTGTGTTTATGCATGAGGACACACGTGTTTGCTAATTAGAGCTCCTCGCTGCTGAAGTTTGATTTGGATCGCCGGTTTGTGTTTGCTACAAGATGAGCGAAGCTGGGTATTGATTTATTCAGTCAGTGTGACATGATTGTGTTTTAAAGCAAGTTTGAAAAAGCTTGTTCTGCGCAGGGTGATTGTGCATAAGCTGGTTCTTTTCACTCCTTCCACGATATAGAGTTCCTTTTCTGTGTCCTGGCCATCAACATCTGGTCAGTCACAAAACTCTCTGTTATTGAATATGTTTGGGTACAACAGGTAGTAACCAGCTAACAAAGTATCTATTTCCTAGTTACGTATTGAGTCTGGGGGGTCTGGGAATCCAGTATCAGAAAAATTCATTCTGTTGAATTTGATGCATCCTATCCTCACAGTGTGCACGAAGCCAGACACCAGAGGGCTGTACTACAAAGCAGTATCGATGTTGGGAGTTTTCAGTGTCATGCACGTGTTTCTCCTTTTGCCTGCTTAGATCACCATAGCAACTTATGCTGAGCATGCAACCTGGTCCAATGCAGGTTATATTCAGAGTTTCAGTGTAAAATTCAGAGATAATATGTGTTTACGTAGATTTTTAATTTGCTGCCAAGTCCATTTTACACTGCAGGAATTACAGCTCATAAAACACAGATTAGAAATTAATCAGTTTGTTTATAGGCTATTTATCAGCAGGATTTATAAATCACTTTAAATTATTTAGCTACGATCTGGCAAAAAAAAAAAAACCTTAGTGATTTCTACATCTCTTAACATTCAGCTATAAGACCGTGTTAGAGCTGAATGCACTGATGTTTAAATGTGTCAGTTTGAAAGTGTCAGAGCTCTAATGTGCAGCTGTCAAATCACAAATTAAAATCCAGCACTGACAGTGCACTGAGTGAAGATATAAATATATTTACGTATTAATATTTTTTTCTGCTCTGTTGCCTTCTTTCCTTACTTGCAGTACCAGTGTTGGCTTGGCTTTTGCCATTTTTTTGGGGGGGGGGGGGGGTGTAGGCTATTCATTATAAATCTGTTAAATACGCATAGTTGATCCATTTTGTGTTACTTCTGTGGACGAGTAAATGACGCATAAGACAGCCCCATTAATGTGAGCACCCACAGACAGTGAAGAAGAGTGCCTGGGTTAACAAAGTTATTAGTCACTGTTGTGATACATGTTATTGCACATGTGGTTTTACGGTTTCGTTGAACCGGCTAATACAAAAAATCCTGGCCGTGTCAATCATGTTTCGTTATACACCCCTCTGGTGTTGATGGGAGACACACAAGTGACATGGGTCTTGCAGATTTGGAGATGGTGACCTGAATCACACTTTGTCCCCTGACAGCGAAAGGAAACGTAGTTAGCTGTGAGATATTCACCTGTGATTCATGCTAATGGAGACAAAAATGTGCATTAACAAGAGCAAGACTGTGGCATCAGCATGCAGGGAGAGGCCCCGTCTTCCCCAGTCGAGTACTCGAACCTGTTGACCCAGTTCAGCTCAGTGTTGAAACATGATACCCAAGTAGGCTAAATGTACCCTCTGCCACTCTTGACTCTTAAACAAAAAGCACCCCTGCTTTTGCACCTGACCTTCTGCTAATCTACAAGTCCAAACAGCCCGGGTGTTCAGCCTCTGCATTCAGTGCCCGCTCCTTTGGTAATTGGAGTAGGTCTTGCATTAGCATCCCTTGTGGTGGCCGCTATCATATTTAAATGTTTCTGGCATCTGAACCTGATCACTGTGTGAATGTGACACTGTGTTGCTGTGCATCAGTTTGCTTTGTGGTTGTGTTTGGTATGAACCTCTGGCAGCCCCGGGGCCTAGAGAGAAACCATTAGGAGCCCTCTAAAGTTGATTGATGGTGGAGATCACAGGAAGTCTTGAGGTACCTCAGTCTCTGACTGCTGCGCTGTTATCTCCACTCTGTAGTCAACCATTTCAAGCAGCTTTCATCTCTGCTTTGTATAAAACAGGATAAATGGGTGTCTCTGACACGTAAGCAAAATGCAGTACTGCGTTTTGGTTTAAAAAAGCTTAAATGCAAATGTGCAGCTTATTTGATGCGTAGACTCAAGCAAGGCGGCAGAACCTGAACCTTTAAAAGTAGTTTTCAAAGGTCTTACAAGTTAATTCTCAAACTCTAATGAATCATTTTAAAAGAAAATATTCAACTTGGGTTAAGTCTAGTTAAAACGCAGCGACTGCAGATGGACAAGTTAAAGCATGAAAGTAAAGAAAGTATAGCACTGTAATTAAAAATTTCATCCTTTGTGATGCGTTCCAAGTAAAACATATCTTTGAGTCTAGTAGCCAGGTATTTAGCCTAAAATGTAAACTCTTTTGAACACTCCTGTTTTCTTTTAATTTGATTTAGCTAAAAATATGACACACCCCCACACACACATTTACAAGTGAGGCTCTAAGTGAAAACAAGCTAATTCTCTCCAGTCAGCTGCATTTCATGTTACCTCGTCTTGTGTCTTATGACTGTTGCAAACATGCTGCATTTAAGTCAAATGTTCTCAGTTATTGTCCTCAAGGAGATTCAGAGTGGCTGGAATATAAATGATATCTAGCTCTAAAATCTTAATATAGGGTTAAAAAATGAGGAAAGTCCATCAGTGTTTGTATATGTATATGTTATACACACATAGTATAATTATGTCAGTGCGTTTGCATGTGTCTCTGTGTGTGTTTTGTCTGTCTTATGCTATGACGAAATGGTTATTATAAAGCGTGGATTTTCGCACTGTCACATTAAGGCAGATTGTCTGGAATAATGGAATTACATAAGAGGGCGCTCAATTTATATCCGCACTCCCTCGCACAAGCCCCCACTGCAGCCCCCACTCAGAGGAAACTGCTTTTGCTTATCCAGCATTATCAGCATCTGCACCAAAGCCCTGAGCATGAGCGGGTAGCCCTAATCTTTACATGTTAATTGCCGGATTTAAAAGTTCTTAATTACTTCATGGGATTTGGCAGTGTGAGTGATTAAATACAATAGCCAATTTGGCAATCTGACAAAACGGAGAAATGTTGAGAGAGCTGTTGAATCCAGGGGCTCCTCCCATTCAGGAAAAAGACGAGGCACGCAAATGACTGTGACAGTGAGGGAGCGAGGAGTCCTCTGAAAATACAGGAATGAAAGCATGTGAGGACAAAGAGAGGGGGAGTTGTTAAGTGTAAGTAAGGAGAAGGAGAGGACAGGAGAGAAATGGACCAGTAAAGGGACAGAAGGGGAGCGTTATGTCTGGACATTTATGTGTGTGTATTAAGAGAGAGGGGGTTTGGCTGTAAGGGGGATGTGCTCACTGAGCCAAGAGTCTCCGGGGGATAAAGTAGAGTGAAGCGCATCATTACCGAGGGAGGGAAAGACTGGACAGCCTATTCCATTTCCACTAGCACCACTATTCATCCATGGGAAGAGAACAGCAAAATTTTACGAGTTTGAGAGCGAATTAGGAATCGACTGCCTTACTAGTGGTTTGATCTTGTTGATTGTTTGGTCTTGCCAAGCCACGGGTTATAGTGCATAATAAATCCTGCAGAAAGAGTCCTGGCTGCCGTGCTTGGCAGAACCTTTGCCCTCTTGATGTCGGGTTTCCCTCACATCTTGTTTTTGTTTGCTTGATAACTGTTGTTCCCTTTGTAGAACACAAGGAGAACACAAGCCTGCTGTGAAGGTGTTGTGTCCCCTTTGGCAGCGCAGTGATTTTTTTTTTTCCTCAGGAAATTCCAAACCAGGCTGTGTTTTCTCTAAAGTGAATGGGTAAGAATATGATAGGACAGCAGTAATGATACAGTGATCCAGTTGACGGGTAACAGTCGTGGCAAAGCAACAGAAGAGAGGTGAGGTGAGGAAGAGACGTAGTTAAAGGCTGCAGGATTTATAGAGGATGGGAGGGGGATAATGGACGAGGAGAAAGTGACGAGGAAGTGGGGAAAAGAGCAAAGAGAGAATGATTGAGAGGTGGTGGAGAGGAAAACAAATGAGTGATACAGGGTAATGTGACAGTGCTGCTGATGGAGGAAGCTCATATGTGCTCAGTGCTTTTGCAATGTCTTGCTGTCAGTCTGCTTGATGCCTCGCTGTTCATAGCCTGAAAGGTCAGTCATGGAAAGGCTAGTTAAAGTGAAGATAAAGCATTATTTGCACATATTAGACTTCTGTGCTTTAAATTTGTCCATTATATTATCTTTTAAAACACACATAAAGGTATACAGACTCTCTTTGGGCTGTTGGGAGAAGCAGAAATGCCATGCCCACAGCAGTCAGCATGGTGCAAAACACTTGTTGGAGAAAAGTTGAGACATCTTGGAGTGATTTCAGTGAATTCTTCTCAGAATGTCATTTCTTGTTGTTCTATTGTTGTATGAGGATGAAGGTGTCAGTGCTTTCAAGAAACCCAATGTCTATATAGAACACCTAATAAAATTTGATAGAAACACAGTGGCAAATCCACAGAGGACCATGAGTAGATTATTTTTTTAATTCATAGAAACTAGGGGGGTAATGTCTGTGGTTCTGAAACTGAGACCAGACCCACAATAAAAGCATTCTTTGTTTCACTGTGTGTACACATATATATGTGTGTATATACACAGAAAACAGCAAATCTTCAGGTATTTATAGCAAAAGAAAATACAGGACACCTTTAAAGTTTTCAGTAAGGTGAGAAATCTGATTTTAATTTAAGCTATAGATTAAAGTTAAAATTTAAAAGAAACTAGAAAAAAAACGCTGATCTGTTGCTCTGATTTTCCAAGTAACAGATTTTCTTCTTCTGCAAAGCTCTTTTGATTTTTTCCTTGTTATAAATCAAGTGCATGCCTTTCCTTCACAGAGGTGTACTTTGCCCCCTACTTAAAAGCCTAAACGTACTCTATTTACAGCTTGAGTCAGGCTGACTGAAAGTTAACAAGATGAGTCTAGAGGAAGTAAAACTCTCAGGGTTTCGTAGCTGAACCCGAGGAAGGATTTGTAGCTGCCTGCAGCTGTCTTTGTGTCTGGATCGCTCAGGGTCTCTCATGCAGTCCAGTTTAAGCGGTGCGCAGCAGTTGGCTGCCGGCTCATCTCTTTCTCTTGCCCCATGGCTACAGTGCAGGTCTCCTGAGGAACACAAGCCTTTTGTAGCCTGGGATTCTCATCATTCCTGTCTTTACCCTCAAGACTCCCCATAACAGAAGCAGATTGGGTGGGATAGGCAGTTGCCCTTAGGAGATGCTCTTTACTGTCAAAAAGACCTGCTAATCCAGGACTAAAGCTCTCTGCAACCATAATCCATTCATTTACTTTTCATTTTAATTATATTTAGAGAATTGTTTAAACATCAGTAACTGCCTGAATTTTAAGTTTATGAAAAATTGTGCTATATCATACCATTTATGTTTTTTTTGCCAAAAACAGGCAGCCTTATTCTTAATGCATGTCTAATTGGGCTTTTGTGCTAATTTATCTCCTAGTTGTGAATCAGAGGCTTTTAAAATTTAGATTAATGGGTTGTGTAGAATTTGTTTGCAAAGTCTGTATGTTCCAGCTTAACTATCAATAATTAACATTTCATATCTACTGCTCTTCGTGTAATTTCAGATTGTAGCTGCAGGCTGTAAAATATCATTGCACTAGCTAAATAATGTTGGGCAGTTCTTTGTGTGTTCATGTTATTAACAGTTATCACAGTGTTCTGCAGGAACGTTTTATTCCTCCCTTTTTATTGTCTTCTCTGTGTTTATTTTTCTAATATAATCAAACAAAACTAGTTATGCTTTATGTGCCAACACAAAGTGTGAAATTTAAAAGTAGTTGAACTGAAAAGTAGTTTTAAGTAAACTGAATAAAAACAGGTATTCACTGTATTCAGTCATGTTCAAATCTGAACACTTGCTTGTGTACACACACACAAGCTAGAGTCAAGTCAAAGCTGACTGAAAAACAAGTGGGTTGTTGAATCAGAGTTCCTTGTGATTGTTTGCAGCCTGTAGTTTAACTGACATGATATGGCATTATATGGTAGCTACCACTGGGAAAAATACTATTTCTGGCTGCTTGCTTTTTCTTAAGATGTTTGTGGTAGAGACAAGAAGTGAAGAAGTGATTCGAACATTAAGCCCTCAAAATCCTGAGTGGAAGGAGCAGATGAAGGGCTGAATGCTTAATGCTTCTGGTGGGCAGTGAGAATGATTTGAGAAGTGCTATAGCCCCAGGCTCTTCTTGAGGTGCTTCGGCCTCTGCAGCACACTCACTTACACACATTACTTTACCCATGGATGGCTGGAGGTGACAGCACTGCTCCAGTCTCTTCAGGTACAAAATTTCATCACTGGGAGCCTAAGCTCTGCACTTCAGTGGAATTTGTATATGTAATTTCTCAATTTAAATTCACATTAAATAAGGTACGTACTGTATTTGGGTCAGTTAAGGCCAGTGTTTCTCACACATTCTTTACCATGGTGGGCTATGAAGCTATATTAAAAGGAATCAAATTATATTCAGTGTCCCACTTTCACATATTTATGCAAGAGTGTCGTGAGCCGAAGGCATTATTTTTCAGGTTGCTGATCATTCTTGTCAATGCAATATCTCAGAAACGTCTTGAGAGAGGTGTTCTTGGCACCAAGGTTCACTTGTACTCGCAGGCAGGGAGGTGCCGCCCACTTCCAGTTTCTGCTGATAAATGATACTGTCATGTTTTTGATAAATCTGTAAGGTCAAAAGTCACGTTCTTTGTGAAACTTCACTGGAATAGCCTTCCAGGGATGCGTGATCCAACAGTTGGATTTACTACAGCAACTAAGGAAAACTACATATTTTGCAATTGGTGACAGATCTTGTGATTATTTAGACTGAAAATGCCATTTTTAGTGATTGCATAGATTTTCTGATCAGTGTTTAGTCAGCTGCCTCTTCAGTCGGTCTCCGTCTGGTTACTGAAAACTTCACTGCTTCAGAACCTCTGAAAGATTTGCTGTGAGTTGCAGTTCCCGTCTTAACCTGTAGCAGGTTGGGTTCTGGTTCATGTGGTACCATGCAGTGCTCAATGGGGGCAGCTGTGCGGAACAAGAACACTATAAAGCATGAGGTGACTTTAATAAGTGCTAAGCAGTGAACGTCTTTGGGTTTTGTTCTGACATCTGAAGCTGTCGCCCTGTACTTTTACTTATTTATTACACATTTTTGTAAATGTTTTTTTTTTTCTTTTTTGCCTGAAGGAATTATTTGCTAGTTAAAGTAAATTCTTTCCAGCCAAACAAAGTGACAGTTCATTAAAATAAAAAAAATCTTGCTGATAGATTTTATGTTTGAATTTGCTTTAACTTTCCTTAAATATAATGGTGGGATGTGCTATAGATGAATAACATGCAATCCACAGGAATTATGACTTTTTTTCACCTTATCACCTTAGACATCAGAATCAGAATCAGAATCAGAATACTTTATTGATCCCTGGGGGAAATTATTTAATGAAGATACCACTTTACGCATCATTTCAGAGAAAATCTTATTAGCAGTTAGACCAAACAGTTTAGTAGGCAGGTCCCATGAGCTGCTTGTCATAGAAAGTCTAGAGAGACTGACGAGCATTAAACAACAGACTGAGAAACTGTGCAGACAAATCACCATCTTATAGTAACCACATTCATGGCAGCACTGTCACCTCTTGGCCTGTGCTTACTCTAGTCAGGGGTGGCAAACACTGAGTCTACAGAAAGATCCAAGCATAAAGGAACTGCTGAGAAATATGTGTGCATGTAGAGCATCAGTAGGGCTATAATTTCCAGGTCTTGGGGTTGATTACTTGGCAGTATGCTGTCATAAGCTGTTATTAGTCAGACAGTTGTCCTTCTCATTTTCACAAGAATAAAATGGATGGAGCCTTGCAGGATGATTGTGTTACTTTTCATTTTGGGAGGAGCACAAGATTTTTTTTCTCCTGTCAGTGTGGCTGCATTTTTGTTAAAAGGGGTTGTCTAAAAAAAATAAATAAACTAATGAATAAAACTTTGCAAGCAATTTGCATGCTACAGTCATATCATCAGAAACCTGTATACTAACTCATCTACTTTGAGTGTGAACATCCTGTAATTTGCATATTTGAATATGCTTTGGCTGCAGCAGCTATCCTCAAACCATACTAGTTCGAAGCCTCCTCTCCCATCAAAACGTGAAGGTGATGTCACAGGATGATTATTGGAATTTGTTGCTCAGGACATGAAGCCTGTTGGTTATTACTCTGTGGTTATAGTGCTGGGATAACCAGTTGATGTAGTTTTTATTTTTATAAAAGCACATAAAGATGTGCATTCGACATCTTGTTAGTTCTGGGTCTATTATCATTTATGTATAAAATAACTAGAATAATATGATTTAACGTGTAGCAAATATCAGCCTCTTAATTGTGTTTGTGAATCATTTAGAATAATGAGGTTAACAGAGTGGGACAATCGATTACTTAAAAATAAGGTGTGATTTCCATTGATCGAGATGTTAAAAGCCCGTGACATTCTCAGATGCAGGATCTGAAACATGTGCTCCAGGCTGAGGCTCTCTAGTCTTTCAGCTGTGAGTGGAGAAACTCAGGTTGGCCATGAATGTATGCAGGATTCAAGTTGCAGAACAACTTTGTAGATCACTGAAGAAAAGGAAGCCCCCATTGTTGCTGCGCTGATATCTGAATGAGGGAGTGGGTGACGTTTAATAGCCTGGCTCTTTAGCGGGCTGGCCTTGGCCAAAGAACTCTGTTGTCTCTTAGTTGTCTCACTCTCTCTCTCCTCTTCGCTCAGCTGTCTGCCGCTGCTTTCACTCAGTTTGGCAGGAAATAATTGCTTGTCCTCCACAGCACTTCAAATAAAAGAGCTGTGTTAATGAGGGCTTTCCTCCTTCTCTCTCTCACTCTCTGTGTCCGTCTGTATATCGCACTCTCCATCGCTCATTCCCTCTCTTCATTAGTCTCTCTCTGTGAAGTGCTCAGGCTCATTGTTTTTAGTTTCTGTAGAAAGAGTTGCCTCTGAAATAGCAGCCTCAGCTTTTGCTCCTGGCTGGCAAGTATCGGCTGCTTCTGACCAGTGAGAGCACCAGCTGAGCAGAGGTGTGTCTGCCTCTGTGACAGTTCAGGCTGAGTGGAGCAGTCTAACTATGGGTGTCAGTCTGACTGAATTAGGAGCTTTTAAGCATGATGATAGTTATTTCAGGGCATCCCGTAGAGGGAGGCTCCCCATTCCTCCCTCCCCCCCGGTCTGTGGAATTTGGAGGCAAGCATGGGAGGAGCTGTCAATCACAGCCTATTGTTGTGTGAAGGGGAGGTAATATGCTGTAAGCCCTCACAGTGGGAAATGATTCAACAGCAGGCTTTACACACTTGACACCTACGCACGCACACACACACACACACACACACACACACTTTACCAGGAATATATTGGCAGCAGTGGGAGGTTGGAGCAATTTCTGCAATTGGACCCTGGGGTTTACTTTTGGTCCTACTCCCAGTATCCATTTTCCTTTGTGCTATATAGATGCTTCTTATTTGATTTGGATATTCACTTGTAAAAGTAATTTTAGCAGTGTTGTAGTTTAATTAGTACACTCCCATGTTCAACAATGTGGAATAATTCAGTAATGAACCGTAATGGTTTTTAAGCAGGAGACTTTTTCAGGGCCTCTATTATTTCATGAAATCCAGTAGCACACACCGTAGTGTCATGCAGAGCGGCGTGTTAATGAGCCACAGAGCAGCAGTGTGCAAAGTCACGATGTATGGTCAGTGAATAAATAATGGGGTAAAGAGAGCAGTGGCTCTGTCATGCCAGCAACAGCTCATGGCTGACTTACAGCTGGCACTGAATCACCGGCTAACCAGCAGGACGGCTTCTGCTGCCACCAGTGCTGTCGACACAAATCTCAAGCTCTGACCAGGGCATCAATTCTGCAATGGGCTTATCAGTCACTCACTCATTCACCACCTCCTTGACTCACAGCACTGGCTGCCACAAAGAATGATATCTGGTCCTGTTGGATCCTGTCTGTTTACTCGTGGCGGTGGGTTAAAGAAGTAGATTTAAAACCTTCAATACGTTCTCATATTTTGTTAGCTGTGCATATTTCCAGCATGATGATGATACTGAATGAGGTCCAGAGATCTGTTGAATTCCCATAGAGAGAACCATCGAGACAGGACAAGGAAAATCCTATGTCAGGAATTCATGTTAATGTCATCGAACATTACGCTTTATCTCCTTGGAGATGTGACACACAACATCCAGTCCATTACTGTAGTTACTAAATTCATCACTTTGTATTTAAAAGCTTTGCTGAGTTTAGTTTGGCTTTTCCAATTAGGACCTCTCATACTCGGCACAGGAAGTAATTACTCCAAATTAAAGTGGAATTGGGATCTCTTTGATGGGAATAGGATAGGGTTGGCAATTATAAAGATGAGATTTCTCCCAGCTTTAATTTTCACCCACAGAACACTCCCAAAACGAGGCCACACACAGGGGCAGCAGGTAGGAGGGGAAAGAAAACGGGCTCCAGAGAACCACAGCAGCTAATGGATCCTGGATCAACAGCCCAGGGCTCATCAGCATTCAGCACAGCTGCTGTATTGATTGAAATGTAGTGCAAGCATTACAACATGATGCTCTATTATACCCCAATTGATTGTCTTCTGATCAGCTGCGGGTCCCCACCCTCTCCTTCTCACTCTGTAATAGTTCACAGCAGGAGGAGAATAAACGAGCTTGATGGAGCAGTTGAGGATTGGGAGCGAATCAGCAGAAAAAAAACAGAAAAGATGGACACAGCTCTGAGTTTATAAGCAGCGGGCCACTAAAAGGTTGGGAGACTTGGAGAGCGGAGATTCAATTGTGAAAGATGTGCGAGGATTTAAGTGCAGAAACAAGAGTAACAGGAGTGGCAATATGATGTTGCTAAATTGAAACACTGAGGCCTGCCACTTAAGCTGCTGTCTGAAAACCACTCTCTACTGCAAGCCACTTAAAACAGTCTGACACACTACAGCTTCATTTTCCAGCAGTAACCCTTGTTTGTCTGGACTGATACTTGGACCAGCAGAGTTTCTACAACTTTCAAGCCTCACTCCGTGACCACAGGTTTACTAAAGCAGTCAGAGGTCAAGGGATGAGGGCTGCCTTCTGCTCTGCTGGAGTATTGTTGCAAAAAAAGAAGAAAGAAAGAAAGAAACTTCCTGCCAAGATTAGAAATGGTTTTGGAAAGGTTGGGTATACACATCTAACTAGTAGAACTTGTTCCTGTTGAAAGGGCCCCTGAGCAGCCATTAAGCTGTGCCCAGCTGTTTGTTTGCACGCTAAGCTTTTCGAGTGCATGTTTGTGTGTGTGTGATCGTACTTGTGGTTTACTCCTCACCACGCTTGCCCAGTGCTGGCTTGTGATTATGCATGTTGCTGGCTGCGGTTTGGTCTCTGCTGAGTCTCTGGAAGACTACAGGCATCTTTCCCTCTCCCCCGAGTGCCCCCCCCCCCCCCCAATGCTGTCAGCTGATGTTCATCATGCAGCAGGTGTGTGTTTTGGCTCAGTCCCTCCGACTTTGGGTTACCTCACAACTTCCCTATTCAGCAGTTCTGTGGCGTGAGACCACAGAAAAGATGTTTTCAGGAACAAATTGTTTTATGTGAACCTCCCTCTCTGGTTAATTAGAAGTTGCTTGTGACATTTATCTTCCTTGTGTTTATTGTCTCTGCTGAATAAGAATGCTCAGTCAGATTGCGGTTTGTGATTATTTGTGTTTTCAAATGAGTTATAAAAAAAGGGCTCTGTGGTTGCTGGTGAGCTCACTGAGAGGGAGCAGCAATACCACGTCCAGCTGAATCTCAATCTGTGACAAATTGGGCCAACCCTACAGTAATCAGATTAGAGGACCTAAGTGACGTGCTGCAAATGTCCCACCTTGTGATCCTGTGCATTCATTTTATTATGACCGTGAGCTAATGAGATTAGTCCTAAAATAGAGCTGCTCCGCCAGGAAGCGGCTGCACAAACCTGCCTGTGCAGCAGCTGGGAGCAACAAGCCTTCCCCCCCGCTGACCTCCACGTTCAGTCGCTTCTCTTCGTCAGCTGTAGCATGACCACGTTGGTCTGTGGCCAAAGTCAGTTCACAGCTCTACTACAAGGCTAATCCATGTTTGTGCCTTGGATCTCCTCCACAGGAAACCCCGGATCAACTCCCAGCTGGTTGCCCAGCAGGTGGCTCAGCAATACCCGATGCCTCCCCCACCCAAGAAGGAGCGGAGAGAGAGGAGCGAGCGCATAGACAAGGAGCGCCCGGAGGGTGAAGGAGAGCGAGCCAACGGAGAAGGACGCCCACAGGTCGAACGTCCAGAGAGAGTGAGGCCAGAGGGAGACACTCCTGAGAAGGAAAAGAGCGACAAGGAGCAGCCAATCAAAGACAAACCCGACAGAGAGAAGGAGATCAGCCCAGCTCTGACGAAGAAGCCCAGCAGCAAAAAGACCAGGTCAGCGTACGAATCACAGCGCATGTTTCTGCATGCCTGCAGTGGTGCTGATATCAATCCTCACTTGTGTGCGTTTGTTTTCCTCCAGACCCAAATCTGACAGCCATCAGAGTTCACCCAGTGACAAACACAGCATACAGTCTGGCAAATCAGCAACCAAGACCAACAAGAACTCTCACATTTCCAGGTGCGTAGCCCACTCCCCTGCTCTGCATGTGTTTCACAGAGCACGTGGTTTAACTTGTATGACTATGCAGTAGTTCTGGTCAGAGAAACTCATCTAGCACAAGGTTAGTGGGAAAGCTCAGCTGATTCACAAATGATCTTTTACACTAAACGCCCACTCTTACTTTTGATGCACTTGTTCTGACTGTGCATGTGTCACCCGATGAATTGAGCAATTTAGTGTAACCACCCCCACAGTGCTGGAAGCCTCCCATTGTTGTTGCTGAGATGCACATGTTGTAGTTGGCAATTGTGACTACTAATATTTAGTTTTTCTCCTTCTCTTCTCCTCAGGCCCAAACTGAAGAACATTGACCGGAGTACTGCCCAGCAGTTGGCTATCACCGTAGGGAACGTCACGGTGATCATAACAGACTTTAAGGAGAAGACCCGCTCCTCCTCCACATCTTCATCCACCGTCACATCCAGCGCGGGCTCCGAACAGCAGCACCAGAGCTCCGGTTCCGAGAGCATGGACAAGGGCTCGTCACGCGCCTCCACCCCAAAAGGGGATCTCTCTGTGGGGCATGACGAATCGTTCTGAGGTCCCGCTGCCATCCTCCACCACCTATGACCCACCCTTGCACCGCTCCCCCCTTTCCCCATGTTTCTGGACACTATGGATCCCACAGGGGGAGGGATTTCACCTTTTCCCATCGCCGACCCGCCTTCATTCCACGATCTCCCCTGGATGCTAAGAGGAACAGTGAGGTGCCATCTTTTACGGAAAACAAGCGCCCCCCGCTTGGCGAATATCCCTCGTGGTTACACCTGTGGCACAGGCGAGGAGAAGTGGCCTACACGGAATAACACCCTCATTCCTTCCCCTCAGCCCCCTCCCCAGTAGCATCCAGACACTTGTATGTATTGTTTTATATTTGTACGTGGATGTGAGGCCAAGTCAACTTTTTTTTGTTTGTTTGTTTTGTTTTGTTTTTGTAAAGAAGAATTCTCCGCTGGGCACAATAACCACCACTTTTTTTAATAACTTTAAAACTATTATTACCTTTATTTATTACCTGTTGCACCTGTATACTTTGATATTCTCCTTTTTATGTTGAAGCTTTGCTGTGTAGCTCTGCAGATCGATCGTTCCTTCAGTGTTTTTACTACAGTCTGAAAACAATAGGACAACACACACACACGTCAGATACAACACACATATACACTCACACACATACACACACTGGTGCTAGATACACTGTGAAGCGGTTTTGCAGATCTGGGATTGCCCATTCGCTCAATGTGACAAAGTGCTGATGAATCAAATTCTCATTCACTTTTCTCAACAACACTGTCTCGCTGAACACTGTCGGGACCTCCAGGTCCGTCTACTTTTTCTGTACAGGTCATTGTGCATCAGAAGAAGGTCACCTAAAGTTCAGACACCTGACTTTTTCAACTAGATTGTCTATGATTTAGTATGCTATAGCAGATCTCTTATACAGTATCTTATGTCTTTAACTGTACAGTGTAGGCTGTTGTGTAAAACACTAAAAGCTGTCAATATTTTTCTGCATTTGGTACTTAAATATTGAGTTTTCTGGCTGCAGGCAGAGCTGTCCTCTCAGCTGGTGAGGAGCCAGAGCATTTTCTGTTGTGACTGAATGATGGTTAAAAGCAGTTCCACTTGGTAAAACCATATCGAGCTGTAAAAATAGACCTGTTGTGTCAAGCTGTTGTGAGTCGATTTTATTTTATTTTTCCTCCTCCACCTTCTTTCTTTTCTTTTTTTGTGGTCCTGAAGTCCACCCAGAAAACAGAGTGCAGAGACGAGAACAATTTACAAAGACTGACAATTCAATTGACTTGTTTTTATTTGTATTAATTTAAGACTCCTGTCATTGAAGGCAAAACAATATTGCAGTAGTTAAATAGAAGACAATTGTTCTTTCAATTTTAATGCAGCAAGGCTTATTTAAGGGTTTTAATTCACGTTCACCTTAGCTGATACTAGACCAACATAATTTCCTTTTAACTGTATGAAATTGTATAAAGAATAAATGTGTATATGATATCTTAGTTTTATTTATTGAAGGACCAAAGGAATTTCATAATGACATGATACATAGACAGATGAATAACAATTTGAAATGCAATTATCTAATGTGTGAGATGAATAACAGTTTAAATAAAGACTAATATAATCCATGTAAATGGTGTTCTTATTGTCCACTCATCTTTGTGCGTGGCTAAATTGGGGCAGAGGTCATCATGCTGTGAGCGGAGTCGAGGGAAAACCACAGCTCCACACGCAGTGGTGGATGTTGCCTCGTCGTGCACACAGTGAGAAGCAGTGTGGGCGTGGGAAGAGCTCTGGGTCTTAAGACTTTGGCCTTAGCGAGCCCCTCTTCGCTCTGCTGGACTACCATTGTACATGCAGCTCCCCTAACGGAGGCCCCAGCTCACAAACTGAGCCGCTCCCAGAGCAACTAAAAGCCAGGTTACGAGAGGTAACCGTCCCCTCCTTTACCCCCCCCCCCTCCACCCCAAAACTAAAAAACCCTCCTAGGAAGTGAGGGGCAGGATTTGATCTGTGTACACTCAAACGCTTTCCAGAGTCACACGTAGGGATGATAATCATGTGTGTTGTCAGTCCAGGAGATGTGTTTATTTTTTTCTGCTTCTGAGCGATGGTTAATATGTAATTATGTACTTTATTGCATTCAAATATGGAATCAGTGTTCAAAGTGAGGAAAAGCAATGTGAATAGAACTTTAAAAAAAAAGTGGGACTGCTGGTCAGAGGGGAAATGTTTTGTCCAATTTTTACAGAGAATGAAACCCTGCTTTGTAATGCAATCGGTTAGAAATGGGCCTAAAAAGCCATCTTTTCACCTGCCTTATCTGCAACCACATTCACTTTGACTGAGTACTCCCAACAGAAAGGATTCATGGTTAAATTATTGACAAATGGGCCATTTGCTGAGTATATGAATTATTGCTTGTATATAGAATTTTAAAAAGGTGCAAAAGCAAACACTATGAATACTGGCATTGGAGCTGAAGTCTTTTTTTTTGTTTCCTGTTTCCTTCCCGCGCAAGCAGTTCTGTTCTTGTGTGCGACCAGTAACCTTAATTTACTGTGTAAAGATGGTTACATTTTTTAGCTTTGTTTGTCAGACCCAAATATAGAATGCTTGTTTACTGACTGTATAAGCTTAACCGTGAATTCCAATTACGTGTATTATACAAACTCATTTCTTCCTATAACGATGTCTTGTACAATGCTTTTAAAGTTATTGCTCTGTTTAAAAGAAAAATGAAAAAAAAAAGTAGGGAGAGAACAATAATCCATTCTTTGTTTAATCCAGTTTTAGTTTTTTCTTTCTTCTTTTCTTTCTTTCTTTTCTTTTTTTTAAACTTATAGCTGATGTGTCATTGTTTTCCCTTGTGAAATGGTCACATTATGTTCCTGGTGTGGAAATGTACTCAGCATTTTCAGCAGATCACAGCTCCTTGTCTAGCTTATAATGTTGAACTAATACATGTTTCTGGCATGTGCACGACTTTGCGCTTATAGGCTAACCCGATCATTTTCCTCTGCTTCAAATAGAAATGTCTATTTATGAATTTTGCTTGTAGTTTTTCACAAATAAAATTGTTAAAGTTATCTATTTTCTGGCTGTTCTGTGTCCTTTGTATAGTGTTCGGGGTTACAAAGCGTTGTAGTCACGTTGCAGTGCTTATGTTACAGCAAATGCACGACATTGCTTTTCCTTAAGTCAGTAATCAGATTTCATTACATTACTTACTGATCTAGTGATTATTCAGTTTTTTTACTTACTGGACATTAAAAAAAACCCTTTCATGCAAGTTTGAGCAAACATCAGCAGATCTTAGTTTGTTCACGTGACGGGAACAAAGCACTCTACAAACTCTGAAGAGTGGCAATATCGAGTTGATTGGAATTTCTTGAGAAAGGACAAAAAAACATGTTGGCTCTTTGAACACATTTTTAAATGTGAGAAAAGCCTAAAAGTCATTAACCATACCAAACTTAAACATTGGCCAGTCTGCCATTAAAGATCATCGTTTTCAGTGCTGGTGCTATCTTTAGATGTGCCTGTGGAAAGCCAGCGTCTTCCTTGTTAACTTGTTCCTCTGCACTGTGTCGCCTCCGTTGCCTCAGAATCCTCCAGCTTCCTTTTATCTTCAAGAAGCAGACAAAGTTGCAGGGATTCAAATCTGGCAAGTCCAGCAGGAGGAGAGCGAACGTAGCAGTGGTGTGGCCAAGAAACTCCAATGCACTCACACACTGCCTCAATGACGCGCACCCCATGTTCTTCCTTAAATGCTTCAGGACATTACAGCAGAAATCTGCTTGATAGTCTTGGCCTGAGGGATGATTTCATACAACACATACACGCAAATATTCTCCTGGTCTCCATCCTCACGTGATGGTGCTGCCTTCTGGCTTGGAAACTGAAAACTGCTCATGCGTAACTGGAGACCAGCGCTTCCATGAACTCCACATGAAACTCGAGTGGGTTTTAAGCACACACCTTATATTCCCTCTCTGTACAAGTTTGCAGTTTGTGGTGGTAAAACGGTTCTTCCAGGAAAAGACCTAAAAATAGCAGCGGTGCTGGAATTCATCTGGACGTGCCCATGAAGGTGACCCTGACTGTGAGACCGGGCCGATATATTTCAGTCTAGGTTCTTGATTTTTATGAAGATGATCCTAAAACGTTTTGATCGCACCTACTGCTTTGTCAAAAACATCAAATGATGTGATATTTGAAAAATAAAATACACCCTTGGCTTCAGAAGCTTGTAACTCTGCCCCAGTTCACAGCAGTAACTTGTAGGTGCCTCCCTACCAGTTGCGATATGTCTGACGATTTTCAAGCATGCACCGCTGTTTTCACTTCAAATCTGTTTTTTTTCTCAGTTTCTTTTCTGTGTTTTCTTTTTTAAGCGCACCTCTCATGTGGTTGAACTCTGTAAAAATATCTTTGTGACTGTAGATGAATCACCACCAAGATCAGCTGTAGGAGTTATCTGCAGATGCTCTAATGAGATTCTGGGATTGTTGCAGACTTCTTTTTATAGTCTGCGATTGGGCTAAATTTGTTGTGGCAACCAACCAGTCCTGAAAACGGTCACGCTTGTGAAATCTTGACCTCTAGTAGTTCCTTAAAGTTATTTATTTCAAAATATTCTGAGATCTTATAAAATCTCATGGGCATTTGCAGCCTTTTCTGAGGGCCTTAGAGAGCTCTTTGGATCTTGGCATGATCAGTATCTGCAGTGGATGTGAGAAGAATCCCGCTGAGTGTGAATATGAGCAAACCTGCTGGGCATGAAAACATCTCTGGCTGTGTACTAAAAACATGTGCCGATCAGCTAGCTGATGCTATTGCCGGCATCTCACCTGCTTCCAGGCAGTCACCATTATCCCTATACCTGGAAAGTCTGCAGTGTCTTGTCTAAATGAATACTGCACTGTGGCAATCACCTCAATTCGGATGAGTTGTTTTGACTGGCATCCCAGCCAGCCTGGACCCTCATCGCTTTGCATTTATAAACAATCGATCCGCAGAGGATCCAACTCCCGCTGCCCTCAAATCTATAGTCCCGCGCTTTGAAAATAACACCTATTTCTGAATACAGTGATTTGAGCCCAACATTCAATAGAATCTCCCTGAAGAAACTAATTGGCAAACTGAGTGCCACACTTCCTGGTGTGACAGTTGGCAGTCACACCTCCCCCACTGTGGTGCTCAAAACTGGAGCTCCCCAGTGTTGTGTGCTCAGTCCCCTCCTGTTCATGCTGCACACCAATCACCGCATCCACAGACATAGCGAGAACATCACAGTGATTTTTGCAACTGGATTGCAAACAGCGGTGAGAGCTCCCGGGAAAGAACAGTCTTGCTGAGGAAAACTTGCTGCTAAACGTGGAGAAAAGATAAGGAGCTGGTGGCTGATTTTGAGCAGGTGTACAACCAATTCCAAGCAGTCAGTATGACACAGAACATCTCATGGTTGTCACACTTCTTCGTAACGGCACAGCCACATGGCATTTCCACTTGATTGATCTAAACAGCCAAAAAGTCTTTCAAAAACAGCGTAGACATTTGTGCAGCTGTCTCGGGATCTCCTGGGAGCGTTACTATCAGTTATAGCCTACAGAACAATTTCAGGATCTGGCAACAGGGGACTATGGGCATCCAGCCTGGTCATCTTCTCTAAGCACCGTTTTTTAAGGCCTAACCTTAAACAGAGACTTTAGAAACTAACTCCAACCTGACAGCTTATCCTAACCACTAACCACAGGATCTCAACGCCTAATCTTAACGGTGGACATTTGGAGGACTACACCTGAGCATGTGGGTTCATTTGTTGACCCTCCCAGCATGACCTGTGGGCCTGCCCCAGGACAGTTATTATCCAGTGCTGAGGTTCGACCAGACAAATGCATTTAAACTGAAACGAGGATGAGTTTTAGTTATTTTACTTTACCAGGACAGCTTAGTTTAGACCGAGTTGAAGAGGAACGTTCATGCCTTTATCTCTCATGCAGGCCATGATTGACACGTGCTGGTCTGTGAATTATCTTTGGCCCTCTACTCGAAACCAATATCAGTTGATGAACTGGATTGCAGAGGGTCTTCCTGACAGTCTAAGCCTAAACTCTGTTATTTTTGGAAACTACAGCTCAGTTATGATGCTGCCAAATGTGGGTTTTATGGCAAATGCTACATAGGCCTGATATCACCCTAAATGCCATAACACCCCTGACATCTGGCCTACATTATGTAGATCTGTGGCAGAGTTGAGGCATCCAGACTCTGAGCCAGCGCTGACAGTCATGGCCAGATGTGACCCATAGATAACTGCAGATGTCAGCCTCGTTCGCTGCCAATGTTGCTATCTGGTCTGATTCTAATTTCAGAGGTTTGGAGATGTTATTCGGGGATATTGCTGCTTCTTTTTTCGTGACGTACATCAGCTCTGTTTTATGTATTGAGAATTTGACTACTCTGTATTGTTTGTTTGACTATATCAATATTTATATGTAGACACTGTTCAGAGATGTCAAACAGTTTCTATGGGATGTACTTACCTGCTCACATGACTGCATTGTTTCATTGTTTGGACAGGGATTTCTGCTGACGTGTGGGTACCTGCATGTCGCAAATGCAGGGCAGAGTGTGCTAACAGAATACTGCATAAAGTAATACACACCTTTTTAAAAAACAAAACAAAACTGCCCTGTGTTTACAGGTGCTTCTTAGTCCACGTCTTTAGTTGCGCTCTCTGCCAGATAATGGGACGTGTATATGGATCAGAGTTGGCTACTATTGATTGAGATGTCGCAGGGAGCGTGTGTTTGTAAGAGAGGAAGCAGCTCCCACTGTGTAGCGACACATGACTTGAGGGAGCCCTCATACTGACAACAGCTTTCAATCTCCATCTCCCTCCAGGGGCAGGTTAGCAGGCGTCTAATGTAGCATTTAAAAGCTCCAGCCCACGACTGCTTTCCTCTGTCACTGCTGGTGATCTGTACAGATAAGAAAGTCAGCTGAAGTGAATAGCTCACGTTTGTTTTAAGGGTAGATTCACTTTGGTGATGAGATTACCCATGAAGGGAACATGGCTCATTCCCTCTGGGTAATGCAGAGCAATGTTTGTCCAAAATCTCTTATTATTTTGTTATTACAATTTTTTGGGTTCCTTAATATTTCTTTGTTTAAAAAAAAAAAGTTACATTCAAAAACTTAATTTTCTCTTCATGAAATTTCATTTTTTATTACAATAGTTTGTTTTCATATAATACAAAAAATCTCTAGTGTTTCTACTGCTGTCCTGGGGTCAAATTGAATGTTCTGTTTGAGGGCTTACTGATCTGCATTATGCTGCAGTCACACTGGTGAAAACAATGGTTGGAGACTGCAATATGGAAAAAATGATTGCAACTGTTTCCCGTGAACTTACGATCTCATTGCCTTTGAAATGGTTGCTTCAAAGATGGGGCCCAGGTCTGGAACCATGCAGTCAGTTATCGTCTCCGAACAGTCTTTGGTGTGTGAAGACAGCAGTTAGCCAGAGCCAATCAGCTATCAGCTTACAATTAAATGGGATCACGTTGGCATCTCACATGTAGCGATGTAGTTGCTGAAAAACTGCGATTAACCTGCCACATGACATAAATGCTCTGAAATCGTGATGTTTATGGGAATATAACTAGAACACAACCAGTTGAGCAAAGTGAAGCGTTGCAGATGAGTTGCCCTCGTTAGTGTTGAATGGCTCAGTTTGAGTGCAACATGGTGGCAATCTGTCTGCACTTATAATTCACATGGCAGTTATTTACAGACTCCCTCAGTCTGTGGTTGAAAGTGGTTGTTCAGAGGCTGACGGTTTTGCATGCTCAACCTCGGAGCGATCACTTGGTTGCTACTGCTATTTGCAACAGTTTTGCCTAAAGTGAAAAAATGCAATACAGTCACCAGGCAACCACTGATTTCTTCTGCTCGCTGTCCTGCTATTACTCCAGTGTTATTAGGCAATGTTTAAAATGATTATATAATAAAGTGTTATCTAAGAAATCGTTAAGAACAACATGATGATACTAACACCCTCTCATTCTTTTTTTAAATTTAAATTTTTTACTTTCTTTGTTTTTTAATAATTGGACACCTCATTATAATAGACATGTTTCAGCTGCAGGCAGTTCAAATGAACAATGAAATTAGCAGCTGGTAAGTGTAATGGCACCCACAGACAAATAGAGCCAGTTACTGCATGCAGCAACAAATACCATAAATCATCGAGAGGCATCGTAGAGTAACGTGACATTAGCAGATTTGAGAATCACAGTTTTCATGTGCTCCTGTCCCTTTAATCAAGACCACTTAAATTCTGAATATTATAACCTTTGTATGTAAAATCATCCTCGAGCCCCAGTGCCTAAAGAGAGCTGTTTCTTCCTCACTAGTTTCTATGTTTCCAGTTTGTATGAAAATACTCCATTAGAAAGATTTTCTTAACAGAAAACCTCATTTTTGAAATATGCAGTCTGGACTAACAAGGGTGTTTCTTCTTTTAGGGTTTTTTGGACCTTTTTCCACAGAGCCACAAAAACAACTTCTCTCTTTGATCTTCCCATGAGCTATCATTCATACTGAGCTGTTTTCTCCACCTGTATCTCAGGCATTGTTTATCAGAAATTTGTTTATGCAGTAGTGGCATTTATTACTACACAGAGTGGAGAAGAGCTCAGTTAATGATGGAAGGTCTCCTGGGAGACCATGGCAACATAAATAAGGTGCGTGGTTCAGGATAACCTAATCCAACCGTAACTATAACCCAAAATGTAAAAGTACAGAGGGTGTTTAAGGCCAGACTGGAAGCTGGATGCACCAGGAGAAGTAGCTAGATAGCTTTTTATGACCTGATATTTTTTTAGTACCTCCTTCATGACCTGCTTTTTTCAGCCTTTTCATGACAGTAAATTTCATGACATAAAATGTGATTAGAGTGTCAGTTCTTCAGCCAAGGCAGGATAGATTTTTGGTATTCTTTCCAATACCAAAAAGCTATATATACGAGCTACATGTGCTCATCTATCCTTGAGCCTTGAGTCTTAACCTACCTGCTCCAGCGATGCTTAGGAAACAAGACTCCCTTGAGGGATAAATGGGGTATTTAATAAAAACATTGCTCTGAGGTCACTTCCCAAGCAGCAAGGGCAAAAAGTGAACATGGGATGTGCTTTATTTTGATGTTGCTTCAGAAGATTTTTCCCTCACATATTGCAAAATGTATCCAAACAGAGCAGACAGGATATTAATAATCCATTTGTGTATTCTCTGGAAAGCAAAAGAAGAAATATGAGGTGGAGAAATCTAGGTCTTAATTTTTTGGCTCTTATTTATCCCCCTCTGTCTTTCTTTCTTTCTTTCTTTCTTTCTTTCTTTCTTTCTTTCTTTTTTTCTTTCTTTCTTTCTTTGCTTCAGATCAAAGACCTTCTTTCAAACTGTTTCCATTCAGGTCAAGGTCCAAGCAGACTTAAACCGGCTGCCAGCTCAAACTGCCATACTGTGACTAGATCCATATGTTGAGGAAGGGTTAAACATCTGCAGATAAGCAAACCACTTTTATGTGAAAAGGAAATCAAGACGCCTGGTGCAGAACACTGGCAATGTGTGAACCAGAAGGTGAAGCGAGCCATGTTTCCTCTCACACCACAGAATCTGAGATGTTTACAGTGGTTTCTGCGCTCACGCGCCGGAAATACTCAGGAAAATAGACGATGTAAATAACTGTGCAACATCATCGACGACTTCAGTGCACTGCTGTTTATTCTTATTGAGCCGCAGTCGGGAAGAGGAAAATTTGAATGACTCATTCAACCCACTTCTTACTCACTACGCTACTCTAGCTGTACACCACTGAACTGATATTGAAAAATTTCAAGAATCAGGTGTGGTACGGTTCTAGTTGTGCATTACACGGGAAAATTCAAACTACAATATTTCCAGGAAGATGGTAACCAGCACCAACAGCTGTCAAAGCTTGTGCTGGTGCATTTTTGTCAGGCAACACTAAGAAAGAGAAAAACGCGCAGTTCTGATCTTTGCTGCACTTTCATCTTTCAACCAAGCTGAACGAACAAATCAATATTTCCTGTGTTGAACTGTCAAAATCATCTGAGGAACAGCTGACAAAGCACCCATAAACTGTATATAAAAGATGGACATAATCACTCTGGCATGAGCTACTAGATTCAGGACTCCACAATTTAAAGCATCGACAGTGACATGTTGGCATTTCTTAAACCAGAAGTCACACTAGATGTACGGTTATCACATTTAGGCCAACAAGATTAGTAAACACGCTGCATATATAAACTGTATGGATGCCTGTTTTTAGTAAAAACTTACAAGCTAATACAGTACTTGAATTTCACTCACCGAAACTGGAGCAGAGACGCCTTGGATGGTCTGTACTGCACAGAAACTTGTGTTATTTTTCAAGTAATAACACTGTAGCCTAGCAGACAGCGATCAGCTACAGCTGCCTGTGGATGCACGTCCAAAATGTCCTCGCTACATGTGTTACAAATGGATAATTAGCTACAAAGACCCTAAAGATAAACCAGACTCTAAATGCGTTATTTTCATAGCTGAAGTGGAAGTGGGGATTTACGGCATTGTACAGCAGCTGTTTTGTTTACTCTCAATTTTGATGGCGCTATTAAAGATTAATATCTATTTGTAAATGCTCCAGATAGCTCCAAATAAACTCGGCGCTTTTCCTTAACATTTTGCCGCGACGTTTCAAAGAGCCGGAAAGTAAATAAACGGCAGCTGGAAATGACGCAGGTCGAATGGTCTTACGTTTCATGCATGCGCAGTACAGGAACGTAGAGTTTTCAGCGTGGATGAAAACAATTGAAAACGACAGAGCATTTTTAGACATTTTCAGATGTATCCGGATGGCTAACGCAGCAATGCAGAGTCAAATGAGAGCTTTAGCTAAGTTCCTATAAAATGTGCCGCACCTCCTTGTTCTTAGTCTGTGTTCTTTTTCTTCCACTGTATTCTGCGTTCACCTGCCTCTGTCATCATATTCAGTGTTAGTCTACTCGTGTCTGTTATTTCTTGCTGATTTAAATCGAACATTAGTGTTTTTCTATGTATTGTTTTGGTTTTACTCTTAGACTTTCTATCCCGCCCTCACTCTTTCACCTGTGGTTCATTGTTTCCTGCTGAACCAACTGTTTTGAACACTTCAGGGACTTCTCATTTGTGACACTTTGAAAGTTGAGCTTTACTACTGGTTCCAATCTCAGCTCCACTTGTTCACTTCTCCCAGTACTTTAGAAAACGTTAAACAGTCCTCGCACAGGTCCAGTCTGGGTTTGCTGGCAGATTGGCAAGATGTGACATTTATTGACGGAGGCTACGGAAACCTTGGCAACAAGTGGTGGTAAAAATGATGGTCGCTCTGTGGGCAGAGCCCTGTTCATGCAAATTTGCATGCACGTGGATAACCAGTCAGCGTGTGCGTTTTCAACACTGCAGGGTGTACCCTTGTGAAAGGGCAGCACTGACCCCTTTTTGTCAAAGCAAAACTAAACCAAAAAAGAAATAAATAAAAATGATAAAGCAGCTCACCTTGCTGTTTTTAGGCTTTTTTCCGATGCTGAAAGGAAAGGTTCCCTATCATTTACGCCGTCCGCGCCTTCCTTATCAGCGAGGTCCAGCTGTCCAGAAGTGCCACAGCAGATCCACCACTTACAGTCAAACAAAAGAGATCTATGTTAGTGATGAAGACACAGTGGAGTCTTCAAAAGTTTCAAATCTCCCGGTAAAATTTGTGTAAAGATATCGTGAAGTGGACACCGCTGCCCTGCCTCTGAGGGCGACACTAACTTCTGAGTGGACGCTTTGGGTGTTGCCACAGCGTGTTTGTCAAGTAACCGCTGTTGTGCCTGATACTGAAGCATCTTAGCTGTATGCTTGCTCACAGTTATGAAATACAAACACCCCAGGAATACTGTTAGGTAACAAAAACATTTTCAGACTTCTGTTGTGTTCCTTCTGTTGTTGAAATTGATTTTTCTTTCCTTTTTTGGGGGGATATTTCAGCAGGTAGCACCAGCCAGCCTGGCACTTCTCTCCTCTTTAAGTGCAATAAGTGTAGTAGTTTCTAAATAAAGCAGGGATGGGAAATAAACTAGTATTTTAAAAAGCCACATTAAAAGTTGGATTTTTGTTCTATTTCACATAAACTAAACTTAAAGTTTAAGGACTTTGAATGTGCCATGGTTGTTGGTGCCAGTCAGGTTGGTCTGAGTATTTCAGAAACTACTGATCTACTGAGATTTTCCCCATACAATCATCTCTACAGTATCCGGAGAATGGTTCAAAGAAGTGAAAATTTCCTGTGAGCAGCAGTTCTCTGAGTGAAAGTGCCTTGTTGATGTCAGAGATCAACAGGATAATAGCCATACTGCTTCAAGCTTACAGGAAGGCAACAGTAACTCAAATAACCGCTTTTTACAAGCAGAGTATGCAGAAGAGCATCTCTGAGCACACAACACACGGAACATTGAAGCAGATGTGCTGCAGCAGCGGAAGACCTCACCTGGTGCCAGTGCTGTCAGCTAAGGCAAGGAAACTGAGGCTGCAGTTCACACAGACTAACCAGAATTAGATGATAAAAGACTGAAAAGGCAGAAGTGGACAAAACAACACATCCAGCCTTGTATCAACAGTCCAGGCTGCTCCTGGTGGTATGGGGGATTTAATTGTTACAAACTATCTGAATGTTGTTACATCTCCATCCCTTTATGCCCACCATGCACCATCTTCTAATGGTGGCTGTAGGATAACCTGCTCTGTCACAAAGCTCAAATCATCGGTTAATAATAGTTTTTTTTTTTGCCTTCACTCCTCAGTGGATGTGGTGGAACGGGAGATTCACAATCTGGATGAAGCTAACAAATCTGCCGCACTGTCTGATGCTGTCGTGTTAATATAGACCAAATTCTCGGGGGAATGTTTACAGCTCCATGTTAGATTTGTGCAATGAAGAGGACCCAAATGCTGTGGAAGTACTAGCAAGGTGAATGTATTCATGTGTTGGGAATCTTTTGCAATTAACGTGAGCATAGATGATGATTCAAATAGGCACCCAAAGGCACTAAAGGGTGGCTTACTTGCAGATGGACTCTGATGCAGGTAAAGAGCAAAAAAGGATGACACTTGGAGATCACATCCATAATCACAGGTTATATATAATGGCTATATAAAATGGCTTTTCAAAAAGTACCTAAATTCATAACAATGATGGTTTGAAAGTGTTGATATCAGCTGGCTACTCCAGAAGCACCAATATCAGCCATTGTGCCCAGAGGAGCATCAGCAGACTTGCAGATGGGTTCCCAGATTAGTTATTCATAAACCCATTACTGAGTTTGTTCATACTACAGCAGACTTTTATTAAACAGGATATTACTTATTAGCAGCTGGGATGTGACCATATTTTCCTCTACCCTCGCAGCATCTGGCAGGTGTAAGTATATACTGAAAGCGAGGAACTCACTTGTGACGTGAAACCCATTTTTATTTGATAACGTGCACTCATTTAGCAGACACTCGGGTACCAGTCTAGGTCTAAACCTATGAAAAACTCAACACTTTGTACACATTAAAGCCTGCCCACAGCCAACCCACCCACCTCCATAAGAGGGCCAGACCAAAACAAGCTAAAACATGTACTACTTTCCCCTCTCCCACTGCCAATCTTTTAATGTTTTATGATAAAAATAATAATAATAAAAGGTGGAGGAGCAGTGGATTCTTCATGTGAGGTGGCTATTGTGACCAGCAGCTTGTTAGACAAGCTTTATATGGTACTTAAAGGTCACATCAGTGTGTTTAAACCATTGAAATCAGCCCTTCTTTCTGTCATTGAGGATCAATGTTGTGATAAGCAGATTCCCAATAAAGATAAGCTGTAAAGATCACACATATAATCACTGCCATTGTTACCAGGCTCACACGAACCAGCTGATATAAAAAAGTGCATTGTGAGACATAAACCTCAGCTGTCCCTGTTTAACCTTTACAGCTGTAAACAATAGAGGGAAACACTTATTTGGCGTTCATCAATCAACGTGACATCGACCTTCATTCTGAGGGAACGGATCTCTCATTGCAAACAGCGCTGTGCAATTGTGGCTGAGCAGTGATGATAGCTCATCCCCGAGATGTCTATTTATGGGCAGACGTCTGACTAAAGAGCTCCGTGGTGTAATTCTATTGACGTTGTTATGACAAAGCCCGTGAACATGTCTCAATCAATGACACACCGTGCCGCGCACCGGAGTCCAGGCGTTAAGTCGTGCGCTCACGGGGGTCCACGGGGAAGCTCCAGCTTCAGCCGTGATTGCTCACCGCATGAGTGAGCATCGCTCAGCCGTGAGTGTTAACCACACCGACACGATCAGAGTGGGCTGCCATGTACGATCGTGCGCCAGTACGCACGCGAACGACGCAGTAGCAGAACAAAGAGAACAAAGTCAGACTTTTTTTGTCTGCTGAGATCAAATCTCACAATAAAAAGTGGACGATAAAGGATTTATTGAGCGGCAGCCCGATGCTCATAAAGTGGGACAGTAAATCTCCGCTGAAGAACTTTCCCTCTTGTGTTTTCCCCTTCAGCCTGTCCACGGGTGGACATCCCCCCCCCCCCCCTTTTTTTTTTTTTACAGCTGCTACATATTTTCTTGCTGTTTAATGCCAAGAGCTAAACAGAAATGCTCATTGCAGGCAACTGTGCACATGAGGGAGTATTCAATATACCACCACCACACACACGCACAGGGACACACACCCCGCAAGCTTCACTGTAAACGCTCACAAGAGCGATCGGCCTGTTTGTTATTATCTGCGGTTTGTCAAGATGATACAAGATAATGAGGATCATTTTATAACCTCAGACCGATATTTATATGTGCGTATCCATAAGCGTCTGCGCGCACATATTGAAAGTGTGTGTGTGTGTGTGTGTGTGTGTGTGTGTGTGTGTGTGTGTGTGTGAGTGAGAGAGAGAGAGAGAGAGAGAGAGAGAGAGGGAGAGCACATAATGAGCACGCTTAAGGATAGTGTTAACATGACCGGCGGTGCAGTAAATTATTGATGAACCCCGGAGCTTTGGGAGGCTGGTAGAGACGCTTCACCTGGAGGTCAGAAATTCAGCTTCTGATATGTCACAGCTCGCCCTCAGGGCCTGCTCGCTGCTCTCTGACACCGTTTAGACATGATACTGAGGCGGGAAATACATTAAACATGACCGCTGTGAGTTTTATTTGGATTTGACTGTAGGGTTTGTTTTTCTTCCTAAGATCACATGACAAACTATGTATGCATCTGAGTGGAGTACGCTCAGATTTAAGCAAATAAACCCTTAAGCTGCACGGGCTGTTGTGGGTTCCTGTGCTTTTTTCCCCTTCTCCTGGATGCTCGATCTTCCCTCCCTTAATGGGGCTATATTACTTTATCATTTAGGCTAATTACTGCTGAACAAATGATTTCTCGCTGCCTGTCAGCCTGCAGTGTGTAATCATTCTTGACCTACTCACTGAACTCTATGTTTTAAGTATGCGAACTGTATAATATTCGCCCTGCTTAATTATTAATAGGATCAAACAGCGTGGGATGCGCCATCCATTTAATCTGTGCTCCTAATAACTGCAGTTGCACAGCCCAGTGAATTCATGGGAGAGAGAGAGAGAGAGAGGGGGGGGGGGGGGGGGGGGGGGTGAATTGGAGCCAGGATGACGGAGAGCTGATCCAAGCAGGCTTCTGTAATGAAATATGATAGACAGAAACACACGGGCCAATGCAAAACAGTATGGAAAAAGAAACTCATTTCTGGTGGAGCATCTAGGTTTTCCACAAATAAAGGGACATTTTTATTCCTACCTGCAGTAAAAGGTCACATGCAGACAGGTTTCCAAACACCAGAGTGCTCCAGGAGAGCTTATAGGGAGTTCACCCCCACAAGTTTGTTGCCATATACACGAAGAGTGGGGACGGCCATGTGGAAAATGTTCAGTATCACAAAAATGAAAACTACATGTTAGCTTAAGAGTGCAGAATTTATCTGCAGGAAATTAGGAATGTGGCCAGAAGGAGTTGCTTTAAACTGGGAATATTATCTGAATCAAATGTATGCTAAAAGTGATGCTTAATTGAGGTCTGATCAGAAAGTTCTGGGAGCACATCTCGAAAAACACAGTTTCAAATTTCTCATCTCCAATTCAAGGTAATCTTCTCAGGCATATCCAGGCAAAGTCCAGCATGCTCACTGTTTCTGCGTCACAAGTGTGTTTCTGTTTCAAGCTGGAGAGCTGGGCCTCCAGTTGTTTTAAAGAAGCCACTGGTTCCGAGCCCAAAAGGCAGCACATCAGCTAAGGAGCAGCCAGTGTCTGATTTTTCCAGGCTTCATTTAGCTGTTCACAGAGAATTATTCCCCCCGGGGTGAGACTGATTTCGTGGACTTCTGGGGAGTCCTGAGGAGTCTGGAGAGAACATTGAGCCAAAACAGGGTGAACTGTGGTGCGCAGCAAAGTCCTTTCAGGTGCCAGCTCAGGGGCTTTTGAAAATTCTTTGCTCACCACCTGGACCACATGCCTGATTTGCCTCCCTGCCACTTCTTCCACTTCTTGAAAATGAAATTCAAGTTGAAGGATAAGTGTTTTGCCTCATACAGCAGAGGCACGAGTCCGAAGGGACATAAATGGAATGATACAGAGGGACCTAAAAATAGCAGTGATGCTGAAAACACACCAGAGGCGAACAAGAATATGACCTTGAACTTGAGATCAGCCAAACTCATATCAGCTATGATGTTTGTTGGAAACAATTCCAACATTCAAATAAAAAATAATATATAAACATCAAAATATTGATGAGTATTTCCCTGTAGATCTCATAAATGTGGAACAGCTGCCTGGGCCCTGGACTTACGCTTTCATAGGAATTCTGAACATTTTGTGGGATAAACATTTTTTTCTCTGGGATTTTTCATGATCTTGCAAACAAAACTGTATGTTCTATTTTTGGATTTTTATGTGTTTTGAATATAGTAAAAATACCTCTCTGTAAGTATTAGGGACTCACAGAAACAGCACGTTGCTGTGAATGTGCCATTTTGATTTCACGCATTAAATGAGCAGTTGTTGAGAGTTTGTAGCAGCAGCACCCTGGGAGCCACAGCCAGCTGCTGCTTATGCACACGCACGTTTCCACTGTGATTTAAATAGTAGCACTTTACATTGTTAGCTTCTATTAGGTTTTAACATATATAGTTGCTGCAATCAAATTGAGCACAATGAAGTTCATGTCAGAAATCCTTAACGGGCCACTCTTTCTCAACAGACTCTGTAAGAAAAAGAAGTTATTTAATATTGACAAGACTCACTGATGCACATGGGGAGTGAAGGCTGGCCTGTGTGGTCCGACCCATGCCAAAAAAGTTCATGCTGGTTCTGATAGAAAGGTGTCAGTGCATCACAGTTTGTTTTGGACTGTGTCCTCCAATGGGCACATCATCCAAACTTAAACATGGAGCAATGGAAGAAGGTGGCCTGGTTTAATGAATTGTGTTTTCTTTGCATCATGTACTCTGTGTGTGTGTCCGTCACTTACCTTGGGATCACCTGGCTTTAGGATGCACTATGGGGAGAAGGCAACTCAGAGGGGGACAGTGGAAGGCTTTGGGTAATGTTCTGCTGTGAACCCTTAGATCCTGTCATCCATGTGGATCTTACTTTGACGTATAGCACCTACCTAAGCACTGTTGCAGACCACAAGACTCTTACATGGAAACAGTATTCCCTGATGGCTTTGGCCTCTTTGAGCAGGATAATGCTCCCTGCCGCAAAGCAAAAATGGTTCAGGAATGGTTTCAGGAGCACAGCAACGAGGTGTTGACTTTGCCTCCAAATTTCCCAGATCTCAATCCAATTGAGCATCTGTCGGATGTGCTGGACTTCTGCCAGATTCCTGTACAAGATTAATTACCAGTTTATACAACTGCTTTTATCTGGATGGGTCATAATCTGTAGACACATATAAGCATGCCCATAGAAATAACAAAGGTTTGTCCTTGTTAAACTTTAACATCGCCACCCAAAAGTGTTTGTGGTTTACAGACTAATGAGACAACACTTTCATGCGATTCAAGGCAATGTTATGAACCCATTGTTGTCAAGAACCGTAGTTCTAACACGCAAGCTGGACCCAGAAGCAAAACACAATACGCAGGAATGCACGCAAAATAAACTTTATTTTTTAACTAAAGGTAGCCTGGAATAACCAAAGAAAACACGCTATTTTAGTGTTACAAGAAGAGACCGGGAGATAAAGGATTCGGGGACGCTGTGATCAGGACCGTGGGAGGCTGCAGCAGAAAAGGGAGAGAATTACCGGGGAGCAGGGAGATAACAGCATACAACGGGGGTAGAGCTATTCTGAGAAACCATCCTACTCTGACAAAACATCCTACCCGTATTATAATTTGACGGTGACTTGCGACTAAACCTAACCCTACCCCCAACCTTACCCCTAACCATAACCCTAACCATAACCTTAACCTCTTAAGCCCCAAGCCTAACTGATCTCCTGCCTTTTGCCCCCGTATCAGGGGGAGTTGGGGCTTAAGAGGTTAAGAAGTATTCCGGATGGGTGAGAGAAAAAGTAGTTAATTTGGCGTTGGTGTTGTGCACATGCGCCGCATCTGCGCAGAAACATTGGGTAGGATGTTTTTCCAGGTAGGATGGATTCCCAGAACACCGGATCGTGGGAACAGGAGGGAGGGGTGAGTGTCCGCGGGAGAGGATTCCAGGGAGACGGAGAGGATGATGACGGGTGGTTTCTCTGAACTCCAGGCGGTAGTGATGTGTCGGTCGCGAACGAATCGGCTCTTAGAGCCGGGTCTTTGACGTGAACGACGCGAGCCGACTCCTCATTGCAAGCTGTGGGTTTGTTTTGTTTTCTTTCTCTCACCCTCTCTCTCTCGCACCTTTTTCCGCTTCACTCTGCATGAGAGCCTTGTGCTTTACGCTGGGATGAGGGGAAAGGGGCGGTAGTTACACTCAGTAGCACAGGAACAGAGCGGGAGGGAGAGACAGAGAAAGAGAGCCAGGGACAACAACGTCACATTAGAAAGGTCTAGTAATCATCCACAACTATTTTCAGTATTTTCAATAGTCCCCCTGATGATCGCCTGGGATGGGATGCAGGTGTGAAGACGACAGCCACACCGAAGGCGTGGGCATCCCAACCGCTCCTCAGACACCGAGCCGCAGACCATGACAGCTGTGATGGTTTTGTTTCCCCTTTTTTGTTCTCCACACAGTTTTTTTCTGCACGTAGCCAGAGCCTGCTACAAGTGGACTTGGAGTACAAGTGGACTAAAAACAGGAATATGAAAGTTTCTGGTACCCAAAGACTGGTTCCTTGCCCAAACTTATCTGCAGCTTTAGTTTCACAGATCTGTTTTCATTGGTTACCCACTCGCTGTGCCTCAAAACCATTAGAATTCTCTCCAATTTTCTTTTTAAAGGGAAAATATATCTTCAATTGGTTCCCACAGATAGATGTGTTAATATCAGGAAATCACTTTTTGACACATCACTGCACACTGAGGTTTCACTTGTGTTTGGTGGTTTGTTTTCATATCTGAGTTAAGACTGCGGCTTCCTTTCTGCATAGTGATGCGCACGAGTGAAGATTTGTGTCTGTAAATGTCTGGATTGCATGATTGGACGATAAGATACATGTTCGGTTTTTGCAAATTAACCCAGACACAAGTATCACCACATGTAACTGGTATGCTCAGCACACCCAAAGCATGCTAGAAAACAAAGAAGCTTTTACACATCTGTGAAAACCTGCTGGAGCTCACACCAGTTGCCTCAATATTTGCTGCTTTGTGCAACTCCTTATTTTCTGGATTGGAGAAGCTCAGAGCAAAGTTAGCATGATCCATAGAACCAATGTTCCCTCTAATTTTTCATGTGTCTGAGCGAACACACAAACTCCCTGAGCGGTCCCTTGGACCACTGTGAGCAACAGCAGACGTGTGCACTGTGGTCACGCCAGCATCGAATCCATCCAAGTTACATGGTTTATTAAAGTAATCAAATTACAGCATTTATGTTAGACTACTTTTAATTAACCGCTTTAGCCCACTTACAATGAAAATTAAAAAAAAAATCTTGTTCATGACCTGTGTAGCATGTTAACACTATTGGAAGTAAAAAATAACTTGAACTCCAATTTTGAAAACACAACTTTATTTATTTATTTATTGCTCTGACTTGTATTATGAGTCTGTGGTCTGTGAGAGAGTCTGTAACTCTCTGTCTGCAAAATACAGTAAATAATGACCAATGTTGGGCAAGTAATCATATAGTTACTTCTTCAAAAAAGTAACTGAGTTTTGCAAACAACAAAGTTTTTTGCAGCTGTTTACCTAAAAATGCAGCCAAGGCGTTTTTTTAAATAAACATTTCAAACTATTTACAGAACAATCAGCTGTTCTGCATCAAATCTGATGCCACACAGATTATTTGTGCCACTCCAAAAATAATTTCTGTCCACTATGAGATAAAGGAGAACAACAGCCTGATACCTGCAGGCCTGACAACAGGAGATGCATCACTCCTGTAACACCTGTAACATTCAGCAGTTGCCTCATTGTTCTGACACACACAACAAAACTATTGACTACACTACACACTAACTACACAAGATTTGTGCTAAATGTCGCAAATCTCTCACATCTTAAAACACCGCCGTCACTCCTAAAACTTCCCTCTTCCTAAACAACTAAATGCCATGTTGCCATGTCATTTTTTGATTGCTCCACATAGTACATTTTTCCACCAACAGGAAAGGCTGGGGGGCAGAGGTTTGCTCAGCGGAGAGCACTTTCGAGCGTTTTCCTTACAAAACGCCGTTTTTACCGTTTCTCCCGCAGTAAATATAAACAACGATAGTATTCAGGAAAAAAAAAAAACATTGCAGATATTTTTTATCATAAGTCTGGTTTTACATGGCCTATCAACACAATTTAAAAACTAAATTGTATAAAACTGAATTAAAATTGTATTTTTTATGTAGAAAATTGTATACTTTTTTTTATACAATAAAAACTGTATAAAAACTGTTATAGTTTTTAAATTGTGGTATAAAGTCCACACTTTTTCCGTCAATTGTTCCGTCTGTCCTGCTCACATCTCCAATGGTTGGACACGTTGTCATTAACGTGGCTTCACTCCACATCAGCCACGCCGCTTTGCTCGCTAAAACACCGGTGTCGACACATAAGGACGCTGTCATAGCCTGTCAACGACGTCGATCAGCTGCGTATATACGAATGTGAATCGCATTACTGGCTGGACTATGGGATAAGGTGGCATCGTTCCAATCCCATACTGGAGCAGCCAGTCACTTACTGACAAACACTGCAAAACAGTGTAATGTATTTAACGTATTTATTTTAATTTCAATTCAGGTTAGGTTTTTTTTTGTGCGCAACACAGATTTTCTGTGCGCAGACACCGTGCCAGCAGTGCACAATTGTGCACGCGCGCAGCTTAGAGGGAACTTTGCATAGAACCACAATAACCGCATGAAATAAACCAGAACTGTCCTTTTAAATCTGCCGCAGTTCAGTTTCAACTGCCTGGCTGAAACACACCTGCATCATCTATTATGCACCTGTCAGGAGAATGCTTTAAGTGTGAGGCAGGCATTTAACAAAAATATCTGCAAACTCACTTATGTTCTCCTATTGTGCGTTTGTGACACATTTGAATGAGTGTTTGTGTGCGATCGGGCTGCTCTGAGTGATTAGTGCTTTCCTCATTTGAACACAAACTTTGTTCCACAGACAGCCCCCTCAGGGCCGCTCTACCCAAGCAGCCGACCATCATTCACGCTGCTGCTCATGCACCGGGCTGACAGTTTGGCATGACTCCAAACTTGTGTTTCCATTTGGGAGCCATCCAAACAAAACCTTGAGTGCTCAGCCAAGCTCCTAATGAGCGATCCAGGGAACTAGAGTTAGGCTAACATGAACTCATTCACTCGGGGCGTCCCTGGGCTTTGGTAGGTCTTTTTGCTTTTTTTTCCTGCTGGAATTCAAACATCACAGCAGAGGAAAAGAAATTCACTCTGAGGTCAAACTAGTTCCCCCAAAATGCATTCACATCACAGGATTGCTTAGCCCCGAAGAACACAGTTTGACAGCTTTGCCATTTGTGTTTGAGGTAGAGATGGAATAATGAAGCGCTCAACTCTCAAATCCTCCTCCAACTGGGGGAACCCTTTGCTGACAGTCTACATTTGCAACTACGTCTTTGCTGCTACTGCTCTTACACCTGTCAAATTAAATGCTTACAAACACCTAAAGTCTTCCTCCTTTACAGTAGTATCCCAGATTTCCCCAGTCACGATAAGAACAAGCTAACAGTGCAGAAGATTGTACGCTTAATGTGCGGAAAGCTGAGATTGTTTACAGGAGCAGCTATCACAGACTGACACATGAAGAGACCACTTCAAAAAAAAAAGAAAAAACACCACCTGATGTGCTGAAAAGAAGAGCACCCTTATCACCTCACAGATAACATAATCTGCAGCTTTGGCTGGTGGGGTTTACAGGGATTTCACCTGTCAGCGCCTGCAAAGTTGCTTGCGAAACTCTGAGTTCTAGGTAGTGATTTCGGAGACTTGTGATCTTCTGATCTTCGCGACGGCGAACGCAGCAGAGGTGGCAGCAGCAAGCGCCACAGCTGCTGCCTGCGCTGCTGCAGCTGCGCCGACTGATAATGAAGAAGATGCAGGAGAAGAAGAAGAAGGAGAGGAATGAGAAGAGTTGGAGGAGGGGGATTAGAAATCTCGGGGGGGCAAAATAAAGGGGCTTCTGCTGAGACATTTAATTCACAAGTGAGAGGTTGTCGTGTTCCGGGGTGATTGAAAAGTGCCTTAGCTGCTGCCTGATTATTTTCCGAGGCTTATGTGTAGCTGTGAAAAGCCCTCTTCTCTGCAGCAGAGAGCATAATGAGATGTTGAGAGGAGATAGAGCACAATATGTATGAGCCCCAGTCTTATTTCAGGCTCCGGTGAGGATGTCGTCTGGATTCAGGAACGGGGTGGAAGAATGAGGGGGGGAGGGGGGGCATATGGGATGCTACAATCCTGTTGAAGATGTCAGTACCTACAAGGGCTGCGAGCGGTGCCAGCCGACGGCTCCCCGTTGCCAACTGGCACGACCAGCGCTGCATATTGAGCGTCTCTCCTGCAGCGCCCACAGAGCATCGTGGGCCCCTCGGAGTCAGCGAGCCAGTGAATCATTTATGTTCTCGCTTCAACTTGCCAACGCTTGTATGACACACTTTTTGGGGGGAGGGCGGAGGATGTACTGTAAAGGGAATTTAGGTGTAAAACAAATATAACAGGAGAGAGGAAAAGCTGTGGCTCAGCTTTGTTTGCAGCAGTCATGAATCGCATTGGTTGTTTACACCCGTCTCGCTGTTCCCTCGCAGCCTCAGTCAGACTGATGTTTTCACAGTCTGATTGAGATGCAGGGGGACTTACAGGCAGAAAAAAAAAAGGAAAAATCAACCCACTCTCTCCACATCACCTCGCTAAACCTCACCACACCACCCCAACCAGCCAAGGCAGAATGAAGTGAAGGAGGTGTCTGTTGGCTTTAAGATAGAAATTGCCTCTGCTCCTCTCATATATTTCATCAGCATTGGAACTCACCTCCATTCTTAGGAATTAATGGCGAGGATTTCTATGAATGTGAAAGCAGGCTGCTGTGCCGTTATGCACCTCTGCTGCTTCATGTGCTGCCGTGGAAACAGGGAGGTAGCCAGCCAGCCACAGCAAATAGACCCTAACCAAAAATCATTAATGCGCTCCGTATTGTCTTAGTGAATCCAGAGTCACTCAATAATGCTTTATGTTGTTTACATTTACGGGTGCTCCTATACAATGAGCGTTCAATAGAGACGTGAAGTCTGTGTAGTGAGTTTTTTCCTCGTCTCCATGCTCCACAGACGCTGTTTATCAAAGCCCAGGGCTCTTTGTGTTAGACACTGGCTAGATGTTTACTTATCAACAGGTACCAGCATCATTTTCTTATCAGGACAAAGTGGGACGCTCTCTCCTGGGTGAACTCCAGCCGCTCAAGATTAGACGTAGTTGAGAATCAACCCGACGACGGCCGCTCTAGAGCTGTGACATTGTGTGTTACAGCTGAGCGGCGGCAGATTTTGATTTAACGTCAGGTTTTGATGAATCCTCTCTCTGCGTAGGAAATAATTACCAGTTAACATTAAAGAAATGAAGTTAATGCTCTGGTTTTGCCAGTCGTCATAGTGATCATGCTGCTGTTATGCTACAGATTCAGTAACTCTGAGGAAGGACCACAAACCGCTGAAGGCAACAAACCAGGATTCATTGATTATTGGTGAGTTAATAACCACTGACAGACAAGTCTAGCTGCACATGTTATGATAGCAGGCAGCATGAAGGATCTGAATCACAGATACTGCCTCAATGCATTAATTCAAACAACCATGTTCATCTGCAGGAACGTGCAGAAAGCACTTGATGATCACAGGCAATGACGATCCAGTGGTTTCTGCAGTATTATACTTTCACTTCATTGTAAAGTCATTAATCATCGATCATTGCAATGACTGCTAGTCATGAAGACATAACCTCATTAAAACTGCATGCACAGAATCACAATCAAAGCAGCATCTCTTTGAGGTCCTCCTGCACCTGCTCCTTCCTGCCGCCACACACGTTAAAATGTTTTGAGCCTCAAGTGCGCTCTTGCATCAGAGCAACAAGACAATGACACTGATATGCTTCCAGGTTTAGACATTATGAGACAGATTCGTTTTTAGTAAAAGGAAGGGGAAGGATGTCAGTGTCACACAGCTGCTTTATTTCTGTGTTGGGATTTTCCCATAGATTTATACTCAGGAGGGGTTGATATAATAGTGCTAATGACGATGTAGTCATGTCATTACTTATTATACTTACTATATTTATATGTTACTATTATCTCAATAGCCGTACCTAAATTCTCATAGAAATGCGTTCTTCAGCTTTTCCACACTTTCCACAATGTGTCTTTTGTCTTGTTTCCCTGCCCTCAGCCTCCCCTCAACAGGTGGCGGCAGATGGACCCCCCTCCCCGAGACTGGTTTTGCTGGAGGTTTCTTCCTGTTAAAAGGGAGTTTTTCCTTCCCACTGTTGCTAAGCGCTTGCTCATAGGGGGTCATCTGATTGTTGGAGTTTTCTCTGTGTTAATTGTAGGGTCTTTACCTTATAATAAAGCACTTTGAGGTGACTGTGATTTGGTGCCATATGAATAAAACTGAATTGAACTAAATCCTATAGTAAGTGCTAGGATGAAGTTTAAAGAGGCAACCTGGTCATAACCCAGCTGGGAGAGTCAACATTTCTATTGGGATTTTCCTCTCCTGGCAGGTCTTGAAGCAATAACTTCAAAGGGTGACCTCTGAGGTGCCAGAACTCAGCAGCCAGTATAGCTATCCAGTGGCCAGTCCACATAAGCGCCCACATAGGTCTAATGTTATGCCTCTGAATGCGACACCAACAACCAATCACTGTTTTGTCAATACCAAAAGCTTGTGAACATTCAGTATGTCAAGGCAAAAACTAGGTCAAAGGTACCCTACAGTATCAATTATTAATGCCTAACAAGCCATTTTACAGTAACTATCCCCCAATCTCTTACCTAACCTGCACAGTCCCAACTTGTCATACTGTAACTTATATAAAAATTATATAATAATTGGTTTGATCCCAGAAAGCACAACAACACAACAGAACAGAAATGAGTCGATTTCATGGTTCCTTATATCATCAAAAATTATTTTCTTTCCTCTAACTTTCAGATAAAATCTGAAGCTTGGATTTTCTCTATCAGCACTTTGTAATGTTTTTCAAGGAGGCTTCAAGGAGTACAAAAAGTGCCGTCATTAAGGCAAAGAAATGTTCTGAAAATGTTCGTCCTGATTTTTATGTGTAATAATCTTTTAGCATAAGTAGAAAAAAAGCTTCAATTATTCTTGTATTTATATCAGGCTTAAATATAAACTGGGAAAACTGGTTTCAGTTCAGTGATTCACTGGTGCCTGTAAGCGCCTTTGTGTCTGCGATTTGGCCATTATTAAAGAGATGAACGTCTGCACACCCAAATACAATACCTGGCAGATGGTTTTCCTTGAACACGACTTCATTGGCAGGTCTCTTCCCATCAAGCTTCTAAGGAGGAAGCGAGGATGCGAAGAAAGGGCTCAGTCGATTAGATACCTTGTGTCTGTTCCACTGCCAGCTAGTGGAAATCCAGGCTCTTTCTGCACTGCTCAGCAGGAGATCTGGAAAACACACACTTAGGCGTAGTCTGCAATCAGAGCCAGACTGTCTAAGCATCAGTAAACAACACATTTAGATATATTAACAAAATGATTGCAGGTATTGTTTTTTCTAAGCTCTGAGACTGAGCTGATGCATGGATCTGACCTGTACTGCTGATTGCAGTGTAGATCTGCTGATCCTATAAACATCTACGGGTTTTAAAGTGTCATCTCTTCACTCTGCAGAGATTCATGTATGAAGAACTTTACGCTCTGAGATAAAACAAAGGTTACGAAACACCTCTGAAGAAAAGAGTGAGCAGCCTGGTATTTTTTTGAGTAGTCCGACTGTGCCATCTTGTGGTTGACATTGGGTTTTTTCCTTTAAGAAACTCCCCAAAACAAACCAAAAGAAAAAAGAGTTCTGGGGCTTTAAACCATTTCTGACTCTAAGAATAAATCAGCGGCCGACTATTCCCTGAGCGCTGGAACCTGTTGTGACAGCAGCCCTGGTCCCAGTCAATTAGGCCATTGATTGAGTTGTCAGGGGCGGAGGGGGAGCGATGATATGATGTGATCAGCGGTGACACCATGTGGTAATGTGTCGCTCCTGGTGCTTGATGCTCCATCCAGCTCATTTGGCCCCTGCGTCTCCCTCCACTTAATCAGATATGACAAGCTCCCCGGGTCTCCACTTACGCAACAATCACAGGCTACCCTTCTCACCCGAGACCGTCCTCTCGTTCAACGCTGGCCGTTAAGGAGGGGGTGATGCGCGCCTCTTAGCTCATTTGATCTCTCCTCTTCATTGTAAACACATTATTCTCAAGACAGCCTTGGAAACACAGCAGATGTCTAATTGGTGTGTTAATTATCATCATGCGCCACTTATGAGTCTGCCGACAGAACTCTGGCTTTAAACCGGAGCTGCCGTCAGATGGCATGTGAGCTTTTCCAGCACCAATTTCTGAGGCTGCCTAAACTCACTGATTAGATCCATAACTCATCATCAAAATATCATATCAAACAGGGGGCGAATATTCAAGAGTCTCCAGAGGGGAACTAGGGGTCTGTCTGGCTGTCATGGAGCAGCGCGTTAGGAGTCATGTCTCTGCTTTGGCACCAGCTGACCTGAATATTCACTCCACTCTGCAGGGCAGGGATGCAGAGCAGGCGTGTTGGTGGCAGGCCCTTCAGGCTCCTGTCTTTCCTTTCTTCCACCAGTAGAGGAAGTGTCATTTCACCTTCTCGCTCTTTGGGGCTTCTGTGAAATGGGCTTGCAGCAAACAAGCATAGCAGGACCCTCCCTGCTTTAGAAACGTTCCCAGTCTCAATCTTTCCACCCTGCCTTCGTTTACATATGCAGAGCTTCTCATTTTGCTGCGTGGAGCTTTGTTCGCCCACATGATATTCATTTATTTAATCACTTGATGATGGTGGAGGAGAGGACAATCTAACACCTCACTTGAATCTCACATCCTCTAAGTGTTCAGCTACTGATGTGAGCGTGAAGGCCGTTCAAAACGCCTCACATCATTTTCACACCTCTTTCCAGCGCATTCGCTCCGCAGTGCCGTTATCACCAGTGAACATTAGCACAGTTCAAACCCTGTCCACTTTATTTTAAAGTTCCTAGAGATTCCAAAGTTTGTGATATCAAGGAGGATTCCTTAAAGCTGACAAAATGGCAAAGCTTTTATTTTAATAGGACCAAAGCAGCCTGTGTTTAAAACTGATCTCGTGCCTCACAATATCAACGAGTTCCTTTGCTTTTTATGTGAGTTCATCAAACGTGACGTCTTTCACATGTCACTGCTGCCATCTTTCAGTTGTCTTGTTTATTGTATAGTGCTGCTTGCTTTTGTCTTTCACTATGTGTCGTGATATTTTTGGCACTTTTTGATCTGTTCTGTGTGACATTCATGTTCTGCTCTGTGTTTAGTCCACCCCCCTAAGTAATCTGCTTTTCACTGTCTTACAAATCATATTGTAAACTTGTTGTTAATAGTGCTATAAACCCATCCATCCATCCATCTTCTTATCCTATTCAGGTTTGCAGTTGGGATAAATTAAGTTTAATAATAACTTCCATCCATCCATCTTTCACTTATCCAATTCAGGGTCACTCTCAAAAGATGAGAAGCAGGGTATATCCTGGACAGGTCGTCAATATGTTGCAGGACTAATAGATGCCATAAAAATGAGGTTTATTAAAATTAATAATGTTAAAAAGTCTTTTCATTGTTCTTCTTGAGGTCTGTAGAGTATTGCCTCAGTAACTGGCTGCAGGCATGACATTTAGTACACACATGGTCCCTTCAGCATGGATTGTGTCGGCATGCTAACACGCTGAGCTGAGCTAACCAGCATGGCAAACATAAACCATAGCTGCTTAACTTCATGAAGTTAGACGCATCAGACTGAGCGTGCCAACATGCCATCGTTAGCTTTGGGCTAACATTCGCTGGTGTATTTATAGAGTGGTGTAAAAGTTGCCTGCTTTTTGTAGCTTTGTAACGCTTTTCATTGCATCGGTCCTCTTTTAAAATTCACTGAATTAATACACTATGGCCTTTCTAAAAATAACAGAGGAAAGCCTCTACTGTTTTAGCCTTAGATTTCCTAACTTAAATGCACTGAATTTTAAATGCAGGCTCTCAAAAAAACATTAGCTCTTGCAACAGATTAAAGACTGTAATTTCTTTCCTCCAACATGAAACAGTGGGTCTCTTCGGTCCGTGCGGCGCTCTTAAGACCCTCTGATGGGTATCTCCCCCTTTTAACAGACTGATATTTATAGGATAGCCATCTGAATAATTCATCTTGAGTTTGAAGGAGCAGGCCTCCGAAACTGCGTCACGAGGGCACAGAAAAAAAGCCCAATAGCGGCTCCGGATGGAGTTAGTGAAGCAGAAGTTTCTGACAAAGACGGACGAGGGAGAGCTGCACCGCTCCACTCTTTGCTCTTGAGCTGACATCTATTTGGAGCTGGTGGTTGGCGCCTTTCACTCTTCATTCTGCTCCTCTGTGTTTGCTAAAGGAAGCCGCTCGCTGTTCTGGAGCCTAATTTCATTTAACTGCATTATAACAAATGTTTTGAACTCTGCCACATCAGTATAAATTTGCATACATTTGCACATATTAAACTGATGCAGGGGGAATTCACACTGTAGAAAATGCAAACATGCAACTGTAGAGCGGGTACAGTATGCTGTGTGCGACGATACAAAAGCGAATCGTCTTCTTGTTTTATGGTAACAGAGTCTCTGGTGTTTGATTACTGCACACCACTGTTACAGCAACTTAACACTAGAGGTGGGCGAATCAATCTAAATATCAATAATATCGAAACCAATGCTGGTATTGGTATTGAATTCATACTAGAGTAGGCCTACAGGCTATAAATGTTGTTTTTTTCCAAAAACTAAAGAATTAATTTAACACAATCAGTGGAATACATACTGAACTCAGAGGACAACAACAACATCCTATTAGGCCTATTACATTTAAACAACAGACGCTGACCCAACGTGCTTTAGAGGCGGACACGTTTATACTTCAGGTCTCTAAAAAACACAGTTTTAAAATACATGAAAAGGCGTGTTTTGGTCTGTTAGCTGATTATTGTGGAAAGTAAAAATCGCAGTGATTTAGTGGTCGTTAAAATGCGTTCAGAATTTGGAAACTGGTGATAATTCATCTCATAAATCATGAAACGCTACTCTCCCCTACATAGGCTGCCTTTAGGATTTGAAAGCACTGGTATCAGTAATATTTATTTGGTATTGGCTTGATACCAAAATTTGAACAGCGCTACACAAGACTGGTGGCAACTTTCAGTTTTGTGCTAATAAGACCTTCCTCACCCCTTCATTTTTAATGAACATAAGCACCAAGGTTGTGTAATTGGTACACAACAGAGCACTTTCATCATATGCAGCAAGAAATTGAAAAATCATAAAAATGTCACATGAATATTCAGACGGCTCCACGCTGCCTGAGACGGACAACAACAGCTGTGCCCTTACATCTTTATCTTCATCCTTCCACATCATCCTAATTATGGGGATATGCTAATTGGGCATCTGTTGCCTGGAGTCAAACTCCTTTTTTTCACTCTCACTGCTTTCCTCCCTACCTCCCTCCTTCTGCTCGTCCCTGTTCTCTGCCTCTCTGACTGGCTGAGCTGCCTCCGAGGTGAAATCAGCTCCTCGGCCCGAGCACCCACCACTACCAGCATTTTAAACGGACACGCATATACATGCACACGTGCATGCATAGAAACTATAAGCAGCAGCCGCACATATATACTCATCTCATGCATGTTAACTCTTGCAGTTGCCAAGATGCCCAAACTCAGCATATGGAAGCAATGGCAATCTGGAACTGGAGCTGTGAGGCAAGCTGTGAAACCAAATCAATTAAGGAAACATTAAATTTTTTAGGAAGTAAATATGCAGTGCACTGGTTGCTCTTATAAGGTTGCATGCTGCCATTTGGCAGATGATTTAAACAAAGTGCCTTGCAGTTTTGTGAGTTTCAAGTTCTTTTTTCCTTTTTTTCTGCGTGGAAACGAATCAAATGTTTAATCTGCGGTGGCAGTGCTGGCGCCAGGCGGGGGAACTACACTCTCTAGTAAAGGCCAGTGCAACAGAGGTTGCTTAAGGATCAGTTGGAGAGTAATGTCAGATGAAATTTCACAAAGAAGCTGAGTGCTGGCATGTCACTTTGTCATAAATGTTTAAAAGGCTCTTCAGTTTTCTGTCTTCCCATCATGTCTCGGGGTGGACGTATGGGATGCAGGTGTGTGCGGCAGGCTGAAGAGAGACTTCTCCCTCTCGTCCCCAGGAATGCCACGATGACATCATGAAAGCAAGCAAAAATAAACCTGAGGAATCAGCTAAAAGTAGCGATCACACACTGAAAACACAGAGAATTAGACTTTTTACTCCCCAAATCCCAAAAGCAATGGTATTGATTTACAAATTAGCGATCCAAGCAGTGGTAGAATGAATGAGATGCAATTGCAATGAACTAACCAACCAAAATAGGTTTCCTCAACAGGGTGGAGGGGCTCAGCCGTTGAGAAAAGAGTTAGGAAGTCAGACACTGGGCAGATGTTCAAAGTAGAGTTGATGCATGGATCAATCTGGGCTATCTCAAAATTACATTTCATTTTAATAAAATGCCTTTAAAATCAATAAAAGTGTTGCTAATGTCAGTGTGAGGCCATTTTTAACATAAAAATATATGTACATTAATAGATCAATGCTGATTTTACCTCAGTCACTTTGCCACAAATGATGTCTTAGAAAGAGGAGAACACACAAGGGTTTTAAATTCAAGTATTCGTGTCAACTTGAAAGATCAAATTGGAAGAAAAATACAGTTTCATTCAGAAACAGTGACATGGTTATTCACCTAAGTTTGAGCACAACTTTCAGAGCCATGAACAATTTTCAAACACACTCTTTCGAGCTTTTCGCTGCCCGCTCTTCTGTTAGTCTCTATAGCACATGTTGTCTAACAACTGCTATGGCCTTTAGCTCACCACACTCCCCACTTGACTATATTTGGCTCCCTGTGACTTTTTTGTAAAAATTCCAGTAGAAAAAAATGCACCAAAGATCTATGGGGTGTTTTTCTGGATTAGGACAGCCTCCTAGGAAGCTCATACTTGCACAAAATAAACATTAAAGACAAATATATGTGCTTTTATTGCAGCTAGTGCAAGGCCAGCTAAGCTCATCTGCTTGATTCACATTTTCCCTTCAGAGAACCACCTTAGAAACCAATTCTTTTAAAGCATTTCTTTCTATAGTTGAACTACTCAAACTTCTAAATTTTCTTTTCCTCTGTTGCCCCTGGAGGCGGGACAGAGTCCATTTATGGGCAGCATTAGCACTCTCTAACGATACATCCCTGGCTCAATTAGCCGTGCTGACGCCAACCCCTCTCTGAAGATATCTTGGAGGCAGGAAAGATGAAGCGGCACAGGATCCTGGGAAGCCAGAGAACTATTTCGAGTGACTCACAGCTGTAGTCCATTGCCCACGCAGAGGTGTGCTCGAGGTGCAAGATGGAGTATGAGGAAAGAGTGATGCCCTCTTATTTGACAGCTCTGCCAGATAATAGGAGTCCTTGAGAAATCTCAACACACTGTTCACTGTGCTAGCTAACAACACAAAGGCTTTGCAAACATGTCCCTTTGTTCAGAGTCAGCTGGGTTAGAGAGTATTTCAAAGGTATTCTATTGAATATGTATTCAGATCCACTTACTGACCAATTTATGAGATAGATGTGTTCATCTGCTCAGTAGACATGGCAGCATTTTCAGAAAATGCTGATTTACTGGGATTTTGCATATTCATCTCTGGGATTCACAGAGAAAATATCAACTGTGCGGTAGTTGTGCTTCAAGCTGATGTTCTACCAAGGTACGGAAAGAGCAATTGTGTGTTGCACACACACATGCAACACCTTGAAGGGCTACAGCAGCAGAAGACTCGGTGTCAGTGCGGTCAGATACACACAGGAAACTGGCTGCAGTTTGCACAGACTCATCAAAATTGGACAACAGAAGATTGGAGAAACCTCGCCTGGTCTGATGAGTCTTGAGTTTCTTAGTTTGGAAGGTATGGGTGATCAAAATGTGGTATAAATAAGATGAAAACATGGCTCCATCCTGCTTTGTGTCAGTGGTTCAGGCTGATTGAAGAGCAATGGTGAGGAGGAAACACCACAGTCTACATGAGTGTTGTTGGTGACCATCCCTTTATGAACCCCAGTGCACCCATCCTCTGACAGCTGCGTCCAGCAGAATAGTGTGTCACAAAACTCAGATCCTTTTAAACTGGGGTTTTGAACATGACAACGAGTTCCCTCCAATAAAGCACTTTTGTGATGAGATTCCCATCATGGATGTGCAGCCGACACATCTGCACCAACTGTGTGATGCTGTCATGACAGTTTAGACCAAAACCTCTGAGGAATATTTCCAATCAAGTCAGAGCTGAGGGAAACAGGCGGTTGATCCCAGTACACACAAAACAAAAACAAAAACAAAAAAGATTGAAAGACAATTCCTTACCAGCATTTTAAGGGTTTAAATGTACATTATTGAGCAGGGCTGTCAGTTCTTTGTTTTTTCTCTGTCAGTGCGATAAATCTGTATAAAAGGAAGATGGCAATACTGGAGACAGCTTATGTTTAAGCATTGGGAATGGTAGTCCAGATACATTTGTCTGTTAGCAGCAACTATGCTACATAAACAGACATTCTCTGCAGTAAAAAAAAAAAAAGAGGAAAAAAACTTGGAAAATCATTTCTTTTGATAAAGTCTTCAGCACGGAAAGGCTGACTACTGATGCACATCAGGTCTCACAGCGAGCTTTTCCTTTATCTTGTGCTGTACTCACCACACACACACTCAAGCCTCCAGAGGATGCAGGGAATCTCTGCTCCACATCACCCCCACCACCACTCCTACCCCCCCATCTCTCTCTCGCAGTGAAATGTCTGGCCTTGATGTTGGATATCACAGTGCGCCGGTTTCTGGCACGGCACCAAACTGCGCGAGGGATCTTAGTTCCGCCTTCTGGTCATTTCTCTCAGTATCAACACCGCTTTGCTTTCCAGGAGGTGGGAATCAGCCAAGAACAATATTATGGCTAAAGCAGGGGCAGCAGGGTGAGCCAATGCAAAGAAAATCATGCAGGAATATCCAAAGAAAAACACAACATTTGACATTAATGTGGAAGCTGTTAAATTAATGCTAATCTCTTTCACTAGAAAAAAAAACTGTTTTGTAATATCCTTATATGTCCACTTCTTTCACGTTTGAGTGATTCAGGGAGGACAGGACGGATTAAATCAGAACTGAATTCCACAACAGCAAAGTTTGCTGTCAGCACCTTTTATTAATGACTTTTTCAGTATTACACAGGTATTGCAGTTAACAATCTAAACAGAAATAACTACATCTGCTGTGCTGTGTCACAATGTTGCATCACATCCAAGAGATGTTTTTGTTTATCTGCCCTTTTGTCTTCACGCACTGATTCTTCTGAGACGGTGGTCTTTTTTTTTTACAAGTGAGCTCCGTCTATGAATAAATCACTAAAAATGAGTACCGAGACAAAAAAAAGGAACACATCTCCCAACAACAAAGCCAGAACAAACAGGCTGTGAAAAACACTAACAAAGCCCCACTGCAGACATAGAGAATAGCAGAGAGGCTGCAGTGGGGCTGGAAATGAACAGGAGGAAGAGTGGTACACACGGTGGTATACCTTCAAAATTTTGAAGAGCCAAAAACCGCAAAACTGGAATCAGAAGCGACATGATACTCATCTGAAAGGCTTAAATATTCCATCCAATTCAATTTGCAGTTCAAGTCACTTTAAGGCAGCTTGTTTTGTAAAGACCTACAATAATGCACAAACTACACAAAGATCAAAGACTATATGGCACATTACAGTGGGAAGCACTGTGTTTCTGGGCAGCGTGATTACCTGGTTTGGAACAGGTTTAGTAAAACATTAGAAGGAAACTACACAAACACGAGAAGCCATACAAAAATGACAAATAACCAAAGATTTAAAAGTAACAGAAATAAAACACAAAACTATGAAACAGACAGTTCAGTTCACTTTAATTAGGTTTTATTTATGTACAGGGAGTGCAGAATTATTAGGCAAGTTGTATTTTTGAGGAATAATTTTATTACTGAACAACAACCATGTTCTCAGTGAACCCAAAAAACTCATTAATATCAAAGCTGAATGTTTTTGGAAGTAGTTTTTAGTTAGTTTTTAGTTTTAGCTATTTTAGGGGGATATCTGTGTGTGCAGGTGACTATTACTGTGCAGAATTATTAGGCAACTTAACAAAAACAAATATATACCCATTTCAATTATTTATTTTTACCAGTGACACCAATATAACATCTCCACATTCACAAATATACATTTCTGACATTCAAAAACAAAACAAAAACAAATCAGCGACCAATATAGCCACCTTTCTTTGCAAGGACACTCAAAAGCCTGCCATCCATGGATTCTGTCAGTGTTTTGATCTGTTCACCATCAACATTGCGTGCAGCAGCAACCACAGCCTCCCAGACACTGTTCAGAGAGGTGTACTGTTTTCCCTCCTTGTAAATCTCACATTTGATGATGGACCACAGGTTCTCAATGGGGTTCAGATCAGGTGAACAAGGAGGCCATGTCATTAGTTTTTCTTCTTTTATACCCTTTCTTGCCAGCCACGCTGTGGAGTACTTGGACGCGTGTGATGGAGCATTGTCCTGCATGAAAATCATGTTTTTCTTGAAGGATGCAGACTTCTTCCTGTACCACTGCTTGAAGAAGGTGTCTTCCAGAAACTGGCAGTAGGACTGGGAGTTGAGCTTGACTCCATCCTCAACCCGAAAAGGCCCCACAAGCTCATCTTTGATGATACCAGCCCAAACCAGTACTCCACCTCCACCTTGCTGGCGTCTGAGTCGGACTGGAGCTCTCTGCCCTTTACCAATCCAGCCACGGGCCCATCCATCTGGCCCATCAAGACTCACTCTCATTTCATCAGTCCATAAAACCTTGGAAAAACCAGTCTTGAGATATTTCTTGGCCCAGTCTTGACGTTTCAGCTTGTGTGTCTTGTTCAGTGGTGGTCGTCTTTCAGCCTTTCTTACCTTGGCCATGTCTCTGAGTATTGCACACCTTGTGCTTTTGGGCACTCCAGTGATGTTGCAGCTCTGAAATATGGCCAAACTGGTGGCAAGTGGCATCTTGGCAGCTGCACGCTTGACTTTTCTCAGTTCATGGGCAGTTATTTTGCGCCTTGGTTTTTCCACACGCTTCTTGCGACCCTGTTGACTATTTTGAATGAAACGCTTGATTGTTCGATGATCACGCTTCAGAAGCTTTGCAATTTTGAGACTGCTGCATCCCTCTGCAAGATATCTCACTATTTTTGACTTTTCTGAGCCTGTCAAGTCCTTCTTTTGACCCGTTTTGCCAAAGGAAAGGACGTTACCTAATAATTATGCACACCTGATATAGGGTGTCGATGTCATTAGACCACACCCCTTCTCATTACAGAGATGCACATCACCTAATATGCTTAATTGGTAGTAGGCTTTCGAGCCTATACAGCTTGGAGTAAGACAACATACATGAAGAGGATGATGTGGACAAAATACTCATTTGCCTAATAATTCTGCACTCCCTGTAGTGCCAAGACACAATAACAGTCACCACAAGGCGCTTTGTACTGCAAGGAAAATATCCTGCAATAACACGGAGAAACAAACTCCAACAATAAAACAACCCTGTACGGGCAAGGACTTGGCGAAAGTGGGAAGGAAAACTCTCTTTTAACAGGACAAAACCTCCAGCAGAACCAGCGAAGGGCACAAAGGACAAGGAAGAGAGCAAAGTCCACTGGTAAATGTGGCTCTTGTAGATAAAAACTATTTTAAATAAAAACTTTTGTTGGGCTTTTGTGTCATCAGGTCTGAGTATTTCTCTAGACTGTGGAAAAATGAGCTCTTTTGTACACAAAAACCATTTTTCATAAAGTACAACAGCTAAAGTTTAAACAGTGGAGTCTGTGAGTCTGTGCTGTCTCCCGAGGGATGATTCATGCTTTGAGTTGATTGATGCATCCTCAGTGGGCTGGTCCACTGTCATTTTCTCTCTCGCTTAATGCAGTCTCGGGAACACTGCTGCCATTTACCTTTTTCTCCATTAGGATTTCCACATTGATGTTCAAAGTGCTTCTCTAGTCTACGTGTTTGTTTATAGGACACATCCCAACGTAGGATAGTCTGTTTCTTCGATAGCACCCCCACTCCCCCCACCGCGACTCCTTTCAGAAATAAACAGTGATTATTAAATTAGTTGCAGTGTGGAGCCCGGCTCCGCTGTTGAAGTCGTCATTAAGCATTCCTTTGATTCCTATTGAGTCAGAGAGAGAAAAAGATCTCTCTTGCTCTGCGCCGTCTCCCGGCTTTGTAAAATCTCATTTTTGGCAGGAACTGGAAAACTTAAATTACGCTACACCTGCAACATCCCCCCCAGGCAACTCGGTGGGATGCCTCTATCCTTTTAATATGAAGGGTAAGAGGGGATTTTTAGAACAGTTTTTCCTTTCTCCCCACATTTTGCAAATTTGTTTCTCTGTTTAGCTCACTGTTTACATCATCCCTCTTCTAGAGCTTTAGAAGAATCTGTGCTTTCAGTGAAAGCCCATATTTTTATTTATTTATTTATTATTATTTTTTATTTTTCCTGCCATGTGACACATCCCCCAGAGCTCTCGGTTGTGTGCCCTATTTTTAGCGGAGCACTCTGGCAATTTAGCTGAACAATGTGCTGGAGTCGCATCTTTGCTTCCACGTGATCTGGTGGGATGTTGACTACGTGCATCGCATATTTGCATTGTATGTGAATCTATAGTATTTCTTTTATAGACCTAAAAGGCTTCCTTGGATATTATTACATAAAGATACACTGCATTCACTATAGAAAAAATGTAGAAATGAGTCATTAATAATTCTGAAATGCTGCACATTTGAAAAAGTCATTTCTTAAAAAGTAGCTGTGATGATTTTAAGAGTTACCCTGCTGCCACGAATAGATGCATAAATGGATCTAGCTGCATAGGAAGCAACAGCGAGTGTCCTATCTGTCTGTGTTACTATATTAACAGTGCAGCTGGGTTAATTAAATGGAAGCCTTGTCATGTCCTATAATTCAATAGAACAAAGCTCAATTAACCACCAAATTAGAAGCAGAGCTTGCATGAAATATGTGAATTCACCTTGGGCCCAATCCAATTTATTGATTGATGCCCTCTGAAAGAGTCGCACTAAAATCCAATAAATTAACAGAGACACAAAGACGAGGTTATATGCGTGGATCTGAAGGACTAATATTGTGATTGCTTGGTTGAGACAAGTATGTTTGCCTTTGCCTCACATGCTCTTCTTTTTTGCTAGAACTTGTATCTTGTGGTCAATGTGCTCAGTTGTCCTGGAGTCCTGTTAGCAAGAGATGAATTCAGGACTGAGATGTCATCATCAGTGCATCACTTACCCCCGAAGTAATACTTGAAGTGCACCTTCCTGCAGTGAAACGTGAATAAAACTCAGTGGGCTCTTTCTAAAGGAGATGCCAGATATGAGGGTATGCAGGGAGAAACCGTTGGCAGATGGTGTACTCAGAGGAGTAGTACATGGGACGAAGGCAGCCTGACGAATGGGACGAGAGCCATTAAAGTGACATTGACAAAAAGGCAGGATGTCAGATTCTCATCCAGAGGGAAGGAAGTGTATTAAAGGTGATAGCCTTCCCCTGCAGTAGGTGAAATGCAGAGTCTGGGAGGAGTAAATGGCAGGTTGGGTCTTTAATCATCCTGCCTATGTGATCTGCTAGTTCAGAACAGGTGGGGAAAAAAGGAGTCAGGAACACCTCCTGTCTAATACTGGACTGTAAACACAACAATAAAACACAGTCCACTCACAGACATAATAACACTTATGATTAAGTCTGGTGATATTTTATTTTTCTTGGTATCAACAAAAAGAAAATGATTTTACTAAGGATTATTGTGCACATTTGAGTTTGGCTGCAGTTGTAACCATAACCATTCATGCTTGAAGCATGCTTTGCTGCAGTCGACTCCTAAAGGACGGGTACGGTTGCTCGTACAAGTTGAGAAGCTGAAACAACACCAAAGCGTGCCACCAAGTGCCAGGACAAAGCTTAGCATCAGCTGCTCATTGCAGTGCTCCTTTGTTTAAGTCTGTCATTCACATTTTTTAATATGGGCAGTTTTCTTTATTTTTTTAATCCTGGTTACATTTTCTACCAGGACTACACACTGGTGCAAAAACTCAGCAAATGCATTGCCTCCAATGGTAAAAAAAAAAAAAAAAAAAAAGGCTGACAACTAATTACGGTTTGGCCGATCTCCCTCTCAAAGTAGCCTCCTCGAGCTGTAGCGCTTTCAGAGTGGCTGTTTTCACACACATGTGAGAACATTCAAGTGGAGTGGACAATCACAAGGATATCACAATCACAAGTGCCTTGTGGCCTTTTGTGCTGAAAACCTCTGCGTGGTGTCTGCTTGTAGCTGGAAATCTGGATCTCATTAGCAGTCGCAAGGAGTTTTTTCCATTTCCATCCAGAATTTTACAATCTGTGGTGTGGACACACAAGTGCTTATAACAGCACTTTCACTGGTCATACAGGACGTGGTCCAGAGGTGCACAGTGAGGTGACCTTGAAGGGGACATTTTCAAAAATAAATCAGAATAATGGACCATGTTTTGGAACTTTATCTTATTTAAAAAATGAGCCTTTATAAAATAACTAGTAATGGTGATATATTTACAAAAAAAACAAATTATACTTTTAATAAATCTTCTTCTTTTTGTTGCTTCATTTTTATTTTCGACGAATTGGTGCTGCAGCTGCAGTGATCTGACGCTGTACCGGTCTATCGTGGTGAAGAGAGAGAAGAGAGTGTAAAAGCGAAGCAATCATGATGACTCACAATTTACCAGTCGATCTACGCCCCTACCCTCACCTATGGTCACGAGCTGTGGGTAGTGACCAAAAGAACAAGATCGCGGATACAAGCAGCAAAAATGAGCTTCCCCCGAAGGGTGGCTGGCCTCTCCCTTAGAGATAGGGTGAGAGGTTCAGCCATCTAAGAGGGGCTCAGAGTAGAGCCGCTACTCCTCCACATCGAAAGGAGCCAGTTGAGGTGGTTTTGGGCATCTGACAAAGATGCTTCCTGGGCGTCTCCTGGGTGAGGTGTTCCCAGCACATCCTGTCAGGAAGAGGCCCTGGGGCAGGCTGGAGAGATTATATCTCGCAGCTGGCCTGGGAATGCCTCGGTGTTCCCCTGGACAAACTGGAGGAGGTGGCTTCTCTACTTAGGCTGCTGCCCCAGTGATCTGGCCCCGGATAAGCAGAAGAAGATGGATGGATTTTTATTTTCCCAGTCTTTTGTTTGACTTGCATATTCACAGACATAGTTGTTTGAAGTGAGTGGGTAGTCTCCGTGGACTTTCACTTCTTTCTCTGAAAATATCTACATGAGTCTATAATGCTGCCTTTACCTGCGGGATACTGGGGTAAAAATTCTCTGTGGCTTCATAGATGACTCCATCTACAAATATATAAATTAATCTATTAAACATACAGCACGCTTTCTCTGATCACGTTTTAGCTTCTTTCTATTGAACTGCGACCATGCAGAGAACGCCGCCGCTTCCAATGAATGACACTAACGTCAACATTACAGGTGCGGCTGCTTATATTTAGCTTTGTCAAACAACTGTTTGCTTTCTGAGCACATTTTCCACACAATAAGCAGAGTGACAGATTGAAGGCTTTGGTTTGATATGTTTACAAGTGTCACATCACCTTAGCAGCAGACAGAAGTGCGTGTGTGTGCACGTTTGTGTTTGTGTGGGATTGTCATATGCTGCCATGTCAGATCCTGGGACATCTGTCATAAAAGATATAGCGCCGTTCCACTTCGTTCCATTTTAAACCAAAAAATCGTAAAGTGCAATTGTACCTTTAAGCGCAGACACAAAAATATAGCGAACTGTCACAACTTCCTCTTTGTAAAACTTCAGCTGTCTATATTCATATCCTGCCTGCCCGACTGGCACATCTGCCACGGAGGCTGCAGCTTCCGTCGGAGAATCAGGACAGTCAGTCAGCTGTTCCCCTGTAGACATGTACACATTTAGCTGTCTTTGACTTTTTCTGTCAGTGTTACACACAGAGCTGTGTGAGAAACAAGGACGTGCGATCCTTGGCCGATAGCCAGTGTCAATCCTGATGACTCACAACTCACACTGATCTCACAGCTCCTCAGTGGTACTTGGCCAGGTACAGTATGAGCCCAGTTATATATACAACGAGAGAGAGAGCTCATCTGCCTTGATTCAATAATGAGATATTTAGGTGATATTTCCAAAAAAAAAAAAAAAAATCCCATACTGAAATTAAGAAAATGATCAAAGCAATCAAGTAGGAAATATTCTGGGAATATAATAAAACATTTGGTAGCACATTTGGATGTAATTCCTCTGTAATTAAATGGAATTTTAACGTGTTTGACACCAATGACATGATATTTAGCGACACATTTTACTAGGGAAGATGAATGCACTCTATAATACGGCCTGTGCTCTCAGGAGTATACAGCGCATGTGCGGAGTAAGTAAATATCGTTTGTTTTCTCACTAAATTACCAAGAATTTACACAGTACCTAAAATTGTTTATTTAAAACTACTTACAGTATCATCTCTATCGCCTTTCCTGTAAAACACACAGAAGCTAGGCACTACTTACAATTATTTCTGCTCTGTTTAATTATTTCTTCTTTCTTGTAAAACACATTAAGTTGTGCAATATGTACAAATTATTACAAATTATTCTGTATAAGTAATTTGAAGTACTGTGTGCCTCCATTCCTGTAAAATACCTGAAGTTATGCAATACTTAAAATGACTTCATCATTACTTAGTTACAGATTAAATTTACTTATATTACAATTATTCCTTTGTTTTTCTGTAAAAAACAAAAAAAAACTTATTCCAGTGTTCACAGCTTTAAGAATTTGTAGGTAAATATAATTGCATCATAATTTCAAAGAAAATGCATTAGAATTTCATTTAAATACAGTGGAATTTAGTTGCAGGCTGTATTTTAAATTCTTACTAAAATATATTTCTTTCTTTCTCTGTATCCACAATCTATCCACTGTGTGAGTGGATAGATTGTGAGGTCCTCTGAGGGTCCTAACCCATTTACCAGCTCTGCTGCATTACCGACTGACACATCTGCTCCTCATCATCTAATCGCTCACCTGCTGTTTTTCAGGACCGGCTCATCCACCCACTCACCAGCAGAACATTACAGCAGTAATAGTGGTAGCACTTTCAGAGGGTTTCATGCTCTGGCTCTCCCTTGTGTTCTGAATCTCTCGTGTCTGTCGGTCAGACCTGTCTCTCCAAGTCAACTCACCTGAAAACAAGGCTCTGTTTACCCTGGAATCTGCTCCTCAGTTAACTCTAAACGCCTGGGCCCTGTGCTTCGTACGTCGCTTACTACATCCAAGATCAAATGAAACATCCAAGACCAAATCATCGCGCTAACTCTGAGCTCGCTATTCCGGTTCCCCGAACACACCTGTTGTTGACGATTAGTATAGCTGGATGAAGTAATGTGAGATCACTGGGTGGCCCAACAGGGGCTACGCATCGATAGTAGAAACATTGATCGGCAACCCGCTGATTGGTCGGCGAAAATGTCGAAGGAGCGCGCTCGGTATTTTTCGGCAGCAGAGCAAGAACTCTTGAGTGAGGGATTTCAGGAGTTTCAGAGTTTAATTAAAACGCAAGGGAACACTGCAAAGGCTGCAAAAGCAAGGAGAGAGGGCTGGCAGAAAGTTGCTGACAAATCAAACTCGTAAGTAATTTAATAATAACAATAATAATGGAGTGGATTGATATAGCGCTTTTCAAGGCACCCAAAGCGCTTTACAATGCCACTATTCAGTCACTCTCACATTCACACACTGGTGGAAGCAGCTACGGTTGTAGCCACAGCTGCCCTGGGGCAGACTGACAGAAGCCAGGCTGCCATATTGCGCCATCGGCCCCTCTGGCCAACACCAGTAGGCGGTAGGGTAGATTTATCATATCACACCATATTATCCAATATTATATTACATTATATTATATTATATTATAATATGTTATATTATATCCCCTTTCACATTAGAGCCACAACAGGACCCACTAGAACATGGGAACAAGTAAAAGTGAAATATAAGAATATTCTACAGAATGGTAATATTTATCACTTATATTGCTTGTCGTCTCTTGGAAAGAGTCCCTGGAATACTCTGTTTGTTTGTTCATAACAGCAACCAAGAAAAGGGCAGAGCAAAAAAAAAGACAGGTGGTGGTCCTGCACCCCCTCGTCAACAAGTTGGTTAAGTGAATAATACCCTCACGGGAAAATCGATATCTCTCTATGAGCACACTGTCGCGCTGAGCTAAAGGATCCTGTCTGTCCCGCAATATACGCTGAATTCTGAGGACTCTCCTTATCAATCTTGCACCTTCCGCAATGGGTTGGTCGCGTATACGGACAGGACATGGCTGCGACAGGCTTCCCAAATCCACCTTCGCTTTTATAGCCGTGGTCTCTCATCTTGATTACACGAAGTAATTTACAATTACTACTCTGAAATATGAATTACATCTGTAATAATCACATACATGTAATAGAATGTTAATAGTACATTTCCCTTTTTTAGGGACTGACCTGTATGTATCTGTGTGACATCAATAAAAGGATCAAGTGCTGCATTATCTTTAGTTACATTGATGTTATTTATTTATGGTGAAACAGTGGTGGAATATCGCTGTTGCTTTCGTATGAATGACGCGGGCATACCTGCGTGGCCGCGATCTAATCCTGTTTACATAAAGTAAACCTGCTCCCGAGCAGGTTTACGCTTACGGCTCTGTTGCTATGACAGCAAGTCCCGGATGGGCTTCGGGGAACCGAACGATCCAGGATCACGCGAAATCGTCAACAATCTAATCCAGCTAACTCACTTAGCGCGGTACGAAGCACAGGCCCCTGCTCACTATTTTCACTTCAGGCCACTTGATTCCAAATTCTCTGACTCTGTCCCTTCGAGCTGGTCTTTGCTGTCTGCATCCTGTCTTTTTAAGTCCATGGTTTTCTGTGCTTTTCTGTGCTTACTGTTGGCGACAGCTGTTAAGTTCAAATTACAAACACCATGACTTTTTTAGGGCATTTTTGTGGCATTGTTATGTCATTAGTGCGCAAGAAAATTTGATATTTTCAGATATCTGATATCGGATCAATCCCTTTATGCATTTCATTTTCAAGTCTCTCTTTACACCAGAAAGGTGTGAGATTTTGTGTGCAGAAATACAAATTCATTTATAGTCTGAACTGTCAGCAGCTGGCAGGTTCAAATGATGTGAGAACTCTCAAAGACTTGACACTTCTTGTGGTGCAACTAGAGTGTGAAGGCTGCTCTGGAAAGCTTTCAGTGTTAGATTCCATGATGGAATTACATCATCAGCTTGACCACCTTGAACAAAAATGCATCTCTGTCTGAAGCTCTAATTGAGATACAATCAGTCAGAACAGATGAACAACAACGGTTTGTTTTTTTTCGCACAAAACATTTTCATCAGTGTACACGGTGAAAAGTCTGACTTCCTGGAAAAGAATAAGGTGAATAATCAAATTGGGTTGCAAAGATAAAAGATGAAAGGCAATGTACTATTCTGCGGCATCCTGCATAATATATGTGATGCCCTTCTACAGGGCGGAAATTGTCTTTCTAAAAATATTAACGGAATAAAGGGAAATTTGTTTGAATGGGCAGCTGAAAATGATTGCATGTCCCTAATAACCACAATGCTTTTTTTAATTATAGATTAAATAAAATTGTATATTATATTTATAACTGAACCGTTGTATAACAAACTATTTTAGAACTAACTTTTATAAGTGAGGTTTGAGAAAAATAGAACATAGTGTCTTGGGTTTGGTACATTTTATAATTCAAGGTTTATTCTCATGTATACACTGCAAAAAACGATTTTCAAGAAAGTAAAAAAACCCTTGTTTATGTGAGTGGGTAAGTAGCATTTGCTCAATACCACTCTGTGTTAATCATGAGTGATGTATCTTATCATCTTTTAATTTTTACCGTTTGTACCTGTTAGGAGCATGTTGCTAAAAAGCTAATGAAGAGACTCTCCAATGTCAAAAGTCCAAGGAAGGGCAAAAAACCTCCTGCGAAGAAGCCAAGAAAGGATGGGAATGAAAGCGTTGCAAAAAGTGACAGCAGTGGGGAGTCCAGTGCATCAACTATTATTCTAGATAAATCACCAGTTAGATCGATGGGCACCCCAGTGCACCACCAGGATGGCAGTGATGAAGAATGTAAGTATAATATAATGCACCCTCTTATTACAGCCTGAGTGTAAATGTGGTTTGGACGATACTTTTTGTTTTTTTGTTAAAAATTCTGCTAACAATGGAACACAACTACTTCACTGTTTATCTTGGAATCTTTGTGTTCCATTTAATAGTGACAACTTCACAGGATTAATGAACAATTTTAAGATAGGTGGTTAGTTAATTTGTTGATCTAATTTACAGAAATATTTTGGTATTTTTGTATTATTGTTTTGCACCAATAACAGATATATAAAGCCTTACTGTGGCAATAAATGATTTACACACCTCTGCTCTGTGTGTTTAGCTGGTTCAGCTGACTTCTTTGACAGCCAAAAAACCCAGGCAAGACACTACAAGACACTTCAAGAAATATACAAGACCAAAAAACCGAACAAAGCTGCTGTTACCCAACTGCTGAACCTGGAGTTTGAGTCTAGAAGACAATTCATTAACTCTGATGCTATAAAGGAGCAGGACAGAGCAGTGAAGATACTAGAGGCATATCCTTGTTTCAGAGAACTGGACCATGTAAGCAGCACTTATTTCTTTTAGCCATCCTGTTATTCCTTTGGGGACATTTTGATATGATTTTCAAATTTCTTAAATACTGGCCCTCATGTTTAAATTGTTATCACTTATTGTCAAGACCAGATACAGAGCTAGACAGATCTATCTCAGTTGGGTTTCTGTCTGTATTTTTCAGGTCCTTGATGAGCTGCGGAGAATTATTCAACCATCCAACTTGAAATACATTTCTGAGATGAAGGATAGATGGGAAATCTTCTACTCGAAGGTGCAGTTTTATGGTGTCATGAAGAAAGTTATGAAGCCGCCAAAAACTTTGGATGGAGGTAATGCTACAGTATCTTGATTTGTCTACATTTATGCTTTGCAGATTACATTATTTGCAATGCTTAATGGTGTTGCCCTGTCTTATTTTTCTTTTTTCAAACCAGTGGAACATGCAGCAGCTGTGTTCAGAGCCCTTCCCGTGCTTTTCCCTTCCAGCACAGTACCACCTAAGAAGCTGGGCATCTGTAGTGAGGCTTTTTTCCATGTCCTAAAGGTAAGGCTGCAATATTCTATGTGTATATATTGTTGAATTTTGCAGTTACTCATGTTTTCATTTTATATATTTTACTGTGGAGTCAGTCAAATATTCTTAAAGTTCAGATCCCCATAACATGTTGATGTTAATAAAACCTACAAAAAAAAGTTGATCTATTTTAAACTGTAATGCAACTCAAAAATTGTATTTCTTACGGTCTTGTTCTAATCCTCTTTTTTTCTGTCATGTAGACTTCAGAAGACCCTGAAGGCTACCTGCGTCAGCGACCCCTGGCTTGTCCAGTTCTGCTTGTCTCTGAAGGCAACTGCATGATAGCTGTTGGAACCACACCAGTGAGCACTTTTGACCGGAAGGATCTTAATGAGGGACTGCTCTATCTGATGGCATATTACTATGCCCTCCACCTCACATATCCATAGTGCATTTCCACGCTGCTGTCTGTCTTGCAAACTGAAATACTCAAAGACTCCATCCATGACCGAGATTCAACCCCCTCTTACAGGAAGGCGCTTGGTGAGTGGAAGTCATTCATTGAGTGAGTCTCTCAGATGACAGACTCCATCTGCCTTGTTTATCAGACTCAGTGTTGGTCAGTGAGGTTGTTTTTTTTTCTATAGAAAAGTTGTTCAAATGTAAAACACATGTTTGTTTGTGTGGTCGTTGAACTTGTTCTTCTAAAATGTTATGTAATATAGGATTTGAAATAGTGATTGTTTTAAGCTTCAGCAAAATTTATTTTTGATACCAGCCATGAGTGTGTTATACTGTTATTATTCATGTTAAGAGTATCTGGAATATGCACTTCTTATATTGGCCATGTTACACAGTACCCTGCTGAAATGTATAATTTTAGGCATGATTCTCCTGGAACAGACCTCAGTGAGTTACTGACCCATTGCTGTGTCAATAAAAGCGCAAAATCTAAGAGTGCTTTTGCTGTCTTAATTTAAGATGAATTCCCTTATTTTTAGTAGCTTTTTGAAGAGATGGTGTCTTATTCTCAGGAATTTTTGCTGATTATTGTTCTCAGAGTCGAAACATAATTCTTATAGTTAGCTCAATCAAGAAAGAAACAATTCAGTTTTAAGAAAATTTGTCCTATAGGAAGGTGTTTTTTTTATGTGAAAAATCTAAATTAAGGTGTCGAATCTTAAAGTAAGCAAATAATTCTTGAAAACAGCTTGTTCAAGAAAGCATAATACTCAGTTTAGGTACAGATTTTCTAAATATCAAAGTATCTTTTACTTATAATAAGTCATATTTTCTTCAAATAAGCATACATTTTAGACAATTTTGTCTAGTTAAAAGGCATATGGCAGTTAGATTAATTTGCTAGTTTTAAGAATTCTAGTCAAGCAACTTTTGCTTACCCCATTGGCAGATTTTTTTGCTCAAAACAAGAAAATTTTGTCAGATTTAAGAATATTTGGCTTGTTTCAAGTATAGCTGTTTTTGCAGTGTAATACAGTGTTTTTGTATTGTTCTAAATACCTTTTTTTTTTACTCGTACATGTACTGTATGACCACAGTTTATCATTGGGAGATTGGTCATCAAGAAAGGGAGATGGTCAGCAACAATATCCCCCACACCATCACACCACCACCAACAGCGTGAACTGTCTACAAGGCAGGCTGGATCCACGCTTTTATGTTGTTTACACCAAATTCTGCCTACTATCCAACTTTCACCTATTATCAAATCTTGGTGAGCCTTTTATGAACTGTAGCCTTACGAGTGGCACCAGGTGCGGTCTTCTGCTGTTGTAACCCATCTGTTTCAAATGACTGAAAAAGCCAGCAAGTGATTATTTAAGTATTGCTTTCCTGTTAACTCAAAGCAGTCTGGTCATTGTTCTCTGACATCAAGATCTTCACACAGAGAACTGCAGCACAGTGGATATTTATTTTCCAGATTTTCCGTAAGCCCTTGAGATAGTTCCCAGAAAGTTGGTTCCGTTCATCTGGACGTAGCGTTCTCAGTGGGACAAACGTTTTGTCACTGATCCATGTGACTTCTTCAGTCTCAGCTGACTGCAGGTTTCACCAACCTTATAAACAGTACCTTTGCATCATGGCTGAAACTTACCCACCTAATGAACAATGGGCTGTGAGGTCAGTTCCTTGATCATTAATATGCAAATTGACCATTGATCAACAACCTCTGATCAATGGTCATGAGTACCATTCACTGAGAGTTGGGGAATGGCTGTAATCACAGTATTGTAAGATGGTGAAAGACGTACCCTTAGGCCCCCTCCTCGATTCAGAGATGGTCTTTCCATTTTCACGTAAATGGCCTCCTTGACTCCACGCTCAAACCAGCGTTCCTCCCTGCCCAGGATGTGTACATCCTCATCATTGAAAGAGTGTTCGCTGGCCTCTAGGTGTAAACAGAATGAGGAGTCCTGAGAAAAAAATATGCAGATCAGCCATGCTATGTTCAAAATAAACTTAAATCTCCTCTCTGAGATGAGAGGATGCTAGTTGTGGACCTTAGAAGGTAGTCTTGATGTTGTACACATGCTTAAATGTACTGAATTGCAGTTTTGTGATCGACTAATTAGATACTGGTGTTATTGTGCAGCTTAACAAGTGTAGCTAATGAAGTAGCTGGTAAGTATATTTGAAAAAGACATTTAAAAATGATCAGTTCTTTATATGTGTTTGAGATAAAGAGTGTATTTTAACAGAACACACAGACTGTATGTAAAGGAAGGACATAGCTACTGTGACATCCCACACTGGTTTGCAAACTCCTTTTTATTGATTCTTCATTTGAGCTCTGTGAATGTTGCCATGTTGTTTTTGTTGTTTTTAAATTTAGTGTCAGAAGTGACCAAATTAGTATGAGAAAATTATATTGTCAGCTATTGTTATCTAATGTGGCTAGCAGATTTCAAAGATTTAGATATCTTTTACTTAGTGCTAACTAAACACGTGGTCATTCATCTTACCTGTAAAATATTAAAAACACAACGGTGGATGAGTTCCAGTTCAGTGACTTAAATCAGCAAAAGTGAAGCCTAGCAGACAGCTAAAGGCTACAACAACCTGTGTCTGCACCCGTCTGTGGCTTAAACATGGGGACTTCAAGCTTTTATAGAACATAAATGGGTGCATTCGAAGGAAATCATTACCCAATAAAGTTAGTAATAAAGTTAGTAAGGAAAAATAAGTCTGGATACCACAACCTGTTTGGTGCCTCTAAACATATTTATTTCTCTAAAGTTGGGGATGTGAGAGTCTGTGGGGATTTACTCATTTTCACAGTAAGCCTATTGCAGCAATTACAGTTTCTATAATTGTGTGTTGCCTTTTTTTTTTTTTTACCAGTCCCAGAGCTGTTTTCAAACTGTTTCATTCGCAGGGAAGTTAAAAAATAAATAAAACTCAGGTGCAATATTGTGCTACAGAATTAACTGTGAGATTAAAACAGTCTCCTTGCTGTGAATTCCCACTCTTTCATTGTGTGATTCATTCAAAGGCACAAAGCCGAACAAATTATTTTCGCAAGCTGAGTTAGCTGGTGTTGTGTAGATTTATCTTTCACAGATACAGTTTCATGACACAATATTATTTGGAAGAACAGAGAAAGGATGTTTACCTTACATAGACTTGACCTCATACTGGCATGCTAAATGTAATGCAAAATCAGAAAGGAAATAGCTAAAGGGCTAAATCGAGGACACAGCAGAGTAACTGGATGATTTAAACCAGCTGGGCCATCGGCCTGGCAATTTCCCTGTGTCAACTCATTCAGAAACCTGAAAATATTAAAACTGTGTTAATGGACTCATGGCTACTGGAGGGCAGAAAATGTTATTACCCAAAATCATCCTTGTTAAAGTTAGCTAAAATTAGCCACCGAGCTACAGATGCTAGCAGCCTACAGCGTATCAGATGGATAAGGCATGTTCTCTGGTTTAAAAGGTTTTCTTTTGATTTGTGAATGCATTCTTCTTCACTGTTGCTGTTCTAAATGTAGTTCAGATGATGTTTCAAACTCTTGGCTATTTATTCAGTGTTTTTGCTTCAGTAATAACAATAATAATGGCGGCTACACTGGTTATTGTTAACCTATCAAAAGGCAAGAGAGACTACATTTACAAGGTGTCTCTTGTGACTTTCTGTGCTGCAGAAACAAATGAATAAATGAACTTCCAGATCCATTTTCCAGCATTTCCTGCTGTTTTTAGAATAATTCATCGTCTGCTGCAACACATGCTGCATTTTCCATGCTACAGTGTTACACGGATCGCTTCACAAACAACTTCAGTGATGTTTGCGTTTTCTTTATAATAAAAAAGCCAGACCTGGCTGCTGTAATTCTGTGCTTGAATCATGTTACTCATTAACACCCAGCGGTGCTATCTATGGACAAGTCTGCATATTTATGCACAGTAACTGCTGCTCCAATTCTCCCCACAGACGCGGTGTGTTTACTCACAGAGGATGTTTGACATGCAGCACGACCCTTCAGGATAGAGCTGTGCTTCATGTTTTTATCCCTCCACAAACAAATGTGTTTGAGAAGGGATGAAAACATGTTGTATTAGGGGTCCGATCCCATTACCAGATACAACAGCAAGATAAAAAAAAAAAAGTGGCTTCCAGATACCAGAGGAAGAAACACAGAATCACTGAATTATCACCCAGTCACAGCTTTAATGCTCTTTATCAGAGAGGCTGACCCTGTGGATGATAGAGGAGGAGGAGAGGGCTCTATCTTGACATACGAGGGGAGGAGAGAGTTTCCCAGAGGAGCACCTTGTTATCCTGGATTCATGCTGTTCATCTCTTACCCTGGAGCACATGTCTGAGGATGGAAGTGGTGGGGGAATCGGTGGGAAACGGAAAGCTTACAAAGGAAAAACATACACTAAGATTTGTGTGATTACTAAAAGCCCTAAAAAAAACTACAATTATACACAAACAAGGAAAATATCATGTCCCCTCTAATACAGGTGGAATAAATATGAAAACAAATTAAGCTTTGGCAATTCATATGATACAAATACACATGAAAAACATTTAAAAATACTTTTAAAAAACTGTAAAATATGGCTGACAGTTAAATAGCCGAGTGCTTAGTAACTGTAGCTGTTTTCCATCTGCTGTTGTCCAGAACTGAGATATTTGTCTTACATTAAATAATTAAAATTAATCACACCTTATTAAAGCAACCAACCAAAAATAGAAACATTTTTTAATAATAACGGTACATCTTATACACATTTGATCCATTTTCTTTCACTCAGCACTTTTACTTTTTATGATTTATATTTCTCATAGATGTACTAAAATAGCCACCAGTGCTGTACTTTTCTCTTTATTTTCCATGCAGAACTTTATTTTTAATCTGTAGTATTTAGGATGGCAGCAGCACGGTGGTGCAGTAGTAGCACTGTAACCACAAACAGCAGATGGGTTTTGAGTTTGAATCCAGCAGGCAGCTGGTGTCCTCCTTGTGTCTGTGTGGGTCCTCTCTAGCTTCCCCCCACAGTCCAAAGACAGGCATGTTAGGTTAAGTGTTGTTCCAAATTGGCTGTAGGCATGTGACAGACTAGCGACCTGTCCAGGGTGTACTAGTGATGTGTCGGTCGCGAACAAAACAGCTCTTAGAGCCGGGTCTTTGACGTGAACGACGCGAGCCAGCTCCTCATCACGAGCCGTGGGTTTGTTTGTTTTTTCTTTCTCTCACCCTCTCTCTCGCACTTTTTTTCTGCTTCACTCCGCATGCGAGCCTTGTGCTTTATGCTGGGATGAGCGGAAAGGGGCGGTAGTTACACTCAGTAGCACAGGAACAGAGCAGGAGGGAGAGACAGAGAAAGAGAGCCAGGGACAACAACGTCACATTAGAAAGGTCTAGTAATCATCCACAACTATTTTCAGTTGCCGATGATAAAGGATTCAGAAAGTTTATTCATGCAGGTCCATATGACAGAGAACATGCATCTTCTTTTTGTTTTCATATTTTAATTTATATTTAATTGTGTTGTGGTTTGCAGTGTTTTGTGTTGTTTCACTTTAAATTTGTTTAAAAGGAAAAAGCTGAAAATTTAAATAGTTAAAAGTTGAAATGGGTTTGAATGAAATTGGTTTTTGTATTATATGATTTATTTATTACATTTTATGTGGAGTGAATAAATAAATGTCTATTTATGGTGGCCCCTAGAGACAAAGGACGTACAAACTTCAAAACACGTACAAACCCTGAAGCACGTAAAAACTCCTAAACATGTAAAAACTCCAAAACAGGTACAAAAGACAACAGAAGTGCTCCAGAATGCTGGGGGCAGTGTTGAGCTTTTGTTACCTAGTGGCTACACAAGCCAGCAAGTACCAACGACCGGATTTGGTGTGTGGTAGTAACAGGTAAATGAACATTTTTTTTTAAATTATTTGAATATATATGAGTGCTTGTGTATAAATACACAAACAACAAGATAAGATAAGATAAAACTTTATTAATCCCTCGGGTGGGTTCCTCTGGGAAATTCGGTTTCCAAAAGCACAGCACCGACAGAAGTTACAGAGTTACGGAATATTATATATATATACACACACACACACACATAAATAAATACAGAGACATATATAAATAAAATATACAAAGGGGATAAATAGAATCAATAGGAATAAAAATAAAAATACAAGTGAATTGCACATTTCAAGTATTGAGGTCTATTGCACCATTGACTATTAACTATTAAGTATTGCACAAAAGGTATTGCACAGTGAAGTGAGGAGGCACTACAGCTTAGTTGTTCCCCCCTCCTTTGTCCTCCTGTTTCCCCTCCCTCTCCCCTCCAGAGAGGAGTTAAACAGTCTGATGGCGTGTGGGACAAAGGAGTTTTTAAGTCTGTTAGTTCTTGTCTTGGAGAGAAGCAACCTGTCACTGAAAAGACTCTTCTGGTTGTTAATGGCCGTGTGCAGAGGATGCCCAGCATTGTTCATAATGTCCAGCAGTTTTTTTTAGTGTCCTTTTCTCTGCCACTGTCACCAGAGTGTCCAGCTTCATGCCGACCACAGAGCCAGCCTTCCTGATCAGTTTCTCCAGCCTGGATGAGTCCTTCTTTGTTGTGCTGCTCCCCCAGCACACCACAGCATAGAAAAGTACTCCAGCAACCACCGACTGGTAAAACATCCTCAGGAGCTTCCTGCAGATGTTAAAAGACCTCAGCCTCCTGAGGAAGTACAGTCGGCTTTGGGCTTTTTTATACAGGTGCTCTGTGTTGCATGACCAGTCCAGTTTATTGTCCACCCACAGCCCGAGGTACTTGTACTTGTTGACCACCTCCACCTCCTCCCCCTCTATCTGAACCGGCAGTGGACCTTCTCTGGACCTCCCGAAGTCCACAACCAGTTCCTTAGTCTTTGAGGTGTTGAGTTGCAGGTGGTTTGTGTGACTCCATGCGACAAAGTTCCTCACCAGACTTCTGTACTCCTCTTCCTGATCATCCCAGATACACCCCATGATGGCCGTGTCATCTGCAAACTTCTGAATATGGCATAATTCAGAGTTGTAGCAGAAGTCAGAGGTGTACAGGGTGAAGAGAAGAGGGGACAGCACAGTTCCCTGTGGTGCTCCTGTGCTGCTGACCACTGTGTCAGACGTGATGTCCTTCAGCCTGACGTACTGTGGTCTGTCGGTGAGGTAGTCGGAGATCCAAGCCACCAGGCAGGGGTCCACCTCCATCCTGTTCAGTTTTTCCTGAAGCATACAGGGCCGGATGGTATTAAAGGCACTGGAAAAGTCAAGAAACAGGATCCTGACCGTGCCTTTTCCCCCATCCAGGTGTGAGTGGGCTCTATGCAGGAGGTACAGGATGGCATCCTCCACTCCGACATCCGCCTTGTATGCAAACTGTAGTGGGTCCTGGGCATATTGTACCTGTGGTCGGAGGAGGTTGAGGAAGAGCCGCTCTAGAGTCTTCATAAGATGTGACGTCAGTGCCACCGGTCGGAAGTCATTCAGCTCATTGGGCCGGTTCCTTTTGGGGGCCGGGACGATGCAGGATGTCTTCCAGAGGGCGGGCACTCTCCCCAGTCGCAGACTGCGATTGAAGACTCGTTGTAGCGGCTCCCCAAGTTCAGCAGCACACGCCTTTAGCATCCTAGGACACACCTTGTCTGGGCCTGCTGCCTTTCTGGGGCGAAGCTTCCTCAGTTGTCTCCTGAATACACATATGCTTTCAATTGTGTAATTTAGGTGATCTAGGTAGCTCTGTTTTGGAAGTTCAGTTAATGCTAGAAATGTGTTTTGGAGTTTGTACGCGTTTTGCCTCTAGGGGCCACCGCATATATTTATATATAAACATATATAAGTAAAACCACTTTTTTTTACATTAGTAATTCCTTTTGTGCATAATTTTATATTATTGTTAATAATTAATTAATTAAAGCAACAAAACAACCTGAAGAGCCGGTTCGGAGCCGAAAGAGCCGGTTCTCTAAAAAGAGACGGAAATCCCATCACTAGGGTGTACCCCACCTCTTGCCCTCTGTGATCCTAAACAGGCGGAGCAGTTTAAAAAAATCGACGCCTTTAGCAACATAGTCCATTAAAAGAAAATCTTGGTCTACTGAATTTTTTCCATCTCTTTAACCAGGCAGCTGACACACAAACACCAGTGATCTGCTCACCCTAAAACAGGTTTGAATAAAGAGCTGTCTTCACTATGATTACATTGATTAAATCAGAGTTGGAGGTTACTGGAGTCTATACCAGCAGTCATGGGGGTGAGATGAGGGGTACGCCCTGGACGGGTCGACAAACAGGCAACCATTCACACTCACATTCACACATAGGCTAATATAGAATTACCAGTTAATCTTAGAGGAGCATGGACTGTAGGAAGACTCAGAGAGAGCCCGTGCAAGCACAGATGCAAACGCCACACACCTGGATTCAAATACAAATAACCAATACAGTCAACATCTCCCACTGTGATGCTGTTTTTTGTTTTCATGTGAGAGAAGACTTCACATTCAGCCCAGCCTGGGCCTGACTGCTGCTACTGACAAACACTGGAGTCATGAAAAGGTTTGCTGGATGTGGATAATTATAAAATCATTAAGAAACCAAACATATTGGCAGTGTGGTGGGTGTGGGTACAGCAGCTTAGACCTCATGAAAGTCAGAGCAGCAGTTTCCTTGCCATTGAGGATTCTGTGCGTTGAGAGCATATTAGCGAATATTTAAACAGTCAAACCTGAGACAAAAGTCACAGTATTTATACTTTTACTAAAGTAAAGGATCTTAATGCTTGAACCTGTGTGGTCTCCTTACATCGTAAAGGAAATTTACTTAGTAGCTTTGTAGTTGTATAATGAAACTTGGGGCTGTGGGGTTTACTGAAGAGTGCAGTACGGCTGAGTATCAAATAGCCAACAACCCAGGTATCAAACATGCATGTATTTCTATCCTTTAATGAAGTAAACATCAAAGTAAAACTCCAAAGAGGAATTGAAACAGTTAAAAAGATGAAAGATAAATCAGGAGCTGGACCCCAATGTTCCCGGACATTGACAGGCGTTTAAGACCCTGATTGCCTTCTCTCAAATAAGTGAGTGACCCATATCTGCACTCTCGTTCTGTGTTTCACTGCTGGAGACACGCTGTGTGGGGTCTGCATCCTCAAATACTCTCCGTACTCTCTTTCTGCAGGCAAACTCAACCTCTTGTAATGAGACATTCTGTTTTTGTGTTAGTTTTGCCTCACAGTCTGTACTGAAATATATTTGAGGGTTTTTTGAAAAGATAAAACTTGTTTTTAAATGTTTTTAAATATGCAGGAAATGGAAAGTAATTTCTCTATGGCTTAAATGATGAAAGGAAAAGGATGGTGACGGTATCAGTTATTCCCGAGTTTGCAGAGATCCTGCATGTGCAAATCACAGATGTATCTGTGCTGCTACAGTGTACACCACATCTATAGCTTGGCTAGTCACTGAATAAGGTCATGAAGCCATAGGGGCCTTAATTAGTCTTCATTATAAATGCACAGTTCAGCTGTGACATCACTTAAAGCTTCCTTGGGCATTTGAACTCATGCACTTGTGTGTTAAGGGTTATTTCTAGAATGTGCACTGAGCCTAAACATTAGATATTTTTAAGTAAAGTGGAGCATACTGGTGATTAGTAATAGTCTCAACAACAAGTGTGTTTCCCTGAGGCTAAAAAATGTTTTTAATCAGTCACCAGAGAGCCACACTAAGGCCTCTGTGAAACCTGGAATATAGTTAGGACTGATCCACTATCACCACCCACTTACGTGGGCACTCAAATATCGTATCTCATGCAGTGAAGCGTCATCCCCAGAGGCCATTTGAGCTTATGTTAGCATCATAGTGCAGCAACAGAAATGTGTGTTTTTCGAAGAAGCTCCAGTGTGTGCCATGTCTTCACTGGTTTTCACTGGCATGCTTTGAATGAGATTTATGGGATGTAGTGCCATAAACTGGTTGTAGTAGGTTACTTTAAAAGGATGTGTTATAATTTTTCTTGTTTTCTGTTAAGATGACAGATGCTCATATTAAGGTCAGTGTATATGCAAGTACTGAGCCAATAGCTCCGGCTTCAGATTGCTCTAAATGATTGATTTCGCACGCACAGTTACTTCTGCTCTTGGATTTGTATGATGTCAGTGAGAGCAGATATCCATGTTTTTAGGAAGGGAGGAAACAGCTGAATGATGGGCTGCAGGACTCGGTGTAATATCAAACAACAGTATTTTGAACTGTAAAACATGCAACGCTAAAAATATGTTTTAGTAGAAATCTGTTCGGTCCTGTGAAAACCTAAGAACACTGCATAATTCAGTAGCTTGTAGAACCACCTTTAGCAGCAATAACGTAAAGTAATCATTTTCTTTATGACTTCCTCAGACTCTCAAATCTGAAGGAAGTTCAGAAATTCCAAATGAAGGAATTTTGGCCCACTCTTCTTTACAACGTGGCTTCAGTTCGAGAGATTTGTGGAAAATGATTTATGCACAGCTCTCTTGAGGTGTCTCCACAGCATTTAGGTTGAGTTAAAGTCTGGACTTTGATTGGACCATTCCAACACCTTGATATTTTTTTCAGCCATTCTGTTGTAGATTTTGTTACCTGTTGGACATATGGCCTCACACCTGACAGTTTCCAGAATACTTTAATATAAAGAGGAGTTTATGGTTGGCTGTGATTGCAACACAAGCCCAAATCATGGGCTTGTGATTAACAGTTGGTATGAGGTGTTTGAGTTGACATGCTGTGATTGGATTTCTCCAAACGTGGTGCTGCACATTATGGCCAAACATCTCCACTTTAGTCTCATATGTTCAAAGGATATTGTTCCCTTCAGTGTTTTTTAAATTCCAATATAAACAGTAAGGAAGGGTTTATGATGACACATTAGGGTCCCTTTGACTGGAGCTAAGGGGCTGAGTCCAACTCCAGGAAAAAAAAACACACCAAAATTTACACTTGGCAGTCAAGTAATGTTCTCCTGGCAGCCGCCAAACCCAGACAGCGTGATTCATCACTCCAGAGAACGCGTCTCCGCTGCTCTAGAGTGTGATGGTGCCGTGATTTACACCACTGCATATGATGCTTGTAGTGGTGATGTAAAGTAATTTAAACCATTCCATGAACGCTCTACACATTGTTCTTGAGCCAATCTGAAGGTCACATGAAGTTTGGAGATATGTAACTATCGACCCTGCAGAAAGTTGACTTCCTCTACACACTGTGTCCCCCAGAATCTGCTGATCCTGCTCTGTGATTTTACATGGCATACCACTTCATGGCTGAGTTGCTTTTGTTCTCATTCGCTTCCACTTTGTTATAATACCAATAGCAGCTGATGTGGAATATTTAGTAGAAAGGCAATTTCACGACTGGATTTGATGCAAAGTTGCATCCTATCACGGCACCACACTGGAATTCACTGAGCACCTGAGAGCACCTTATTCTTTCACAAATGTTTGCAAATGGCCTGTATTTGTATAGCGCTTTACTTAGTCCCTATGGATCCCAAAGCGTTTACACTACATTCAGTCATCCACACATTCACACACTGGTGATGGCAAGCTACAATGTAGCCACAGCTGCCCTGGGGCGCACTGACAGTGCATTAACACCAGCTGAATTAATGACATGGACTGGCATTACTGCATAATCTCCCACAGCTTTCTCTGTGTGTGAGTTAGCAAGACAAGGACCCTCATTAGAGTCAGTTAGGTTATCTGTCAGTTAAAGAGGACAAAGAGGTTTTTTTGTTGTTTAGTTTTACTGTTTATGAGTGGCTCATTTTTTAGCTGTAAAGTAAGAGCAATGGCTCTAATTAGGTACTCATTTAAAGCATGTCACAGTAACAGCGAATCAAGATATTTTATTTTTCCTTTTGCATTTTTTGACACTTTTGGATGCTTTGAGACTTTGACCCAACGGTCCCCGTGCACGAGATGCAACGAAGCTCGGCACCAACATCACCCCAGAGTCTCCGCTGGCAGCATTTTAAAAACATGTCAATGAAGTTGTTATGATAATGAGCATATATACTCTCTCTGTTTTGTTTTTTTGTTTTTTTAACTTAATGAGACACCTTGGGCTTGTTTACTGAGGATGACAAACACTAACAATCCTTTCATACTTGTGAACGGCATTAAAAACAACCTTTTATGTCCACAAGTTATGAGTCTACAGGGGAAGCGTTAGCATCCACCACAATGGTTGCACTGATCAAGCTCCTTAAGGTATATGCATGTGTGTATATTTAGCAAATGTGCTACCAAAGAGAGTTCATACAAAGAGCTTGACGGCTGGTATTTCCTCCGTGGATAGAGGTGTGTTTAATTTGGCATTATTCCTCGTTTGCTGTAGAGCCAAATCAACTGGTTCACCCAGGCTGCTAAAGTCTCGCTGGAACGTGGCGGCACCATTCACTCCATTTTCCCGCTGCAAAAATACATTAATCAGACAGACAGAGAAGATAATTGCATTCCCAGCAGCTCAAAGTGAATTTTGAATAGCAGCTCCTTTGGTGCAGATGATTCATGCACACTGAAAAGCTGCAAGTCCTTTGTACCGCTTCCCTCTGTTCTATTAGATGTAGACATGCAGACATGTAAATAGACTAGTAATATACACACTTTCTCATTTAATGTTTTTTTCTTTATTTTTACAACTTTCTACATTGTAGCTAGATACTGCTACGATGGTACTGGCTCACATGAGGACTGCCCCAGGAAAGGAGGACCAAGATCACCTCTGCTGCTGAGGATAAATTCATCTGAGTCATCAGGCTCAGAAATCACAAGTTAACCACATCTCAGATTAGAGCCCAGATAAATGCCACACAGAGTTCCAGTAGCAGACACATCACTACATCAACTGTTCTGTGGACACCGCACGATTCAGGCCTTTATGGTCAAATAGCTGCTAAGAAGCCACAACTAAGAAAAAGCACCAAGCAGAAGAGATTTGTTTGGGTCAAGAAACACAAGGAATGGACATTAGACCAGTGAAAATCTGTGCTTTGGTCTGATGAGTCCAAATCTGAGATCTTTGGTTCCACCTGCCGTGTTTTTGTGTGACACAGAAAAGGTGAAAGGATGGTCTCTACATGCATGGTTCCCACTGTGAAGCATGGAGGAGGTGTGATGGTGTGGGGATGCAACATGCATCTCATCCAGTTTGCATTTAGTTGGACCATCATTTAGTTTTCAACAGGACAATGACCCCAAACACACCTCCCGGCTGTTTAAGGGCTATTTAAGGAGAGTGTTTAAGGAGAGTGATGGAGTGCTGCACCAAACAGCCTGGCCTCCACAGTCACCTGACCTAAACCCAACCGAGATAGTTTGGGATGAGACGGCTCGCAGAGTGAAGGCAAAAGGGCCAACAAGTGCTCAGCATCTCTGGGAACTCCTTCAAGGCTGTTGGAAAACAATTTCAGGTGACGACCTCATGAAGCTCATCGAGAGAATGCCGAGAGTGTGCAAAGCAGTAACCAAAGCAAAGGGTGGTTATTTTAAAGAATCTAAAATATAAAACATGTTTAGAGTTATTTCACACTTTTTTGTTTACTACATAATCCCATATGTGTTCATTCATAGTTTTGATGCCTTCAGTGAGAATCTACAATGTAAATGTAAAAATAAAAATAAAGAAAAACCATTTGATGGGAAGGTGTGTCCAAACTTTTTACTGGTAGTGTTCATTCATATAAATCATTTCAGAATTTCATTCTCCTAAAACATTACATCCTCTATATTCTGTGGTAAAGGACTTTCCATATATAGGCTGCATATTGTGAACATTTTTTTCCTATTTACTAATATTATATATTTCTCTCACCTTTAAATACATTTATACACTCTGGATGCAAATGAAGCCACATACCAAGACATGTTTTTAGTCACACTGTTGTAGAATATTATATTCTGCCAGCACCTCTTTCCACACTCTGAAAAACGTCTGAACAATACAAATTGAATTCACAAAACAGCAAAGCTGACCTCCAGCTGTCAAAGCTCGGACAGCACTGACTGCTGAGCCTCAGTAGAGTTTAATGTCAAGATATGTAATAATGTACTGTTGGCTGATCTAAAGTTCTAATGTTTTAACTCATTGAATTTCTTTTGAATGGTGTATAACACAGAAAAGCCACAACACTATTCTTTATCAGATAAAAACACGCAAACCCATGTTGTCACCTTTTATAGCACACATATTTGAGTGAAGACAAACATTCAAGAGAAATTTGGCCATTTTATTCAAAAATTGGATTCACAATTTATTCATATCTCTCCAAGTCAAGGAGCATTGATTTTGAATTGAACCATGGAAATACTTTCTTATCTTTTTAAAAAATCTTATTAAGAGTGAAAGCCTGTTATTCACATTACATTTAGCTGTTTCCTGCTGCAGGAATTAGAAGACAGCTTCAGGGCAGCATGCACTTTTCTGTGTGGTCTGAGTCCAAGAACCATCTCAACAGTATCTGCTTGAAGATTGTTGATCGGGACGATTAAAAAAAAAAGGGAAAAAAAGACACAAAACAGGGTTGCAACCATTGGCTGGAGTTTATTACTAAATGCTTACATGCAGAACAAAACTGCAAGAGAAGCAAATATAAAATCTTCTTCAAATGGCAATTTTTCATAAAACACAGCAAACAGCAGCACAGAACATTTTTTATCATCCAGGAGCCATTGTGGTTGTTTACAAAAGGATTTTGTTATCTTTTAAGTGAGGTGGATCCCTCTTGCAATGAATAACATTTCTGAGAGGGGTGGTTACACGTCACACACTTGTTCATGTAGTGAAAAAGTATCTGATGCTGTGCATTTAAAAAACATTAGAATAGGATTTTTCTCTTGATTTGATTACAAAAGATAAAGTTTTATGTATTCTATATTCAGAGCATGTAAAGCGAAATATTTCAAGGCCAAGTCAGGAAAAACAAAGGGCCAGTATCAAAAGAATTTGAGTAAATTAGTATTCAATTAATAGAAACATTGTGCATCTCTAGTTCAAACACTGAAAAATAGTCTCATTGGCTGGAAGGGAAGTGTGGTGGAGATAGAGATTATCGAGAAAAGTCAATTTAGGAGCTCTTGAGAGATTCATAAGGAGTGGACTGGTCCTGGTGTCAGTGTATTATAAGCCACTACACACAAATGTCCTCAGGGAAGAGGCTACAGCTGTTGCATTCTTGACATGAAGCCACTCCTGAACTGGAAACAGTGTCAGAAGCGTGTCAGTGGGACTTCTGCTCATTGGTCCAAAGTTCTCTTTTCAGATGAGTCCTGAAGACTAGAGGAAGAGTGGAGAGATATAGAGTCCAATGTCTCTGAAGACCAGTATGAAGTTTCCACAGTCTCTGATAATTTGAGGTGACACTTCCTCTGCTGATGTTGGGCCACTTCTGCTTTACAAAGTCCAAAGTCAGCACAGCCATCTACCAGGAGATTTTAGAGCACATCATGCTTCCATCTGCTGATAGGCTTTAGGGAGACACAGATTTCCTTTTCCACCAGGATGTGCTCACACAAAAACTGCTTTACTGGTTATTACTGTGCTTCATTGGACACCCAACTCACCTGAGCTGAACCTCACAGGAAATCTATGAAGTACTGCCAAGAGAAGAAAGAAAAAAAAACACCAGACCAAAAAATACAGATCAGCTGAATGTCACACGCTGAAGATGTGAAAGTAAACCCAAATATAGCTTCAAGCCTAAGTCGCATGAACAAAAATTAACATTTATTTGGCAAAGGTGTAATCCAGTAACAGGCAAAAACAAAGTCCATACAGAAAGTGTGAAAAAACTCACAGGCAGAGCAGCAGGGAACAAATAGTATAACACACAAAAAACCCAAGTGAAGACTTACATATACATCAGAGGTAATTAGAGAGTGGGAACACAGCTGGGAAAAAGCAAAGCTGAACAGAATCAGACTAACGAGACGGGTGAGTAAAACCAGATACAAGGCACAAAGCAAAATGACTTTCAAAATAACACAGGAGGTAATGTAGCAAGGAACACCTACCACAGACAGGAAGGCTTCACAAAGAACACAAGAAATTGGAAATTATAGCCAAAGCTCTGAAGTCTCTGAACTGAGAGTATAACCCTGGACAGCAAAACTCAAAGCACCATACAAATGCAAAACCAGGAACCGAGAACTCAAAATAATTCAGAGGTTAGATAAAAAGGAAACAATAGCTACAAGTATCTGTAAAGCCACCAGCACAGAGAGTGGCCAGTCATGCGTCGAGCAAATCTTCACCCTCCGCATGATCATTGAACAAACGTTGGAATACCAAAGGAAGATTTCTATTAATTTCATTGACTTCGAGAAGGCTTTTGACAGCGTCCACCGGCCGACTCTATGGGCTATCCTACGCCACTATGGAGTCCCTCAGCAGTTTGTAGATGCCTTTCGTTGTCTCTACTCCAACTCCCGTTGCTGCGTCCGGACGGATGACGGCTGCACAGATTTCTTCAAGATCAATACTGGCGTCCGACAAGGATGCGTGCTATCCCCTTTCCTCTTCCTGTTGGTAATTGACTTCATCATGCGACGATCAGTTGACCAAGCTGGCATCGGTGTGTCCTGGCACGAAGCGCGTAATCTCACTGACTTGGACTTCGCAGGTGACATCGCCCTGCTGGGCTCGACTCAGGAAGACCTCCAAAAGTTGACCGCGGCCCTGCAGAGGGAGGCGACGAAAGTTGGATTAAGAATCAGCGTCAAAAAAAACCAAGGTACTCCGAGTTGGCTATGCATGTGCCCGCATTCCTGTCATGATCAACCAACAACGTGCTGAAGAGGTGGAGAATTTTACATATCTTGGCAGCATCATCTCGAATGACGGGGTCTCTGATCGGGATGTTGACGCCAGAGTAGGGAAGGCAGTTGGTGTCCTGCGACGTCTCCAACCTATTTGGAACTCGACCTCCCTGAATGTAAGGGTTAAGATCAGACTACTGAACTCTATTGTCTTCCCTACTGCACTTTACGCTAGTGAAACCTGGCGCTCAACAAGTGCAATTATTCAACACCTGAAAGTGCTTCAACAACATGGCCTGCGGCGAATCCTGAGAATTTCCTACCGGGACCGAATAACAAATGAGGAGGTCCTACGAAGAGCAGGCACCCGCCCATTAGCCGATGTTGTTGCAGAAAGGCGCTTCCGCTTTGCGGGCCATATTTTACGCCTACCCTCTCATCGCCCAGCTAAGATTGCCATGACATGGCGTCCACACACTGACAAGCGAAAGCAAGGCCGACCAAAGACCACATGGCGTCGAACATTCATGGACGATCTGAGAACTGTCGACATTGCCTGGGACGAAGCTGAAGCAGTCGCTGCTGACCGACATCGATGGAGATCACTAGCTGCCCGATGCGCCGCCCGGCGTAGGAGGAACTAAGTCTAAGTCTAAGACCAGCACAGAGAAATACAAAGAAAACACAACAGGGAAAAACGCTAGGTTCAGTACCCAGGACCACGACACTGATGCTCTATTTTCGCCTGTAAAGCAGGAGTGGGGTAGGCGGAGGTTTGCCCTGGTCAGTGTTGGGAAGGTTACTTTTAAAATGTATTCCATTACAGATTACAGAATACATGCCCCAAAATGTATTCTGTAACGTATTCTGTTACGTTACTCGACGAGAGTAACGTATTCTGAATACTTTGGATTACTTAATATATTATCATGCTTTTCACAACTACGTGAATGTACTATTGCTGTGATTTATTACTATTACTGAAGGTCCGTGGCTCCGAACCCGTAGTAAAGGGACTTCTGACTAATACGGCGGGGTCCGTGTCGGGCTCGTAGCTGAAAACTAGCTTTACTTTGTTGTCTGGGTCAACTTTGCTTGCAACAGACAAAGAGAGGCGTTGAAAGGCTGCTCCAATGGAACTTATTGTTTCGGAGGAAAACAGGAACACAGCGTACAGTTGAGTCTTAACAGCTTACTTACAACTGGGCTCATCAGGCACTCTTCTTGGCTGCAGTGGTTATTATTATATTTACATGCTTCCATCTCCCGTTTTTGCTCGATGACAGCTCGTACTTTTCCACTCGCCTTTTTCTCCCTCCTCGCGCTCACAGCCACATAACGAGTATGGCAGTCCATTCTCCCTGCAGCACGGACTACACTGCCCATGAGGCTACATTCTTTAGAGCTGTAGCATTCTGCAGCTTAGCACAACAACAACAACAACAACAAAAAGGCGCTCCCTCACCCAGGAAACACGCAGAGAGAGAGAGCGTCACCCTGAAACCACGGCAACCGTAATGCTGCCGCCTGGAACAACAGAACGTAGCTGTCAAACAAAACCCAAACAGTCCTGACCCGCCACAATATGAAACAGGAAAGTACTGCAGTGTAATCCATTTATTTCAACAAAGTAACTGTATTCTGAATACCACCTTTTTAAACGGTAACTGTAACGGAATACAGTTACTCATATTTTGTATTTTAAATACGTAACGGCGGTACATGTATTCCGTTACTCCCCAACACTGGCCCTGGTGCAGGTGTGCCGAATTACGTCGTAGCCAGTGGCGGCTGGCCCATACGGGGCGCTCGGGCTCCGCCCCCCCAAATGTGGAGGAGTAAAAATATATATTTTTAAAAAATTCATCAATGATAGTTTTACTATGTGTGTGCCCATATACAGCCAGGCGTATTTTAACATTTTCACCAGCTGACTCATTAAAGTTCAACCAACAAACGGTGTTTTTCTTCTTCTGGGGCGCTCGTCAAAGCGCCCTTGATATGCAGCGAAATAGCCTATCATTAAATGGTTGCCAGGGGAAAATAATAAATATTTGACCTATCAGCGTCGCTGAATTAAATGGTTTGGGGGCGCTTAAAATTGCGCCCCTGCAGAAAACGCGCGAAGATTTGCTGTTCTAGAATTTTACCTCAGTCAGTAGCCTAAGTGAGCTATAAGGTCAGAGAGAGACGATGGCAGCGGTATTGTTAACGGTTGAGGCACAGCCTCCCCCAAATTCGGTTAGATCGCTTCTAACCTACCCTTTTGCCAGAAGGACAATGGCAGAAAAACTGCAAGTTAAAGAGTTGGGACCTGACAAGCCCGAAATTCAACTAACCCAGGCAACGAAGGAGAAGTCAAAAGCATACAACAGGACTTTTTGTCGGAGTTGGTTCCAGCGCAAGTCGTGGCTGACAGGCTGTGGAACAGCTAATGCACTTTTTTGTTTCCCGTGCATACTGTTCAAAAGTGACAAGTGTGATTTGACGTGGACACAATCTGGACAAACCGACTTAAAGCACCTCTCCGAACGAATCAAGAAACATGAAAGCTCACGAGTTCATATGGACAACAGTGTAAAGCTAGCTGTGCTAGGGAAAACTAGCATAGCGGCGCAGCTAGATGATGGACATCGGATTGCTTTAAGAAGGCACAACGAAGAGGTAGATAAAAACCGTCATATTTTATCTAAAATCATCGATTGTATTAAGTTTTGTGGTGCTTTTGAGCTAGCAATGCGGGGACATGATGAAAGTGATTCCTCAGACAATCCAGGGATTTTTAGAGGTTTAGTCGACTTGATGGCATCAATTGATCACGACTTGAGGCAACACCTTGAAAATGCTACTGTATTTAAAGGCACCTCGAAAACAGTCCAGAACGAGATCCTGGATTGCATGTTGGCAGTTCTGAGAGAAAGGATCGTGGAAGAAGTAAAGGCAGCGAAGTTTTTAGCCATTCAAGCTGATGAAACCACTGACATTTCTACACACTGTCAGTTAGTCATGGTGCTAAGATACATTGACCAACGAAACCGTATTCAAGAGCGTTTTTTTGAATTCATCAAGCTACCCAATGCTTGTGCAGATGCAATAGCCAGTGCCTTATCGGAGAGGCTGCGCTTCATCCTCCCCCAGGGACAAGAGAGAAAGTTGATCGCCCAGGCCTACGATGGGGCCGCTGTAATGAGGGGTACCACTGGAGGAGTGCAGCGTAAGATACAGGACATTTATGCTAACGCTCACTACGTACATTGTTATGCCCATCAGTTAAACCTGGTAATGCAACAAGCAACCTCCCACATCCCTCAAATCAGTCACTTTTTTTCCGACATAGCAGGATTCGCTTCTTTTTTTACTAAATCGAGCAAGAGGACTGCAGTGCTTGACGAGGTGGTGGCGCACCGACTTCCAAGTGCATCGGCAACCCGTTGGAACTTCAACAGTCGTGCTGTGAATACAGTGTATGAACATAAAGACGATCTGGTGAGGTGTTTTCAGACCATCCGTAACAGTGAAGGATTTGATGCCCCTACAAAGAGAGATGCCGGTGGTTTCGTGAGAATGCTGGAAGACGAAGCTTTCTGTTTTTTCCTGGCCTTGTTTCACAAGATAATGCCACATGTAGACATGCTGTATAACCACCTACAGAAGAGAAACATCGATTCTGTCACCATCGCAGGGATCACCCAGACATTCATCAGCCGCATGCAGGCTATCAGGTAGGCATAAAAGCATAAATATGTAACCTAGAATAAATGTTAATTATCTATGCATAGATTCTATCAAATTCTCTGCATATATTCTGTGTTCTGTGACTTAAATGTTTAATGGAATTCAGATAATTTTGATTTATATCAGCCTTTGAAGTAATTTTATGAAAAATATTTGATTAAGTATATTTGATGAAGTATATTCCCAGTAATGATTTGATGTAGCCTATACCATAGGCTATTTCCTGAAATTATGGCCAGGGCCTTTATTTACTTGCACTGGTTTTCCCCCAGCCATTAAACCAGGTCCGGTTATTAATTAAATCCGGTAATTCCCGGTAATTAGAACACAACCTTTGTTTGGTTTGTGTTTGGTTAATATATCCCTATTCAGTTTTCAGAAGCCATTAATGAAACTTATGTATTAGATCAGGGAGGCACTTCCTAATCTGGTTGTGGATGAGGAGTACAGGGGACCTGTTCAAGACCCACCCACAAAGAGACGGAGAACATTGGGGGAAGACAGGCAACACCATTTGGCACTGGAGGTAAGCACTAGCTGCTTGGTCTGATTTAAATCGGATCATCAGATAAAATCTAATGACGATGCTGTCAGATGTCATTTGATATAGTGGTCATGACTGTTTTGTTTTGTTATGGACAGATTTTTTTTTTCAGAATAATGATTAACATGAGACATGTGCCAAAGTCTTACCACTGAATCTAACTCTTACCAATTATATATTATTGGATAGGTGTGCGACACCATTATGAGCCATGCCAAGGAGAGGTTTTCTTTCACCAAGCACCTTGTCAGCGCCACTCTGTTGCAAGGAGACTTGTTCCAACAACACAGCAAAAATTTTCCAGATGCAGCACTACAAACCACAGTGGAAGCCTATCCCTCATTGGACAAAGCCAGACTTAAAACAGAACTGTCCCTGATCTACGACAACGAGGAGTTTCAGAGTTGTAGTGGTGCGCTGGCGCTCTATCAGGTTCTGATGGAAAACAACCTTCAAGACACATTCACCGAAACTGTAAGTCTTCTTAACATCCTCATCACCACACCAATGACAACATCAGAATCGGAGAGGTGTTTCTCTACTTTAAAGAGGATAAAAACTTTCCTGAGAAACAATATGGCTCAGGATCGGCTCAACGCTCTGGCTATGCTGTCCATAGAGAAAAAACTCACACAAGAACTTCCTGATTTCAACACCAGGGTCATCGAGAAATTTGCCACTCAGAAAGACAGACGAGCAAAGTTCTTGTACAAATAAGAACCCTTAACCATATTTACTCTCTTTCTCCATCCCTCTCTCTTTCTCTCTTTAGCCCACCCCCCCAATCAGTTTACAGTTGTTGTTTTCAATAGTTATTTTTCATTCATTCAAAAAAAAAAAAAAAAATCTGTTCATGTTCATTTTTACAAATCTATACAAATGGCCAGAATATGGTTGTTCATTTTTACAAATCTATACAAATGGCCAGAATATGGTTGTTCATTTTAAATTTAAATTTAAATTGTGTTGTTTGATGTACTCATTAAATGGGTCATTTTAGTCGATATCATAAAAATTGCCCCCCCTGAGATTTTTTTCAGGAGCCGCCACTGGTCGTAGCGCACTCCGTGCTTGCTTGGAAGTACGCACACCGGACACTAATGTTTTTGTCACTTTTTATGGAATCAAACTCAAAGTAAGGTCAGTACTTCCACGCTTTAAACGCTGCACGCTCATACTCTCTCCCGCACTCGATATATTATTCATTGTTGATCTGCACACAGCTGTTGTCACAAACGTTGCACTCGCTTACGTCACTGTCATGAGACATTCTCGCAAAAAAAACGCAGCGTTCCTACGGGCAAGTAACGGTAATCTAATTACCGTTTTTGCAATAGTAATCCCTTACTTTACTCGTTACTTGAAAAAAGTAATCAGATTACAGCCCATCTCTGATTACAAGAGTCACACACCATGTGTGCTTCCATGCCACACTGTGGTGATCTAGTACTGAGGGTATAATAAATGTGCTTTTCAGAAGCTCGACATTTCTGACTGTAAATCCAATTTTTGACTTTCATTGGAAACTGTCAACATGAAGTCATTTCTTTGCAACTTCTAAATAAACCTGTGTCATAGCTAACATAAGAAAAAGAAAATGTTAGCTTTCTAGTACATGAGTTGGAGAGTTGGAGAGAAGTATATTAACAACTACTGAACTGTTACACTGTGCTGCCTTATTGATGGTATACCAGGCCAATAGCGAGAATGCAATTGAAGTCAACTATCTCCTGCTACATGTTGCATTCGCCCAAAACTGCTTGAACTTCTATCATATTAGACTGTCACAAAGGTTTGAGGTGTGAGCCGGGTACCTTTTAGTGGGAGGAAAACGCAACCACATCCCTGAGAATAGATTTATTTTAACCTTGAGCGACAATGGAAGGCAACAGTGTTTTATTTATTTATCCTTTTATTTATTTTTTCATGAGAAATGAACATGTTTTTGAATGTATTCTGGACCCATGGACCAGTTACTCAAAAACAAGAAATGAAATCCAACAGAAGGGCTTTGTCTTTTATATGGTGACATTCTTGCCTCACATCTATTTTAATTAGAGAAGGTCAGAAGCAAATGAGGAGGTTCTAAAATGTTTTTCCATCATTTAGTTTAGAAGCGAACAAAGTATAAACTTGAACTTCACTACCTTGATAGAGTGATTCAGAGCAATTTTCCACGACACACTATCTGCAGCTGCGTGCATGCCCTTCAGTTTTTGTATGCTCAATTCTTTGCTGTTATTTTGATGGCCAAGGATAAATTCTATGCTCTGCCAGTTTACTACTGCATGAAAGAATGTGTGGGAACAAGGTGAGCTGCTGAGCTGCTGAGCTGCTTTGCCCGATTGTGAAATGATGATGACGATAAAAGCGTTAATTTGGTTTAAATATATATATATATGTATGTCTGGGGGTGAGTTTGATCGCATTATACTCTGCAGTAAATGCTAGTATATTAAAAATATATATATATATTATATTATATATTTAAAAAGTGAAAAGCTTACATGCTTATACTCCTGCCTAATCTGTTCAGTGGGACTGTCCCACTCACATTCGGCCAACATGAATCCCCGAACAAAAGGATCGTGTAATCTGGTGAAAAAATCCCCATCAGATTATGTGTGAATGAGGGATTCTGTCACGTGCGTGTTGTAAAATAAGAGGAGAGGCGTGCTGCGAGCATGGAGAAATAACAGCAGTAACATTATGTCATCCAAAGTACTGATCCTCTGATAGCATGCTCTGGCAGAAGGACTCGGGTGTTTGCATAAACCCCATAATCTTATGGCATGTGTCCTTTCTGCATGTCTATGTATGTAGGGAGATTGGAGATAACAAACAGAGTTAGAGGGTGACAGAAATCAGCAGCAACAACAACGGCTCTAGCTGTTCTGCAGCACGCAATATCCAACATGTCTGTGCATTTCCACTTGAGAACATCACGGTTTTCATGATTTATCCCACAGCTCTCTGCTGTGGGATAGCTGCCAAGGCAACTGTTTTTTATCAAGGATGTAAGCGCTCCGTCATGGCTCTCCTTCTTCATTAGATCATAACCATTAGTGTAAAAACAGACGCCGCAATAAGGAGTGGGGGTTTGGCCCCAACAGTCAATAATCTCTGCTGACACGATGAGAAGCTGAAGATGTCGAGCCTGCCTGTCAGGCTGCCAAATGCTCGTGTCTTGCTACCCTTTTAACCAAAGATACAAGCACTGATTTCATCCAGGACGCCGTCTTTGCATGACGTACTTCAGTGGTGTGAGTTTGCAAAGATATTCAGGAAGGATGTGGTAGCAAGGCAACCTTTATGATTATGGTTATGTTAGTTGCCACTTAAATTGATGCCATTTTAGGGGATCATACTTGAATTACTTGGAATGATCAGAAGCATATGAGACCAAGCAGATTAACAATGAATGAATAAATAAATAAAATTAAAAGAAAGATCAAATCATTCCATAATATCGAGACCAGATAAATGAATTTTATTCCTCTTTTGCCCTTGGCCCCTCTTGTGTATTCAACTTTTCCTGTACGAAAACTGAATGAAGAAAAAAACAACTTTCCAAAGCAGAAAATGCTGCTATTCTGCAGCTATGAGAGCATAAATAGTTGTGACCTTTAACTGCTCTGTTCTTCATGTTCGCACTTTCTGGTATTTTATTTCCTTTTTGAGGAGCAAAAGCCTCCAGCCAGGCATTTATCTATGGAAGCGATCGGAGCAAATAAGGTGTATTTTCAAGGTTTTAAAATATGCACGTCAACTAATGGGTGCATTAAATTGTCATTCGAACTTGAATGTTTAAGAATAACGAACTGTGGAGTTTTGATTTTTCTGAAGAATAAGACTCTATACTTGTGGCTTTCTGTGTAAGTCTGGGAAAAAAAACCAAAAATGCAGATGAATGACAATCCCAGTGCTGTCGGAGATAACAGAAAGCTGTCCTCCTAACTTTGCTGTAACACACTTCACTGAGACGGAGTAGTTTTGGGTATAAAAGACTTTTTAGTCTCCAGTATTTCTTCATATTTATTCATTTTATCCATTTGGGCCCACAGCCTGTCAGCGTGGCTGCATATACCTGTGTTGGTTCTGTCTAACTACTTCTGGTTTCTCCAACAATCTAAAGACTTGTATAAAGATTGATGGGTGATGCTAAGTTTGCTGTAAGTCCGGATGTGTGTATGTATGAATGGCTGGACAGATGGGTGGATGGGAACTGTTGTTTTTTATGCTATAAAACTAATCTGACTTAATGGGATTTGAATTGTTCATTGCAATGATTGTAACAGGAACAATAGATTTCTGGCACTTCGTTGCATGTCTACCAGTGTGAGTCAGTCATCAGTGTCAGTCTGCAGAGTTGTGATGAAGACAGATTTAGCTCGCCGAGCGTTGATTGGCCATGTCAGTCGGGTTCCTGTGCTCCGGTGACTTCAGGCGATTGCACACAGTCGTTTCTACCGTACACTAAACCAAGGCCTCCACAGGATGCCTGCCCGGTCCATCTGCACTTGTTTGAAATGCTGCTCCACATCAGCCTTCAAAATTTACTTTAGCCAATAATCAGCTTTTTCAAATGTCTTAACAATACAAACTGATTAAATAATTATGAAGTGAATATAGCTGCCAAAAGATTATGTGCTATTATGGAGCACTTCAGTCAAAGCGTATTTCAGTTATTTATTAGCTGTCTGAGTGGCTGTTGTGTTGCAGTCTACAAGATCATAAAGTCAGAAGTTAACAGGTTTTCAGAACACAAGGTGTTGTTTTGTCGCCATGTGTCTTAATTTGTCCCGAAAACAACACAAAGAATTAAAACTTTTTCAGTATAGACGCAGAGGACTTTTCTCATCACATTTTTTAAATTTCACATTATTTAAACCACACAGACGTTGTGGGATTGGTCAGGTTGATATTCGCATCAAGCTGAACTACTGGAATACAAGTACTTAATACATTTTAATGACACCTGTTATCCTTGTATTACTTCTGTAATAGAAATCGCAGTTTAAAATAATCTGCAAACTGTACAACTCCAGAGATTTTTTATTTCAGTATCTCAAAAATTCTCGTCCATGAACGACGGTGGCTTTTATTGTGAACTGCGTTGCGAGTTGGTTGAAAAGGACATTTTATAACTGTGGCCTTGCAATCTGAAAAGGAAAATTGTGAAGAACGTGACACAAAACTACAACAATGCTACTACGGTTTTGTATTGATTTCTGCCCAGCTTTAGCATGTACGAAGGCAACATAACCTTCACTTTTGCTATGAGAATGTGAAATAATAATGCAGGCACAGAGCGCCGTCAGAACAAATAAAGGAAGGGACATTCTTGGACAATTTATCTTTCTTTCTTTCTTTCTTTCTTTAAAAAAAAAGTCCTCCAAGGCAGTGCTGTGTGAGTGAGTCACGGAGTTTCTGAATGGCGGGCTGGGTTTATAAACCAATGCCAGCCCTCAACACACGGATTTGGAGGCCACTTGGCTTTGCAGTCTGTGACGGATGCACATGCAGGAAGGTCCATCAGCCTCAGCATCCTTACTTGTAACCCTGGCGGGCACAGGAACACAAAGACATCGCTTCATCATGAGGTCTTTCTTCTTACTGCTCTTCTCGCTGTTGTTTGTGTCCCACGGATCTTCAGCCGTAATCACAGGGGTAAGTACAGCCAAACAGGTACATACTTCATGGGTAAATAAAACGATTAGGCAGATGCTTTGTTTTTCTTTGATAGTTTTTCATGGACGCTGCTACAAATTAGCCTTGTAATAATGGGCAATATAGGGTTATCTATACATATCAAACTTCAAACACTTCAAATATCTTTATCTATATCTGTCTATCTACACACACATACACATGCACACAGGTAGATATAAAATACATAGTTCTTCATTGTGACATTTATCATTCACTTGTATTTTTTTTCATCTGACAATTCATCCCCATAGATAGATAGATAAGAAAAATCTGTTAATAGAATATGTAAATGTATGTTATATATACATTAATTTGCATTTTTAATACTGTAATAGAAAAAAAATCAAAGACAAAATATTCCTTGTATCTGACCACCCAGCAAAGCAAAGCATCCATATATAACAATAACAACACCTAAATGACCAATTACACATACTGTGTGTCATTTCAGATTCTGAAGCATGGCGGTTGATGACCAGTTTTTCCATTAATAAACTCATTTCATTTCTAAACTCCAATGCCTCTGCATCCTTTTTGATCATTTTGCTATCCGAGTCAAATCTTACATCCACACCCTTCCAATAAAACAGCCCTGTCTGTCACCACAGCCCTCTCACTCTGTGTCGCTCATTGTGAATTGAGAGAGGAGCGCGCAGCCATGAAACAGAAAGTGATTTCCATCCGCATCTGTCACATGAAATCACTTCTGTTCCTCTTCATTGTGTTCCCTTCATCTCATCTAAAGCGAGAGCTGTCACTCAGCTTCTCAGCTCTACACTCCAAGCGGTAAAATCACCAGCAGTTCTAAAGCTTTTTTTTTGTTTTGCTGAGGTATGACTGCAAGTGTAATCACACGCTCAAAATACAGCACAATGCACTGCAGTGTGTAATCGCGCCTCAGCTGCTATCACATTTCTCGCCAGCCTTTTCCTGTTAACGCTACCATAATTCTGCTTGACTGCATTTTTTATGTGTGCATGCTATAATTACATAAAGTCAGTACATCTTTCCTTTGATTAGACTGGAGAAAACACTGATGGGTGTTTGCAGAACTTTTACACACCTGACAAAATCGAGCTGTCTTTTTCATACGTAGTACGTGTGTGTGTGTGTGTGTGTGTGTGTGTGTGTGTGTGTGTGTGTGTGTGTGTGTGTGTGTGTGTGTGCGTGTGTGTTTGTAGGCCTGTGAAAGGGACTCCCAGTGTGGAGGAGGGATGTGCTGTGCAGTGAGTTTGTGGATTCGCAGCCTGCGTATGTGTACGCCCATGGGACAGGAAGGAGAGGACTGTCATCCTCTGAGCCACAAGGTGAGAGTTTCTATAACAGCCTGACTGCTGGTGTCAGTGATGATGCAGGAGGGCATGAGAAGAGGCGGCAGAAATTCACACAGGAGGCCGTAAAACAACGCCTCTGCCTCTGTTTTCCAACCATCCATTATGGCTGACGAACCTGTAACCAGCACCTCATAATTCTCTCCCTCTAGGTTCCCTTCTTTGGCAAAAGGCTTCATCATACCTGCCCCTGTTTGCCGAACCTGTCATGTATTACCATCATGGAAGGCAAATCCAAATGTCTCTCACCCTACAAGTATCCTGACTTCTACCTCTGAGGACCTGCATTTACACTGTAAATATTTTATCTGCCTTTAAAAGCCTTTTTTATTTGGAATAAAGAGATATATTTAACAACGCGTCACCCTATTGGCTCAAATTAAACCATCCATTTAAAGGAAAACCCTCTTGTCCTTTTGGATCTTACGCTACCTAAAATACATTTTGACATTTCACTTTGAGATAAACCAAAAATAATACAAGTATAAATTCAGGGATTGATTTCTTTGATTAGTTTATTTTATTTAACAATATCGTCTATGAATAAAATGCCCAAAGGGACACGCCAGCATTGTTAAGACTCATACTTTAACATCGTTTAAGTTCTTGGTGAGCTTGCAGTTGCCCTTTTGGGAAGCATGAGAAGAAACACGTGTTATTGCAGCAGTAATGAAATGACATGCCTGCTGAGTGATGCTCACTGTGTGTTACAGTTTCATTATCCAGTCATAACTGAAACATAGAAGTGACTTTGTTTTTTTCATGCTTAATCACTTTTCCAACCACAAAATACCAAAACAAGAACCGTGGAGAACATTTTAATTGCTGCTAAAATACAAAGGTGCTTTTTTTAAAATTCACACTCACCACAACAGCAGCGTTTACACCACCAGGAAACACAGAGACTGCTATGAAATTAATCACTGTCAGGCTGTGATTTCTTCAAGGCTTAAGGCTAAAATTAGATTCGCCCAGTGTGTAAAGCAGTGACTCATATCTCCCATTTTTATAACAGATATTGGTCTTCTGTGGCTGTGAAGATCATTCAACCAACTTGAAACGCTCTCTTAGCTGCGCAACAACTTCAAAATATGACTTGACTGTCTAAAGCTTAAAAAAATATTAAAATCAGGGCTTCCAGGAAGTTTAAATGTCAAACATTACCAGGTTCTTGCCTCTTAAATGTGTTGGCTGCATTTCTGTGACTTGCAGTATATCAAAATTAACATCTACAGTTCTGAGGCAGCTGAGCTAACCAAGTCCAGTGATGATGACCAATGATGGAGTGAAAAAGTAAGTATGGAAGTAAGAAAAAACAATAATCACTAGAAGTCTTAAAGGGTTTACACATAAAGCTGAAAAAAGGTAGCAAGTGAAATCATGGTGTTACCTGAGCCAGCCTTAGGTGAAGCTGAAGACCACTCTGAAAATGAAAGATGTTCAAAGGTGGTGACCATACTCAGCCCTCCCTGTTAGCAGTAGCATCTGAATTGTGGGTAATGTAGTCACCAGGTGTTTAACAAGAAGGAGGAACAAGCTAAATCAATGAGGTGCTACAAGAATACTGATCGAATACTTGAATACTCAGTTGAGCGTACCATTTTGAAACAGCTATACCTCCATCTGTCCAAACAGTGTTTTTGTAAAACCCATTAAGGATGACAGAGGTCACTGTGGTTTGCTTAGGGGTTGGCTAGAATGAGAAGGTCACTAGCAAAGCCAGCAGGAAAATCCAGGTAGCAGGAATCATAATTCCCCAGCTTCACAATGCAGCCTGCGTGCCCTGAAGACAACATTGTGTACCTAAAAATACCCACCCTGTATCTGCATCGCATGAGAGCACGTGCAGGTGAGGATCTTCCTGCAGCTGTGGAGCCACAGAAACGATGCTGTGAGACCTCTGCACGCTGTCAGCAGAGCAGAACCAGCTGTCCTGAACAGTCATGCATGATGTGATGTTAATGGTTATAGATGCACTGAAGGCAGACAGTGTGTCGAGGAACCTGGTATACTGCTTTTGATAGAACGAAAAGGACTGAAGCTCAGAAAAAACTTCATAAAGCAAAGAGATGTCTTTATTATTATTATTATTCATCAAGGCCAATGCCAATTAGCAAAACAGCTATTGCTGAATCAATCAGGAGCTTGATTGAGTTTGATTAAAACACGGTTGGAAACTGTTTAACTGTTTAATGAGCAGTTAGTTGACACCGAGTCTGTCAGACTTTTTTAAAGGTTTAAATCAAACCTCTGGCCTTTAAACTAAACAGCTACGAGCAGTTTGTCATGTATACATGGTAACAATTTGCCGACACACTGACATTGTGACGTGAAACTGACGTGAGGTATTCCCACCGGCTGTAATTAGCTCGACGGGAGATTTCTTCAATGATAGGCAAATTGGTGGTAAATGTCAGGGTCGGTGTCAGACTGTCAGAATCAAAGAGCAAAGGTGTCTCTTTATATTCTCCATTTAAACCTGATGTTCACCCGTGCACAGAGAAGGGAGGTGGGGAGTGTGGTTGTTATGCCGTCGTCTGCAAATGTGTGTGGAAGGAGGCATGCATGCCCTCAGATCTGAGTTATAATTGTACACATGAGTAAAACTCAATGTAATGTCTGTTGTGAAGATTTTACCTCAAATCACAAGCAAAGGCTACAAATTCAGATCAATTTACAGCTTAGAAAGCTAACTAACAGTTTCGACTCATAATTAAAGCACATTAACATTTATTTCTCACATATGCTAATCTTTATACATCCACGGATTTATTTATTTCTAGTTTCTTGTTGTTTCTTGTACGCATTCAAAAATGCCCACAGGGACAGAGCTACAATTTTGCAACTCTCCACACACATTTACAGACACTCCTGGGGATTTGAAGGGATCAAAAGACACAAGTTTATGTCTTCTCAACACCCCACTAGCCTTATCTTTTGTTTAATACTAGATAACATTAAAGAGATTTCATCAGAGATTCCAGTTGTAAACAGCTGTTTCACAGGCAACAAATTAAATTCAAATAGAGAGAAGCATTAAAGAGCGTTTTAAAATGGTAAAAGAATAAAGTATGAAGTGAGTCTTACTGGCACCCTCCTTCATGGTGTTAAAGCAGTTATATCCAATTGCTATACATAAGTCCAGTGTTGAATTTGGGTTGAGACAGAATAAAGAAAATGTGGTCTTAAATAAGTGGACATTTGGGCAGTGGAGGGATTGTCTAATAGCACTTTCACTCAGTTGCATTATGGTGAATATTGCACCTGAAAATGTGTCCTACAAAGCATCTCACTCTCTGTTGCTTTTAAGAACTCTCTTTGCATGAAGGTGCAATACCAAGTTGCTCACATGCCCCTTTATGAAACCTTAAAGATCAGAAAGAATTCACAGGGTCATGCATTCACTCAATTAGCAACCAGTTTGCCAAAATATACTATAAATAGTTTTATTCAGCTGGGATATTCTTCCTTTTAAAATCTGTAGCTGACTGCAGCAAGTTCACACCCATCATCGGGGCTGTCAGCAGCTTATAAATATATAAACACCAATATGAACACTCAAATTAGCATGCCAATCAAAGTAGTTTACAAAAACTTAATTGAAACAAACATATACTGTTATACTAAACAGTGGGTCTGGTATGTGAGGGCTGATTTCTCTCTTAGGGAACGGCTTACCTTCAAGCCATTCAAGAATGGAGTGATACCGTTAAATGCAGATGACTGAGTCAAACAACTTATCATCCATTTCTTATTTATTTGCTAAGAAATACAAAGAATGAAACTGTCCTTTTCAAAGCACCAAATTGTTCACATTTCTTCTCAGTGTTCCATCCATAGAAAACGAATGCTGCTTGTAATGTACTGTATGTTCTTTGGGGGAATGTAAATCGACCTGCTCAACACAGGAGATGATGGAGAAGAAGAATTTGCGAAATGCTTTTAAAGTGAGTTCAAACACCTCGTTCAACACAAAGAGTTCTGAGAGATTATGAACTATACAAGGATATATGGGTGTAAAAAAAAGCTCGAGGAAGGGGTTAGCAGGGCTTTACAGTATTTACAAATGTGATATTGCCTTCATTAAAAACATACTGTGATCTGTGTCTTAGCTTTAGTATTTAAATGACTGATAAGTAAAGCGGATACAGATGTTGGATGGGGGTGGGGGTCTGATCAAGTGTAGTTCTGCATTGCTTTTTGTAGTTTTCCAGTGGGCCACAACATCAAATTGATTTGTTGGGATAATATTTCTTTTTTTTTTTAATATCCAAAGAAAATAGGCAAAATGACATTCGTGTAAAATATGGAGATATGGAAAAAGGTCATTCATCAAAGCTAGGATTTAACAGGGCACATGTAAGTTGCATGTGCTACGTCTTACCTCTGGAATGAATAACACCTAAATACATGCAGAGGCAAAAATGAAGAGTGGTTTTCCCATGATACCCAGCTAGAGAGGCAAAAAACCCTCCAATACACTGCAGCCTATTTCTTTTTAATTAAATCATTACATATTATGCTTCATGTGAGTTAAATCAGTCCAGAAAGCAAAATATAGCAGGAATTTACACCATCAGTAAAGTTCTGTCAGATTAAAATAGCGTGTAAACCCTTTGCCACTGATAGAAATGTGGGTAAACTATTCCGTGTACATTCTGAAATCCTACACAAACGTGACTTTGGCAGTATTTGAGGGTCCCGCTGCGGTTCAGATGACACAGTACGGCTCCATGGGTGTCTGCGTTCCCAGGCAACAGGGGAAACACGCTCGGAGCCTCATCCGGAGCTCCTTGTTGAACAGAAAGCTGATGATGGGGTTCGCTCCCGCCTGGGCGAAGCTCATCCACACAGCAGCCGTCAGGTAAAGCTGCGGGACCGGGGCCCCTCGCACAAATATCCTCAGGTAACAGGCGCTTATGTAGGGCGCCCACAAAATGAGGAAGGTCAGCGTAATCATGTAGTACATCTTCCCGATGCGCTTCTCCATCTTAAACTCATCCAGCACCAGCAGTCTCCTGTTGCCCGGGTGCGAAGCCTGTCTGATCCCCACCAGCGTCGGAGGGGTCGGTCCGCGGCCGAAGCCGGCGATCCAGTTGGCGGCGGCTTGCCCGGTGGCCCCGGGGCCGTGGAAAGTCCAGTTCTGGCTGATAGCTGGCACCAGCTGAGCCGGCTTCATCTTGCGGTGGTCGTAAACGAAGCACAGCATCTTTATGTAAACCACATGAGTCGTCCCCACGATGACGGCCAGCATCAGCATGAAGCCCAGGGTGTCGTTCGCCTTCACGTAGCGGTGCTCGAAGATGCACTGCTCCTCCTCACGGATAAACTTATAGGTGCCCACGTCGAAAACCGGAGGAAAAGCCATCGCCACGGAGAGAGTCCACACCATGCAGATCACCGCCACGCACGTACACAGATTCATCCGCTTCGAGTAGAACCTGTGGTGGGCGATCGCCATGTACCGGGTGACGCTGACGCAGAAGAGCAGGAAGGCGACGTGGAAGCAGAAAAGCACCGACATGAAGGCGACGATCTTGCAGCTCAGGGGGCTGTACGGCCAGGCGGAGCCGCCGCCGATCGATGCCATCACGAAGGGGAAGCAGACAGCAGAGCGCACCACGTCCGCCAGGCACAGATCCAGCAGGAAATAGTAGGGCGCCTTATGCAGCGAGCTGTCCTTCAGCAGCAGCAGCGACAGCGACGCGTTGCCCAGCAGACTGATGCCCATGATCAGACCCAGCGAGGCCAGCTTGACCGCAGAGGCCGTGGACGCATAGTTCTGTAAGGACGGGCTGCTCTCTCCTAACTCGCTTGTGTTTGCCATCTATGCAGCCCAGGTAGCGCGTATTCCCACATCAATTCACCGACGAGCAGCAGCGGTATCCTTTCCCCCCCTCTCTCTTCCAGGTCTGAATTTAGAACAAAATCAACACGATCCGCCGCCCCCTTCAGCTGAAAACTACTCAGGAATAAATCCCATCTGGACGCGCATTAATCCCCATCATAAACAAAACAGAACCAAACAAAACAAACAAAAAGAAAAATCATTTCACGTCTCTTTTTTTCTTCTCATCCTTCATCTCAAAGCGCGTCAGAAGCAGCCCTCTCTATGCTTCTGATCTCTGCTGGACAGAGGCGACCAGGGTTAGCTTCAGACACCATTTCGGAGAGCATCAGTTCAGACGAGCGGCTCAGAGAACACATCTCAATTTTCACCGATGGCGGAGGTCTCCCGTTCCCGTCTTGAGGAATTAAAAAAAGCAGCTGTGCGGCAGCATGGCGCAACACTTACGTATCCACAGCCTCGTCAAAAGGACGCCGAATTATAGCTGTCACACGGAGACTGCAAATAGCACACAGCTGAGCGGAGGTCGAAGCTCACCGAGGTGGAAGCATCAGTAGGCTACGGGTCTGTGTCGGTGTGTGCAGCGTCTAGTCTATGCGACGCACGTCCGCCTGCATGTAGTGAGCAGGCCTGGGATCAGTCAGGAGTTTCAGCTCCTGCCAGCTATAGGTAGCACGTGTCTGCGCGCTCATGAGATGCAAATGCTTAGAGACAGATCGCCTTTATGACATTATGCAATGTTTTATATTTAGGATGTGAAGAAAAAAAGAACTTTGATCCTACATCTGCACTTGGAGATAAAAAAAAAAAAAAAAGATTATGCGTGTTTTAGTGCGTGTTATATAATGATTATTATTGAGATCAAGAAATTGCACAGGGGTCAAGAGGTCCACAAGCACACTTGAATGGTCTGTAAAGTCAGTATGTAGGCTACTTATGCACAGGCCATAATGTAACGTTTCTTTGTGGCCATCTCTCTCATGTAAAACCATTTTAAAATGTATGAAACACAGTAGCCTACATAGTCTACATTGTAACTTTTATTCAACTTTTTGCACCAATAAGTTCATTAAGTTCATTTAAATGATAATTTCTGCTGTGCTAATCAATCCTGTTTTCATAGCATGGAAGTAAACATGTACAATGGATGTTTATTTCAGCCATGCAAATGAAAAGAATGTCTGTAATTTATATCAGTGCATTTAACCATTTATCCTAGTTTTGATGTTCAGGGAAGTATATTATCTGTACCATTTGCTGCTGTTACCATAAGTTACTATTTGCACATATATTCAGGAGTATGGTTGTAAAACGTTTTTCATTTGATATTTTTTTACATGAATGTTTTAAAGTATGAAACACTTTTGCTGATACTTTCTTTTGTACCCACCTGACTGGAGCGTGGAAATATTACACTACAACGCACCAACTAAGTGTCCTTTAGACAAATTATAGATTGACAAGAATGATTATTGCTCTGTGGAGTGTGGAGCTGTCTGTTTAAGTGCCTGGAACGAACTAAAATCAGTAACGTTACCGTTTTACTTTAAAGCTTCAGTTATTAATGCTGTGACTATTATTTCTATCATGCTGTGTTTAGATTTTCATTCTAGTGGATGTCTAATGTGGTTGCCAGTGTGCCTGTGTCCCCGGACATGGTAAAGCATTATAAGGTTGAGACTCTTATAGTAACTAATGGCTTCCTGTCATTGCCCGTGTTCAGGGTTATCATTAAAACCAGTGAAACCAGTGCTCCTGTAATTGTGCAATGTATGGGGCACAACGATTTAGCAAAAACTGATAATATATTCATATATAATATAATGATTTGTATAATATTAACTTGGTGTTCCATTCATTAGGACATTTTGTGATTTATTTACTTTATGTTACTTGCCAGACATTTGCTTTTAAATTAAAGCTCTTTTACCTTGCTATGCTAAATTAACCGTTCAACCTAATCTCCTAAATCACTGCACAGTTTTTTTTAACGAGCCAAGTATCACATTGACTAAGATTTCTATTTTTGTATTTTTTGCATCCTTCAAACAAATGTCATTTATTGCTTTTATAAATGACATTGACTTTAAATTGGTTGTATAGTAATCTTTTTAAGGAAATGAAAATAACTGTTTTAAATTCTGATGCGGGGCCAGAGGTTTCCCCGAAGTTGACACACATGCCACAAGTTAGAATGGCAAGTTCACTTACACTCAGTCTGATGAAGTTGGTGCATTTTTAAGCATTTCTAAAGGATGTGGTGGGTTTTTTATCCTGGAAAAAAATTAAAGATAAACACTTTGTTGCAACAGCACCATCTGGTGACCCTTCATGAAAAAGAAAGGCCAGCACAACCCTACTGAATGGCCATACTAAAATACGGGATAGTCAAATCCATCTCAGCAGGGGTTGTGTATTTTTAATTAAAGCTAACATGTGACTAGACTGCACCTGCTGCTCGTGCTGCAGTGATTTTCCAGCATGCCTTGCAACCAACCGGCTTGCATGCTGAGTTCAATGAGCATAAGAGCTCCAGCTTTTAAGCCCTCAAAGCTATCGTAAAGACTAATATTTGGTTTGTTAGGGGATTCATGCATTCAAGTCCAAAGGAATAATTAAAGAGGGATGTTCAGGCAAGCAATACAAATATTATAAATCCCATAAAAACCCCTGGAACATCCACATGGTTCCATCTCAATGGAATAAAGATACAATAAAGGTGGTAAATTTTTGAATTTTGATTAGATGTTATAGGATCATACAGATTGTAAAACAGTGAGAAAGTGCTAAGTTCATATTTGTAGAAGTAATTTTGTCCCTAAAACTGTTATATTTGGTTATTAGATTTGAGATGTCCAGGTTTAGCACTGGTTTGCTTTGGTGGAAAGTTTAAACTTAGCGATCTAGTGGCTGCTCAGCTGAGATCTGCTGAGTAAATGCCCAAAGTGGAAATAGTATAAAACCTTGGTAAAACAAAACAGCCTGTAATTATATATACATCTGTCTTGACCTCATTTAAGTCTTTGCACTGACATTTCTGAACTTGAATATTTCCCTAACCAAAGTGTCCTAAAAACAGGCAACAAGAGGTTTTGGACCAAAGATAGTGAAATAAAAAGATGCCTTACTTGAAAAATACAGAACAGATTTCATGGAATCACTGTTTCCTGTTCTAGTAGACACCCTTCATCAGTACTTGGTGCAACAATCCAATGTTTGTTATAAATAGATCCACTGCTCTGCACAATCAGCCTTTTAGACAGATTTATTTTCCTACTCTTGGCTCTGTATGATACCAATGAGTAGTGAAGTCCTTAATATATCTCAAGCACACAGTTTTGACTGTGAGCACTGAAGCCAGATTCAAATGTTCTGTTTGTGAGGGGCAGCCAATCAGAAAAAGAGTTGGCTCAAGGAGAGGGCTGGGTTATAAATGAGTGGAAAGGTTTGTTTTTGATGAAGTGAGAAGCTGTATTTTGGAATGTGAATCATGCAAAGCTATTGTAGAAAAATCCAACAACAAAAATATGGAACTGGAAATGAACATTAGTTGTGTGCAAATTTTGGTATTGAGACGACACCAAGTACATACAGCGCCAGTGTTGTTGATACCAATACTGATACTTTTAACCTATGAATGCAGCCTATGTAAGGAAGAGCAGATTATGATTTATGAGACAAATCATCATCAATTTGCACATTCTTAACATATTTTAATGACCACTAAATTACTGTGTCTTTGTCTTTCTACAATAATTAGCTAATATATAAAAATAAATATAGGTTTTGTTTTTAAACTGTTTTTTTTTTTTTTGGAGACCTAGAATGTAAATGTGCCTGTCTCTGAAGCACTTCTGTTGTTTAAATGTGCCGTAGGCTATAAATAAAATAGACGTGACAGTCAACACAAGTTCCGAAAATTTTCATAGTAGGCTACAGCACATGCCACATGATGTGACATTGCAAGGCTAGCATAAAAACACCTTTAGAGAATAGAAACAAAGTATCGATTCTATCGATCCAATACCAATCTGATACTAATACCATCAGTGCCGGATCTAGAAAATCATACATGGGGGAGGAGAAGGAGAGGGGCAAGAGGTCTAGACAGGGTGGCATATACAACTTTAGTGAAGTATGTGTAAAAATCACCTATATGTAAATGGAGCCAACAAAATAATAAAAAAAGAAGCAATCAGCTTTTACAAGTATTCTAAGAACATTAAAGTTGTGTGTTTGTTTTGGGGGGGGACGACAAGGGCCAGCGTCCTGCAGGTTTTAGATGTGTCCTTGGTCTAACACAGCTGATTTAAATGGATAAATGACCTCCTCAACATGTCTTGAAGTTCTCCAGAGGCCTGATAATAAAACTAATCATCCGGTGTGGTGACCAGAGATGTTAACAAGTAACGCGTTACTGTAATCCGATTACTTTTTTTGAGTAACGAGTAAAGTAAGGGATTACTATTGCAAAAACGGTAATTAGATTACTGTTACTTTCCCGTAAGCACGCTGCGTTACTAAAACCGTGATTTTCTTGCGAGAGTGTCTCATGACAATGACGTAAGCGAGTGCGACGTTCGTGGCAACAGCTGTGTGCAGATCAACAATGGATAATATGTCGAGTACGGGAAACAGTATGAGCATGCAGCGTTTAAAGCGTGGAAGTACTGACCTTACTTTGAGTTTGATTCCGTAAAAAGTGACAAAAACATTAGCGTCCGCTGCTCACTGCGTGGGAAGAAAACCCCTAAACTTCCGAGCAAGCACCGAGTGCGCTACCACGTAATGTGAAATTCACAGAGAAACTCACGGATTCTTCAACTGACCGCTGCGGCACACCTGCACCAGGGCAAACCTCCGCCTACGCCTCTCCTGCTTTACAGGTGAAAATAGAGCAACAGGACCGCTAGTCTTTGATTTTATTTATTTTCTGCTGTGTTTCACTTGCATTTATTTGAAAGAGTGTAAACACAAAAAATATTTTATTTTATGTGCTGGAATGTGCAGAAAATAGGTTTAAATATTAAACAAATTTCTTCCAGTCAGAGAATGTTGCATATAATTTAATTTTTGCTTGATGCATAAAGTTAAAAGATTAAAACTAATAAAACAAGTTTACAAAATGAGACTTTTCCCTTTGATTACATTTTGTATGATGGATTATGCAGAAAAAGTAGAATTGGGCTGAAAGATCTATCACTTTATTACCTATTCAGGTTGTAAATCGTGTTTTTAAAAAGTAACTAAGTAATTAATTACTTTTGAAAATAAGTAATCAGTAAAGTAACGGGATTACCTTTTGGGGGAAGTAATCAGTAATTAGTTACTGATTACTTTTTTCAAGTAACTTGACCAACACTGGTGGTGACCCCCCCACACATGGTTGCACTCAGTAGGAGACTCTGTATGTTATTGTACATTGGTATAGTGACAATAAAGGTATTCTATTCTATTCTATATCTAAAACCATCAGGACACCGGCCCCTGAGGCCTGGAGTTCCCCAGTCCTGCACTACAGAAAGGAGGCAGTAGCCCCCCCGCCCCCCGTAGATCCGCCCCTGAATGCCAGCATCGGTATTTGATTGATCAACCCACTTCAAATGATCATAACAGGTAGGTTTAATACATGTACTGAGCATAGCCATGTCCCCTGTAGACAAAAATTGTAATTGTCCCTGTTCTACAATTATCGCAAAAATATATTTTGCCCCCTGTGATGCAAACTAATATTAGATTATTAATATGTCCCTTGTACTTCCGTGACTGCTATTTAGATATTTGGGCCACCCGAAAATGATGCCGAGTGAGCTCTCATCCTTTTTCCCCCTCATCTCCTGGGTGGACCAACGGCGACGTTTCTGCCCAGTGACGCAGAGACGTCAGCAGTCGGTGGGCGGAAAAGCGGTAGTGTGTTTCTGTAAGTGCAGATAAAGGCGAACCGGGTGTTTTTATCAAGTCCTTTCATACAGGGATAACGTACGACTTTAGTTCCGAGCCTGGTGAAATGGCGGTTCCTGCGGGTCAGACGGACGTCCAGATGGACCGCGGCGCCCTGAGCGGCCAGACGGTTTCCTCCGAAAACAACATAGACATCGACGAGAAAGAGTTGGAAAACATCACAAAGAAACACCGAGAAGAAGACACGGCGACGCTGCCTCTGCACTCGCCTTGGACGTTTTGGCTGGACAGGTAGTGATATTACTGCGTCTCCTTCCGCGTTGTCTTTGAGCTTTGAGCCCGGCACGAGCACAAACAAAGAAAGAAAAGAGAAAAAAGATGAAGAGCGGTGGTGGGGAGAGGGGTATCATTGTAAGGCCACAGCTTTCCCGGAGGCCTCCCGCAGCAAAATATAGCGGGAGAAGTGTTCGCATCTAACGCGACCTTGTTGTGTTCCCGGGTCCTGACAGTCACTCACAGTCCGCAGGATAAGTTCGCCTTGACAGGTTTTAGCCTTTCAGACGTGCAGCAGAAGTTACTTTGATTAGCTTCTCTCAGCAGGGGGGAGCGCAGAAGGGAGGGTTTGGGGTGAAACTGATAGTTGTTGCACTTTTCTTTAAAACCTCGACGCCTTTAAAGAGCCCAGGCTCATCTCTCGTTGTTTTCACAAACGGCTAAGTGCAGCTAATCTGCGTCTTTTATTGCAAGGCTTTGCTACATAGGAACCCTTGCTCGGTGCAGTTTCGTCCTAAGCCGTCATTAAATGCAGCCCTAAACATCGCATGGCTTCTTTTTTATGAGGTCATGGGAATATCCCATGTTTATCATGGATACTCTGCTGGTTATTGTTGATTTATTTATTTTAATAATAACACTTTTAGCTTATGTATTTGCTGGCAGGAGTTTTATATAAAGAATGAGGACTGAAAAACACCCAGATTATAGAAACAATACACACATACAATAGTTACCTGCTAAAATATACGTTTGTATGTTATCAACGTATATTTTAGCGGTTTTTGTTTTGGTTTTCATTTATCCTTTTTTTATGTTCTTTTTCTAACAAAGCTCTGTAACATGTTACTCAGTCTTCGTCTGTCTATAAAGTCAAGCAAGTGAAACTTATTCAGCAGTACTTTATAATAACAGCGGCTGCATCAAGCATATCTGGTGTCAGCTTTTTAAATATTACCATTATTTCCCTGTTAAACGCACTGCATTGTTTTTGGTGTGACATTAAGTCGTTTCCTGTGTTCCTGCAGGTCACTGCCCGGCACCACAGCAGCAGAATGTGAGTCCAACTTGAAGAAGATCTACACAGTGCAAACTGTTCAGGTGAGATCTGGCGCCAGCTTAAAGAGTTTTTTCATCTTAGGAGCAAAGAGATCAAGTGCGTGACTCGGCTAAGAGTCAGAGCCATTTGAGAAGAGTTTCTGTGATGTAAGGGAGCGAGCAGGTCAGAGCCACGGTGGGTGCAAAACATTAGAAGTGCAGTGCAAAGTTAACTGACAGCTTTTATGAAGTGCATTTCAGCCGTCTGTGTTATACTAAAGTTTTTTTTCTTTTTACTTGTATGTGCAAACTTATTGTTTATTAATATCACTAATGTGACTGACGGTAGCTACTGCTCATGCTCGTGTCGGTTACAGTGCTTTGATATGATGCTCTGAAGGCTTCTTTTGTAAATGAAGAGAAGACGCTGTGTTATTTTTATCAGGAATATCAGCGTGCAACGTGCTCTTAAACTTATTGTATGAGGCTTATTGATGATTTACACTTAAGTAAAGAATCTACGCCTTAAGTCATAACTGCAAACCCATCTGAAACCCTACAGCATAACCTGACATGTACCTCCTTATAGAAGATACACATCAGCGCAGCCCACAGCCACTGTTGGCCTGATCAAGGCTGTGGGTTGCCTTTTTAAATTTCTGGCAACTTTTTTGCTGCAGTTTTTCAGTAAGAGAAGTAACAGTCATTGTCTTAGTATAAAGAATAATAATCATAGTGTCAATATAAGCACTCATAAATGTCTGCAAATTTCCAGAGGGAGGCTGCTGAGACCATTGGAATGGGGCAGCTTGTGTAGATGACATCGAAGGCTCTACAAAGATTCCCCGCAGAAGTCTAAATCAGGCTTTGCGATTGTATAGTTCAATGGAGTTTGAATCAAGCAGCTGGAAAAAGCAACAAAGTGTGATACAGCTGGGCTCATTCTGGAGCTTTGTGTGTGGAAATTCAAGCAGCGTGCAGAATGCGTTGCCATTAATTACAGCTGCAGTGGTGTGAAGCTTTGTTCGGGTGAATCAGATTTGTTTCTTAAATTAGATTTTTAGGACGGACTGTTTGGTTTTATTGTTTGAAATCACAGAGACACTCGCGATACACAAAAGCATTACGTTGCTCGTGCTAACGATGATACCACAGAACAGCACTTCTGCAACGCAGTGCAAGGCAATCTGTGACACAATGAGATCTCTGTGTAACTGAAGATGGAAAAGTTGACACATTAAAAAAAAAAATTAAACTGAGAGCAAGGATTCTATTTTTACCACATTAGTGTTATCAGTGTCTGCCAGTATTAATATAATTATTATGATTATTGCTGCGCTGTTGTCTCATTTTTCCTATTGAGTTTTGTCTTCACTGCAAGTTTGTTAGCGTGTGCTTGTCCCTCTGTCATTCACCACGAGGAGTCATGAAGTCGCAACTCAAGTTAGTTTGTTTGGCTTTGTGTCACATGAATCAGTTGTTCACCATCTACAAGCTGTGGCTGGTAACCCTGCAGCTCACTGGACCTCCAGAGCTAAAAAGCTGGTCTTACCGCAGCAACAACCTGGCCAGTAAGCCTCCAAATACATAGCAGATTTTAGAATGCCTGGGCAGCCCACCCATTTAAAGAGGAAGAATTATATGAATTGCAATCAGTGTGCCTTTTCCATATTTGCAAGTGATCAGATCAAAATGTAAAGCCAGACGTCACAAACCTGTCTGCATAATTTGCCGTTCCAGTGTTGGCATTGGTGTCCATGTAGCTATGCTGGTGAAACAGCCTGATAAATTGTCTTGTTCTGGTTGGTTCCTCCAGCTTTGCCTCTTTAGAAGCCACTTCCAAAAGTGGCAGCAGATAAATTTATTTCAGTTTCTGTCTGCAGACTGTTGCCCTCTATGTTGTCCTCCACAGGGCTCTGTTGGTAGCAACGTGGATTCTGCTAAATATGTCTGTCACTCTGGATCTGCCGCTGTGCTTTGCATAGTGAGGGACTTGAAAGGCACTTTGAAACCCAATTTGGGCAGGCAGAGCAGGTGGACTGAAACATGTCTGTAGAAATCCAATTGGAATTGCTTGTCAAACTAAGACCTAATTTATTCCTCAAAGTCCCCCCACAAGCTGTGGAAAATGCAAATAAAAGCAGATTGCCATAAACTGTAAATCTCATAAACCCCCATTTTATTCACAAGACACCATAGAAAACATGTCAAATGTTTAAACTGAGAAAATTTACAATTTTATGTGTTGTTGTTTTTGTTTGTTTTGTTTTGTTTTTAAAGGTATCTAGGTTTAAGTTGAATGGCTGCCACGTGTCTCAGAATAAGGTGCGACAGTGTCATGTTTACCACTGTGTAGCATCCACTTTTCCTTTAGCAAGTGTTGGGAGAGGGTTTTGTCCCGTTCTACATTTTTCATTTTATTATTTATCAAATATTTTGGGTTGGTGAAAGGACTGGATTAGGACTGCGGCTATTGGTTATTTTAGTAATCAAGTTTTCTATCAATTATTCCATCTGTTAGGAGTAATCAGAAGAAATTTATGTCTTTGTCTTATTAATGAACAATAACAAATATCCACAAGGGAAACAAACAGGTCTTTTAAAATGATTTCATTGGTTTCCATTGTAGAAATCGTAACGTTCTTAATATTTTACCTGCGTACATCTGCCAAAAATAAACTGTTTCATTGTATCTTCATGTCATATTAAAATCATATTTCTTTTGAAATGCCAAAATAAAGTATCACAAATACAGTAATGTAAATCAAATAAGATGGCTTCTCCTGGATGAGGCAAATTTGGTGCATTCATGTGTTTGTGTATATTTTATCAAATATTAATTAAAGCTGAAAAATAGTGTCACTAAGGCCTTGAAATAATGATGGTCTAGTACACGCTGTCATCTGTAATTGCTTCAGGTATCACTGTGATAGAAGGTGGGGCAGCTGTTGAAGAGTCGTGTCATGTTACTGTTGCAAAATGTTCCTCCAGCTGTTCCTTTTTAGCACCAGTTACTTTGTAATTACTTTTATTACCCTGGTTACATATTCTTTGAGATCTGTTGCTGCCATCAAATTAAAAATGAGCTAATATTTTTCATGAAACTGTAAAATGTCTCATTTTAGGGAGATCTGAGGACTTGGCGTCCCAACTTTTTGGAATTATTTTAGATTTGTTACCAGAATCACATTTTCTGAGCTTTCTTTCTTTTTCTCTTCTGTCCACACATTCAAAACATCAATATTGAAATCATGCAGCTCCATGTATAATGGCTAAAATGATAAACTGTAAATTACAGTGAAGTCATTAAAAAAAGAGAGCAAGAAATTGTTTTTGTAGCACTGCAGAAAGGTATTTTTTAGTTTAAGAAAAAAAAATATAAAGAAAGAAATGGGGATGTCACTATACCAGAAATGTAGTAGTTGATACCAATGTGTTTGTTTATTGAACACAATTTAATACCACACTAAAGAAAAATGGGGGGAAAAGTAATGTATGAATGATGATGATGATGATAACAACTGTAATAATGATGGTAGTATTATATTTTATTGACATGACACTAATATGAGGTTTAACTGTTAATGTCATTCCATTAGCTTAAGCATTTATATAACATTAGACATTGCTAGCATTTAACCTTTGGTCTGAAGTTGATTTCACAATAACAGTGTCTGCTGTTTGAAACAAAATGGTAAAGAGTATTTTGGGATGACGCGAGAAGGATGACAATAACACTCTGTATGCTGTTAATATGAGCTGAAACTCCTTCAGCTTGGATTCTTTGAACAGATCTGGATGGCCATGTTTTAGGCTCTTTGCTAAATTGGAAGCGTTCCCAATGTGACTTTTACAAATCCGTTGTCACCCCTTTTTGAACCTTGTCAAGCACAAAGTACCAGCTTACCTGACTCTTATTGTATTTCTTATCAATGACATGCCTATAAAGAAATCAGCTCACCATATTTAAGCATTTACACTTTTCATTTTAATCAAAGGTAGCTAAATTTAAGTTTCCACCACCAGGGGCCAGGGTTTTCTTAGAAACCTTTAGTATATAAAATGCAACCTTTGTTACGATTTTTAGGTGGTGCAGTCCTTTTTTTAATTAATGAAAAGCTACAACCTTTTTCTGATTTAAGTCGGTCTTATTGGAAAAATAAAAAAGAGAACAAATGGACAATAAAAGCAAACGTAGTTACTTAAAACAGATTTGCTGTTCAGCTGGCAACCGTCCATTTATGTTCACTCCATTTATGCCTGCTAAATCATTTATCCCTGTATGTGAGCACACTTCACTGTGACTCAGCTTTGTGGCTTTTACGCTGAGGTACTTTGTGCTGGGGTCCCTACAGCAGATGGATGTTTGATTTGACACCGGATGTATGTATCCAGGCTTCAGACCAGTTCTAGGAGTACACTAACTTGTGAGCCTCTGAGGCCGGGTTCGTGTCTCCTCTGATTCTTGAACCAGGGATGTTTCAATCGGTGTAGAGCCGGTGCCAGGTGCTGACACTGGTGCTAGCATTTATACCCATGTGTGGTGTGTCTTGGTTGCTCTGCAGCTTTCCCTCCAAAATATTAGTCGTGAGTTGATAATTTGCTTCTAGTTAATCATAAAAATTGTGCCAAAAAACAAAGTAGCTAGAAATGCAAGAGAGAAGTCAGCTGCACCAATCGCAGGCATTGCGCACTGCATTGATGTAGCATGCAGTTACATTTCTATGGAGGTGCATATTAGGCTACACATAAGTTGTGGTAAATGGTTTCAGAAGGGTTTGCAGTTACAACAACCCTACAGCACAGATTTAATATGGAAGTATAATCCCGCTGTAAGCCGCATGTATTAATTACTTGATGCTGAAAGTGGGATCTTTCTTTTTGTTTGCAAAGATGTATCAAGCAGCTACCTACAACTACGCACATATTCTGTATATTTGTACCACACCATTAGCTTAACAGCAAGTGCATAGCCTTACATTAACATGACAGCATTTTATTGTTTTACTCTCCAAGAGCTGTCGCCAGCAGTGGGAGTCTGCTACAACTTTTTTGTTTTGTTTTTTTTCTTCCCCCTCTGGGAGTTTGTACTTGTCATGATATGGGTTGCCTTCCAGGTGCAGACATTGTTTGGTGTCCCACTGACATTTTACCCGTTTCTCGTGTTTCACGTTGGCCTGCGGATGCACTGAAAGCCACACTGACTCACTACACCGTCTTATGATAGAAGTTACTATTGCAATTCACGTCTGTTTCTGAATCCAGCTGATATCTATATAATACAAAACATAGATGCACCATCCATCCAATTCCTTCCACTTATCAAATTCAAAGTTGCACAGGGGGAGGAGCCCATCCCAGCTGTTACACAATGAGCGCACCCTGGACAGGCCACAGACGGACTGAGAAGGATGACAATTCATGCTCACATTAAGTCTAAGGCCAAATTCAAATCACCAACAATATGCATGTGCATAAACTGTGGGGCTACCCGCACTAGCATAGAGAGAACAGGGAGACTCCACAGATCGCAGCGTGCTGGTGGATTTAAACCCAGGGTCTTGTTGCTTTGATGCGACACTGCTGACCACCACACAACTGTGCCATCCAGTCATTGGCATGTAGGCACGTGGCTCTCCAAGGCCCTGCCTCCGCTTTCCTCCCAGATCTACACTGGAACCTACTGGACTCACTGGTTTCCCTTTCTGTAACCAGTCCTCTTTTTAGATGCACGAAAATGTAAAATGCTACTAATGCTTTAAATCGACAGAGATGTTTTGGACATTAGGTCATAACAGTTGTTTCATCATTCTGCTGATAGCTGTAGTGAATAAATTTTGTATTAGATACTTTGTTTAAAGCCAGTTTCAATTTAAATACGACTTAGCTTGTCTAGCAGAGAACACTGACATTAAAAAGTCCTTCCATGTATATCATGATCAAATGTCCATTTCTGTGCCAGCCACAAAACTCCAATACAAGAGCAGCCATTATTGAGCTGCTTCTCTCTGTTTGCAGATGTTCTGGAGTGTATACAACAACATCCCTCCAGTCACAGCCCTGCCTTTGAGATGTAGCTATCACTTAATGCGTGGAGAGCGGAGGCCGCTGTGGTGAGTCTGTAACTGTCAATATTCCAGTATTCACGGGTGTGTAGAGATGAGCAAATGAAAAATCTCTCATGCAGCAGCTGCTGTATAATACTCCCTGATCTTGATTTTAAAAAGCCCTGTTATTTAATAGGCTGCACAGTAACGTGTTTTAATCTTTTACACAACAGGGAAGAAGAGAGTAATGCAAAGGGAGGCGTATGGAAGATGAAAATACCAAAAGAAAACACTGTATGTGCCGCCCTCTGATTATCTGCTGCCATCATGTAAACAAATCTGAATCATTCATGAGCTTTTCTGCCTTTTTCCTGTTTCAGTCTGTAGTTTGGAAAGAATTGTTACTCGCTACTATTGGAGAGCAGTTTGCAGATTACTGCGCCTCAGGTTTGTTTAGTTCTTAAAAAAAAAAAAAAAAAAAAAAAAAGTAAATCGCATAAGTGGATTTACTGTTAACATCGCTTCTCTTTTTGACAGATGATGAGGTGGTTGGCGTCAGCGTTAGCGTCCGGGATCGGGAAGATGTTGTACAGGTGTGGAATAGCGATGCATCTCTCGCTAATGAAGCAAATATCTTGGGGAAAGTTTATGAGCTGCTCCCGTACATATCTTTTAAAGCTGTTTTTTATAAGTGTAAGTATGCCTGTTTTTTGTTTCACTTGTACTTTTGAATTCACGCTAAAGGTTTAAAGAGGGAAGCAGGTACTCTCTTTATGGTATGAGGTAGATGAGAGAATAAGAGTAAACTGTGCATACTTGAAGGACCTAACCAGAACATGTAAGCATGTCACAGAATGATTTAAGAAGGGTGCATGGCTGTAGGCTGATCAGGCAGCAAATTCCCCCCATATGCCTTCTTACTTGCTTCACATAACACATTGAGATGGGCTCTTTTTGTCTCTGCCTGTTACATATTTGTAGCCAAAAATGTAATGAGCTCCACTATTTAAGTGACAGTGTATAAGTTGTAGCTGAGTTCTGTTTCCTGCGTGTGTAGTGATCTAAATTTGTGTGTCTTTCAGCTCACATGGAGCATCATGCCTTTGAGGGAGGACGCTCAAGACATTAGATTCTACTGCCGCCCCACCCCCCTTTTTTTTTTTTTACCTGAACTCTGTTCCTGCCTTGGCGTGAAGGCGCTGTCCACAACCTAATCGAGGATATTATTTTGCTCTCAACAAGGAAATGTTATTAATCTATTTTTATAACTTTTAATGACTGATGCCTTGTTTCATTTAAATGTGGGTCCTAACAGCTCGAAACTCTCGAGAGAATGTTTATCCAGCGTAAATCTCACCCCGAGTTCGTTACTTCACGTCGATTTTTTTTGCCTTTCCTGCTACACTGAACTGCACTGCCACCATGGTCCCGTCATGTGCACAGACTGTGGACCTCGCAATTTTATTCCTGGTAGAGGTAGCAGCTACTTAACCTAGCTAGTTTCAGCTGTTGTGTATGTTAGACGTATGCATTCATGTCGTGTTTTAATCAAGTCTGCTTTTTCGGTGCCAAAGCACTTTCCTGCCATTTAAGGAGCTTGTATCTTAATGGTGAAGGTGTCGTTTGTATTCAGCTGGACATTTGCCACTTGGATGGAGGTGGATGTCCCAATTGGTTTCTTGAATCTTCATCAAGTGTACATCAAACTGAAATCAGGGTAACATTTCAAAGATATTGCACATAGCTGCCAGTTCCCATTATGATGTTATCTAGTTATAAAGCTGTCATATAGCACAGATGTGACATTCAGAGCCTGCATATTTGGCTTGTGATTTTATCTTTTCTTTTTTTTTTTAACAGCGTTATCCTGTAAGGTGCCTCTAACAACGCTCCTCTCCACACCCTGTTGGACATTTCTTTCAATATGCACGTTGAAAGACCCCACCCCCGCCCCGCTCTCTTAAACGGAGACATAGATTGTTTGGGGGAGATACGTGGCACATTTTTGTGCTCGGCTCTTTGGTGTTTGTCTCTACTTGTTTCTCCTACCAATAAATCTAGTAGTTTGCTTACTTGGACTGTGTCCATTAAAACACACACACAGAGGGAAAGGGGGCTGGATTATTGGCTTAGAAGAATGTTACTGAAGGTCCTGCTTTTCCCAGATTTAGCAATGTTTGTAAAAGGAAAAAATATGATTAAGCAAAAAAACAGCAGATATGACAAGTTTCAGTTGTCACGACATCGATGAAAAAAAATTACTCTTATACTGTAGGTCATAATTCTGTCCCAGTCATACATTTTTATTTGTATTTTTAATTTTTTGTCACAAACCTTTTTTTCTGCGTCTCAAATCGGTTTCCTTCACTAACCCTGTTCCCGTGCCGTGGTTTTATTGCAGTGTAGGGCTTCAGTTACTGAAACGCTTCTGGTATGTCAGCACCACTTTTATAGTTCAACTTTGGACGGGTTGATGGTTACGAGAGGAGAATTTGTCCTTTGTAAACATATTGTGCAGTGATCCGGGCAAAGTAAATAAAATTGAGCCGAAAATGAAGTGCTCATCACCGGCGTTTCATTTTGCACAATACAAACATCAATAACAGGCCCGTTAAAGGAAATTAATGTTATTTCATGGGGAATGTCTCGGTGTATTAAAAGCTTTTGCATATCCTCAGCCACTTTGTGCTAATTCATTCTGGCAGCGCATTGATTTTGGTCCTCACACACCTTGTAATCGTAAGACCTGATTTTAAATACTGACTGGTGGTGATTATATGACTGATAACCTCAGCTTTTCAGTCATGAATTTTTAGAGCTTCCATGAAGCAAGTTTGCTACTGGTAACATTAATACTGGCGTTAATTAGATGTGAAAGTTTAATCTGAAGAGAACAACTTGCTGTTGCTGTTTGGAAATAAGATGCAGGCCTCAAAATCACAAGAGGCTAAAGGATGCAAAGGATCATTACCACATATAATCTTTGTAATGTACCTCGTGGAGCTTTCAGTAAACTTTCTCAGAGACCAGAAAGGCTCAACCCATCTAAAATGACCTCATTCACAACACAAGTAGTTGCTGCAAAGTTCCTTGTAAGTTCACTGACCCCCTCAGTCTAAATATGTGTATGAAATGTTTTGGCAATAAACACTGCAACATTTCTCCGGTCTTTAGTGAGCACTGTACAACAAGCTGGAGCGAGCGACTGTGAAATTAGGATTTTGGGGCTCTGAACATGTCTAATACCCAAGATATGATGTAAATAGCCCCTGTGCAGCTCCTGGCCGTGCACAGATCCATTCCTAGATTTAGTTAAGTTACATACTGTCTGTTTTCCTACTGATCGTGCCTGTTATGAGCAGCCAGTTGAAATGGTTTATACAGTTGTTTGTAGCTGACCATTGGCCCAGTGTGGACATAAAGGGATGGACATGGTCAGCAACAATGCTCAGTTGGTACTAAGGTGCCCAAAGTGTGCCAAGAAGATATCCCTTTCACCGTTGCACCACCACCACAAACCTAAATTAGTTATACAAGGCAGGATGGATCCATGCTCTCACACCGTTTACATCAAATTGTAAACATGCACATGTCACAGCAGAAGTTTAGACTCATCAGATCATGCAATATTTTTCCAACCTGCTATTGTTCAATTTTATTGAGCTTGTGTAAACTGTAGGCTTCCTGACAGGACTGTCACCTGGTCTGGTCTTCGGCTGCTGCAGCCCATCTGTTTTAGGGTACTGTTTTATATAATCAGAGATTCTTCTGCATACCTTGGTCTATAACAGATTATTTTGCCCTACTGTTGTCTTCCTATCAAAATACCCACAAACTGGAAAACGCCAGTCAATCAGCAATTCTCGGATCAGCCCGTCTGGCACCAACAACCATGCTTTGTTCAAAATCACTCGACTCACCTTTCTTCCCCATTTTGGATCTTGACCGTACCGACATGGTTAAATGTACTGAGTTGACACCATGTGATTGGCTGATTAGACATTTGCATTAAACGGTTAAACTAGTGTACCTAAGAAAGTGACTGGAGAGTGTATAATAAGTGTTGTTATTTTCCTGCTAAAATGTGAATTACTGACAAGAAGACTGCTTGTTAGCACTTCCTCTGGTAACAGTCACACCAAATGTCTTTGTTATCACACTGGCATTAAAAGAGCTGAAAGGAAGCTTTTGTGGGTTCATGATTGCATGTGTTTGGCAAAGATGTGTGATATGTTTCCAATTAATATGGACTGTAAATGAACAACAGTCCATGCAGCGCCTCTCGCCCTATGACAGCTGGGATAGGCTCCAGCACCCCAGTGACCCTGAAAGAGGACGGCTGTATATTCCAAATGCAACATTGTTTAGGTTAGCTTTAACAGTTTAAATAGAATTTAAATAGAGTTCAAGTACAACATGGCAAGATGTGTCAAGACGATACGTAACTATGAATGGTTAAAACTGAAGCCTGTGCAGTGCCTTAAATCTGCATTCTTTTAAATGACCAGCAGGCGGTGACTTACACTTGCAAAAAGAGGAAGCATTTTAAAGGGAAGTCAGGGGGAAAACAGCATTGGTCTCTCTTAATGTGTGGTTTCAGTAAACAGTTTCCTGATGTGTTTTAGTTTTCAGTCACTTAGTCTTACTTAATGCATCATCATCTTCACTTTGTAAAATATGGTGCCGGATAAAGTAAAGAAAACTATGCATTGTTAATACAGCACCATAAAAAAATACAAAGTGCTTTGACAGACAGGCAGAAAATAAATACTCAAAGGTCAGATTTAAACAGAACGCAAGATGGCTAAACAGCTTGAGGGAAAAAGGCATCACATGTAATGGAATCAAAGAAATGCATGCCTCGAAACATGTGTTTTAACGTGATTTTCAAGCTGGTTGCTGGTTGGTAACTTTATCTCCTCAGAAGGTCATCCCAAAGTGAAGAGGGCCATGTGACACATCAAACTTATTGGTAGTGTCACAAGAAAAACAATGGTGTGCTTGGTTGCAACGTAACTTTATTCTTTCATGAGTTATTTACAAGTTTCTCACCACTTATAAAATGTGTTCAATGTGCTGCCCATTGTGTTGGATTGTCAGTGCAACCCTCTTCTCCCACTCTTCACACACTGATAGCAACACCACAGGAGAAATGCCAGCACAGGCATCCAGTATCTGTAGTTTCAGGTGCTGCACATCTCGTATCTTCACACCATAGACAGTTGCCTTCAGATGACCCCAAAGATAAAAGTCTAAGGGGGTCAGATCGGGAGACCTTGGGGGCCATTCAACTGGCCCACGATGACCAATCGACTTTCCAGGAAACTGTTCCTCTAGGAATGCTCGGACCTGGCACCCATAATGTGGTGGTGCACCATGTTGCTGGAAAAACTCAGGGAACGTGCCAGCTTCAGTGCATAAAGAGGGAAACACATCATCATGTAGCAATTTCAAATATCCAGTGGCCTTGAGGTTTCCACTGATGAAGAATGGACCCACTATCGTTGTACCCCACATACCACACCACACCAAACCATCACTTTTGTTGTTCCAACAGTCTTGGAGGGATCCATCCAATGTGGGTTAGTGTCAGACCAATAGCGGTGGTTTTGTTTGTTAACTTCACCATTCACATAAAAGTTTGCCTCATCACTGAACAAAATCTTCTGCGTGAACTGAGGGTCCTGTTCCAATTTTTGTTTTGCCCATCCTGCAAATTCTGTGCGCCGATCTGGGTCATCCTCGTTGAGATGCTGCAGTAGCTGGAGTTTGTAAGGGTGCCATTTGTGAGTAGCTAATATCCACCGAAGGGATGTTCGACTAATGCCACTCTCCAGTGACATGCGGCGAGTGCTACGCTGTGGGCTCTTGCTGAATGAAGCTAGGACAGCCACTGATGTTTCTTCATTAGTGACAGTTTTCTTGCGTCCACATTTTGGCAAATCCAACACTGAATGATGTGTCACATGACCCTCTTCCTATTGAAGAAACAAAAGTTGTATCCAAGATGGCCGACTTCTAAATGGCCACCATGGTCACCACCCATCTTGAGGAGTTTGCCCCCTCACATATACTAATGTGCCACAAACAGGACTTTAATATCACCAACCATTCCCATGTTATTACGGTGTATCCATATAAATGGCCCACCCCGTATATAGTAATGTCATGTGTGTGTATATATATGTCATTTTAACAGAGCATTATCTTACTAACTTTCTGGCTCACAAAATTTGGAAACATATAAGGCCTGTGCAGTCTTGCCATTCATATTTTCAGAGGCAGTCTTTGGTAACCTAACCCCTGCTTCTTCTTCTTCCTTTTATTCATTTAACAGTTCTTTATAGGTCATTATCTGTACACTTCCTCCTCAAGTCCTCTTCCTTTCATCACACTTTCAGTGCTACAGCCCACGGCAGCAAGGGGAAAAACACTGTATGAAAGCCATCTGCCCCTCCCGTTTGAAATCAAGAGGAGCTCCTATTCATTTGCTTAATTACCTAATTAACAGAAAGCTAATTACTTTGTTGTGTGCACGCGTATGTGTAGAGAGGCTGTTACGTAACTGATAGTGATCCTCAATTAATTTGTAACTACACTCCATCAAGTCGGGGCCTTAATCCGCACGACACATCGCCAGCATGACACCAACAAAACAGGATAATAAATTCCGACACAGGCACATGGCTGCTGGGCTCTGCTGAGCTCATAGATCCAGTATTGACATGCAGATCAAGCCCATGAAGGAATAGAAAGCTGGGATTGTGTGTTAGATTAACGCCATAAGACTTTATAGACATTTGGATTTTTATCTTTAATTACACCAGACAATCATGTTTACAACCTTATGTTAATCAAATGAAAAGCTGCAGAAAATACAACTCAGAGTAAAGTGCAACTCCTATAGGAATTTTGTGGTGATCATGTAGTTGCATCACAACGAGAGTGCAGACACATTCAAAAGCCAGATGTGCGTGTTTTGGGTGTCAAAGTTTGAGTCTGACAGTTTAGTATTTGAACTGAAATGCAGTGTAGGCTCACAGGAGGCTCTTCATTTTAGGGCCCACAGTGACTGATCTGTCTGTGAATGCTTATAGGCTACAACAGGTAGCGCACCACAGAGACGTATGCTCGCTTGTGTGAAATCTTATCTTTGGTTTTGGCCATTTGCCTGCATTTAATTGTTTTTATTTCTTCAGTTGTGAACACTTTGGTTTTAGAGGAAGGTCCCGACATTATAGTTAAACACATAAATCCTGCTAGTTTGGATTCAGGAGACACCCTCTCTGCTTTTAAGATTAGGCTTAAAGCTTTCCTTTTTGATAAATCATGTAGTTAGTCCTGCTTTCTTCCCCTCATCCCCAACCGTCATGGCAGATGGTTGCCCTTCCCTGAGCCTAGTTCTGCTGTTGTTTTTTTCCTGTTTAAAAGAGATTCTTCCAATTGCTTGCTCATAGGGGGTCATCTGATTGTTGGGGTTTTCTCTCTATCATTGTAGTGTCTCTGCCTCCGTGATTTGGTTCTATACCAATGAAACTGAATTAAAATGAATTGAAATAAACTGCTCAAAGGACAGCTGTCTTGTGCTCTGGCCTTCAAGGGCTGTAAATTTATACAACACCCACGAGCTACATGCTATAATACATACACTGTAAACAAAGCATTTTTAGAACATCATCTTTTTTCTATAACTTGCACTTGTACACTTTACTGATACAGTTTATTTAAAAAAAACTAAACACAAAACACAAACAAAATTGGGATCTTATTTTACTCTCTTTAACTCTTTTATTTTAAAAATGAAACCTGTTTGTTTTTCTTTTTTAATGTTTAAAGCCTTTACAGACCTAGTTTATGTGAAGCATTTCAAGAGACAACAGGAAGTAGTTGGTAATGCTGTATTTTACTGTTTGTTACTGTCACTATGAAGTAACAGGGACAATGTCAGCTCACTGTGACTTTTGGTGCACTGCTGATGGTGTCAGAGGTAACTGCAGCAGGGCAGAAGATCGCCTGACAGTCTCTCAGTAACATAAGAAATAAGAAATCTGACATTTAGGTGCAGAACTGTAGACAGCAGCCTCCTGCAGGCAACACAGAAATATTATTAGGATCATGACACAGTGTTTTTATTTGTGTGGAATAATCAGTGTTTGGTGCCAAGTCAGTGAGCAGTATATGTATTACGCTCAGTGACAGACACCAGACTCCAGTTGGTGAATCGCAGGAAAACTTACCAGGCAAAAAACATATATAAAAATCTTTATCATCATTAGTAATGATATATTAAAGGTTTAAATGCTATATTATTTTAAATACCAGTGCAATGGGATGCTTCAAACTTACAAAGTTTATGCCAAGACTTAAATAACAAAACAAAAAAGCATATATTAATGGATTATGAATATCAGAGAAGCTTGTGGATATGAAATTGTGCATGTTTTGTTAGGGGGATTGATTATATGAAGTCAAATATCAATAACCTCAAAATGCGAGTGTTTGTTCAGTGGAAATATTAGAGTAATTCGTCTCATGACAGTGTGCTACCAGAGGGTGGCGCTCTCTACTAAGAAACAGTCTCTCATCAGAGGTCCATCAGCAGCGCTCAGCTCTGATGCGGCCATGATAAATGCAATGTCCTTTACAGTGAAGTGAGCTGTGCTTCTCCAATATTGATCAAGGCCAAAAAAGAGGAATGAATCAAAGAAATTCAGAGTATTTTCTGAGGGCACATTAATGCTGCCCTCAGCGTTAAGTGTCCAGCGTTAACTGGACACTTAAACCTTCCCAGTCTCTTCTCCAGGGCATTTGAGTTGTGGTTGCATTTGTATAATTGCTTTTGTGTAAGAGTGAGCAAAACTTTTAAACCAGAACAGTTACTCCAAACAGTGAAACAACTTTGCTGAAATGTAGGTGTGCTGACATTCCCTTTAAAACATCCAGAGGAGCTGGCTTACATGTTAGAAAATGATATGCAGCCCATACTGAAAAGAACCTGGACTTTGATTATCTATACTGTCTGTACTGCCCACCACCACCATCAATGCTTAAAATTCCTCAAAGCTGGAGATTAAAACATGTATGATGAGTATGTCAAAGCATTTATCTCTTTTTTATTAAGTGAGGCTTTGGAAGAGTTATGATGAACCATAGATCAGAAAAAATAATAGTAAAATAATAATTTTAAAAAAAGACAGGAGAGTTTTTCTGAAATAATAGAAGTTCATTCAGCCTCAGTTATAATTAGTGAGCTTAGAGATTTTAGCTTTTCTGACAGCCCCCTCTCTCCTGTCACATTTTCAGCTAAAACTAATGCATATCATTACATTTCCCCATAGAAAGGACCTACTAAGTGCTACTAAGTGCTACTGAAATGTACTTGTGACTATGATGTTAGGATCTGCAATGCAATGAACGTTGTTTACCTCAGGTGGATATGACGTCACGGATTTGGAAGATCAAAACAACAACATCCAAATCAGCGATTCTTCCTTTTTTTTCCTCCTTCTTTTCACAGCGTGTTAAAATCTAATAAGAACATTAAGCAAGGAGCTCGTGCCTTTTCCTGCGAGAAAGACTGGCAGGCAGCGAGTGTGAAACTCCACATTTCGCTTTATTTCGACGCCCTCGGTAAGATTATCTTTTAAGTTACTTAGTTAGTTCCCCCCCTCCACCTCCCGGGCGGAGTAATATTCACTGTTTACTGTGTGATTTGTTGTTGCACGCATTCTCGGTACACAAGCTCGCGTGCACGGCTTCGTTATCTCATACTAGCGAATCGGTACCCTCCGCGTGCGCCCTGTTAGCTGCTGTAAAGCGTTTTTTTCCGTTCTGGTAAGTTTCACTACTATTCTAATGTTAACGTTAGCTTTGCTGTTTCGTGTCTAGATACCTGCTGCGGCTGCTGCAGCTGCACTCGGATACTCGCACCGAGTTTGTCTCGGTTTTGTCTTGCTGTTTGCCGAATTGTTACAAATAGCGAAATAAATATACACCTGTATTATTATAACGTAGGGCGATAGGTAGCGCCGTTTTAATGCAGCTGTACCGAGCGGCTTTTACAAGAATATCTTTACGACTCTATATTTACCCTCTGCTTTTTTGTTCTTTTTCTTTTTTGGGAAAAGTTGGGTTTCTAACTTAGTTGAGGCTACTCGTGAGACCCCGGGGGGAAATGCACCTCTCGTCCAAAAAGTATTTTCAAAATGAATGCTACATGTTTATAACGTGCTGCTTAGCAATGGCCGCTAACAGACCGTAATTACTACGCTACATATTAAGGATGCGCTGTAAAAGTTGTTTTTTTTGTTAAACTTTACACGGTGAAGGGGAAGTTTTGAGTGCCGTGATTTCTTTGGAGTGAAACCAGGGATGGAGCTTTTCCCCCACGTGTTAGCTGTGCTCCAAACTCAGAAAGACCGGAGGAAGTCAGAAGTGTAGCAAGCCCTCAACTTTGAAAGTTATCATTACTTTTATTTAGCTGTCCATCAGTTGCGTTATTCAAGCGTGTTCTTTCGGTGTGGCTTCCCTGCTCAGCGGTAAGGCTGTGTACCCAACACAAGTAAAAGCGGATATTCATTTCGTAACGTTTCATTAACACAAAGGAATTACGGAGTTAATTCCTAATTATGGCTGTGGTAACGTAAAATAGCGCTTTGAAAGTGTTAAACGTTATATATTTCAACTTTTATAGTGGTTTGCACAGGATGTGAGACAATGGTTGTGTTGAATAAGATGTGCTGTGGGTTACAGTTGAACATTTTCATAAATGTAAATTGGCTGGAGCTGCGATCACTGTACGGAAAATGGAGATTGTTTTGTTTGTTAATTTAATATTTGCAGATCAAGTTGTTGCAATAGTGTAGTTAAACTTTTTTTTAAACTAATAGACAGTAACATTATTATTTGTGCAAAGGAATGTTGTACAGCACAGTAGCATTTAAGCTCACCTATTGCAAACACGTTAAAACATTTTCTTAAAATTATTTTAAAGTGTATTTTTAAAAGGGGTCTTACAGGCAAATAAGCACTATTTACAAATACAGTGGATAACTAATAAACAAATTATCTGATACACTCAGACTGTATTAATTTTTAATATTAGGCAGAATTAAAATAGTGCCAAAAATTATTATAGTTTTTTTTAATAACTAAAGTAAATAAATATAAATAAATAAAGTCTTGCCCTAATGTTTCATACAGTAAGATTGCAGCTGACAACTAAAATCTGAAATTTTACAAAAGGGAAACTGCAGCTTTAACAACTATTGCTGGCAGTGCTCCCTCCTTCTTGGTCTTTGGATTAGTCATTGTCTGAGGGGAAAAAAACACTTTTTTGTAGGAGAAGTAAAGTAAACAGCCTCCAACAAGCGAACCTTGACAACCCAGATTAAGGAAAACATTGGAGATCAAACAGTGCTGCTGCTGGGCTGTTGTCATGAGCTGCCTGAGAGAGAGCTGCAGACTATTTGAACAGGCACTGGGGTTTGTGTGCTCACTTATGCAGAAATGGACCTTCGCAAATGCTGACCCAGGTTTCCCAAAAAAAAAGAAGAAAAAAGGAAAAACTCAGGATGAACTTTCTTTGCAACTTTTCCAGGGCCTGCTGTTTGACACGGCTATTACATACAGACGTTCAACCTTCTGCTGTTTCTGATGGGAACGACCTAAGTGTGTCCCCCATGCCTCCGTCTACAAATGAGAAAGACTGTACTTTCCTGCTCCGTACTGAAACTGAATAAATTGAGTTGGCGAGGGGGATTTTAAAAAAATAGCTTGAAATTTGAGGAAGAGCAGCTGTATGCATTGTAATGACGCAAGATGCTTAACACACCAATCTGTGATTTTGTATAATTTAGAAAGCCCTTGTTACTAGTTTGGCCTCTTCAGGCTTGGGTAAGGCTCTTCTTTGTAGAGAGCCGAGGTTCAACTGGTAAGAAAGTAATCAGTCACTCATGCATTCAGTGCGAGGACTCCCATCCCTGAGTGGAGCGGCCCTCTCTTTCATCTGACGGCTCAGTATTTGTGAACACACATTGAAATACCCTGTGCTGGGTACAGAGGGGCTGTAAACTGACTGTGCACCCGAGCTCGCAGCTGAATGATAAGGAGAGTTATTTTCGGGTCCAGTGTGGGAATAAGGTTCTGCTTTCACTATATTGTTTCCTTCAGATTTATTTGCCTGCTTCACCCCTCATTTGATTGCAGATTACAAGACGCCCTCAAAACCAGTTGCTCGAAACCTTTTTTTTTCTTCCACAAACCAAGACAAGTGACAGATGAATAAAAGGGAATTTTCTGGTAAATGAATTTGTCGTGTGATTTTTGCATGTTTGATTCACACGACACAAAAGGGGGAGAAGAGTACCGGCAATATGAATATGAGTGTAGCATGCTCATTAATGCCGTGTTACATGAATGGATAACAAAGGAAAGCAGAACAATATTTCCAGGGTAAAGGTTAGTGTGTCCCGGCCCCTGTGGCGCGGCCCCTGGCAGACTGTTCTCTGTGACAGCAAAGGCGATTGGTCAGAGAGTGGACAGCTTCAGGTGAGCTCTGCGCAGCTCCTCGGTCTCTATGGAGACTGCCAAAACGCTCAGGATGGCTATTAACTTGGGCAGCCATTAATTACTGTCTTCTACTGTCATCTGTCCTTAATAAAGGCAGGGATGCTGACAAAAAAATGTCATCCGCCTGCATGGGAGGAGAGAGAGCATGCAATTACAATCAATTAACTTGAGTTACAAAATGAATTTACTACTGGTGTTGTGTTTTAGGAATACAGTGCAACATTGGAGCACAGCCTGTTTATTGCTGGGAAATAAATTATGCTTGAGCTGTTTAAATATATAAGAATATTTACTTTATCCTCTATGGTGTTTTTACATTGGATTTCAAAATAAAATGTATTTATTTTAATCACATAAGAGAAAGCAAACAGGAACAAACAATTTAAGAGAAGGGACACTGGTGTTTTTAGGAGTGCAGCGGAACCCATCCACATCTATATATTTTTAGTAAATAATCAAAATATTCCAAATTTAGCTAGTTATAAATAAGTGAATAGACAGTGTTATGAATTGTTGCTGGTAGACTTATACGAATATCCAAACAGTTTAATATGATAATTGTGCTCTTATTCCTACGAGTCCATGTTTTTCTCTCGAGCTACAATGCAGTAGCTTAAAAATCAGAATTTCCTCTGTAATACAACACCACAGAAGGTTTGGGGAAGGATGCAGGTAAGCTACAAACATTTTGGTCCAGACATGAGGGGCTCAGGCATATGCTGCAAGCTGTGCTCAGCTGCCAGGCTGAACCTCAGCACCTGTTTCTATCAGCTGTCCAGTCTGTGTGTGTGTTTATGATGTTGCACGGTTGGGCTGATAATATCATTTTTTAGGGATTTTTCTCCAAAATGTATTGATAATCATTCACACAGATTAACTCACATTTTCGGCTGAATTTAATCAGGCTTTTTTTTGTGTCAATGAACCGTATTTCTGCAACATCCCGGTTTGTTTTGCTCACAGATTCACTCACACATTACTCAGAAGCTGTGACCTGAACATCAGTGTAACATTATGATAGAAATATGTTTATTATTAATATTTGCCAGTGTAATAACAACATAATAGCGTATTTGTTTTATACACTACCTAAAGATGTACCACATATGTGTGTGTTTTGAGTGTATATAGGTTGTTTACTGACCCCCTAGATAATAACGTGCTGTTCTGTTTGTCATTCCAGGACAACATGGACAGGAAGTGAAGCCAGCTCTGAGAATAATCTAAAGCCACTTGTGACAGTTTGTGACATCAGAACTGTAAGTGGTTCTCAACTCTGTTAAAACTTCCATAGTTTATGTAGACACTGACTTATGTTTGAAGCCTCTCTCTGTGTGTGATTTGTCTCGCAGATAAGTATTTTTTCCTTACAGTGTGAAGTGATGTAGACACTAACGTTTGTTGCTTTGCTTGTCACTGCAGAAAAAAAGATAAAACCGTAATCACAGATGAACTAATTTAATGTTTGGATAGAATATCAGGAAAATCCTGACGTCAAAACCTGACTCAACCATCAATGACAGCAATATGATCTAAGTTACTATGCCATATATCAGCAGCAGTGAATCAGGTGCAAGCAGAGAGCTAAAGTAGCATCGAAGAAGCTAACAGGAAAATCTCAGCAGTTTGGGGGGTTTTCACGCTAGTTATGTCAATAGATTTCATGGCTATGTTTGCCAAAATTTGAAGATAACCTGCAAACTGTGGTCAACTGAAAAACTGCAGTGATGCTTTCTTTCTCTTGGTCTCTCTCAGTGTTTTTATGTTTTGTGTTTACTGCACTTGTGGTAACATTAAGTGTTGTTGCCAGCTCTTTTAATATTTTTCACTTCATTCGTATCCTCTCTCCACTCCATGTAAACGTGTGTGTGTGTGTGTGAGGAACAGTAAAATAAAGTGCACTCAGACTGAGTGGAGGAAAGGTGAAACTACACTACTATACATGACCGTAAATAACAGCTGCCTACACTGAAGTGAGATTAAACTAGTGCAAATGAATTCGATGATTAAGATGAATACGATTTCTAAACTTTGTATTTGTTTTTTTCTCTTTAAAGTCGGTAAAATTGATGTATTTATTTGTTACTTTTTATTTTACCAGGTTTGGAAAGCAGTGTCTGAGTCAAGACCAATGTTGTCTTATACAGTCCCACTCTGTTTCTCACAGTGAGGAATGCATCTTATTTACACCTAACCACCAACGGTGTTAAATTAGGACATGGTATAATGGAAAAAAAGGTGATTGGGTGCATCCCTAATGGTTACTGTTGAGATAAAAGGGTCAGCTGTGTTGTAATTCCAGAGCTCATATGATGCAGGGTGTTAAAAAGTCAGCCTGTTTCACTGGTGTAGGAATTGTGATATTTATCTAACGTAGACGTGACTCAATACAATGTGAAAAATCATAATCCAAAAATTGTAATAAAAAAAGGCAAAAAAAAAATGTTTTCAATATGTCAGTGGCAACTTGTGTGGTTTAGTATCTTTAAGCTGACTTCACTAGAATCCGTTTTCTAGTTGAGCCATGTGGTTAGATCTGCGATGTAGTTTGTCTGTTCGTGAAGAGTTTGATTCTTGTGTTGCCACGCTGTAATTTTCACTTTTTATCTTTGGTGGCTTTTCATGCTATGGCACAGATTTCTCTGTTCATGCAGAAGAAAAGGAGACTTTACTTGAATCGCACTGTGTAAATCTTAAAACCTATCCAAAGCTGGATCTCTAGCACTTCAAAATAAAAGCTTTCAGGGCTTGCTTGTAGATTAGATCAATACTATGGTATGTGGGAATAAGAGTAGCAAAACTGACATTTATTGATAGGAAAATGTCACAGACTACTATTTAAGCCTCTGTAAGTATAGTAGGGATATGAAAAAATAAAATAATAAAAATATAAAATGAGGTTGCAGGAGAAATTTTTTTAGGGCCTCATCTTTGACTTCTTTGCTGTGTTTTCACTTGCCAGTCCAAGCATAATAAGAAACATAACATGGCAGAGCCTGCTCTTCCATCATCATTGCTGGGTGGAAAGTTGGTGTGCTTTGATCATGTCTTTTGGGCGCATCACTCCGGCTTAGCCTGCTGCTCGCTATGTGATAAGCCATCAGAGTACTCAGATCTGAGCCGGCAGCTCCGTGGGCTTGAGGAGAGACAGGAGAGAGTAATGGAGATGAGGAAAGAGCAGCAATGCAAATTTTGTTGACAGACTGTTGCTGCAGCTGTTCTCCTTGCCTTTGAATTCGACAATGTTACTGTCCCACTTCACTCATCTGTGAAGAAAAGGCCACATTTCATTTTTAAGTCCATTCTCAGTCAACAGCACCATCACAAGCTGTATTTTTTCACCCTGTTTGTAATTAAAAATACCTTTAATTAGAGTCTCATACTAGTTGTAAACACGTGTGATTTAATTATTTCACAAACTGCTATGCTCAGATGTACTGTAAGTGCAGTTAACAGATACAAGTTCACTTTGATGTTGAATGCTACCCCTTTCTCTCTGCTTTCCTCTGTTTCTGCATAAAACATCATTTTGTACCCCCATTATGAAACGGCGCTCCTAATTGACGGGTTGTTGCTTGTTTATTTGATATATATTTACCAGCTGGGAGGTAATTGGGAAGCAGTAATTACCCAAGATGCAGTGCAGCGCTTAAGCAAAGGTGCTACCTTGCTGATGAATCTGGAGCACAGATGAAAGTATGCAGGTTACTATTATCATCCTAGCAAGCTGTTTAAACACTTGACAGCTGAGAGCAGAGATGGCTAATTGGGCCTGTGTCCCTTATACAGCCTCATTGTTTACTATGATGATGTACAGTGTGAGATCAAACACACGATACTTTCATCTTTTTTTGTACAATTGTTAATGGCATACCTTAGGAGATAATAGCGACAATAAAAGGCCAGTGGACGTAAGGGCCTTATGGATCCGTAGTCCATCGGGATGATGTAGCTCTCTCACTGATAATGGCCTTGTTAACTGAGATTCATTACTTCTTCATTCAGAGTCCCCTGGATATTGAGGAAGAGTGTTCTCAAACTATTGTTTTTGCTTCGGTGAAGTCATTCTGATGTGGTTTTGTGAGCTATTCATGGAAAGCGGTGACGGTATCTTCCCTGACTCCTGATGATTCAGTTGACCTGAGACTGGGGCGGCGCGGGTGGTATTTGACTTTTCTTTTGCTACTCAATTCCACTTTCACACCGAGTCTCGCTTTCTCTCTCTGTCAAACACACAGACTTTCTTTCAGTCTCCAGTTCACTCCCTCTGACAGTTCGAAACTCTCACCTTGTTTGTGTGCAGGCTGCTGTTGTTTGGTAGCCCGCTCTCCCAGTAGATCCTCAGATGTTGTTGTTGTTTGCCTGTATTGGTTGGAGTGTGTGACTTGCATTTGCCTGGCCTCCTTGGAGGGAGTTTGTTTTTGTTCTCAGTGTTGTAAACAGGGTGGGGCTCCATTCCCAAACCACTCAGTTGGAGATGGTTATTTTCACAGGAGTTATTTCTTTAATCATTTTGGTCAATAGATTAGCCAGGGCTGGAATTATGTGTTGAAGCAGATAATGTGGATAGCCATTTGCTGCATGTGCTGACTAGATAAACACTGTTGTTTTTGTGATTAAAGTAGTTTTGTTGATATCGCTAACTTTGGTAGTACTGGATGATATTTTTTTATGCATCATTCCTTTTTTTTTTTTGTAAACAAAGCAAAGTTACACAAAGTTACATTTTACCACAGTATAGTGTCTTCAGATGATACTGTCACAAATGAATTTAGACAAATTGAATGAAGTCTACACCCAGTTTTTTAAAATAACGTTAATTGTAATAAAATAATTTACATTTAAATGACTAACATATGAATAGCAAGATAATAATGAAAAATTTAAAAGGAGATTGTGGGAAAACAGTGTATAATTTCCTATTTAATATTTCCATTGTGTGCGACAGTATTTGCCAGTTTCAAGTAGTTACTCGTTTTTTTTAATGTTTTTTTTAAACCAGAAAAAAGATTTACGTTATTTTCAGCTGTTGTTTCATTGAGGGTTTTTTCAATAATATTTTAAATACCAAAAAGCCACAATGAACTCAAGTCCCAGCCACGTCCACAAAGCAATTATTATTAATTTCATTGTAACCAATTGGCGAAACATGTCTGAGTTTGGCGTTTCTTCAAAATGCAAGTTTGCAATTTACACAAAGTTGCTGAATTGCGGCGGGAAACAAAAAACCAGACGTTGACACTCCTACAGCCACAGTTGTTTTGAAATAATTTTAGTCTCATATTTGACTTGTTCTAGACTCCCAGTCTATATAATATTTCCGGGTTTGTGTTTATCAGGTGTAAAGTTGAGATCCACAGAGATCCTTGTCAGGTATGATACATTTGTGGCTTTCACAGAGCGGCTCAGCATCAGAGGTTGCAAACGTGTGTAAAGTCCCTTTTCGATGGGAGGCGGCAACCGCAGTGGCTGTCGGTTATCCTGCAAAAAGTAATCAAATGGCAGCAAACAAAGCAGTGCACTAACAACCTGTAATAGCGTTACACACGGCAAGTGGCACAGTAAAATGGAACGGAGGTGAACTTGGTCAAATCTGTACCCTGAAATCTGAATGCAGTGCTTTGTCACCCTGCAGTGTCAATACTGCACAGTTACTATCAGAGTTGTTAATCCTGAGACGAATGCTACAGTACTGTTATATCATCATGTAAGTCTAAACATTTCGTTGATTTGTTTAGTATGTGGGGGTGACACTAATAGCGTTTCATGAAATTGGTGTCATGAAATTAGCTGTTGATCTATTCATATGGTTGTTTTATTTCCAGTTTGTTCAGGTATATAATTTATGGAACAGAGCTCTCTTAATAAAATTAAACAAAATATAGTATTGTAGTTTAAATAATGTACTTTTATTGTATCTTCAGTGCTGTCTGAATCGTGTAGAAGGTGCTGTAGCAGCATTTCAACGGCAGTATTTCTCTGTTTCCTAAGACCAGTCGGCTTTCTCTCTTGACAGTAAGCGTGCACGTGCACATTGTGCTCAGGTGACATAACAGCATGCTAGAACAACAGGCACATAGCTTATTTGTAAAACGTGACCTGTGAACAAAATGAGTGTTTACGGTGGCAAGAAAAAGACAGCAGCAAAAAGTAGTTGTAAAAAAAAGGCAGACCTTAGCGATCAGCTTCTGTACAAGATTTACATAAGCTCTTAAATATCTCTCATAAATGTGCAATTGCAGTTGATGTGAATGGGGACTTGGGTAATGCAGCTGGTCTAAAAAAAGATGGAGACAGAACAAGAGAATGAGTGGGTGAGTCACAGAGAGAAACTAAACTAGAACTGAAACCTATTTGTTGCTTATTTTGTTCCAGGTAGTAGAGTTAAAAGCATGAGAAAAAGTCTAATTGTGTACTTAAGGAGTGATGTGAACAGCACGTCACTTTCAGGTCGCAGTCTCTGCAAAAAGTGACGCTGGGAACGCCAAAGGCTGACTTTGTGTTTATAGTGACTTATGTACCGGTCAAGCTTACAACACATTGAAACAGTGTGCATAAAAAAAGCAACCAAATTCTTTTCCCATGCCAGGTTTCCTACCAGACAAACAAACAAAAACAAAACACACACACACGTATGTATTATTCATTTCACTGTATATACCTTTAATACTTTTGATAGAATCACTGAACGTATTTGGATAATTTCCTTAACTTTGGACTCGAGGCTGTAAATGACTGAATTTTGGAATTCAGAAATCAAAAGTCGAGGCCTCTCGAAACTAATGCCTCGTCATAACTCAAGAAGTCATATGCTGAGAATTTCACACAGAGTTTTTAACTTGAATTGATGTCCTTTCAACTTCCCGTTCTGCAAAAACACTTTCTGGCAACTTTTTTTTCAACAGGAATAGAAGGGGGAATTGTAACCATAATTCACATCTGTTGTGCTACTAAAACCACCTACACAAGGTGGGCTTGTGATTGGTTTTGTTTCTCTATTTATTTGTTTTTCTATTTTTAGCGTGATTACTCAAAAGGCTATGGATTAGAGCTGGGCGATAGAACGATAACGATATGTATCGCGATATAACTTTTACTCGATAGAGAAATTAAGCTATCGCGATAGACCTCGCCGCTCTTGTCCTCTTAAAAAAAAAAGAAAAAGAAGATCAGCCAATCCAAATTAAGTAGCGCAGAGCCGAACCAATCACAGCCGCAGCGTCACGTCGCGTGACTTGTAACGTACAGCACAAGTGCCAAGCCGCACGTGTGTTTGTTTGGGAAGCAGCCAGCGGGTAATGGAGGAAATGAGTGTGCCGACTAGAAAAATCAACCGAGCGTGACCGAAGAGAAAACAGATGATGGTTCCAACGCCGGAGAGATTGTCGAACGGAAGAGCCATAGAAGTTCCGTAGTGTGAAGGTATTTCGGCTATTTCAAGTCTGACAAAAAACAGAGTAGCGTGCACTGTAAATTGTGCCGAAAGCAAGTCTGGAAATACAATAAACTGGTGCATGCGTCACACTGTGCGCCACGTTATTGTTTCGGTGAAATGAATTTCTACAATACTGTTAATTCTACTCTCTGCAGTGTTTAAATGCTTACATATACACACAGTTACTGTCCGTCCACACATACGACTCGGTTCTGCTTCTATGCCCCAGCTTTGTTTACTTTTTCCCACCGAGGCTTCTAGACTTCTGTTTGGCCAACATTTCTGCACGGTTAGGAATCTAGCGCCACCTGCTGCTTTGGCATGTTCATAGCAGCGTTTTCCTTGATTTCTCTCTTTATGTGCGGACGGGATTATTTTTTAAAACGAAAACGGAAAATCTCCGTTTTCAAAAATACCCGTGTACGTGTGGACGTAGCCTCAGTCTCTGACTGGAAGCGCTAATTCGTCATTCGGCTTTTGTCAGACTAAAGTAACTGTTAAAACTGTTTGAAAAGCTAAGCTATACAACAAGGAGAGATTGAGAATTTCCTTTTAGTTCTCAGTTTATTTGATATTGACAAAAGTTAGTCAGTTTTGTCTGTTCTTCTGTAAAACAAACTAAGATTTATTTTTAGAATTAATATTTTGTTTTTAAGTGGAATTGACAATTTAGTAGTCTGTTTCGTTTGTTCTATTTTGAAACTTAAACGCTTTAGCGGCTGCCTTTTGTGTAGTTTGCAATATTTGCCTTTATTTATCTGAAAAAGTCTCATGTTCCTTAAATACATCTACCCTGTTGAACTTATTATGGGAAATAAATATTTAAATAAAAACAAGCTGCTGACTATTTCACATTTTACTTGTGAGCAACGGCACATTTAAATCTTACAAATATAGTTATTTGGCTTATATCGTGATAGATATCGTTATCGCCTGAAATGAAAAAAACATATCGTGATATGAAAAAATCTCATATCGCCCAGCTCTACTATGGATGGATGTGAGCTTAACCTGACTGTAGCAGTGATTCTGTTTTGCATCCGTATCTGTACTCTTGATCATTTCATTTCATACTTTTTGAAACACTCGTCAAATCGAAATTAGAAAAGTAGGTGAAAATCATCTACATGTACTCTAGAAAATATTATAAAGGAATTCTAGATATTCTTTTGGGTCCAGGGTCTCACACAAGTCGTGCTTTTCTACAGTGTGTGAAAACTGACTAAAAGTCCAGACATTGTGAAATGTAAGACTAATAAGAGCGATACTGGCAAAAGACATCAAAGTACATTCAGTGTCATGCTCCATGGTTGCTTTCCCTCTAGCTCATGGCTGGTACAATTTACATTTTATAGTTTACAGCCTTTTGTCTAAAAATTTCTGCACCTGTTGTAAATGCTATAAATGTAACTTAAGCAATTAGCTGTTTTGAGTTATTGGATATTTTTCTGAAAGCCTTTTCATGTTGTGCATAAGGGGTGCATGATGTACAAGGTTTTAATGTGTTGACCGATCAATTTCTCACACTGAAAACAACTCATAGTGAGAAATGAGTAAATCAATCTTTTCATATCCTGCTACAGAGAGGAGCCGGGCCAGGCTTTTGAGTGCATTTCTGTGTACTTTATATGCAATTGTATGCCGAGATTGAAGGGCTAATTCAAAGAATTTTAATCACTCTGACAAACCCTCTTGCAGTGTCATCTTTTTTGCAAATGCCCTATAAAATGAATAGATGAGCAGTCTCTTTTTAGAGCATAATGGCTGCATTAGAATATGAGATGGATAGTAGATGAAAATTCTGAATCCTACATCTACGCTTTCTCTTTCACTCAGTCACTCTCTTTTATCAATAGTGATCCTGTTTAAAAGACCTTCCAGGGCACAGTGAAGTGTTTAGTTCAACCTCACATAGACAGAGCAATGGAAAAAGCAGAGGTGAGAACAATTTGAGCAATAAATTTTAGAATCACTGATGCAGGATTGACTGTTTCAGTACAGGATTAGCTAATGCATGATTTCATGCTCTAGAAGCAATAATAGATTTGTTTTGTTTTTGCCTTCAAATCCCTCCACCTTCATTGATTGCAACGCCACACCCTCCTACCAGTGACCATCATAGTGACAGCTTTTTTTCCACCAAGTGAGATCATGCCATTGGAGACTGTGAGTTGTTCTCATCAGGGTCAACCACATAATGCCAGTCAATATGTAAACAATGGTGGAGACAGTTTCTCATAGTCTAACTGACATTTTCTTGGCTGATGATTCATCTGAAGATGTCATCTCACAAAGTGTTTTCAGGGTGCTCTGTACTTAGAGAATGAATATTTCACTCCGTGATCTCTGTTCACCGCATTCACTGCCATATGCAGCGTATGTTAGTATCACAGGCTGTTCACGGCAATTGACTTCTTGTCTGGACTCTGGTCCACTGTATTCCTGACATCAGAACAGAAGTTCTTGTCTAAACAAACTATTATTGCTGACAGAATGGACCTATTTATTTTTATTTTTCATTTTTACTGTAAACTTTCCAGTCCCTAAAACACAAGCAAAACCCCTGAAGAAATGGAGTGAACATCAGAAGTGGCTCTGATCATGTCCAAACAAACCCTGAATCTCTAAAGATAACAGATAAAACGTTGTTTAATTTGTTCTCCACTGCTTTTTAAATACGATATTTCCTTCTCTAATTGGTGATATGCACAGATTTGAGCATTTAATTGCAATAGATGCACTATTTTCCTGTGACAGCCTACAGTAAAAAGAGTGAAAACACCCGTAAAATGAGTTTCAAAGCACTCCTGCAGCATCATCTAAAATGTTTATTCATACTGAATAGATATCAGCATGTGTCGTTGAATGTGTCAGCTGACAAATGATGAGAAACTTTAGTTTAGAGCTGCCAGAAATAAATATATTTCTATTTGATTTTTTTAAACACACAAATAAAACCACAAGGGTAAATGAGTATTCACCTCAAATTATTCAGTACAGGATGTTTTGGTTTGTGATGACACTTCCATTCGGTTTGCCCTGTGATTGATGTCAGAAGTCTTTCAAAACAATAATGTAGAATGCACCACCAGAATCCACCTGAACATTTTTGCAGTTAGCAAGTTGTTTTTGATCAGATGACAGATGGATGATTTTTATCAGATGGTGGCTACGTGCTACTATTGAGAGAACGATTAACAGGCGTTGTATTATTTACTAAACATTTTCGTTATCAGTATTGGGAAATAAGAAAACATATGCAGTGCTAATTCACTTACAGCCACAGAGTTGTTGTTGTTGTTGCTTCACCGGTAAACGTTTTAATATGCTAATGATGTTGTGTTGAGGATACCTCCACATAAGGAGTAAACATAGGCGCCTTGTATTTTATCCTCCTTTTGTTTGTTTTTTTGCTTCTTTAGATGGTGTCAGCTAAAGGCATGTTTCTGATATAAAGAGCCCTGTTACTGAAGTTACAGGAGGCAAAGGAGTTTCCTTGCTTTCATGTTGTGAGAGTGAAACCACAGATATTTTTCTGCTTTCTCCACTCGTGCTAATGTAAATGATTTGCATGGAGTTTGTCCCTGCTGATTAAGGCTGTTTGGACTGTTCTTCTTTGGAACCATGCCAATTGAATTTTCTGCCTTCTAACACGCTTGGAGAGTGGGGAATATGGTTCTCATTGGGGCCTGAGGCTTGATCTCCTTCTAGCCTCCCCCAGTCCTTTCACATCACTCTGACAATTAGTAAGCTCGACCATTCCCAAATGACACACGTAATTAAAGAGTTGGCATTATAATTACAATATGCTTATTGTCTGTTTATGGGTTCTGTGAAGTGCATAATGCACTTGGAGATTTCTTTGGTGTAAATGGATTTAGGGCTCTTAATATACTTGGTGGCAAATGTGATTTCATGTGGTTAACATCTTGAAAAACCTCCTTTATCAGCCCGCTGACAGTTGCTCGGTTTGTCACGCATAAAACACAGTTTTGGCTGAAAGAAAAAGGTGGCACCAGAAAAAAAAAAAAAAATTTAGTCATGGGCTTTTAACAGGTACAACAGTAAATGCATGTTAAGTAAATGATGCAATTTATTTCCTTTTTCTCATTGCCAGATTGGCTGCCACGGGACCTCTGCCAGCTTTAAATAAGTGGTACACAGATGGTATTCACATGGTGCCCACTTGGTTACAAAACGGTCCCAGGGAATAAAGCCCTGCCACAACAACCATTAGGTCAGCTGGTGAGCCTGTTGCTTTTGCACTTTGTGTGTACAAATGGGTTAATGTTGTGTCATTGGGCCGAATTCTTTGGTTAGCACGGCTCGTTCTCCGGGCTCCAAAGGGAATTGAAGATGCACTGGTGAAGGCTGGGATAGAGAAGTAGGAGAGAGATCCTCTCCTCTCCTCTCCTCTCCTCTCACTCTGCAGCTGTGCGGGTCTCCAGGCTCGCTGGCTTTTTGGAGAAGTGGTGAACTGTGTCATCTCCAGTCACTAACAACTAACAGCTGCAGCGCCAGCCGCTGCTGCAGATCGAGGGACAATGTGGAACCGATTTTCTAACATAGAGAAATAAATAAACAAACCCTGTGGAAAAAAAGAAACAATACCACAAACAACACACAGCTTATGCAAATGCGGGGAAATGTGTTCGGGAATCGATAAGCCCTATTTGTGTGCAAAGAGACTATAGGACAAGAGTGACCATTTTACCAGAGATCCACATAGCCTGTGTGCGCTATTTTATTTGCAAGTGATACCTCAGAATATGTGTTTTTTTCTCCGTTACAGTATATGTCAAAGCTGCACATTATTAGTGTATTTGCTAGTGCGTGTACTCGTAACATACCAGATGTTTGAACTAAAGTTGAAGCAAAGTTTTAGTCACTTGTGGTGAGAAAGGAGTCAAACTTTTAGTGGGCTAAAGGTTGAATATCATAACAAACTGCACACTCACATAGTTAATTAGAGATATTTTTCAGGAAATAGTAAATCTATGTCAGCATCTTAAGCCCTTTTACTTTTGGTCTCATTTGCTGCTCTTATAAATTTGGGCATTCTGAGTGTGGCAAGAAAAATGAAAACTTAACATTGTTTAGCTTTTAATCCCAGTCACCTTGTAATTGTTTCTTTGTCATAAGCAGCTATTAGTATTGCTAGAAAATGGTAATGCTTTGAGAGACTCATCTCTTCCAGAGAATGGCTCTCTATCACACTCTCACATTCTTTTAAAAGGGAAAAGGAAGATGAATTTTGTCCATAAAGGCTGTATCACAAGGGCTTTTTATCCTAAATGGCTCTGGGGATTGTTATCTGTGGGAAGTGTGTCCTGCCTCCGTCGTGTTCAATCAAGTGTCCACTTAGCTGTGACTGGGAGTAATTGTTCCCAAGTGGGCCACACACTGACCTGTTAATGTCTGTGTTGACCCTGTAACCTTGTCAGCACGTCTTAGGGAGGAGTTTAAATCATGTGGATCTCCTCGGTGTCTTTACGCTACCGGGTCAAGTGGGCGTTGGTCCTGAAACACCACTCTCTTGTAATGGTCCCCGGTAGCATGGGTCAGCTAGGGGTGTTCCCAAAGATCGCCTCTTATTAAATGAGGTGCTGGGAGTGCTGTGACTTAATGGGTCAGGCCATTGATCCGATTCACCGCCAGTGTCCCAGTCTCTGCTCTGCGGCCCAGTCGGTGACTTGACTCTAGCTGATTTTAAGTTACACTAAACCAGAGAGCCATCTCACTTTGAATGTATCTTACTGAACCCTTCCCTTGAATTTCAGACTTTACACAGTACACATTCAAGGCAGCAGTGATGTTCACACATGGGCCTCTGCCCAGTCGGAAGATTTAAATAGTCCTGGGTGACAGAGCAAGCTTGAGTGTACGTCTAGAGGAGGATGAAATATAACTTTTAGTTGTTTACTCATAAAGTTGCTTACTCAGTTACATTCATAGAAAGCTATTTCTGATATTTTTGTATGATATATGGATGCACTGATATATAGTCTGATTATGAATTTAGGTCAGTTTTGGCACTGCCGACTAGTATTAGCATATAGATAAATAACCAGAAATTACTAGGATATTGTGGTCGAGTAGTATGTTATTTCTCGAAAAGGAGATGTCCTTGTTTACCAGGAACAAAGAGATAACTAAATAGATACAAAATAAAAAGACTGGAAAATATCATTATTAGCTATTGGCCAAATAGTTTTTTAAACATCAAATCATAAGAGCGCTTGAGAGCTCATGAAATCCCAGTCTATTTGTGATACAGCGCGTAAATCCCATCATATTTGGATCTTCTCATGAAGTCTGAGTGCTGTACTTTTGATGTGGCAAACTTGGCAGCAATCCTTGGCCGAAGTCACAGACTGCCCTCTGTCGTCAAACTTGAAGTTAGGGGACCGTCTGAAAGCAAGTGCTTCAATTGAAGGGCATGGGGACACAATAGAGGAGCCATCAATCCATGAGGGGGACTGTCTGTTGGGATCAACATTTTTTTGTGAGTAATGACAGGCATGCAACAGAGTAATCAGAAGGGTCTTATCTTGGGCCAATGGTAGGCCCAGGAATGTGGACGGCCTGTGGAAACAGCAGTCGCACTAATGGGGTTAGTTGAATTCCATACTGGTGAATTATGAGTAGCTGGGACGTTTGGGCTGTGGTTTGTTGTGTCTGGTTGGAAAGCTACACCGCTCCACACACAGAGTTATAGATTTGGTTTTTAACACACTTTCTCATAGAGCAGGCCAATTAACTGGGAGCTGCACTGCTTTGCTGTGTTGCTAGAGACACAGCCACATTAAACAGCAAACATGTACACACATATATCATGGGCCAACAAGCCACACATGCAGCCGTGACTCCTGTGACAGGGACAAAACCAGATGTAATCTGTTATGCAGCCTCATTTGCATGATCTGAGTTGTATATGGAAGTCATTAGCCTCTTTCCACTTGTTTATCTGGCTACAGATGAATGCTTTTGAGCTAAACAGGTTTTTAAATAAACTACATGTGTGTCGTGTTACAAGCTATTTTGGAATGTACAAGTGCTGTGACATTTATGTCAAAGACTATACAGTAATATAAAATATGTTACTCATGTTTCTGTTTTACACTCATCAAACCACTCAGAGTTGTGGCATTTTTCTTGTCATATCACGACGGTGATTAATGCCTATTACACAACCTTAATTATCCTTTTGTGTCACCTTGCTTATTTTGTTGTGCGATTTGGTCATGTTCTTTGCTGTTTTTCTTTTTTACATTTACATATTATAAAGTACACGCTGTATAAAATCAATTCAGCGTATTGTTATGTTGATATTGCAAATACTCAAAGGGAATATTGTAACATCTTTACTGGTTTAGGGTGAGACATAAACCACAGATACAAACACTTTTGATATTTTTCATTGTGTACCTGTCATAGTTTCTTATGTGCATGTTCTGATATGAAAGGAAGATAACTTGGTATGCATATAGGCCAAGAGATGCCAACAGGAATCAGTGTGTCATAACTTAACAAATACCTGTGGCTGAAGACCATCACGTTTACTTTTGACATTCCTTATGTCATTTCTGTACGCGTGGGCTTCGCGGACCGGGGTAGGGGCTTTCCCCACCTTTCACTTCCTGTTTGTAATCTTTGTATCTTTCCCCTTCCTTTTCTCTCTCTCTCTCTCTGTTTGTGTCCTCTGTGTGAAACCCCCGTGGTCCTGCCTTCAAGACCGTAAGCTGAAGTCTGATTGGAGGAATGGCGTGCCAGTCGACCCTGCACCAGTGATCAGGGTATGTGTCAGTCCTCCCACTATAACTCTTCTCTTACTGCATACAGTAATGTGCCTGCTGTTTGTCTGTGAAGTGTCTTCAAAGCACTGTAAGATGTGACTTTTCGGCTTACGTGTTTCAAGCCATAATTTGTTTGAAACACATCCCAACAGAATATCGTCAGTTTTTTAGCAGTTTCACTGTTAGGCTTCACTGGCTACTAAGCACAGATGTGAATAATAGAGACACAAATAGTCCCGGAGAGAGTTTACTGTTTTGGGGAAAATATCTAATTTTAGTGACCATTATTGCAATTATTTTAAATAAATAAACTTCAGCTCTGCATCTGTGAGGACTGGTCCCAGGCTTCTAAACTGCTGCCCCACTTGTCCAGATTTTGCCAGCAGTTTAAAAAAGGCTGCTCTTGTAAGTGGCTGTTTTCCCAGATGGAGAATCAGGACAGTCAATCAGGGGTACTTCACTACCCCCTATTCCTGGAGGTCCCAATTCAGACCTTTTAAATGGAAACTCTTAAAACAATGATATGATATTGTTCGATTCAAGTATGAAGGATAATAATACAAAAGTTTAACCATGATTTGGGTAACATTTTGAGGGTGAAGTTGTAATTCTAGCTGTTCTGGCCATTACAACCATTTAAAATGTCCTTATATTATCTTCTTGAAACAGTGAGGTGATTAACTGAATAATAATAGTTGACACCTGATTTTTGGATGAATTCAGAAAGAGTATAAAAGCATAAAAATTCACAGCTTCCTAAATATTTGCTGGTTTTCAGAGTCTTCTGTGAAAGTAGCTTAAATCTTTGTATCTTTGGGTTTTGGATTGCTGGTCAGACAAAACATGACACGTCCTTGAGCATCAGAACTTGATAATGGGAATTGTTTGCATTTTGTTAGAGATAATAAAATTAGCTGTTTCTCTGCTAGTCTGAAAGAATAACACAAATGACTACTTTAATATATTAAAAAAAAAGCCTTTTCTTCTTCCAGAAAAATCCATACTTTTTGTTTTCGTGAATGTTATGTCCAGAAGTTTTTAGTGCCCCATTATAACAACAGTCTAAAATCAATAAATTGTTTAATATCTGTTAATGCAGCACGTCACGCGCCGTTTAAACGTTGCACCATCTGCTGCTTTCTGTTTGTGACTCTCCTTTGTTTTTTAATATCTTTGGTGTGAAGTAGTCTTTCCATCCCTCTTCTCACCTCTGTCTGCCCCGGGAGCCCTGATTGGCTGAACACTTTCTGCACTATAGTCTGGCTGCTTGCCAGCCATACTGCCAGTGGCTGCCGTGCCCCCTGATCAGAAGAGAATGTGACATTTGTGCAGAGGTAATGGAATCTGCGTGCAATTAAATCTCTGACTGTGAAGAGGAGTCTATCTCCTCCTGCTCCCCCCATCTCCTGCCATTCCCAGCAGCAGGGGGGGTCAGGCACGATGATGAAACCATCCCAGCAGGCCCCTTCGCTGCACTCTGTTTCCCAATCTCCATGTCAGGTTGTATTTTTTAACTTTGCCGCACTAGACCTGCCTCTATCTGGCAATTAATTGCAGAAAATGTCAGTTAGGAATCTCTCCAAATATTGTATAAAAATTAATATTCAATTAGAAAGATTACGTTACACGGCGGTAACATTACCAGCGTTGTGGTGAATACTGCTGCAGGTGACAGTTGTTATTTAGTCGTGAGCGTTGTTGGGTAGTTAAGCATGGTTGGATGTGTTCTTTTCTTAGACGACTGGCACAGAGCGAGAAAGAGAGGCAGAGGGCAGATTCATGCATGGATGAGAAAAGGGTCATATCTCTCTGCTCCTCTTTCTCTACTGGCCTGCCACTACACTTAACGCCTCATTTGTGGGCTTTGTGGCCAATGGCTTGAGTCTGCTATCCGTTGCCATAAAAGGCAGTTTTTTCCTCTCTGCTGATGGGGCACTTGCTTGTGGGTTAATACCAGACCCCCACTACAGGCAGACTCATATCTAATGGATAATGGATATGCATATCCCCATCAGGACTGCTCATAAACATAAAACTCGCTGCTGCCATTGTATTGGTGGAGCTAGCTGAGAAGAACAGAGCAGCACCATGTGAGCATTTCCCTTGAACTTGTGTAGGAGTAGTTCATATCTGTGTTCCTTGTCCTCACAGGGTGGACCGAGATGCAGGATATCCAGGTCAAGGTTTGGCTAAATCCTCCCTTGTTGTTCACACCCTGTGTAGGTCTGTCCTAAAGGCACAATCTAAGGCTATACCTCCCTGCAGATCGGCCACTCGATCAACTACATAATGTGATTATTGAAATGGGAATTCATCTTCCTGTTCCTTCGAACAATGAAAGATTACAGTTTATTTTTTCACGTTCTGCTGCTGAGTGTCAGAGCCCAGCTTTAATGTGACTGGTTTCCTGTCACAGTTGACTCTTCTTTTCACGTTCAGCTTTCTCTGGTAATGTATTTTGTCATGATGAATTATTAATATCAGCGCTGGTTGAAGGGAGTGTTGTCTCAGAAAATATGAGAGTCACTCTGTTTCTTTGTATTCCTGCAACCAAGGGTTAATTTACACCAACAATCAAATGAACCTTCCCGTTTCCTTGCTGCCGTATGGATCGTGCTGAAAAGCTGCTGGTCTTAACTTTATTCGCTAACATCCTGCTAAACATCAGAGAGAGCCATTCCTGTTTTCCTCTGTTACAGATGGCTTTGGTGTGTTTTGCGATAAAGAGAAAAAGGCTTTGCTCGGAGAAGGAGACAGAAGAGGCTTACGCCATTAGTGTCATTCGAATGGTGAATTAGATCAGACTGACAGATAGATGCGGAAAATTGTTTTAATTGTATAATTATCTCTGGTTAGCCACTTATGCGGAAAAGTGCTGTGATGTGGGTGAAGGCCAGGGAAGATCACATTTTGGCCTTTATGTGCTTATTTTGTCTTTGCACAGCAAATGAACAACAATTGGGGGTCCTAAGGATAAAACATAAACACACCCAAACGCACAGACACTCACACTCCCCCTGGGCAGGTTGAGACGTGTTCATTGAAATGCTGCCCTTTAAAGTAATGTGTCTGGCCAGTGAGCCTTCTCCTCAGGCAAAGAGGAAGGCGCCTATAACTGTCTGCTGAAGATGGCACAGCTTAGCACAAGTGTAACAGCTATGCACAACATTCGGAGGAGAAGGAGAGGCTGAATATATTTGTGGCATGCCTAACCGCATTCAGCTGATTTCTGATCGGATGCAAAATAGTAGACTACGCGCAGATGGCAGTAAATATGTGGCTTAATAACTGCCGCCTGCTTTGTGCATTTTTTTCTTTTGTAAAACATTCCCATGAAAGAGTTTGCATGAAGCTCCTATCTTCAACTGCCAATTTGGTTGGAAAATATTGCTGTTTTAAACAGTGACGACTTACTGTTGCAACATGTGCTGCTGCGTAGCGTCCGATTTATTAACGTAGTCCTAATTTGTTAATTCTTTTTCACTTAGATCATTATTTTAATAGTTTTGGACAGAAGCAATCTACCATTCCATCCTTTGGGCAAACATTGTCATTACTGTTGAAGTGTCAGCTGCTTTTACTGAATACTGCTGCTGTTTTAAAGCTTCTGTAGAGGTCTTGGGTTCAGATTTAAAGAAAATGTCCTGATCTTAATTCCAGCAGACTTTATCATTGAAAGAATTTGATGCAGTTTTCTAAAATACCTAATGCTCTGTTTGGTGTCCTCTAAATGTACAATTTTTATTACATTTTCATAGAGATAAAAGCATCCTGGCTGTAGCATATAGTCTTATTTTGACAGATCAGTTTCTGAGTGATTTTTTTTCTAGCCCGGTGGGCAAAGCTAAGCCCAGGCCAAACACTGATGCGCTGCAGTCAGCAGCTGCATGCCATTTTCAGCTCAGCTCATTCAAGTGTAATAAAACAATGCAAGAAGTGCTGGAGGATTGCGGCCCTGGATGCTCTCGCTCTTGAAATAGGACCACCTTTCGGGCAACCGTATAAACAGTAAGGGGAGCTGCTATCCTGTGAGTTTCTGTCGTTCATTTAATTCATCGGGCGTTCCTGTTCCTGCTGTGTCCCCGATCAGAAATATTTGATTATGTAACAGGCCTGGTGGTTTGTAATCGTATCAAGAAAGACCTTCAATAGTTAATCAAAAAATGAATGTTTGCACACTGCACCAGTCTCGAAATCCACAGCGATTCATGGACTGCGAGCTTGTCATGTCTCAGTTGTTACCTTCGTCATGCTCCGTTGTTCAGTTGCATCTCCTGTTATAATGCACAGGGGATTAGCAGGTAACAAGGCAGCAGCACTCCTCTGAGGATGTTGCGCGTGGCTTTGAATGTCTCACACAATACAACATAAATGAGGCGGGGGGTGGGTGTCCCACCAAATGGTGATTTCCCAGCTACACAGGGAGCCTCCTCCTGGATAATGTGGTAATGAAAGGTGACAGGAAGGACTCAGGGTCTGGAACGAAGCCAGGGCAGCTGGTCAGAGCAGGAGTATAGGAAGTAGTGCGCACCCGGGCTAAAGTGCAGCGAGAAGCAAATTAAAGCTCATATCTGCCATCTCCCTCGCCTCCCTGCACTTTCCTGTTTGGACTTGAAGGTGATTGGGAGCCAAGGCGGTGACAGTTGACGGAAGCTGCGCGGAGGAGAGAGTATTTATTTACAGTGAGATGCAGCGATGCTTGTTCAGGATGCGGTTTCACGCAGGATGTGCACCCCCTTCTCCACCACCACCACCACACACACAGACACACACCTCCTCCCATCTTTCTCATCTCCACCCTTACACTACAATCCCCAGGTTTGATCAAGAATGGGAAGTGGGTTATTGGAGAGGAGGGGCTGGCCTGCTGCAAGCCAGGCAGCCTGCATTGTGTAAGAGGCTGGGTCTGGATCCAGCCAGCAGAGAGCTCACTCAGCATGTCTTCCTGCCTAACCCAGGAGGTGGTACCAAAGTCAACATGGGTCACTGAAAAAAAGGAGTGTGTGAAGCACTAAGATTGTATTGTGTGACAGAGATTTTCTTGAGGTGTTACATAATCTAATTAAAAAAAAAGAAAAGGCAGTGAACAAAACGGAGCCTGTGAGAAAAGCTTACATTTAAAAGAGTGTGTGTTTTAAGAAAGTTCAAATGAGTGTGTCAGGTTCCCTTCCAGGAATTCTACCTTGTAAAGCAGGGGTGGGCAGGTAAGGGTGGGGGTGGGGGTGTAAATCCCAATAATTACACTGTACACTGGTTGAAGTGCAATTACCATTGTTGTCACCCTATAATACACTATTCACTATTTTAGTAAACTGCTCATTTTAAAACATGCAAGTGTGTGCAACATCCTTTCATACCACCCAGGAGGAAATATCCTGAAACTATTAGTTGATTAGTCAGATAAAAGTGAACCTGCTGCAGGCACACCTTTTTTGCTTTTTCATTAGATTCCAACTTCGGCTTTCGTCTGGTAGGATATCAGATGGTAAGCATGTGAGTGTGTTGAAAAGGTGAGCCGTTCTGATCTCTGCTCACTAGCTGTCATGTCGGCATTAATCCGTCCAAAGTTTCAAAGGCAGGTTTTATGACCCGCCTTACGGCCTCATCTGTGTGGACAGCAGCATCTAAACTCTGGAGAACCTGCCACATAAAATCCACATCTGTTAAAGCCTAAATTGTAAAACAGCCCCCACATGTCCAGGCAGTGTTGAGTTAATAATATACTTAAAGTACAGCTCCCTGCAGCAACGGCAGCCATTGTCTTACATTCGCTTCTTTGGGCAAGACTTACAGCTTTTTGAATGCCTTTTTGGACCTTCACAGACTATTTGTTTTTTATTTTTTTTAATGTTTTTGACAAGTAAAGTTTAGTAGTCAGTCTTGTAGATTTATCAAAATTGAATTTGTAACAACCAAGTGCTGAAACCAACTGAATCTACTTTTACTTGTAGTGTAGTTAAAGATCAATATGAAAACGACAGACAATTTTTATTAAATCAGAAGTAGGATTAGAAAGCAAAAGCAAGTATTATTCTCAGTCTTGAGGTTTGCCACCACTGTCCAATATATAAAGGATGATTAACACATCTGTGGGTGATGCAATTTAAACAGCAGTTGTCATTACAGATACACAGTTGCTACACACACGTTTGTCGTCACAGTCTCTAAAAGAGGAAGTATTGCTTCTCCTCGCTGGTGAATTCAATCATTGCTTCCATCAGTGCTCTCAGAAGTCAAATGTACTGCGCGTTAACAAGTGCTTTCTGTGCTTCTTTTATCCCTTTTAGTTAGCCGTGTGCTAGTCATTTCTGTCGTGGGACACATCTTCAAATCTGTGAAGGTAGCTATTGACCTGACAGGAGCAGCATGTGGATGTGACTCACATATACAACAACATAAATTTCAGTACTGATTTGAGGTTTCTTCAAAGGCATCTGGCAAATAACCTAAGGGAGAACCACAGTGCGGCAGTCGAGGGGGAAAGATACATTTAGAATAACCATGAAAAGCAGACATTGTTGGTGGGAGGGCAGATGAGTAATGTAAGATAACCAGTTACCACATAGTTCTTTTTTAGGTGTCTCGTGTCAATGACTTCAGAACGTTGAGGATTTATTTAAATTAACAAGGTACAATTGACAGAAAATACATTTTAAATGTTATGTGACTCAGTAGGTAGAGCTATCGTGTATTCTACATGTGTTTGATAAATTGGTTTCACACAGTGAAGTAAGTGTAGGCACAAGTAAAAAGCTAAAAAAGTTTGGTGTCAGAAAGCTTTTTATTGTTATTTTTACTTTTGGCTCTGTGTGATGTCAGGTAGAGGGGATAATTTTGATATTGTCTTCTAACAAAGTACAACTGTGGCTATTACTACAGGTCCACCCACCCGCTATTTATGACAGTTGGGGGGAGGGGTACATGAAGATTATTTTGAAGTGTACAAAAACTGTTTTACTAGAGAATAAGAACAAAAAATATGCAGCTCAAAATGAGCAGAATTGTGAATTAATTAAAATTAGTGAATTAAAATTCACTAATGCATTACAGCACAAGTGATTTGATCTAAAAGTCTTGACATAAATAGGCAATGGCTGAAAGTCTAGGACTTTCTGTCTGTGCTTTTGTAATATCTGTATTTATGGGGGTAAAAAGAATTTGCAATAGCAATATACTGCAAAGTTTATTTCCATTCACAAACCAAACATTCCCTCTTTAAAAAAGTGTATTTTAGCAACATTAGGAAGTTCAAATAGTCATATAGTATTGTTAAATGCTTTTATCGGGTCGGCAGACTCAGCAACAACACTTGTAACTTCTCTAGACGCAGAGGGAGCAGTCTTAAAGTGTTTTTATTCATCTATGGCAGTGTATGTAATAGATGATGACAGCCTGGTCACCTCTTCCTTCAATTGGTTTGGATTTTCTATTTACTGCTATACACAATGCTGTGTATAGTTGGGTCTTAGACTAATTGATGTTTTGGAAGATGAGTCCAATTGGATGAGTCATTAGGCCTATTACCAGAGTTTTATTAAATGCCCCCACCCAAAAGGGGGGAAAAAGTCCGCTCTGGAATATTTCCTTCCTAGAATAACAGGCGCTTGGATTGGTAAAAGGCAGATAATATATGTGTGAGATTGATCAGTGAGTAGCGACCCCATTATCTCCTGAGATGTTAATTACACTGTGCTCAGCTTGCATGTCAAAAGGCAGATAATTGAAGAAGGTAAAAGATGTGCCACACTTTATTTATGCTTTCACTTGCTGGTAGAGGATTTGCTCTCTCTTGTATGTCCTCTTCCCGCCTCATCTTTCTTCTCTCCCTTTTTTGTCTGCAGTGTATTTATTCTTCGGTAATATCACATTGTCATATAGCTGATACATTTTTGGAGTTATTATTCACAGTCCTCACTGTGACAGATGTTCTGTCCTGTCTCTATGTCACAGCTGTCTGCAGGGGCTGTAAAAATCCTAAAATGATTTAAATGAAATTACCTGAATTCAAGACCTTTAAAGGTTCTTGTATTTAGATGTTAGATAAATAGTTTTTTTGGACCTCCTGAAGATCTCTGTGCTGCATTTCCCCCCCCCAATTTTTTATGTGTCACTTATGCATGTGGACACATTGATAATTGCAATCTGTTTCTCAAATCAGCAAAGTGGAGTACAACCTCTTACAGGCCATCAAACTGAGGGAAGCTGCAACTTCTTAAACCTTATTAAATTTCTTAAACGTCATTGCCAGTTCTAGCTGTTTAGTCTTGGATTGTGATTCATGGAAAGTAGCTTTGCATGATTCACAGTTCAGAATATTTTCTTATTCATCATTTTGGAGCCCACCAGTTTTCTTTTAAGCAAACTCTCATCTGATCGGTTACCCTGAGATAACCATATTAATTCTCTCATTGGCTTCGTACAGGTCAGTGAGCAGAAAATAGCTGAAAGTGAGTTTAAACCAGTGGTTTGCAGTTATTGCTCAATTCTTTGACCTGATTTCATGAAAACCTGGTCATGGTTACTAGGAACATTCACCACACCATCAGTGTACATTTGTTAGAAAATAAATAAAGACATTACAAGTCCTGTTTAAAATTAGCTGTGATTTACTGTACTAGGATAATGCTGTGTAAAAATACACATGAACCATATATATATGCTTGGGCTGCAGTGGCTACAGCTGTTAAAGCATGAGCCAGAGTGTTGGAGAATGACAGACGAGTAAAAGAATGATGATGGAAACATTTTTGGGTGAGTTTTAGTACTTTAATCCGGCACTGGAATTACAGCATCTGTCCAGCGCAGTCTTCCCAGGTGTACATTGAGATGAGTCTGTGAGAAGCAACAGAAACTTATTTGCAAAAATACTGTTGCTATTGTCTTTTTGTTCTTTCTTTTCTTTTCTTTTTTTTTAAAACATTGTTTGTGTCTTCAGCGTAGTTCCCCCCACATCTGAGCACACGGTGTCTGTAAACTTCCTATTGACATTGTATAAGCCATAGGGGACATTTTGTATTTAAAAGAAAGAAAAAAAAAAGTCTTGTTTGTTTTTCGCGTGCTTATAGAGATAGCGTTTCCTGTGGTTTCCTGTGGTATCTCTGTGTGCTGCAATTTACAAGTGCACGTGAATGCCGTCTGCACTCCCAAAAGTGAGAAAGTGCACATACATACACACACATATACGCAGCTATACATACACTCTGATGTTCTTTTCTTCTTTCTGTGTTGTCATCTTTGCTTGGGGCGGAGCCTCAAGCAAGTGGTCAGGCTGTGGTCATCTGTCTTTAGGGCTGATGGACAGCAGCATGATTTAGTGCATCACCTGGTGGACACTGTTAAAAATGAGCCCCTTAGATGACATAGTTAGACATGTTTTTTCAGCTGTTGTCTACTTTTATGCACTTTTCCCCCCCTTGCCTTACGTGGGTGAAATTCATTTAATCTTTGAATCAGAGTTTACAGTGACATCATCGGTGCAGAGAATAAGCAGCTGCACTGACGGGAAAAGAAGGAAAATTCACCCCTTTATGAAATTGTGTTCGAAGGCAAAGTTGAAGGTCAAGAGGGAGTTTATAGTAGGACTTTTTTTTTTTTGGAAGTGTTGAAATAAGAGAGCTGCTTAAAAGCCCACCCCTTCCTAACAGGAAACCCAGTGCAGAGATGAAGCCGTGGGGTGTAGCGCAGTTTCACCTTTGCTTTGACATCTTCTGGCTTTTCTTTACTTTGTCTGACCAATATCTGAAATCCATTAGCATCTTCCTACTTGTTTATGTGTAGGCCAGGAGGCTCCAGGAGGCAGACGGTGAACTTCATTGAATTTAAGGTTTTTATGGTATTAAGTTGAAGTGTCTTTTTCTCATTTTGACCACTTTTTGTGTGCCAGAGAAAGACCTCTGATCTCTCAGATGCTAGCAAGCTGTATTTTGCTGTGGCAGTGCAGCCTTATCTGCGCTTGAGGTCTGTACTTTAATGGGCTTTATTGATCTAAACAACATCAGGGGTTGCGGTGATGTTATTAAGGCAGAGATAACTTCTGTGTAATTCCACTCCAACAATATATTAGCCTTTTATTGGTCTAAATAACTTTGCCTTTTAGACAGTAATGCACCAGTAAGTCACAGCAGCTCTTCATGTCGGCAGGATCTTAATAAAGCATTTCCTCTGGACATCCTGCTGCAGAGAGAGTGAAAAACGACAGGTTAAAAGGCATGCTGGGAAGTTTCCATGCCATCACTGTAAATTATCTCTTTTGAATACATAAATAAAACTAGAAGCGAGCTGTGAACAGGAAGGGGTGGAGGTGGGATGGATTGGTGAAAGTTAATACAAATATCTTCCAACACTCTCTGTTTCACACATGGAGGTGCTATAAGGAAAAACATAGGATGTTCCAAAAGAAGCCAAACTGGAATACGTGCAACGTCATGTAGGCAGTAGCCGATCAGTGTTGTGTGCATGTGTCTGGTTTTTCTTTTTTTTTCTTTTTTTTAAGAATGCTTCTATGTAATTTTTGAGGACAAGTGTAATTTAGATTTATCTACATTTGTGTTTTCATTTGAAATTTTGAGAGAAAATATATACATAACATTACAATTGTGGTCATTATTGTAGTAACAGTAAAAAAATACAGTCTAACTCAGTCATTCTGCTTAACAGAATTGATTTAGATGCAATTAATTTATAAAACAAATGCACGGTTTGATTAAAAAAAACAGAGTAGGGTTTTTTTGTGGCTGCTACAGGTTTGGAAAACTGTTTATTTCTTTATGTATTTTTGAATAGTTATTGACGCGTTGCCCATGGTGCATTGTGTGTATGCAAACTTATTTAATGGACAGTTGCAATATTTTTTTCCTTTCAAGGGCAGAATGCTGTATATCTAATATTTATATGAAATAACGAAGCCATTTATCTAGAAGTGTATTTTCCAGGGGTTGGGGGTAGGGCTCCATAATTTGCAGCTATTTAAAGCCTTGGTTTTGGTAATGAATTATTTTGTCATCTCGGCTGTGATGAGATTCATCTTTAATAACTGTAACAATTATTTTATTAAAAAGAGAAGCCATGCATTATGGCTATCTCGCCAAGGTCTCAAGCTGGAAGGAATTCTCATTAAGAGCATTATATTACCCCGGTGTGCTTTCAGCTGGATGTCCCGCTGAAATTACATTAGGTGTCAACAATGTTTGTGTTAGAAGTAAGCAGTCATATTTACAGAGGCTAGCTTTTTTCATTTGCTGCCTGACACTGGGAGATGTATTAAAAAAGATACTAATGCTCCATATCTGATTAAGTCACGTAGAGTGAAACTCCTTTAAAGTGTTGACTTTTAATATAAAGCAAGCACTGTTCTGTCATCAGCAAAGACGTAAATCTTTATTCAGAACTTTTGATTGCTTGAGCTTTTTTATTTATTAATTTTTTTGTGATTTATTTAGCTGGCACACACGACTGTAATCACCCCTCATTCCCTCCATTTATAGCTCCCAAACTATAAGCATCAGGTTGTTTGTGTCATGATTGATTTATCAGTGATTTTCATCTACATCCTGTGTTCCTTCTGATGGTTAGCGTGGTGTGCAACATTGTATTTTGTTAATGGTCCCAGGCCCAGGGTTGCTGCTAATGACATGGTTGTAATTGTTTGTCAGTGTGATAATGTGTGATTTCCTATTTCCATGTGAAGTTGGACATTTGATGAAGGAGGGATCTTGTCAGGAAGACAAAGTGCTGTCATTTGTCACCAGCTAAATGAGCTTCTCACCAGACATCCTCTCAGTTTTCAATGGCAATATCATATTCACGGATCCCCTTTTGGGCCATTGCCATGATTTCCACATTATCCAGTGCATGGTATTAAAGAAATGAATTAAGCTTGTTCTGGCTTCCTTCAACACGAAGCACAGAAATCCAGATGAAGGCAGAGATGTATTAAAATCACCTGATTTTGATGCAAAGGTCAGACATTGTAAAACTGAGATTTGAACTAAATCAACTATGAGAAACATGGTTTCGCTCTCTTAGTTTGTGCTCTTTGCTGACATATAGAAATATGTTAACTGTATTTCCAGAAAGACAGAAGTGAAATTACCGAGTTTGGTAATCTTTTATTCTTAGTGTTTGCAAGCAGTCATCACTTCCTTAAATTTAACATTTTTAAATGGAGAAACGGTTTCATCATCTTCACAGGAAAGACTTTGTCAGTTCATGTCACCGTGTACCTTTTTTCAGGGGCAAAATATAGAGTCAAGTTAAGTTGAATAAATATGATTTTTGATTTGGGAAAATGAAAGTTGGGAGTTTGCTGTTGCTGCCGTGCTAAACATTATTTTTACCGAAATTTGGATCATTTCTTATAGTTGCCAATTGATTAAAAATAGCTGCGAGTGATGCATGAGCTGGGTTTGGGTGGTGAAATGGGGCATGCCAGAAAAAGTTGGGGTCAGTAGTTGTCGTAGAACATGAACATGACAACTTTCATTGTTTGCCTGAACATTGTATATTTGTCCATTTCACATCTCCTGTAACATTAGAAACTTATGGGGCACATGATTGCAGCACTTGAAGGTCTTTGAAGTAGTTGTTCCCTTAACACACTGCCTTTGTTTCTGATTCAGCTTGTTCCATATTGTGGGGTTGGGGGGCAGATTCTTCCTAGTTAACAATCTAATGAGCCAAACAAGACAAACAAAAGAGAGGTGCACCGAATAGGCCTCCTGAGGTCGGGGGAGCTGCCTCATGTCACAAATGCTCTTCTGTCTTCCTTTTCCACTCAATATCGATTCATGTCTTCAGTGGTTATGCGCTGTCCGCTGTACACGGGTGGTGTAATCAGCTAAATGTAGCCTCTGCTTTCTTATTATTACCTGGGTGCTTAACACTGGTGGGGTTTTTTTTCTCTTCAAGGACAAATGGTGTAGGAGAAGGCAGATCCCGTGTGAAGTCCCTGAGCCCTCGCCGAGCGGCAGATCTCTTTTCAGCGCCAGCTGTTCTCTCAGATACACCAGGCCGTGCTGAAATTCTCTTAATATAATTCTAGGGGCTCAGGAGAATAGTGCAAAACAAGCGTGCCAACGAGGAGAACGTTGAATTTTTCATCAGCGGGCTTCAACTAGCTGAGTTAGTGGGCAGCGCTCTCATTCATGAGCAGATGTTCAGTGCAGTTACACTCTGCAGTTAATGTGAACTTACTGGCCTCTCTGCCATTGGCTGCAAGGACGTTGGCAGCAATCTGGCATCTGAGAATTACTCCCAGTAAAAGGCGCAGTCCTGGAAAGCGTTGCCCCGGCCTTTTTTAGCCACTTCCCAGCCCAGGAGCTGGATTGTGGACAGGGGAAGGCACTGACAGCTCATCCGTCTTCAGTCCGACAGTGATGAAACACTCGCCACTGTTTGCCGGGGGAATAGCACTGAAATTCCTGCAGATAATTTTCACATTTTACGTTCACTTCTAGTGACTGGATAGATGTGAACCAACGGCACTCAGCAGGTGAAATATATTTCAGGTGTGTCTGAAAAAGAAGTACTTAAAGATACCTGCCTCAGTTGTTACAGTGAAAGAGTACATACAGATGTATTATTCCAGTACCCCTGAAAGAGGAAACTCAGAGAAGAGGCACCTGTAAGGGGGAGCAGTTTGGCTCTGGTACGTCTGTAGCTGTAACCAGCTGGTGCTGTGGTCAGCCTGGTGGGCTGTATCCTCTCCCAGCCTGGTGCTTCAGACATCTGCATGCCCAGGCTGCCTAGCTTGAATTTGATGTGGTCGTACAGATCTGTAATAGTTTCATCCAACTAGGCAAAAGGCTGTTTGACTGGTGTGTGTGTGTATGCGACATCAAATTTAGTAGGTGGCATGCCAATCATCTCGAGCTTGTGTGAAAGTCATCACAGTAAAGTTGTGCATATGGGACTTAAACAGTGCAAATGACAAGCTCTTGTTTCTCTGCATGTCTCATTTTCACTTTCTAATTGGTCGTTTTCAGGTTGGCTTTACGAGAGCAAAACTAATTAGTGTTTCTAAATTCAGCAGAAAAAAAGGCAGTTGGGTTGATTGTTCTGGTTTCCTCTCCTGTGTCAGGCGCTCAACAAGAAAATAAGACTAATCATTTTCAAATTGCTCGTATTTTTAAACCCCAGAGCTGAATGTCATTCCTGGTCTCTTGGCATTTTGTTTGGCAAGATCAGGGAACCGTGGTTGCCCTCTCGCCTGTGTGCTGTCTTTGTGATTCGTGGGAAGTTTGGACTTGGGGCCAGTGGAAAAAAACAATGTGTTGTGTTTTAGGTGGGGTTGTTTCTGCTTTGATTGGGAATGTCCTGCTGACAGGAGCAGCCTCGCAAGTTTACAGTAGCTGTGACATTGGCGTTACCTTTATTCAAAGTCCTCCAGCTGCATTGAGCCCTCAGGAAGCCCAGCGCAGGCCCACATGGGCGGCTGACGGCCCAGAGAGAGGAGAATGAGCCCTGTTTGAGTTGGCAGACGCTCCCCTCTTGGGGAACTTTTGCTGCCTTTGCAGAAAGGCCAGTGGCGGCAGCTCTGGCGGGGCGGCGGTGATTCTTGGGGCAGGATGGGCTTTTTCCACCTCTCCTCCCATTCAGGAAACACATTTCGCCGTCTCTTCCCTGCGTGTTTGCAAACGGAGGGAAAGAGTTAAGGCGAAGGGGCATGGGGCAGTAGAGCTGAATGACAGAGCACGGCTGTAAGAGGCTGAGTGCTAATGTGTGGCAATTTGAAAAGGGCGAACAAGCTATTTCAGAAAGCACGAGTGTTGTGAGAAGTCAGTGCAGTGGAGCTTTATTTATACCGAACAAAAACATTTACATTTTAGTGTTCTGTAAAACATGCTCTATTTTTATTTTTCCACCGCCACTGCGGGGATTCATTCTTCAGAAGGCAGTAATTAAAACGCGGTTGATCTTAGGTTAGGGAGGAGGAGTGCTTAAATGCAATTAGAGCAATGTTCAAATTAATTTGGACTCAGTTACAGTTGTTGGAATTTGTCATTATTTGTTTAATCAAGGGAGTTCTTGTTTGAGAGACTAAATCTAGATCCACTGATATGTAAACGGTCCACTGAGAAGCCTGTTCAAACCTATTATCTGCTTGACATGAATATTAATTTGAAAGTGACCTTTTTTGTGACCTTTCAGTTTTGAACTCACACTTAACTGAGAGGTGCATGTGGTTGCGTGTTGTGACAGCATGGTTATTATTGAAAAAGCTGATTGTGGAAAAATAGCTATGTTCTTGCTTTTGTCACCTTCACGTTTGAAATAATTTCCACTGTTTCTCTTCTTTTTTCCATTCTGCCACCCCCACCCCTTAACTTTCCTTTACTACCTCCTCTCTTCTTCTCTCCTCCCCTTCTGCTGACTGCTTGCCGATCCAGCCAGGACCCTCCAGTGGTGACATCCTGTGGAGCCATAGATTAAAGTAAGTACCTCACAGAAACATCAGTAGACACCAGCATTTGGTTAAGAAACACGACTCGTGCACCAGCTTTTGGTGCATTCTTCCTAATGTCTTCTCAAAGAAGGGCATTATATGGTAATAGTTGTGAGTTTGAATGCCACAGGATGATAAGAAAGGTTTTGCATAGTAACCGATTTCCTCTTTTCCTGATGCCGTTGCATGTTGACATGAGTTTGAATGCTTAAATGCGTGCAAGGGGCCAGGTCAGTGAGTCGTGCTGGTGTTCAGAGTTAACTGTGAACCTGAAAAGTAAAGAAAATTGCAGATAGTGTGCTGGCTCATGTCTGCATCCCCAGACTATCCTAGAAGTCATTACTCCTTGTGTGGTGTATAAACACGTCAAAAACAAACAATGACCCTGGGCAGACTCCACACTGCAAAACAATTTCAAAGCCTGCAGTGTAGTGTAAACACAAAACATGGCTAACCTTCACGCAGGGAAGACTTCACCTTAAACCCGGTGTTTGTTTTATAGTCCCTGTCGACCTTGGTCAGATATAGTTTACATCTCTTTGGTTCTTTCAGGTCGATGTAGCTTGGGTTCTGTGCTGACATTTACGGTTGAAGCTTTTCAGTAAACAACATGTGGCTCGGAAACAGACTATTAATGGAGATCTTATTAGTCAGGTGTTCACATTAAAAAAAGATAGAGATGAACTTTGCTCACAGTGGTGATTGTGACATGACTGATATTCAGTGTTGTTGTAAACCAAGTGTAAACACTGCCTCGCGGGGTGTAGATTTCCCATACAGACACTCTATGTATCGAGCAATGAATATTCATTTTCTCCTCTCGTAGACTCTTCTGCCTCTGTGAGCTCTTTCACACTGAGCCGGGGGTGACTGTAAGGCGAGGTGAACCCATATTTTTAATAAAGCCCAGCTGCTGAATGATCAAATAGAGTCTCTAATTAAAGCCTGAGTGTACACCCATGTAAAATTCTCTCTGGAATGCTAACAACCTGTGATATTTCCAGAGGAATTTGCTGTGAAGGTCTCAGAGAAGGAAAGGGATTCAAGTGTTTGGGGTTCAGAGGGAGGAGGGGCAGTGTTCGTGTGGCAAGGCAACATGTTGTTCACATCCGTGTCAGATTGAGGCTAATGAAGGCCAGGCTGATCCTTGGATGCAAGCCTTAAGTAAATGATCCCTCTTTGAATATATTAGCGCTCCGTAGCAGCGTTGTGCCTCCCTGCCGTGCCAGCGCTGCTACGTGTTGTCTCGTGGTCTGACGAGGCCAGTCGAAATGGCAGTCACGGTGTTCGATCACGCCGTGTGCCGTTGAGTGTGATTTCAGTTTGTTTTACAGCAGTGATGTTACATTGACTTGGTGGTGAGGAAGTACTCTGGCTGATCATTTCCAGGTTAGTGTGTCTGCAAAACAGTTTGATAGTAAATGGAAAGTATGAGTGTTGTGTCATTTGGCAATGTAAATGAGCCATCTCAAATTTTTCCCCACCCTCTTAAGAGGGATTGCATTTACATAGCAGGCAAGGGTTTGATACTCAAGCAGATGGTTCGTGTAGACAAAAGCTGAATTTACTGTTATTTTTAGTGTAGTTTTGAATTTAGTCATTTCTGTTCATTTTTGTCTTTTTCGATTAATTTATTCAACAATAATCGGAAAAAAAACACAGTTTTAAATTCAGTGAACAAATATTGCTATCAGAACTGTTTCCACTGCAATTTATGGTCACAGCAGCACTTAACATGGAAATGAATCCTAAGCTAATAATTATAAAGCACTTTGGATTATTAATTGGAAAGACAAGGACATAGAAATGAAACAATTGTGAATGCACCCCTTCTAAGCTGCTGTAGCATCTCATTAATAAATACCTTTCTGGTTCTTTAGTGCTGTGCCCGCCTTGCTGATTGAAACAATGTCATTTGATTTTCGCTGATAAAGCATCTGTGCTTCATAGATGGATGGATTGGATGGATCCAATTAGCCATAGTCATCGCTCATGTATTTAAGCTGACAGTGGAAGTCTTGCGTAGAATATCCTTGATTTTGGTAGTTTTGTGAGGCGCTCATGCAGAGTACTTTGAAAGCCCATAAAGAGCGGACTGTGAAGAATGCTCCCTTGATGCAGCTTTGATTTACAGCAAATTTTTTCAATTAGACGTGGGAGGGAAGTAATTGATTTTCAGTAGGTAGTGTACAATGATTGGAAATTCTTAAAGGATGAGAAAGTGACCAAGATCCATAACTTTTTTCCTTTCACTATGTATTATATACAATCAGCGCCGCAATTACTTGGGGCTTTTACTTAACATTTCATACAGGTTTTATTAGTAGGTAATGCATCTTTTTATACAGAGCACTCACATTCTACAACCTACACATTTACAGCAGGTTATGAGGATTGATGGCTTGTAGTAGCAGCTGCACAGGTGCACCTAGTGTCTCATAAGGCATTCTGACCTTCTGCACAGCACATACCATGCTGGCCTGTTTGTAAACGCCAGCCCTGTTTGTAAACACGAACAGAGAGATGAGAAGCAGATTTGCCCCGGTCGCGCTCACAAGACAGGCACAACACAACGTGACAAGCAACAGATGTGTCACACAGGCTGAAATCAAAACAGCCGTCCAGCATGGAGTTGTGCACACCATCAGACATGGATGCTGTGATGAGGCGGGGAGGCAGCGAGCACTGCTGGCAGATGAGACAAGGCAGCGCCTCTGCTGCTCCCAGCTTCCTGTCTAGAAGAGGACAGGCCTGTTTGTAGGCTGCTTTGACACTCCTAGTCACTTTGTCATCTGGGGTGCTCACTGCAGCTCTGATCACATGTACACATTGCATTCAAAGAGCGTCATATCAGCCGTGTGACAGGTAGGCTCCCAATGAGACAACAGCCAAAGGGGATGTCCTTTTCAATACACTGTGCGAGCACAAATGCACAGTGCGCCAAGGCAAAATAACATCATATGACATCATTCGGAATGCTCTTATGCTGTCTTCTCTGTTTGGAAAGATGGTGCGGGTTTGGTTCTGCCCTGCCTAATAACAGAAAGGTCTTTATGGAGATGCATGTCCACTCCGTGCAAACCGACAGTTTGACAGCAGCAGTAAAAGTGCAGCTTCACACAGGCAGCACACTAATAATATTCTATCATATAATCTGCCTTTTGCCACTGCCCCATAAGCAAACAACACGGCTTCACTTTGAGCCATGGGAAGAGAAACAGGAATCCGTCATCAGAACAAGTGCATGAATGAAGGTGCGGCAACAGCTGCTTGACTGAGCACATACAACAGACTGTCACCCCACATCTGTTTACCACTTTGACAACCACATGAGTGTTTATATCCATGAGTGTAATTGAGCTATTTTCCCGAGGGCAGCTGTAACCCACACTAAGTTATAGCCCAACTTTCCATTAAAGCGTGGGGGGAAGTTTTACTGATAGCAATCACGCTCAGCAACACTGCTATGTAAATACAGCTTATCAGCTTTGCCAATTTGGTTAAGTGGCATGTACGTGGGTGATTCAAACATCTAGCTCTGTGGCTGTGACACTGGCCACATACTGGAGACATTTAATAAACATTGGTAACTTGCATTATTAACAAGTATATATGCAGCAAGAACATAATAATGAAAATGATGGCATGTCAAACCAATATTGTGCGGAAAAGATGCAAATAAACTGAAAAAATATTCAGGCTGCCATGTGGTCAAACTTAACTGTCTGCATGCAGCATGTACAGTATATGGAAATTGAAATGGGAATATCTAGATCTAAAACGTGCCATTTAAATATTCAAATGTTAACACCAAACAATATAATGCATTATGGCTTTTAGTATTTGCATACAACTCTGTTTGCTGCTGTAAGCTGGGGGTAATACAAGGAAGAGAGAGGGAGAAAGATAGTGAGGGAGAAACACTGAGCGGATATGGAGCACACAAACAAAGCCTTTGTGTGCCAGTAATAGGAAAATGACATTTGATTACTGTGTGAATTTTTATGGTAGCTTAATTTAACAGTTAATGGTTATTTTGTATATCTTTAAGTCTTTACTGTTTTAGGGAAACTACAACTTCCATCACACACTGAACCTGTGCTAATTTGTAGATGGCTCTGTCTTGATGCATGCTCAGTCATCCAGGTAAGTAAATCCCAAAAGGTTGATTCTGTTCATCTGGACGTAACGTTTTCAGTGGGAGAAACGTTTCGTCACTCACAACAATGGGCTGTGACCTCACAGTTCCCCATTGTTCAGTCTGTGGTGCTAGTTTCAGGCACTGTTTGTAAGGTTGGGGAAACCTGCAGTCAGCTGAGACTGAAGAAGTCACTTGGACGAGTGACGAAACGTTTCTCCCACCGAAAACGTTACGTCCAGATGAACAGAATCAACCTTTTGGGATGTAGACGGATATTTTTTAAAACAATGTAAATCAGACGTTAGCTGAAACTACCATTTATTCTTGTTTGATGGAGGTCATGTTGATACATGTTTTTTCTATACTTTCCATTTTTGTAAAATGTATTCCCAGTTGCAGCGTCTCATTTTCAAGTGAAGTTCATTCAAGATGTTCAGAATTTGGCCATTATTGAAAAGCTATTGCACCTGGTAAGGTTGGGGAAAATGTTAAAATTATCTGTACTGTCTTGGTTTGCAAGTTAATCATTTCCCAAATTGAATTCACATATGGGCAGGCCAGTAAGCGAGGTCAACCACTCACTGACAGCCAATATACAGTATTTGTCCAGTCGACTTGCCCAAACACAGGAGAAGTGCTTCTGTAAAAGTAGAAACCTTTAGCTCTTGAGAACTGTGTCAGATTTATTTATTTCCTTGTTCTTAATCATTCATTTACGGTTACAAATAAACTGCTGTATTTGTTACTGAAGAAAATGCTTGTTTAAGGAAATGAATGTATTTATTTATTGTAGCACCTGTGACTTGCTAGGTGGCAGGATCAGATATCACATAGCTACAGACAAATGAAGCAGTCGTTTGACCACAGGAACAGTGGCTTAGTTTCACAAAAATACATTTCAAATATAAAAAACATCATCCACAGATAAAAAAAAACAAGGTCAGTGTACAGTGTTGATGAGAAGGTCGTACAAAGTCTGAAATTTAACTTGCTTATAGCTGTAGATACCCTGATAATGAGGTTGTTGACTGTTAACTGATGCTTTACCATGAGGACACTTCTTCACTCTGCACCACTGTCTGCTCAGCTGTGATGCGCCTCTGCTGCATGTGCCGTTGACAGTACTGCAAAGATGTGAACGGCAGAGTCAGTGCTGCCCTGCAGGACAGACTATAGGACCACAACATTTATAAATACCCCCCCCCCCCCCCCATCTTTTTCTGCTTTTTGTTCTTGTAATAAAATTTTGTTATTAAGTTTCAAATCTGTGCATATCAAACAACAGATTTGCAAATATGCAGCACACTGGTTTGGAAGAAAAGGGCCGTGAGGAATAGATTTCACTTGAGATAATTTTAGATATGTTATTAACATATTTCTCTTATATTAGAAATATACAGCACACAGATACAGAGGGATGGTGAAAAGAAGACAGCAGGACAGGAGTCGACCGTGGTCACTGTCTGACAGGGTTAAACTTAGTGAAGGATTGCCAGTCCAAACTGTGACATCTGTAGCCACCATCAACACGTACTGTAATTAAGTGGAATCTGTGAGCTTTAATTCTATTTGCTGTCCAATAACAGCTCCCTGTAATGAATAATTTAAGGAATAAGGGAGGCTGTTACTTGACGCCTTTTCACTTTGCGTTTAAATTTAGCTGGTGTCATTGTCCGGCAGTGTGATTAATAGTTTATCAGTCTCGACTATACATCTCCATGAAATATCTCTTTCCATCTGTCATTGAACTGCACATGGAAATTGGTTAGATTTTTAATCAGGCACAGCTTAGGCCAGCTGAAAAAGGAAAATTACCAAAGGAACCTGCTCTCACAATGCACTCACATGCAGGTAAGACACTGGATGTCGTTTGTGGAATAAGTCTTTCTGCCTCTGTGCCTCTGCTCACAGTTCATCTCTTTTTTTTTTTGTCTTTTTCGTATGATAATTACATTGAGACCTCATACAGGCTAGAGTGTGCAGCCTAAATGTGGTTTTAAATAAGCCTGAGGTGTGTAACAGTGAAAGTGAGTTGTGAAAGAGGCGCCTGCCACAAGGGGGTTGACCAGTGAGCCAGAGATTGGCTTCCCTGTCAAATAAAGATTAGGTCTTTATTTCACAGTCTAATCCCTGCAAATCTCTTATTGAAGAACTTGGATGGTGCAGCGCTTCTAATGGCACAGAGACTTCACTGTCTGCGTTTCTTCTTTATCTCTGAATGTACACAAGTGGATACAGCAACCTCTGGTCCCGGGTTAGTCAGTCTATTTAATCTGGATTACAACTCATATTAAGTTGACCAAGGTTACCTTAGTTCCTGCTAACAAGCTGCATTGCATTAAAGCTGCTCGTGGCTTTTTACATTCTGCTGCTACGCTGTAGCCAAGTTGGGGCTGTATTGCGACTTTTCTAGTTATTGAATATCTTCATTTTTCCCCTCTCAACTATGCAGAACATTCTTTTTATTGAATTATTAATGTGAATTTTGAATTATTGAAGGAAGATAATTTCTGATCAGATTAATATTAACTCCCTGTGAAATATTAATGACTAATGTTAAAAACGATGAACTTACAGAACCATTAATATAATCATAAACAGACATAGTAGTGGTGACACAGAGCCAAATGTGCCAGGGCCGCTCCAGCCTCTTTTAATGCAGCTTCCCTTGAGGTTGGGGAATGTGAAATATTGCAGGAGTCTACTTTGTACTCAGAAGCTTGGCTAATGTCATTGGCCAGCCCTGCCCCCGGGGCTGGCGGCGGTGTCACGGGGGGAAGTTCACCAGCATTTGTCTCCAGGTTACCTTTGTGACCTTGTCCACAGATGACCTGAACTATGGCCAGGGGAAAAGTCACAAAGATGTTTTGTTGTTAACATTAAGCTGGTCCCCTTATCACCTCCACTGATTGGCAGCGCTCCACTGACAGCTCGAGTTATTCTGCTCCACCCCCAACTTTTGCTCCGAAGCCTGGTGGCTAAATACGACCGACCATTCTTTATCTGTTTTTCACAAAGAGTGGCACAAAGTGAGTTTCATCATGCAAGCCTTGAGCAGGTTAAATCTAGTCTTTTGTCAGTTTTGATTAAAACTCTCTTTAGATTAATGATATTCAGCAAAGATTTGATCTATCATTTGCCATTCTTTGGGTTTGTTATTACGATCGTCCCATTGTATTTATAAAATATGGAAATCAGACAAAAATAAACCATTATTCTAACATAATGGTAAGCACCTCGAAAATATGGTTACATTAATTATGTTTTAAATGCTAATGCTAGTGAAGAACATAATAACGAAGACATGAAAGACTCCCTATTCAAAATCTGATAGCCAGGGAGAAGCAAATTATTTCAAATATTTGATATTTAAATTATTTTCAAATGAACTGAGACATGAGTAGAGTAGAGGCGAGTAGTTTCCCCTGGTGATCCTTCAGGGTCCTTTGTTTCCGTGGTGTGTCTCCAGCTCATTAATGTTCTAAGCATGTGAGGGAACCAGACCATACCCCATAACCCATAGCCGGATGACACCTCAGGCCCAACACACATGCAGTGCATGCGCATACATTCACACGCATGCACACACGTACACAAAAATCCCTCAGCTGTTTAAAGTCCACTGGCTCTTTCAGGAAGTGATGGCCGCCGTGCTGTCCTGATTAAAATGACAATAGTCTAATTAACTCGACCCCAGTGTCAGTGCACTAAACGGCTGATGGCCCGCCAGTTCCTGTTTGAAAACCCTTTGTCTCCTCATCATCCAAAAATATGACTTTTTTTTTCTTTTTTTACAGCAAAATGCCTCAACCCCATTTGACGGGATTTGCTAATGGCAATTATTTCTCATGAGCTAATTAAATCTAGGCAAAGTTTTCCATTCTTTTTTTCTTCCTGCTGCAGAAATCCGTCTATACAATCCTCCTGGGATTTTTCATTCACGGTATAATATCACAAGCAGCTTCAAGCAATGCTAGTCATTTAGATTATATACAATTGTAAAGAGGTGTTTTGGTGTTCAGACTGATTATATTTGCTTTTTTTTCTACCACTTTTAATCGAATCGTTTATTGATCCAACATCGTGATCCTTTCAGAGCCAACCCAAAGCCCCTGCTGGTCAACAGGTCAAACCGCCTGATAAAAAGGAGCCAAAGATGACGCATTCAAGCAAATCGGCCAAAATCTTTTAACCTCCTTAACTAACAGTTTTTGAAAATGAGACTTTAATCCAGCCCCCATTAATCTTTTGCATTGTTTGATGGACTCGTCTAAAGTGCGGAGGAAAGGAAAAAAGAACAACAACATTAAAAAAAACTTTAATGACTGAAGAAGAAACTGCTTTTTGTTCTATTATCCTTCTGTTGGTGATTAAGGTCTGCAGGGAGATAATTACGCTTTAGTCTGGAGTTAATGAAATGAAAACTTCTCTTTTCTTGTGGAAAGGAAGGGCAGATCTTTTGTACTGCTATCTGCAGACATCTCCCACCCTTGACAGGACACACAGAGAATTGGTTTTGTTTTAAGGTTGCAAGCCCCCTCCGCTGCCTGTCAGTCCATGGATGATATGAGGGATCTGTGAATGAAGCCAGAGTCAATGAGGTCTGCCTCCGCTGCACTAGTGAAGCTTTCTGTTCTTCCTGTGAACATAAAATATGCTGTAAAACATCAAATGACAACATCACAGGAGGTCATCAGAGTGAAAGAAAAATAAATAAATAAAATGCATGTTCATTCTGTGTATTACATGCTTTATTGTTGTTACAGCAACAAGCATGTGTTCACCAACAAATGACCCCGCTTTGTTGAGCACCAAAGGAATGCACAGATTTGAATTTATCACATGGCAACACGGGGGCCATATGTGTCATCTGACTTCAGATGCCCCTTTTGAACACGTGGTGCTGTTGACTAAACTATTGTACGGTACAAATGGTGGCCAGAGAGCACATATTATGCTGTCCTTGTAGAAGTTCACATCTGGTGTGAGGAGCTGTGTGTCACTTTATGTGTGTGTGTGTGTGTGTGTGTGTGTGTGTGTGTGTGTAGGGCAGCAGCACCTCCCCACCCCTCCTGTCCCTCTTGCCCCTCCAACAGCACTCTCACATTTCATCATCTGTTCTCCAGCGCTACGGTGCTCCGGCACAAGTTGGCCGCTCTGGATCCATCTGTTGTTATTATTTTCTACTGATAATTGGCTTGAACAATGGAATGCCTGTGTCCCCCTTGCCTTTGAAACCCAACACCCTGTTTATTTTCCCGAGGTCTCATTTTTGCTCTTTTTCCCTCTATCCTACCCTCTCTCACCCCTCAATTTCTCTCTCTCGCTCCTCTCCTGTCAACTTGTGTCACCTCACCCCTAGCCCCTCCTTTTCCCCTGATCCATTTGAGAGGGTTTCACATGAAAATTGCATCTTTGACTGGCCACATCAGTATGTGTCACTCAGCATCTGATGCTTCTCTCTAGACTTTCTGGAGGGGCTCAGCTTCCATTCTTTTTGTTTTGTTTTTACTAAGATAGGATTTTCTTTTCTCTCGCTTTTTTCAGGAGCTTCCCACTTACAGCACAAACTTCTGCATTCCTGGCCCAAGAAACAGATGAAGCAAATAAGAAGGTGTGGGGGAGGGATCAGGGGTGTAGAGAGGAGAGTGGGAACAGCAGTGTCTTTAGGAAGAAAGGCATTGGACGATGGATGTTCGTAAAAATCACTTTTTCCTCCCTGCTAAAATTCAGGTTTTCCACCAGGGGGTGGGAAGAAGAGAAGCATATGTAAGGAAGAACAAGAAGATCACAAGGTGTACTTTCATTTTAATCGAGGACATCATTTAATGAAAGCCCACACCAAAAAATGACCTACTTACATTAATTAAATTTGATATTTAAAAATTTAATTAGTATTTTAGGTTGTAATTAAGTAGTTTCATGTTGAAGACTTCATGCTCTGGTGACATTTTTAGACTGGTACATTTTATTTAGTCAGAATTTTATCCTCAGCCTTGCAGAGTGCCTATTGATGAAGTAATTAGCTGTGTGGATGTAAAAGTAAAATGCTCATGTATGGTGTTTGACAAAGTGTAGAGAAAGTCAAGTGCCTTCTGTGTAACTGTTGGGAAATCCTCTGTTCGTGTCATCAGAGGCATGAGGAAGTTTTTTTTTTTTCTTTTTTGTTTTTCCTGTTCTGTTTTTTTGACCTCGCTGATGTTCATTTGTTCTGTATGCTCTTGTCTAATTAAAAGAGGCTAGGACAGGTAGGGCTCCCAGCAGGCGTCTGCTCCGTGCTAGTTCTTCATTTGCTGAGTGTTTGTGTTTATGCAAACGGGCCTCTTCCTGCATGTTTAATTTAGAGCACGGCGCCGACTTTTGTTGTGTTTTGACCACATACCTTTAGTACCTCTCAGCTCTTCCGTCTGGCCAGGCTAGTTCTCTCTCTCTCTCTCTTTCACTCTCTCTTATACACACATGCAAACTCACTTGACTACCTCATTACTACTTAGACTACTTTCACCGCCAGCTTTCTCCTCTTCTTCAGAAGTGGATTTCAAACACTCAGTGCTTGGAGGAAATATGAATGAATATACAGTTTTGTAAACATGATGAAAGTCTGTTTAACTGTTGGAAGGTAAGTCTGTGAAGATTATATTATCTTTACACTGTTTTCTCCTCCTCGTCATTCCTTTTATGGCACAGTGCTCCATGACTGCGAGTCTGTACGAGCGTCTTTGTAGGTGTGTTCTGTAAGTGATTGACAGATTTTATGTATAGGGTGTAGATGGCAATGCCTTTCTCTATTGGTCATAATACAATGCTACTCAACATGTATAATAATTGCCGTACAGTGTAAGATTGCAAAAGGGTGAATTCAGTGAAGTATTCGAGTGTTTAGAGAGTTTTCTAAAGAGATGAAACAAGCAATGAATCATTTTGTTAATTTGTTCATTTCTGCTCATGCTCTGGCAAACAGAATTAAATCTAAATTCTTTAAGATAGACGTGCAAAACAAACAAACAAACAAACAAACAAACAAAAAAAGACTCAAGGAAACCTCAAGGAACGTTAGCTGCAGCAGTACTGAGGGGTGTGTGTTGTGCTGTCCCAGTTAAAAACAGCCACAAATGATTGGAAAATATATGACCTATTAGTTAAAGTTGACATTGTCCGGCTTTACATGTGCAAAATATTCCTTTTGTTCAGTGCAGCAGGGTTGGAGGTGAGAGTGACTACTAACCCCACGATGCGTAAGGGTATTAGTTCCTCCCCTCACTCATCGCATCTTGTTCTCCCTTTGTCTTTGTCTGGGGAAATGGAATCTGCAGCTTATTGATATTAATAGCGCACAGGATCTGTGGTTGGAGAGGAGCTGGGACCTGGGCGAGAGTGGTAACTTGATATGGCTGGGTAGAATTGACAGTCCTCCTGCTTGACAGGGTGGAAAGGGGTTTGTTGTAAAAATGGGATTGCATAATGTTCTGGCCGTGTGTGCTGTGCTGTACATTGCTGTACATACAGGAGTGGGGTTAAACATTTCGACCGGCCTGATCTGATTTTGCATGTTAAGTGTGAAACCTTTCTTGACCGTGGATGCTGAACTGCACTGGCTGTGACTTCTCTGCTGACAGAATAATAAACAAAGTGCGATTCTCTGATGGATCAGTAAACAGCGGCATGCATTCAGTGGTCGATGAGACATTTTATATTCAGTGGGCACATTTGAATAGTGTAAAGAAATGTTTGTCCTTGCTTGTTTTGGGTCCACTTCGTTAATATTAAGACAGCAAAGCACTCCATGGAGAAAAGCTGCGCTCTGTGTACTTTGTTCTTAGCTCAGCAAAACGTGAGGGCAGGTCCAAAGAATCTGGGGGATCAGACAGGCCTGACATTCACCAGACTGCACTGTTGCCTTTTAAGCTTAGAAAAAGAGAATCTGAAAATAAGCACCCAGAATAAGGGCTGGCTGGATTGAAGTTGGGTTTAATTGGTGGGTTTTGAGTCTGTTTTTGCGTGTCAGAAAGTGCTGTTGTTTACAGTCTGTGTGGGTGTTACAATATAACGCCCTGATCCTGCCAATCACATTAAAAAGAAAAAAACACAACAATGCATTTTTCTCCACTTTTTTAAAATGCTGACTTTTTAGACTTTATGAGACTTAGCCATGGTTTTCATTTAATCAGTCCTTCTTAATAAAAGCCCAGAAGAAAAGAGGGGGAAAATAGTGTGCAGTCAGCCCTTTTGGCAGATCAGATCATACAGTAAGCAGCTGCGTTTGTTGAGAAGTGAGTCATGCTTTAGATTTTCCTGTGTTTCATTGCACAGACAGTGACTAGGAAAATCTCCTGCACACACCCTAAAAACAAATACCAGTGACCCTGCATATCAGTGACTCTACACAACTACAACTCTTCTACACACTATTTTATTTACACAATGCTTTTAGCTACGTTAAACCAGTATCTCAACTTTTTTTGTTTAGATTCAAACAGACTATTATAGCCTGGCATGATAAATAGATGCTGTAGAATTATTCAGATGCTGATGCTAAGTGGACCAAACATGCAGGATGGGCTGTAAAGAACCACGAGACAACTCTGGCAGCCTCCTATTGACAACCATTGAGTTGAGCATTAATTAATATGGTAATGATATGTGAAGGTTCATTAACAAGCCGCCACAGAAGTAGCCACAGATATAGTATTAAGCGTGCTTAGAGTAATTAATGGAATAACTTTACTTAGTGGTAAATATTCATGGGCCCTCATCTTTTTGTCTGCACGGTGTGAAGAGAGAGGAGAGCCTGTCCATTAGAGGAGCTGAAGAGCTGTCCACAGTGAATGCAGGCCTTTTGTTGGGATTGGGTGCGTTTCAGTGGAGGGGTATTAATTCATATTTTGAACATGCAATCTTACAACAAAGCCAAAGGCACTGATAACATACCTGTGACTAGAGAGCATATTGTGAAGCCGTGACCCCTTCAAAAAATAGGAAAGTCCACTTCACAGGTTTGTGGACAGAATAAAATGAGTCTTTGTTCACACTCACATGTAACCACAGCCGTTCATTACCATAGCAAAAAACCCTTCTGATTGTTCCATTTCCTCTGAAAATAAGGTGTTTGCATGTTTTTCCCACCATGACTACAATGAAGCCCTGTGGTATTTGCATACAAAATAGAAACATTTTTATGGATCACCTGAAAGCTATCGGGCTAATAAAAAGGTCTCGTAGCGGCACAAATAAAAATTTCATGCATAATTAACTTAAAAATGTAATGTTCATTTTTGTATCATTTCATTATGTATATCTTACATTGTAGTCTTTGTACATACTAGTAGCCAGTTTTTAAAATTTCTCAGGCTACTTCAAGTGGCATCCAGTAACAGAAGTAACACTATCAGTATTCCACTACCTCTTCAATGAAAACATAGTGGAATACATATTTCAATTAAGTGTATATAATTAATGAAAGTCAAAGCTTCCTGCTCATTATCTTTTACTTTTAAGCAATCGCTGCTGAGATATGTGAGTCATTTTTGACAGAAATCAGCAAGACATCAAGTCTTGTTTTGCTTTATACCTCTTTCCAGGAGTTGTCATCAATCCAGCAACCCACCCAGGTAAAGAAAACACAATCCGAGTGACTGTACTGGAAAGATAATATGGAGAAAATACACAGAGCAACTAATTATGACAGAACATGCGTTTTTTTAGTAGCTTTGCTACTACAAGCCTGGAACATGCCCCCTTGGGAAAGTCCAAGATTAATGGCTAACTGCAGGCTATAACTGACAAACAGGTATTTTTCTATTGAGTTTGTATCCAGCAGATTATTGGAATTCTGTGCTCACCAAGATGTTGTTTGTTGCACGAGTTTAGCTGAAAGGTTTAGGTGGAACAAAGTGCTGTTTTGTTTGTATCACTGGTGTAACTCTGTGCAGTTAGTATCAGTTTTACGTGTCACTGCACTGTGAGATTTCCATGTCAAAAGTACTTTGTTGTCCTATGTGCCGTTGTGTTGGGTTTTTTTTTTGTTTTTAACCAAATGGCACGGCAGATATGCAACAGCCAGCCAAGACTTTGCATGAGAACCTTAGAAAATGCTTCTTAGTTTCCTTTGTCTTTTAAAATTGTTGCATTTAGATTCATTTTCTTAGATTTGGCCTCTTACTGAGCATGCACATAACCCACCTTGGTGGGTAATTATCTCAACCAGGAGTTGTTCTATTCCCTAAAATCTCAATGTGGGAGTGTGTGATGGGTTCCCTTTTCCCAACCGGGCTAAGCAGCATGTGCTTGTTTATCCTCACCCTACGATCTGTGCACCCCCACTGTTCTAAATGGCAATATTACAACCCTGTGCTGTTTGAAATGGAGACAATTATCTGTTTAGGTATTACAAGATGGGCTTTATATTACAAGGAGAAAAGGCGTACAGCTGCTATCAGGATCCCGTTGTTGCCTTTTCTCTCCAGTACAAATTTTCCATCATTAAAATGATGGAACATTTATCTAAATGGATGTTATGCATTGGGTAAACTCATTTAGCTCCCGGGGCTCTTTCAGGTGATGGGAATTAATGATGTTTAGTAGTTTGAAACTGAAAATATCTGTCATTTGTCACCACTCACCATTGATTTACGATTCCATTGATGATATGTTAATTGAAGTGTAATGAATCACAATAATAGGGTAGTTGTGTGGGAATGGTCCATTTTCAATGATTGTTCAACCCTCGGTAGAGTTCAGAGCGAGCTGCATGTTGACTCGCGTTTTCAACAAGGGCGTTTAACTCATAATTAACGCTGAAACTGGGCACGTTGGTCCGGGTTGTTTTTATCTGCGTTCGGCATGCTTTAGATATACACTTTCACAAATGCCCGGCCACATTTTTGACTGCCAAATGTAAACGGCAAAAAAGAACAGCGGGAGAGGGAGTTGGAGCCTTTTTTTCATATTTGGATATGCTTTAATGCTTTTATTCAAATTCACCTGAGATATTGGTCCACAGTCACTTCTCAGTTTACCATAAAAATAAGATTTTGTTTCCTTCTTTCTTTTTTCATCTTTCTTCGCCTGGGTTGAGTGCTCACTTAGGAAAGCCGTGAATTCAGATCAGGTCCACCCAGGGGAGTAGAGCGAGGGCAGAGCAGGTATAGATGAGGTGTGTTCACCAGCAGGGGGTGCCAAGAAGGGCATCTTCTGTCAGTAATATGAAAAGTTTTTGTCTTGCAAATAAACCATTCACTCACAGACAGCCCCATTGTTCACTTGTTATCATCAGTGGGTGTAGTTGTAGTTAACAGGCAGATGGAAATGCGAGGATGTGTCGGACGGTGACAATAGTAGGCTACAGGAAGATAAAGGAAAGGTGCCTCCTGCCCCGCTCTGAGCTGAAATGGTTGCTTTTACGTTCCTAGCAGCTGAGGAAGGTACACTGACTGCTTGTACAGCTTCATACAAACAAGGGGAGGCAAACAGCACAGGAATGTAGAGAATTGATTTCTTTCTGATGGTTTCTCAGAACATATAAGACTGTTTGCGCCGGTTATCAATTCCAATCGATAGCAACTGGTGGAAGCCGCTGGCTCGTTGCCGGCTGCTTGTAGTTTACACCTGTGTACCTCGTGTTTCTTTTTTTTGTAATTTGGCTCGAGGGTGCTGATGACGAACATTGCAGCGGTAATTATTTCAGAATTCTAAATAATTCTCCCGTTTTGTGTCTGCAGGGCGAGGAGGCTGTTTCACCACCGCTGGAACTGAAGATTGCTTTAAATAAGCAAGTCCTCGTGGAAGGTAAACACACAATCATTTACCAGACTCCAGACCCAGCATGTGTGTGCGAATGCTCTATTGAAAGGGCTTAATAAGTAACTGAATGCAGGGTGGTTTTCTTGTTTGTGTACTGTATTTTTGTGTGTGCATGTAGGGCCAAGAGGGTGGGCCGGGGACTTGACAGGTGCACTCTGTTAGTGTTTAGAGAAGCTGCTGATCAGAAACTAGAACCGTGGCTAGTTAAGAAAGTTAGTGGTTTGATTTTAAAAAGGTTTTTAGTGTTGAAGGACTAATTGGACGCAGGGGCGTACGGACAGTAACTAGATTTTTAGGAAGGTTTTAGCTAAAATAAGGTAATGCTGTGTTTACCAAACAAGACAAGGGAGTTGGAGTACACACACAGCTGCTATGGTTGGCATATCACCCGTATCTCAGGTTTGCTTCTCACACCCGTGTCTCTGTCTGAGAGAGTCTGAGGCCCCCTGGATGTGAACTTCTGGATGGAGCGATTGGGTGAGGCTTAGTAGGACTTTGGAGAAGTGCTTTGCATGCGGGGGGTGGGGGGTGATAACACTTCAGGAGCTCAGGGCTTCAGAGGAGGAGTGCGTCTGTTTTCTGTCTCGTACAACTTAAAGCTCACCTCATCTCCCTCTCTTTGCCATATTTTCTTTCATCTCTCTTTGTATTATTTCTTTTCTGTCTCTCACTCACTAGCTCCCCCCCAAAAACATGCTGTGACTTGTGAGTGGATATGTTGGACATGGGTAGCAGTGCTTTCATTGTAGGTAGCTTTTTAAATGGCAACAAAGCTATTCTGAGTAATGTAACTCATGTTTGTTTGGTTTTGTTTAGTTGATTTGATAAATATTAAAATGAATAGTTGTGTGATCAGTAAAAAAAAAAGAGATTGTACTCTTTGTACTCTTGAACCGAGAGAGACTTTGCAAGTGTTTTTCTTTGAATATATTTCTTCAAGTGGCATGTTAAAAATGTCATATTGGATTGCTAATAAAAAACACCTGCCTGTAGACAAATCCTGTCTTAAATATTAACAGCTGCAGCTTCTCCGTACATTCTGAAAACAAATATCTAAGTGTTGTTACAGTTGCACTGTAGGACTCTCTCTTCTCTGCAATGTAACAATGTATCAGTAAGCCTTTGGTCTTCTTTTTTGGGATTCAGTCACTACCACGTTTACAAGATTCAGCCTTGGGAAAAAAATGGAAGCAGAGGACTCATGTTGAGAGTTTATCTGGAGTGCATTCTCCGCATACTCAGGTCCACTCCACCAGAGCCCTCAGCTGCCTGCTCCAGATGTAAGATCAGCACTGAAATCTTCCAAATGGTTGTGTAATTAATGTTAATGTGGCAAGATCAGCTTAATTGTTGACACAAGCTTCCAATGTGATTTTGATTGCATCACTAATGCAGAAATCCCCGTGGCAGCTTATGGGATTAATATGTCTTGGTGTTTAAAGCTCTTTTAAAGTGCAATCGAGTCAAAGAGGACGAGTGTGTAAAAAGCATGTATGGTGCTCATTTTTCTCTCCATTTGGACCGAACGCACTTTTAAAAATATTTATTTTAAAAGCATGCACTTTAGAGTATGACATATACTTGAGGTGCAGGCTACTGACAAAAGTTTTGATTTGGATATCTGGAATATTTATCATCATACGGGCATATTTCTGTGATAGGGCTGCTTCTGATGTGTGCCGTGTGTTTGCCTCCTTTTTGGCCAATTTATTCAGACCTGATGACATCCAGCTTTCCAACCCAATAAAAAAAAAAAAAAGACAATCCTCAGATGCCCAAAACATGTTCCCCTGTTTTGAGGTCTTTCAAAGTCTTATCCTCTCATGTTGGATGTCATTTGAATTTCATGAATCCATGTAAGGGAGAGAAGAACACAATGTGCAAAGAGGCACGTCTTGTAATTCTTGCTTTGCTGTGAATGCTTATATTGCTTTCATTTAACTGTTGAAGTTGCTTTGTTTAATCTACTTTTTATGGAAGCGTTAAGAATAAACAAGTGGATTCATGAGTTGGACCCGCAGAAAGGTCGTGTTGAGATTTATGCCGGGATGAAAATAGGGCCTCTGTAATCGTTCCCTTGACTGCATTTATTGCTTACTTTAAAAAAGTAATTTCTTTATATCAGCATCAAGCTGAAAATTGCCATGTATTAGTATTAGGCTCGGTAAGCTTCTAATTCTGTGGCATTTACAGCCGGCTGTGTTTCCATGCATTTATAACACTTTGATTCTTAAGAGCTCCTTTAATCGCTTATGCCTAGCTTGGAACATAATAAACAACTCGCTGTAGCGAAAGTGCCACATGGGGGAGATTTCTAGCAAGAAAGTAAAACGCTTCTGTCATTTGCAGTTTTGTTGCTGTGTTTTTCATGCACTGTAAGTACCGTAATCTACTCTCTGAGCTTATCTGCTGCGGCTAAAAACAGTGACAGGCAGAATAGATGCAAGGCAGCGTGAAAATGAAAAATTATCGTCACTACAAAGGCGTCACAATACAGACCAGCGCAGAGACATACAGCGACCGTATGCCTCTGCCTTTTCCTGTTGATTGAGATCGCAGGATGTGTCAAAGCATTCTAAACACCCTCACCTGGCCACTGTCTGCGTTCCCTATCTGATGCTCTGCTCCCATGGGTGCATCAGCTGCTATCGGTACACACTCTGGCAGATCGTCTGCCTTCGTATTGTCTGACTAAACAGGTTGCACAGTTAAATTCGCGCCTTATGTTCAGTACCGTATGTTACACAATGGGGCGAGATTCTTTCCGTGCAACTCTCTGAATAGGAATTATCTGTAGTCGTGAGGTAGGTGGAATCCTACTTATAATGTCATCACAGATGTGCGATCTTGAAGCTACTTAAAATATCTTTTTTTGTAGAAAAGCGCATTTGACAAGTTTCAATCTATTTTTCTATCAGCATCAGACAGCCATGTCTTCTCTTGGTCTGGAACATATTGATGGATGTGTACTCTCTGGTCTGCCTCGGCGAGTGAGCAGCTTTGATAATGTCAGTCGGCTACCAGGTGCAGACGGCTAACGTGACAGAGCCCTCGTGTGAGATTGACTGAGGTGACAGAAGTAAGCAAATTCCATCTGCAGATGAGTTGTCTTATAGCGAGATGAAAAGAAAATCACAAAAGTGAGAGGAAAAGTGCCAGAGCTCTCTTTCTCAGTCTTGGCCTTGTGTCTCAGCTTCAGAAAAGATGAAATAGAGCTAATAAATGGGATTGATTTGTTGTCTTCTGAGCAAAATGACTACACAGGGTTTTTTGTGGTAACCTAGGGAAGCATCTGTCAGACTGCCTTTACAGCAAAGCAGTGGTGCTGAGACGGATGGAATATCTTATGTACATACACCCTCACCACCTAAAGCACAGCAGTACATTTATATATTGCACACATTCTACAGATTCCTGTTTGTTTCCACTACATGAATGTTTGTGGCTATGTATGAAAATTCCATAAAGTTCCTTGAAGCCTCAGTGCCTCTTATTTAGATAGTTTGACTTTGTTGCGCTCACTTCATGTCATGGTAGATATCACTTTGGCAGTCCTTTGCTTTCTCCGTTTATTTTAGAAAAACAAATCCCTTTTAGGGATAAAGCACCTGGTGGGGCTACTTAATGGAATGGTTTCAGACCTACGCAAATAAACAGCTTGCATTTTTGGTGTGAGATTAGGAATGAGGCTGAGATGGAGCGAGAGCTGAAGAGAGGCGGGTAAAAACCAAACAAAGAAAGTCAACATGTGGAGAGCACAGAAGTGGAGGAGTTGCATGTCTGCTTCTGCTTCCTATAGTTGACTGTATGTACTTGGTGCCTAAAGTAATACTCATGTGAACCTGGACTAAGACTTTCCTTCAGGCCGAGGTAAAGCCCTTTTTTTGAATAGCTGACCAATGACTCAGCAGTAGTTATTCAAAGGGCTGGAAAATATCAGAGTCTTTGTTTTTCCCTACACACACACACAAACATGCGGTTATATCTTAACCCCGAAAAGATAGCGAGGGAGTGGACAAGGAGAAGAGCAAGTGACCAGTGAAACATAAAGCAGAGTGAGGGCTACATTTGTTTTTAAATAGCTCATAATGGATGTTGAAATTAACAACAAATTGGGCCTTTGAACCCAGACACATTTAATAATATCTCCCTGTTTTTATTCAATCCAGAGTTTGGCACGGGTCTCCATTTCACACCATATACTGTTCCCACTCATTAGCTTATTTGATTTTCTGGAGAGTGTCGAAAACTTTTGACTACTGAGTCATAATTAAAGCTGGAGCTCAAGTACAAAATTTGTCCACACTAGTGATTTACTCAGCCTTAGTACTGACTGAATGGCAACTAAAACATGGCTGTAGAAAGTACCTGCTAAAATTAGCAATTAAGAGTTATTCTCATGAGCTAACATTTTGAAAACTGAGACACTTGGTCTCACCTGAAAGTGCCAATGCGCTTTCTCAGGGCATGCAAATGTAGGTTCTTGGTTGCTGGTGCGATACCATCAAGGCTCTTCAGCAAAATAGTTGGTAAATACTGCAGAATGTGCTAGCACACTAGACACTTGTGTTTGCTGTTTACTGTTTTTTACCACGCACGCCCTTCTGACTGGGTTTTATTATACTTTTTTATACTTCTTTTTTATACTAAGTTAATATACTGTGTTGTGTTGTTTGTTACGTTGTGATGTGTCATATCGTGTCGTGTTGTGTTATATGTAGTGCCGACGTAGGACAGTTTTTCCAATTTCATTGTACTACTGTACTATGTATGACTGTGCAATGACAATAAAGAGTTATCTTATCTTATCTTATCTTATTAAAGGGATGATAGATTTCAAATTTTAGTCAACAAGCTAGTTAAAAAGAATGCTAAATGTACACTGTTTGTTTCAAAGGCACACTTCTACCATCAGCTTCCTTTTCATAACCATCTGCAGCCCTGTCTCTTTTGTAGAGCAGAGTAGGATTTATTAAAGTGAATAATGTGACACAGTTAATGAGCTTTGATAGCTTCCTCCATTGTGAACTATTCTGCTTTTGGCCCTTTAAAGGTCAGTATTGTCAAGATATTTGGTATTGGCCTGTAGTGTTCATATAATTTAAAGTTGATTTTAAGAATTCAGATTTAGATTTACTTCCTGTGACTTGGTCCCTTTGAATGGATGGGATCATTGGCGTAGGTCTGATCTGATTCTGTTGTAATGTTGTTAGGACTGCTTTTAGTTTCAAGCTGTTAGTTTTATTTGACCTCTGCTGTGAATTTGTGTTCAGACATCTGCATCTTATTTTCCTTTATGATATTATTTCTATGTCAGTGAATGTAACCACAGTAGTATATTGAAACAGTTTCATGAGCTTATTGTTTCTTGTTGGAATTGTCCACATGTTCACCGTTGCAGTCCCTGTGCGCTTTGGCCTTTCGTCTACATGCAGACGCAGGATCTCGGACAGCTTTACTAATTCCAAGATGAAAATGTTGGAAATACCTTGGGTTAAGGCTTGTTGTGTACGTGTAGTACGAGTGGAGACTTTTCATCAGTGACACCTCGAGACACTACGAGACACTGTACCTTTTGCTGATTGGCAACTGAAAAGAAAGCTCCTCTGCTTCCTGTTTGCATGGGTTCATGCAAGCCCAGTGTAGGTAATGGTCATGCTATATGTTATATATAGAATAAAAATGTAATACGGTATATATAGCGATAGACAGCTGAAATATTGATGTTACCAGCTGCTGCGGGGAGAAGCAGAGAGGTGTTTTCAGACTTAGCCGCTATTGTGTGAACATGGCCTGAAAGGGAGAGAAAAACTGAAAAGCTATTTCTAACCAAATGTGGGTTTATTTATGTAATCAAATGAAAAAGGTAGAGACATTTTTTAAAGTAACATTTATTTACAGTCTTCCCCCCTCACTCTTTTTTTTAATACTGTGGTTTTAGCCTTGGCTCCTGCCTTGTTTTCATAAACAAAGTCTCTTTGGCCAGCTAGAAAAAACATAGGCCTGTTCAGTGCACTGAAAACAGGAATGACAAACACCATTAGCTGAAAAATTTCCATCTCATTGCAACTATGTTATTGTTTACTTTACCATACACGTCCTAATATGGTTACCTCCCTGTCAAAGCGGGCCAGAGCAAAGCCGAGGGGCCCTCGCAGGGAGATGCTTTCAGCTGCCACTTAGACAATAAGAAACAAATGTCACAGCTCGGCAAAATAGCCTGGCTTTCACAGTCTTACAGTACTTGGCCTTCGACGCTGCTTGGCTCAGGCTCCTGTGTGATATTTAACTACTCTGTAGTGTTAGATGCCCTCACAGTGTACCCCCACATCTCTTCGTCGCTGTGCCCTCTTTTCTCGCCTTCCTTTTGTCTTTCTTTATTTGTCTGTATCTCCCCATCGATCTCTGTCCCCGTCGCGGTGTTAGCTATGTGTGGGCTGACTGATGGGCCTCTGTTTGCTGTGTTAGGTTATTTATCGGGGTGGTGGGAGGGAGAAGGGGGTGCGGTGATGTGTTTGGAGCGGCTGTTGCCCTCCTCCCTGTGGCCGAGCGGAGGCCAGTTCAGCTGCAGGTCACGCCCTGGCCCGAAGCCGACGCCGCGTTTGAACTGGAAACGTCTTGGCGAGACTTAGAGGCTCTTTATGATACTTGGATGGAATCACAACCGCACAACCTCCAGAAAGCCTGGGATACTGCAGAGGAAATGTAGCGTTCTGGTGGCTGTGGCTTTTTTTACTCTAATTTTTTGTAGTTTGCTGAAATATGGGTTGTTGTAACTACCAGTTTAGTTGATTGTATTGCAGAAGTGCAAATTAATGCTGTTACAGATAGAAAAACCCAGGAAAACTGTCATTAAAATGGGAAAAAACACACGATACTCAAATTGGCATTCATCTGAGGTCGGCATTGAGGCTTTTTAGGTATTAGGGTCAGGTAACTTCACCACAGGTTAGTCTGGCAGTAGTTGGAAATGGGGTTCTTTCAGATGCATGGGCTTTCTTTTCCCCAGTTGGTAGAGGATGATGGCGGCCTCACCTCAATCCTAAAATCCTCACGTTTATGATATTTGCCCAGTATTATCTGTGCCTGTGGATGAATGGGAGGACAGAGCATGAGGAATGTAGAAGGTCAGACTGCGTGATTTACACAGTACAGAGCCATAGAATCCTTGGGAAAATACTTGGGCTCGGATCAAACAGACGTCATGTGATATGTTCTTAACACTGACCTTTAAAGTCATGCTTTTTACTGCTGCGCTCTGGTAACGGATGCACTAAATGTAAAGTAATTTCTGTGTGTTCACCTCAAAACACAAATGGATTTTTTCTTTTACTAATTATGGCGGTGTGAGGTTTGTTTGTTTTTTTAAGATTACACCTCAGAATAATACAACTTTAAACCACATCTTTTTCTTCCTAAAAAAATCTTTTGCATTGCATTTTTTTAATCTGATTTTCACAGTTGCTCTTATTGAATACCTAAATGAGTCACGGTGACCTTAAAACAACATGACACATACACAGAGGAAGATGCAAAGAATTTATCAAATCATTACCCACCAGTTCACATTTTTACCTGGCAATGAATGATTAATAGACCTTTTTTCACGTTTATTTTGAACCATAGTTAAGACTCACATCCTGCTCATTATTTCATCAGTATTTGTTCAGGCCTAACTATAATTTCCACTCCATTGCAGTTATATTTTCTTGATAAGCTAATGGCGCTGACCTTTTCTTTATTTTGTTTTTCATCTAAGGGAAAAAGACTATACCCTCTTTGACGTTAATGAACTTTGTGAAGAGGTTTGTTTACTGGCTTCAAGGTCAGTTTCTGAGAAAGGCACCGGGTTTTCTTGTAAACATATTTACAGCCAAAGATGTGTAAACATTGTAAATGCGTACATGTGCAGCAGGGGCAATGCTGGCATATTTTCCCCTTTTTTTTTTTCTTTCTTTGTTTTTTCATGACCTTTCCCCTGTGACACACGCATAAAGGCTATGTGTGCATAAGTGTTTATCTCTGGAAGCACTTTAAAGCAAAATGTGCACTAACAAAAAGCAGCAAACAAAAAAAGAAAAGAAAAAAAAATACTCTTAGAAAGCGTAATGATGTGCTTACTCACAATATAAAGCTGATAGAGGCGAGAAAAGGTAGAGTAGAGGCAGGCAGCATGGCTAACGCAGGACTGGTGAGGGTATTAAAATATGAATTAATGGAATGTTGCTCAGGCACATCTCTGGGTGTAGTGTAGTGTTAAAAAATAAAATTTATGTTGCCAGCTAGTAGCCGTGAAGGTGCATTTGGACTTAGTATCCTTTAATTAGAAGTGAGATATTAGCATTTCATAGGGCTTTATGCTGGGTGAGGGGATCGGCCGGCCACCGCGCCTTCATTAGCCAGCTTCTCTGTGTAATGAGTGCCGTCATTAGCTGATGGAGTGGATTTGCCCCAGCTCTACCTTGAAAGGCACATCTTTTACATACTTGCAAGGAATAAGGCCTTTTAATGGATTTCTTAATGAATAAAATAAGATGCCACTTCTTTAAAATTTGACGAGTATATTTCTGATAATGCACACCACTAGCTGCTGCCACTTTTTTGGTGCGTTATTAGCAGAGGTGGAAAAAGAAATGCTGTTGTTGGGGAAACAAAGGTAGTCGTTGGGCTTTTTATTGTGCAAAATTTGAAAAATGTCTATAATGTGTAGCTGATGAAAGTGCCAGATCATTAATATGCGTTTGAAATAAGGCGTATGTGATTTCTGTCAGGGTCTGAGGCTCTATGCTAACACTCGCCATGTTTGCAAGGTAAAGCGGCAGGACAGCTATTGGATAAAACCTGACTGCAAATTATATGTGCGGCTGTTGATGAAGCGTGTGCGCACGCTCAACAACAGTCAAGACAGTCAGAGGAGAGGTGTTTTTTTGCGATATGGAAGTCTCCCTAAGCCTTTGGCTGCGGCTCCACTCTCAGAATCAGCCGTGAAGTGATTAGTATTTTATTGATGAGCTCCTGAAGTGGCAAGTGTGGGAAATTGGATCTTTGATCTCCTGGAGTTTGGGAAATATATCCTGAGCGTGTGGAGCTCTCCAGGTAAAACACCCCCAGCCCCCACCCCCCACCCCAGCACCAGCAGCACTGTGATGCACACAGACGCACATGTATACATACGGGCATGTCGTTTGTGGGGGCTATTCCTCCCCTTCTCCAAAACACATATTTGTTTTGGATGTTTTCACTGAGAGTCTACACGGTGATTACAGATGTTCATTAACAAAATTGGGTATTTGTTTTAAACTTTAACCAATCACTTTGATATGCTAATTACAGTGTAATTTAATTTGAGCCCTGTAATGATGATGCTGTTATTATGGACATAAATGATGCAGTTAAGCTGAGAGTAATCTCATTTGCATACTGTACATGCCAGTAAATTAAGCCCTTTCCTGCGTTGCTTCAGCTTTAATTTTCCACTCCTTTTCACACAGCATCCCTCAGCCCCTGTGCCTAATAGCAAGCCGGCTTGTTTGATGTGGAGAGCCGCTTCCTCACAGTAAATCTAGTCACAATATGTTATACATAAAGGCTCTCATTATAACTCTAAGTGCCCTTTTAAGAAGTTGGTATTAATAAGCAGGCTGGCGTTTCATGCTTTGTAGTGATACACAAAAACAGTTTTGTCCCTCACCATAATCATCTTCAGGATTCTTTAATCTGCATCTGAGAAATAAAAGCTATCATGCTTGTAATAATGATGTGCCCAGGAATACTTAAAGAGCCCTAATCAGATTGTATATGTCCTCCACTATGTGCTGATCAGACATATCTTCAAATAGGTGATTTTATTTTGATATTCCTACTTTGAAAAAAAAAAAAGGAAAGATGAAGGGCGTTTGGATGTGTTTCTATCCTTGCATAAAAAACTAATTGACAAATATTGCCCTGTTGTATGTTTAGCACAAATAATTTGGATTCATTTCTTTGTACAAATGTTATTTGATGTCTGTATGAAAGAGCCACATTTGTGACAGAGGGACGCGGCCGGCCTTGATAAAAGCTCCTGTGTCTTCATTAGAGAAGCAGCACCTCATGGTGTCTGATTGTCTGATGTTTGCAGGGAGAAGGTAAACATGTTTGTCATACGGTGCTGTATTTATGCTGCTCAAACATGCGAGGTAGGCCGCGGTGAATGTTAAGGACTTTGGCTCGGCGCACGTCTGAACGTCTCAGTGAAACGTGCAGCCTCACAATGGTCTGAACTTGCCCTGCTTGCAAACAATAGTCCAGCTCCCCCTTTTTTTGCGTTTGGAAGGAGGGTTAGAAGGCTGTTTTATGGACTTCAACACTGACAACACAATTGCCCTTCACTGAGAATGCGCCTCCATTTTGTGCCATAAAGAATATTATTTTTCTGCCAGCCAATTTTCTCTGTTAGTCTCTAATTGGCTACATAAATCTCGGCCGTTGAGGGTGAGAAATGTTGCGGTGTCACACAGTGTAATCTTCACCCTTATTTACCAATTCATTAAGATTCATTGATGCAGGATCGGTGAGAGGAAATGACAACATAAATCAGGCCTCCAACATAATGACCCTAATCAGTTGGGAATTGCAGAAAATGTCATGATGAACTATGTCCTTGTATTAGTGCCACTGTACATTGTCATTGTGCTGCTTTATGAGTGGGACGCATCATCCTGACATGGGCTGTATTTAACAAAAAAGAGTTGTTAAAACCTGATTCTATTAAAAGGAAGAAATTCATGTAGGGTCTTCTGCTATTTAGCCGTTTGCCCTTTATCTTCAATTTAACTGCTTGATGGAGCTCCCTTCCTTTTTAACCCTTGCTGTCCTCTCTCTGGGAAGCCATAACATGCTTCTTAGGCTTAAATGACCCCTGTCGTGGCACGTTGAGGAAGAACGTCTCCATGAGGAGGAGTGGGGGGACTCAGTGGGTAAGGCCACACCCATAATAACGACAGCCAATCACACGTCAAAGAGCCGACTGCGTACGTTTCATGAACAGAGAACTTGGTCAATTTTAAGCAGCGGTTGAAGGAATGACAGTTGTGAGTAACTATTTAAACAAAATAGTCACTCCATTACCGTGCCATTATTTGTGTGTAAAGGTTAATGACTGTCTGGGAAATCAATAGCTTAACTTAATCTCTTTGTGAGTAACTCTAAACAAGAGAGGTTGGAGACATGCACCCGCTGTGCGTTTTTGTCTGCAGAGGAACATTTAACACCGTCAAGATTTTTTTAAATAGCAGGGGTTTGACCAGACTAGGGCTGCCACAAACGATTATTTTGATAGTCGACTAGTCACCGATTATTTATGCGATTAGTCGACTAATCAGATCATCATCCACTGGACATAAAACTACAGCTTATTGCACCAGCAGCATCTGCTCTTATATAACTATCATTAGCTTACAGCTTTAAGCTTTTAAGGTGCTAACTAAAAATAAAGACAAGATGATAGTTTATTCAATTTTAATGAAATTTGCAGATTGTTTCGGTAAAGTTTAATAAACTCCTTGCTATCTAAAATATAACAGGACACCGGAGTATATTCTCCAGCATCTCACACTTGTGATAATCAGCTGTCGTTTATTCAGCTGTGTAAAAACTATAACTTTAATCTCAGCCAAACCGATTTACTCAGGAACAAATAAAATACTAAAAAAAAAGCCAAACAATAACATTTTTAATTTATCTAAGTGACTCATATATATTTAACATGAGTCGCGAAAGACGGCGGTGGGTTTGAAAACAATTTGCCGGGAGTCCGGTGTTCTCACGGCGCTAGTGACCTAGCCCCCGGCTAGCTATCGAGCTAGTGGGTAACAGACGTCTCCGAAAACGTCGGAGCGCTTTTGAAAATATGTGGTGTCCTGATAAACTGAGCAGATATTTGAGGTTTACACAGCTACATTCTCGCCTGAAAATATGTTAAACGTTTATTTTGTGACCCAGAAAGAATAATAAGAGTAATATTAAAACTAACTAGCTACCGCCATTGTTGGAAACTAAGCTGGGCCGCGCTATGAATTCTGGGACACAGCTGCTTCTTCTTCTTCGGGGTTTAACGGCAGCTGGCATCCTTGTACATGCTGTGCTGCCATCTTCTGTTTCAGTCCGTTATTACACTCTTAAATCCTGCTATTATTCCTGCGTCTTTTGCGATCTTACAAAGCTTCAAACGACACGTCGACTATTAAATCAGTCGTCGACGATTTTGATAGTCGACGTAATCGTGACTAGTCGACAAATCGTGGCAGCCCTAGACCAGACCATGCTTTCTTCCACTTATCGTGCATGGTACTGAGAGTGGAAATGTAATAAATGGATGTAGCACAGCTGATGACTTACTCAGTGGTAATTAGCAGCTTACTTTGTCTTTAGAGCTGTGGTTTACCACAGGTCTGTGTTTGCGATTTCACAGAACTGCAAAGCTTTTACCAAAAAATGATTAAGCTCATGTTGTCAGACGACAAAGGAAGCGTGCACTTTGATGAGTTGACACCTGCCACTCCCAAAAGGCAGCAATGCTAATAATATTTTCCTTTCTTTGCATAGGCACACAATATTAATTAGACAAGTTCGTTAAGGCTAACCTCAGTTTTCCCAGGAAAATCTATGTGACACATTTGGGAGCAGCACATTGGGAGCAGCCCTTACATGGATTATAGTAAAAATGATTAAAAATGTATGACACACTTTAAGTAATGTTAAAACAATAAGTGCTTTTGCAACTCCCGTAGGACGCTGATAGATTCGTGTTTTTCTTTGGGTTTTTTTGTGTTTGACACATCTAATTGGTAAGACGAGCTTGAGGGCAGCAGTGCTTGCTTTTTGTTCCCCCTTCCATTGAGCCCGTGGTCAGAAAAAGCAGCCCCTCGTCTCCTGGTGTCTGTCCTCTCGCTGTAGTGTTAATGGGCATAAGCCACATGTGAGCGAGATTATCAAAGTCAAATGAAGGAGAGTCGCTGAGAAAATGTGTGGCGTACCACTCCTAAAAGAGGCTCCACATCCCAGAATTACTATTCCATTCATGCACAACCAGATTTAAACTCATTAGATTTCTCTATTTACTTAGTCTCCATCGGCCCTAGTTGCACTAAAAATATCATGGCCTGCCTTACTTTGGCACATTCCGTCATTGTCTCTGCACAGCAGGCCGTTGCACAGAGGTGTTTCTCACATGGCTCCATGCAAAGGAGACAAACGGCTTTGTGTGTTTTCTGAAATTGCGGATCTACTCAGCTTCGCTACTGGAATCTGCCTTTTTGCGCCCTGCTTGTTGTTAATTTATCTGCACTTGTAGCGTGTTAATACTCGGATGTTCGCGTGAATCATCCTAGTCACCTCTGCTTGTGGTGTAGTAATAGGTTTGGATCTAAACTTTCATGCTTGAGAATCCTATTGTAGTCATCCCGAGGTGATATAAATATGTGTTTTGATCATATTTTATGGCTTCCTCTCATGGGGCTAGCAGTTTTTTAGGGGGACTAAATTATATCAGTAGGGGAAGTGCAGGGGGAAAAGACACCAGGGGATCCTGGGTGAGGAAGCCTTGTTGGATGGCTTCATCTCAGCAGATGGCAAGTTGTTGTATGCATGAAAAATTAATGGTCAAGGTGATGTGCTGCTTGAAAGTCCCCGCTATACATTATCTACTGTGTATAATCACTTATTTGTGGGCAATTACATTTTTGATGTAGCAGGCAGACTAAGTCATAATCTTACTATTCAAGTCACACATAAATCAAGTAATCAAAACCAGGCGCTGTGATTTATGAAGGATAACATCTTTTCTTGCTCAGTTCCACCTAATTCCTTCTTTGTTGTTTTTCTCTCCATGCCCTGGTGTAGTGAGTGCCATCTCTGGGAGCCCTCAGACTTCCTTTGTTATTTCCACAAACCCGGTTACTGAATAATTGAATGAGGTAAATGTTTAACATGTTTTTACAAGTTCCTCGCTGTGCTGTTGTGAAGCGCCACTGTTTGTTGGGCCTGGAAGAAACACACGATTGCTTTGCTTGACAATGATGTGTTTCCATAGGAGACCACCCCCATGGCTGCCCACCCCGCCCGTCACCCCCATCTTGTTCTCATTCACGGTGGCTTGCGAGCAGCTGCAACACGCCAGCCTAATGCGTCTCGAAATGTCAGAAGAATGACTTTTTGTTTATCTTGACTTTTGCCTCGCTGTTTATTCTAGTCAAAGCTGCGTTTGCATCGACCTTGATTCCCTAAAGCCTCGCCCCTCCTTCTCCCCTCCTAGAACCTGTTTACACTCTGCCTGCCCCTAGTGTCACCTAGGAAATTGGCTGATCATTTCACCTGGTTAATATTAAATGGCTCCTGCAAGGAGATGTGTTTGTTCATAAACACAAACCCCTGCTCCTCGTGTTTACTGTAGCCATGGCAGCAATCACTTATTAAACAAACAGCTGCTTTGTTTGCTGGTGTCAGTGGCCTGCTTATACCCTGTACAAGGTCTGGGAAGAACTTCTGTGTCTCTTGTGGAGCAGAAATCTAGGATTTGCAATGGGGGTATTATTTGCAGAAGGGTGGGTGCAGCGTGTTTTACTTCTATATTGTCAGAGAGGTCTGGAGATATGCTTTGCTTATCTGTGACTTGGTTGAAGTGGCTGACAAGATTACACGGTTGTTTGGTCTGACTGTGAAGTCTCCTTTGGCAGAATGTCACCACGGCCGTTCGTTTCTCTCAGAAGAGGAGCGGCAACTGGATCCACCTTCAGGCTTTGTGACTGAGGTGGTTCTGCTGTGTGGAGATGATATGTATGAGGGAGTGGGAGTGCAGTTTGTAAAGCTTGTTGGAATTTAGCCCAATTTCTCCGTGTTGTGTTGTCCAGTGGAATATTTTCAAGAGATACTCAGAGTAGTTTGTTATCAGTGATGAGGGCTGCGATAATGGATTATTTAACATGCAGCTTGTGTTTGTCTTTCGACTTTTCCCTCACATCAGGAGCCAAAATACAGCAAAACACAAGCCTGTTCAGCAACCTTCAGAAGCATTCTGTTGTTGCACCTTTGGTGCACGCCGATGTGTTGTCTAGTCTGGCAACCAAGCTGAACCTAAACAGCTCTAAAGTGAACTTCTCCCTATTGTGTCCTCCTTTGTATGTCATTATCTCCCACCCAAGAAATGTTGTGCTTTTGTTGTGTGCTTCTGTAAACAACGTCTGTGTGAGAACTTGGCGAATCGAAGCAGGTGGCTGCCGAGGCTTTGCTGTCATGAGCATTAGAGAAAAACAGAACACGGAGAAGGGTCAGAGCACAGCTGCGCGGACCAGCCCTACCTTGAATCCACCGCTGACTCGTTTGAGCTGTTGAATTCCGGGCAGGCATGACAGGGGGACAGGCATTGGATTTCCATTGTGGTGATGAGCTCTGGCCCGCTGGCTGTTCTTAACCTTCAACCTGTCTGGTCAGGTGGGAGACCCATGTGACTCTTGTTTGTACTGTACTCCCTATGCCATTTGAAGCAGGGAAAACAAAACAAACTGTAAACAAACAGGAACTCTGACCTTTTTTTTATTATCCAGTGTTTGTTCCAAACACTTGTTTTATTTTGAAAGCAACTCCCCCCTAAAGACCAGGCAGGCATCTAATAATCAACAGCACAGCTAGTTCTCTTTGTACAAACTGTTGTTGCCTTGTTTTGATCTCCTGGAATTTCCATTATTTTCATTCTCTTTTGTTTTTTTAAACTTTTTTTCCAGCTCCGAAAAAACTGACATGCTCCATTAATAATAAGAGAGCTTTTCTTTTTCTTTTTTTCCCCTCACGTCTCCTTTTGTGTATTTTATTATGTTGAAATGTTTGTGTTTGGACCACGAATGCATATGTTCTTAAACCGAGTAACTACACCCCATTTAGCATGATGCTTGACCCATAATTACAGTTGAATTTGCACGTGGTGTATAAATGGAACAAATGGAAAAACTTGGAGCTTTTCGAGTCATCGTCATCATCATCGCAGACACACACACACACACACACACACACACACACACACACACACACACACACAAGGCTTTCCCCAGAGCAAAGTGAAAATAAATACATAGATAAACAAACTCAGGGCCGAGTCACGTGGCCAAGTTGCCCGGGCCTCAGCTGATGATGATGGTGTCCGTGCCTCAGTGCTTCACAGATTAACATTGTTATCAGCACAACTCTCTAATAAGGCTCTTTCCTATCTGCTTGATATTTATGATGGATAATGCCCATTTTCCATTTTCTTTTTTCCCTCCAATTTTTTCACTCATGATATTGCAGCTTTGAATTATTCTGTGCTAAAATTAATGAGAAACTAGATTTATGGGTTTCATTTGTTTGTCAATTCGAAAATTAATTGGGTGTTAATTTTAGCCATCCCCTCATCAGTGCCGGTCGCAAGCATGCGCGCATTACTTTGCATTCATTGTAGCCTTCCTCTCCTTTATTGTGGGTCACTAGTTTTGCATACATTAAAATAGCCCCGCGGCTCATTCTCTTGATTACTTTTGGAGATGCTGTGCATTTGGAAATTTACGCCTTTCCGTTACAATTATGAAAATTTTTGCATGGAATGACAGTGCATGTATAATAGCCATTACCCCCCCCCCCCCCCCCCCCCCCTCCCCCCCTTATGTAGCTTTAGAGAGGGAAAAAAAAAGAAAAAGACAGCTCTTTTTTTCCCGCAAGTGGAAAATATCTTTTATTTGAAAAATAAGTGGGGGTGAATAACGTCAGCACATGGTTTATTTCAAATGGCATTTAATTTCGCCTGAGAATGTGTGTTTCTAATTGGTGTCTCAGAAGGGGAGTTGGTGCAGGCAGGGGCCTGTAGATGGAGTTGTGGCTGGCTGGGTCCCATCCCACAGTATTCCTCTTGCTCACTCCTTGTTTAGAAAATCCCATTATGGAGGGAGGCTGTGCCAGACTGGAAGGGTGAGCCGGGTCAACATCTGTCTGGAGGGAGAGGGGGGCCAGCTCAAGCTCCAGCCCAAAGAACAGGCCCTGTAGGCCGGGCCCAAGCTGCTCAGACAGGCCCCTGAGTGTGGGGGCGTTGTGACACACAACTGAACCGGCACAGGCCACAGTGTCAGATGACTCATTCAGTCATGCTTCTTGCGAGGAGGGCTGAGAGGAAATGTAAACTATAATGCTCTTTGGAGTTTGCTTTGTGTTCTGGTACAGTTTTAGCTCCTCTTAGCCCCAAACTGCTGCTGATGATAGTGAGCTACGAGCCTGTCCCTAAAAAAAACTGATTTTGAAAGCGCAGTTCTCCTCACACCACTGTTTATTTTTTTAAATAATCCCATTTCTAGATTATTATCTCACCTCTGCTCTGTAAATATTCTTTTGTGACAAGTTGTCAACCCCAATTTCCTGTCTGTCAGCCTGAGTGTGTGTCCCCTTGGGTGTGTGTCTGCATCTTGTTTAGATGGGATCTCTGGAGACGCTGTGCATGTGTACCTGAGCACATATAAACTCAGACTGGCCTTCCTATTACATGCGTTAAATGCAACACCATAAATCTGCATTTAGTTCCACTTTCACATTCTTTCATGATGAGGCCCAGTGTTTTAAAGGCATTTATTCTGCTTCATATAAATAATTAATCAGCCAAGTTAATTTGCTTCTGCCTGACTTGGTCAGCTTCATTAACTGCCCTGGAATTGGGGGGATAGATGCATTGCAGCAATGAAGCCTGTGACCAGCACACAATAGCTGTAAATCATTCCACTGATTTGAGGAATTCAGGCACAGATATGCACCAGTGTCACTGGCACTTATCCCCAGAGAGACAGAGGGGGTGTGCTGGGATAGATGGCATGTCTGTCTGGCTTTTGTGTATCCAAAAACAAAACTGAGGACATATCTTGTAAGCAAATAGCTGTGTATTCACTGATTGCTGCTGCCATAATTTTACATAAAGCGTGCAGTGGTGCTTAAAACGACTGCCAGTGTTTGTATTTTACCCTTTTCAGTTAGATTAAGTTATGAAAGTCAACATTTTTTTCCAATGCAAAAGGATTTATTTATATTCAGACCTGTGTTTTGGTGTTAATTGAGCACCCCTCAAGGATTTGACTGTTTTCGTTCAGCCTCAGATTGGATGTTTCTCATGGAGATCCTTTGGCAGGCCTCACACAGTCGCTCTGTTTCCCATTAAAAAGCCATTCTGCCGTGGTTCTTCAGGGAGCCATGCAAGTAAATATATCCATTTCCATAGAAAGTGTTTTGTTTTGGAGGTCCAGTGTTTTCTTGGGCTCCTCTGCTCTCACTCAACGCAGGTTGGGTTCCTCTACATGTGTGCCGAACCCCAACCCCTCCACCATGCCCCCCCCAGCGCTCTCCATATACCCTATACTGAAGGATACAAACAAAACCCACTTGCTTTTCTCCTGCCCGGTATGGACTTGTCATCTGTAAAGGATCTGCACTGGAAAAGACAAAACAAAGGAGCTGTTCATTACTGTGTTTAGAGGCAGCCTGTGAATGCGTGTGTGTGTGTTTGCCTCATTGCATATGCTACACGCAAACAAACAAGACACGGGGAAGCACAAACCAACAGGGAAACCTGCAACAAAAGTGAAATTGTGTGGGAAGAATATGACAGATGTTTATAGTTTGGCCCACAGTTAAAATGCGACCTCATTGCAGTGTGTTTTAACAGCTGCTTCTCTCTGTCTCTGTCCCTGTTTTCTCTTCTTCTGCGCCTTCTCTCAGGTTTTTAAGTCATGATGCAAGAATCTGGGACGGAGGCGACGAGCAACGGCCCAGCCAATGAGAATGGAGGAGCGAGCGTGGAGGGAGTACCCAGAGAGGGGCGACCAAAAAGTGCCGCGCCGTCAGTGGAAGTGACTGCAGCAGATTTCCTGCATCTCCAGCAGCACCAGGTAGACCATTCACACCTGTCTTCACTTTATTAAGCCATGTCAACAGCAGGCCGATCCGCCTCTTAAAGTGCCTCTTAATATTTAATTCCTCCTCAAAGTACATCTAGTTCATAAACACATTATTATTATTATTTATGTATACTGAGGCCCTTTTTGAATATTTAAAAGACGAGGAGTGCTCTTTCTGTGTGATTGTTTGGTTGCAAACGTGTTTATCGTAGCATGCAGCATCTGCATTTCCATCAAATATTTATTATGATGTTCTGACATATTTTAAGTATGTAGGTGCCACAGGATTTTGTAGACAGTTAAGGAACTGTGACATCCAATTGGATGACAGCGTTTTCCTCCGGCTCATTGTAAACACACCTCACACTCACAACTAATGCCACACTCTGCTGTACTAACCAATGAGGTGAGGAGACAGACGCCGGCGTTATCGTCAGTGAAGCCGAAACATTTTCACCATCTCAGACTTGAGGCAAACAGACAAGCTCTTTCTGTTGGTGTCAGCGTTATGTGTGGCACACGACACTGCGTTTAAAGAAACAACACTGAAAAGATCAGTGTGTCTTCTACTATCTTGGTCTTTGCGACAGCACAACTAGGGTTGTTGTCAGGAGCTGTTTGGTGATGATGCACGGCTCTGTGCCGCTGTCTGTTGTCACAGCGCATCCATCAGCATTTTTACAGGGAGGCAAACAAAGCTGTAGCATGGAACAAGAGGGAAATGGCATTGTAACACATAGAGCTGAGCAATAACTCAGTATTATCATTTATCATCTTTGAACACAATCATCACGGTGTTCTGATGCTGTGATATTTGGCTACTGATGAACAGTTCTGTTTTTCGGAAATGATGGGAACATTTTGATAATAGGACAAAATAGCTTAGCCGTTTAAAGAGTCATTGCTTGGCATTTTAGGTGACGTTTAGACATAACATAAATTTTATTGTGAAATTTCAGATGTGTAGCTCAGGTTTCACTTCAGCAGTAAGATGACCAGGGCTTTTGCCAGGAACTTTGTAACACCAGCTATATGCACTTATAGCACTTTCCCCTCGCTATAATGCTAATTGCTGATCATGTGCTAGCACAGGCAGAACAGCAGGGGTACCAGTCTGTAGCTCTGCACACAGGAGAACAGAGATACTGGAGGATTTATTTCCCAGTACCACCGCGAAAGGGGAACTACCATGTATTGATATATCAGAAGGGATGTTTTAATCCATGTAAGCATTGAACAGGTCAAATTAAATGAAGTCATAACGTTTGCATGATTCTTTACTACAAATTTTAACTTGTTTAGCATTTATTTATCTGTAAAATCAGGAACAATAAGTCACTAATTTTACAGGAGCTTTTGGGCTTTGGACTGGCACAACCCTGTAAGGTCACTATTTGTCAGTAGTCATGTTTTTGAATTGTTTAAAAAAAAGTTTGTTTTTTCCCTTTTTATTGTCGAGTATGGGTGTATGTAAATATAATTAATTGGTCAAACATACACTCAAAGCAAAACAATGCTTTAGGTGTCGTCATCTTAGAAGTGTGGTGCTTGTTTTGGTGCAAGATGCCCCTGTTAATTCCATTTCCTCTTTGTAAGTGGCAGAAGTGGTGTTGATTGTTCAGTAAGTACAAAGGATGAGTCAGTGTGTGTTCTGATTCTCAGCCTTAGTCTGTGAAGCCTTTAGGCCTCTCCAGATCATCCCCACTACCCCAGCTAGACCCCAGGCCCCACCTCCCACCCATCTTTTTTCCAGCTCCGAACGAGCATGTCGTCAGTGAGAAAATCACAGCCATACTGAATTCATTACTGCAGTAGTCACACAAAACCATGGATAAAATTTCAATAACTGCAGGCCACAGTTGAGTAAACAGTTGCAGTGAAACTTAATTCCTGTTGACTTTTCCTTCATTCTTTGCCAGGGGCACATTCTGATTCGCTCTGCAAAGACAACAGGGTTACAACTTTGATAAATGCGAGGCAGGGGAGAGGGAGAGAACGGGCGAGAAAAATGTCATGGATGTGCACTTGACACCAACAAGGGATGGAAATAAAGCCTTCCCACTAGAATAGAGCCAGTCGTCCAAGCATGCTCCCTGTTTTCAAGTCGTCCAAAAAGAACTATTGCTCTCCAGCATCTGCCCTGGCATTTAAAGAAAGGAGAAACCAGCAACTCTCTCCATCCTGCTTCCATATATTGCGGAAACATTCTCTCTACTGTAGCAAATGTGGAAATAATTCCTGGTTCATGCCGTTTGAACAAATCCAGTGGTTAATTTGTGTGGCCCGCATGCAGGGAGGTGTATTAATTGTTGCCTGTGATAAATGACGCGCGGATGGGAACGAAGGACGAGATGTCTCACTCTCAGCTCCTGGCACTGGACTTTGATAGGCTACTTACCATGGTAGTGTTACTGGCAAGACAGGCAGGCAGTCTTTTTATTCTCCCATTAGCCTAGCCGAGGATTTTCCCTCACGCACCATGAACCATGTTAATTGTCCCCGGGGCATTACGATCTTCACTCAGTTACTCGATAACTTTTTACTTTTGTGACATTTCACAGTCGTTCTTTTAAGTTTTATTTGTGGCTTGCACTAATATGCCTCTAACTGACACACTGAGAGTTTTTTTTCCTGCGCTCTTTGTTCTCCACAACACATGCAAGGTGCCATTACCCCTTTAGGTGACGCAAAAATCAATCTAAAATGTTTTCAGACTCAAAGTGCAAATGTCTGAGAGTCCCTCGAGTGAGCCGGAACAACAAACCTGGCAGTGGCATATCATTTATTCTTATTAGGGAACATAACTATGAAAGACAGTCCTCATTAATAAAGATGGGGGATGAAATAATTGTAATCTGTTTGATCATCTTGATTCTGACAGGGGAATTCATCTTGTTGACTAGTCAGATTTGGGGGAAGTGGACCATAAGCTTGAATTAAGCATGTCTATTAGTAAGTCAAATATTTTTTTAGGGTGAAAAAGGTGTTGCATTTCTTCTCTTTTTTCCCCAAGATGCTGTTGAAATTCAGCAGATTTCTCTATAGGAGGAACTCAATGTCCTGTCTGTTGTGTTGTAATAGTTAGACAACTGGGTGCCCTTGTAAACATTTGTTGTGCATCTTGTTGCTGTGCTCGTTGTGTTCACTGTTACCCATGTATTATTAATAAATGTCTCTATTATAGCATGTGCAGTTTTTTTCTTTTCATAGCACACGTGTCTGCACCCCTGAACCACACTGTTTATTTGCTTTCTGTTTTTGTTTGTGTTGCAGAAGTTGTGGTTTTAACGTTATCCACATGAGGAAGTGAAGATACTGCAGGGGCGAAAATAAAACAAAAGCAATAGTATGAAAAAGTTTTGCAATAACCTGTTATGTGATTTGTGATTTAAATGATTTTGCAACAGGAAACGGTGTTGTGCAGCTGTAGTTGTCACATAAATGCACGGTGACAGTAATATTCTCAAGGACACCCTGTTAGCTCTAGAGCTGCTGTCTTCACGATATTCACATTTCCTGTGATGTGTGGTCATTTTCAGCAAAGCATCTTACCTGTTTAAACACACGAGTTACTCTTTCGCTCTAAATTTGGTTCGTGTGATGCAACTGTAGAGCATTAAATATTAATATCCTGTCCTTTACAAGAGTCCTTTTAATAAACTTAGGCTGGTGTTCACACGAGAGAAAATACCTAAAACAATTATTAATAACTGCTTTTCTTTTATTGCATGCACATCCATCTAACATACCCTGTCCAACAAGTGCTTTTAAAGATTTTCTACATATTGAAAGATAAGACCGGCTAGCTACTTCTTTCGTTTTCCTCCTCTCTGCCTGTGTGGTTGAGGTGTCTTTCGTGAGGTTGACGGCCATAACAGTGGCCACAGAAAGAGCTGAGTGGGCACACATCCTCTGCTTGCATAATTCAAATCATACACTGTCCCTTGTGGGGGCTTGTGAAGGTGGAACTGCAAATCTTAACTGTTCTCTGATGGCCAAGTGATCCATGATTAGCCTTGCTCTCCCAGTACGCACACACAGACGTGAATAGTATATATATGCTCACGTAGAATGGAGTTGCAAAGGTCAGGCCTTTAAGTGTAGGACCTGCTGGTTTTGGGCGTCCAGTCCACATTATGGGCTAGTGGTCAGACTGAGAGAGTTAACAGCACCAGGTCAGAGAGGAGACCAGAGAGCATTTTCTGCCTCAGATCTCTGCTAATCGCATGCACTCTGCAGCAGAGCTGAGGGCAAAGAGAGAGCGTGCTATGCCCAGATTGAAATACATACACTGTTACACAAGAAGAACGCACCCTTATCGCTGCGCCTTTGAATTGAATTCCTGCCAGTATTTCTGTATTTGCTCTACAGCAGAATAAGATAGACGTGTGCAGTGCAATGCTGAATATTTCACATGAATGACAAAGCCGTCCTCTCTGTGTGTGTGTGTGTGCTTTTTGACCAATCGCTTCGCTGCAGTATAGTGGCTTCGTGGTGTAGCGGTTTGTGCATCACACTGAAAGGACACTCCAGCATCTCTAGCAGCTCTCACGTATCTTCATGTATACTGTTCATACTGTCACAGGAGGCCAAGCAAAGGCTCGGGCTTATTGGAAAATCTGGCAGAGAGGATAACATCAGTGTTATGACACTGCATATTGCCCTAAATTGCTTATTGGTAAAATGATAGTGCTCGTCCAATTTGAATAATTTTATGGAATCCCTCACAGAACAGTTTAATTATGTTATCACACAACTGGCAACATCTGTCTTTATACCACAGCACATGACAGTTTTATTACAGGCTGAATTTCTTTGCTGGTTCTGGCAATTGATGTGTGATCTGATTAATAATCACACAGATGGAGGTGAAAATTGAACAGCAAAGCGTTGCTATGTGGAAAAAAAGGGGGAAATAATTATTAAAGGAAAAAAAGCAAACTCTCTGTCTCTGAAAATATCCTGACCATTTTTACAAACGCTCGCACCCTCAGTGGAAGCATCTCTTTTTTTTAAACGCTTTTACACACATTTATAAATCTGAAAACAAAATGTGTTTAGTCTAGGTGCAACTTTTCATATCCTCTTGTCACCCAGGTTTTGTTAGTGAGCTTTCAAGAGGTAAACCACCCAGCACCTCATTTTTGGCTTGTGGATGCTTTCCAAAGCAGCCTATGAACTCATCCATTTTGTTGAGTCTACCTCCAGCTGCTGCTGTCCGACTGACAAGAGATGAAGCGCAGGTTACATGTGTGCTGAAACCCAGAGTTTAAAATAGTTGACTGTTGCTTGGGTCGACATCCTGTTTACACACCCTGCCTATGTGGGCAGCAGGAGGGGGATTACAGGAGTTGTTTGACATTGTGGTAATCAGAATGGCCACACTTAGAAGCGCACACATTCAAACACACTCACTCGTCTTTCCCTGTAGCTCAGAGGTTTGAGGTTGTTTTTTTTTCTTTTTACACCCACATAAAATAAAACATGTTAATGGAGCCATGTCAAAAGTTGATTCATGGTAAATAATTACATTTTCACAAAGTTTTTTTTGCATATGTTGGACCTTTAAAATTGCTATTAGAAAAGAAAAAGACAAAGAATTAAAAATATATATATAAACTTAAAAAAATAAATGACATACACTGAAAAAAATGTTACTTTGAATCAAATTACTCTAATGTGTTACAATTAAATGTATTAGTTTTACTCAGACTATAATTCTGATTTAATAAAAACTGTAACTGTGTATTTAAAATAAGCCAAAAATATTTATTTTTCCAGAATCATAAATGTACATTGAAACAAACTAAAAAGATCATTTTCTGAGTACATTTGTTCTGTGGACTCTTCAGACACTGTAATTTTGTTACATGCAATTTTATTAAGTTCTTTCACATTTTTAGTCAGTCTAATAAAATAGAGTTTCTACTGATACATAATTAAAAATTGGTTTCTTATGTCCTTGTTCAAAATGTTACTTATTTTTATTTTTACTCCACAGAATTCACTATAAAACAAAAGCGAGAGCTGATTTCTCTAAAGTAAAACCAAGGTTTTGTCACAATCAACTTGCTAGAAATACAAATAAATTCTTCTTTGAAGGACCAGATTTATTATGGTATGTTTAAAAAAAAAAAAAATTTATGTGCAAAAAAAAAATACAATAAAAATTACAAAATAAAGCAATGAAGACTTCAGTTCTATTTACACAACAGCTGATAAAGAGAAAGAAAAACAAAAAACAAAAACAGACCAGATGAAATGAAGCAAAACTGATTTCCCTACGCAGCCTCCACCCACCCTCACCAAACCCCTCTTTTTAAAACCTTTTCACCTTTAAAACATGAGATAGGTAATGCAACAGCCATTAACATTAACAATGTTTCTAACACTGTGCAAACAGTGGCTACTTAAATAAAATGAATATGACAGACAGAAAAATCAGATACTGTGGTTCTAATTTCTAAGTTCTCTCATATTAAAGTCTGTTCCTTCCCAATACAATCTAACAGAAATTCCTTACACTTCCCTGGAGTGCATCTGAATACAAATGAGCTATAAAAGACAAACAAAAAAACACAGAGTCCACTTGTCTCTTTGGCTGATCTGATGCTTAGAGCTTGACACTGACACTACAGACTACAGCCTTTTTGTTGATTTTTTTCCCATGGTAAGTGATTTTTAATTTAGTTAACGTGAAATAAACACCTTCAACCCAGAAATCCCAGTTTTCTGTTGCAACAATGTAAAGCTTCAGTTCAACTAAATGACACAGAAGCTTCACTTTTCTCAGTGTAGACAAGAGAACCAGTTTCTCTTATCACTGGTATTCTTATACATTTAGTAATTTAATGGTGAAGATATTCATCCATGCCATAAAAAGAAAGCCTTTTTATACTTTTCCAGATTTTATAGGTAAGAGCTGGTGTTAGTACAGGCTGTTTTCTAAACATTTTTCCTATAATTCATCAGGTTTTGTGTTTGCATCTGTACAAGGAAGACAGGGTTGGGATTAATTAATCAGCAAACCTCTCTAAACTGAATGACCAAATAGGTTTCTTTTTTATAACATGTTAGCAAGATAATGTTGAAAGTGTCTGATTCAGAAGTGTCAGCGGTGTTACTGACAAGCTGGATGTAAACCCGGGTTTTGGACTAAACAGATGGCCGAATAGTATCACGATCCTAACCAGATTTATGATATTAATTGGGTGCATCCTCAGTCTTTAGTTGAAACACACTGTTTGTCCTAGTGGAAAAATTGTGGAATGTTGTCAAGGAAGTGTGGACGTACAAATGCCTCCCATGTAAATGATGCAAGTGTATGCTGGTATCATTAGGAAGAGTGAAGTGGCTCTCATTGTGTGGTGCCCGGATCATCTTTGATGGCCATGGTGTGCGTGTTTGTGCTGAAGTGGGCAACTCTAAACTTTGAGCAGGTGTCTGAAGCAGCTGGCTGGAGGCAGACAGGGAAACACGTCTGCATAGGTTCAGTATTAAATGGCTTAGAGAGAGAGAGAGGCCTCGGCTAGCCAGAGGACTAATGCATCCTCAATGTTTTATTTAAAGTAGTGCCAGCAACAGCTTCTGAATGCTCCACATCAACATGCACACACAAATCATTGCACACGGAAACACGTGCACACACACACACACACATTCAGGCAAACAGAGTAATTTAGCACTGTTTAGCTGAACAACTTGTGTGTTTAGTGTTGTAAATAAGTAACCGTTTTAACAGGGCCTCAGGAGGCTGTGGTTGGGAAAGTACACGCTCAGACATGACTAGCTTTAATGGCCATTGTCAAAACACAGTTTAAACAAAACCCTTTCTTCACCCGATTGCAATGTTTACATTTAGTTGAATAATAATCCCGTTTTAAGGAGATGCTGTTCTTTAAGGATATCCAATCTGACCCAATTTATTAGGGATAGACTTAAGGATGCACAATTCCTCATGGGAAAACATTCAAGCGCAGTGCCTATTCATTTTTAATGAGAGCACTACTTTAAAAACTTCATAGAATTAATATGTATCAGTGAAGTCTTTCCTGTGCAGAAAACTTCAGGGTAATTAATATTCATAGCCTGTGCTTGTTAACACCCCCAATGCTTGTGCAATGTAGATCCAATTAACATAGAATGGACCCTAAGGATTTGGGCAGATAAGGGTTAAATGAGCTATTGAAATTGAAACCGGGACTCTCCCCTTTTAAAACACTTATTTGTTCCAATAATCCTTGTTGCAGATTAAGGCATTTTTGGGTGTGCAAAAGATGTCTCTACAAAGGTAGAGTTGCCTCAGATAGAGTCTGTATGTGCATGAAAAATATTGATGCACGTGCATGTATGGATGCATGTTTAAGTGCATGTGCATGTGGAGGTGTGTGCACGACACTTGCAAGCACGTGCACTTGCTTGTATACATGTATGCATAGGGGGCATCCCCTTACACAGCCGGGCTAATGTGAAAAGCCTGTAGTGAGCCTGACTTTTATATCTTATTCATAATCTCTTGGCACAGTGCGGGTAATAGACAGCAGTGTTCACCCTTGGCATCTGGCTTCAAGTCCTGGTTATGCTGGGTGACAGAGGAGGAAGTCCTAGAGTTCTAACAGTAGCTAGGTGATTGCACAGTAGCAAAATGCCACCTGCTGCCATTTGTTGGCACACAGACTGCAGATATTGCTCCCTGGAGTACCCTGAAACAACTGTGCTTCCCAAGGACTCAGTATTTAAGACCAAGTCTAAGCTAAATGATAGGAGGTAAGAAGGATATTCATAGCTTAAAAAGAAGTGAGCGCAGAGACCGTTCATTACGTTAACCTCTTAAAGTTTTGCTTTATTTTCACCAAAGTTAATATGACGACCTGAAAAAATCATGCTAGGGAAAAATTATCAGTGAAGCAGAACGAGCACAGATGTGTTTACATTGAGGAAAAGAAACTCAACTACAACTATAATCTGCTTTTAACTACATGAAGTTAAGCTAGGAGATTTGTTTCTTTTAACTGGACAAGATATTTTGGCTTTAAATCTGTAGCGTGGTTTGGGACCCAGAACCCTAATGATGACATGATCAAGGTTGATTCGTCAGATGTTTGGAACGTTGCCGTCAGAGCCACGATCCAACTGTTTTCACAGGTTGTGATATAGTCATCATGACAAGAAGACTGACCTTTATAATAGATAGATAGATAGATAGATAGATAGATAGATAGATAGATAGATAGATAGATAGATAGATAGATAGATGGATGGATGGATGTAACCTTTCAGTCAGTACAGCACCAGTGCACAGTGTATACTCCTTGTTTCTGTTATATGTTAAAAAAGTTGACAGCCATGTTTTTTGCACGGAGGGTAAAATATGATAAACTACCAGTTCTGATGATCAAATGAGCCTTCATTGAAGCAAATATCTATGGACAGCCACACCATGCATAGGTCTCTTGGAGTAAATTTGATTGTTTGACATGTATTCACCCATCAAAGTGTGTATGAGTGATTAATAACAACCCCCTGTGCACGTTCAGCGGTGACATGGCCTCTATTTGAGAGAAAAATGGTACAGGCCGGTATTCAGTGGTGAATAGCTGTGTACCATTTAGAGAATGAAATGGCATGATGGGATGTCTTGTCATAAATAAAAGTGATGGCACCTCGGCATCCTGTGAATGACATGTGCCATAAATACTTAGCCAGGCCAGAGACAATGGTTCAAATAAATCCTCGCACAGACCTTTTCTCTCTATAAAGAAAGATATATATTATTTAAGTGAACTATGAAAACAAATGTTTTTTCCCTCCCTAGCTGGTGACAGAGAGACCTCCAGGACAATGGGTGCTGCACCCTCTCTGTGGTCTCTGATACGCTGTTGTTATTTGCTTGTTTACAATCTTTGACATGATGTAATGGGATGGCTGTGAAAGTACTAGCCAGTAAATGGCACAGAAAATAAGACAGTCCTTTATGTCTCCCTCCTCTGCTTTTTTTCTTTGCTCCCTCCCTTTCCCCCCCCCTTGTTTTTCCCTGCAAACGGGAAATATGTTCTGCATTTGACTGAAGGAACATGAGCCTTGAATATAAGTGACTGTTTTTTGCATTAGGTACTCCCTGGAGGTAGGGGGGGGGAAATATCATGTCCCTGCGTGAAATGTGAATGTGAAATCTAGCAGAAAGAAATATTTATGACCATTTTCTGCTTGATTAGAGCTGGATGACATGCCTTGGGAGACAGTGAGTGGACAAAAGGCAGCAGCACTGCTTCTGGGCAGATGTTAAAGAAAGAGTTGTTTAAGGAGGACACCGTTCTGTCCGTGGACTGTCTGTGGGTGGGATGGGGGGTTTCGGTTGAAGCATGGCAGGGGAAATTGAGTAAGGCCAACAGGAGCGTACTGAGAAGCCCATGATCCATCACGGGTCTTGTTCTCACTGACACGAGGAACACAAGTAATTTCTCTCAGATGGCCAAGCTAAGTGTAAAACCTAAAACAATAGTGTAACTGTGGTTCATTGAGAAACAGAACTAAACACGAGCATGATTTAGATGGCTTGGCACCCATGCACGCTTTAATGTGTCAGTTACACATTTAACTCCTGGCAACAATTTATTAATCCATTTAGGTGAGCTGGGATTTAGTCCAAGGCACACTCAACTGTTTGACATTACTGCCGTGTTAGACAGACATGTGAGTTTGGTTTTACTGCTACTGTCCAATTCTTTAAATCAGAATGCCTGAAACTAGTAACCTTTACTCAGGTCTCACTGCATGTTGTGCACTAAAACTCTGATCTGGATTCTGTACTCTTAAACACCGAAGCTGTTTTAATTCACGGATTCACATGTAAAACCCCCCTGTTATTTAAAAATATGTATTTTTAACCAGGTTAACTTGTAACATTGACATATTTGGAAGTCTTGATCAAAACTGCACTTCTTTTCATTTAAAGTAAATAAAAATCTATTTAGCCACTAGGGCTGTGCGATATGACCAAAATCTCATATCCCGATATAAGACATCTATCGTCCCGATAACGATATAAATCACAAAAATTTAACATTTTCTGTAAATTCTGTGAATCTCGGGCAGCTCGACTTGCGGGAAGTGTTTCCAGCTGCGCGTCATGTAGCTGGAGTCGAGTGTTTTAACAGATGCATGAAACGATACATTTTTAGACATAAGTTGTAACGGCCGCCGTTTTCTTTGTGAGTATTTATTACACATGGTGCTGTGGGTAAAAGCCTGTTCTAACATTTGAGTCTAAGGTTTATTTTTTAGCACCTGGCGGCTCTTTTTTACTTCTCATCCGTAAATAGTCTGCTCTTTCACGTGATTCAGTTTATTTTGAAAAGTCTCAACAGGATCTTGAGCTTTATTGTGAAAGGTTTATGTGGAACATAAACAAGCGGACACGCGATGCTGTTACCGTCGCTGTTGCTAACGACAACGCATAAAAACAGGCGCTTGTCCGTCTGTAGTGTGGTTATATTAAATATAAGAGAAAGAGAGAACTTTAAGAAATTAATATAGTCACTACAGTGACCATCAGAACGATGAAAAAATATTGCTGTAAATAGTTTATTTTGCGACACCACGAAACAAATGATAGCGTAAAATGAAACGATAGACGTTTTTATATCGTCATCCGATATATATCATTATATCGAACAGCCCTACTAGCCACTGATGGAGCCCCCACAAGTTCCATTTGTTTCATCTGTAAATATCAAAAACAACCACTCACAAAATAAAAAGATGTATTTGGGAGAATTTTAAAGAGGACCTTCTTCACCAAGGGTCACATGGCCTGACAGGCTTCCAGCATGTTGTTTGATGCAGTTGGTTACGGCGCTTTTGTAGATCATATGTCAGTTGTTACTCCAAACAGAAATAAGAGATATTTTTTAAATCGCATGTGTGCTGTAGTTGATTTGAAATTTAAACACACAGTGAAAGGACTGTACATCAAAAGCAGTCTTTTATGGGAAACCTTAGGCAGTAGTGAAATTTTAGCTATCGGTATTTTGCATATTACATTATTTTATTCTGTTTGTTCCTTTTCAAAAGCTAAAGTGCCACTTAAAAACTTTGTATTGTGTGGGAATATATCAAATAATGTGGTTTTGTCTGCACAGTGGCATATTTTATATTCAGTACATTATATTAGCATGCAAGATCTCAAGATCTTACAGCAAGATTTCTGGCTATTTTGTTAAATATAAAAAAACCTCAGTGCTCCTCCTTTATGACACTTTAAGTAGTTTGATTGTGTGTTAGCATGTGTCATCAAACAAAAGGTGGCCAATATATGACACAACTTCCTGGGTGATAAAGGCTGACAGAGTTGTGTAATGTTTTTGGTAATTACCCCACACACTCAGTATTTCTGTTCCAGGAAAGAGAGAGAAGCATTTCTGTTTGGCAGCGCATCAGGACAAGTGCCAACATATAAATAATCAGTTAATTACAGTATTGACGCAATTGTCTTGGTTGCACAAGCAACTCATCTCTGGCAGCATATTGATTGTGTTTAGATGAAGCCCGTGACAGGGGAGATGCTTCCCCCTCTTAAAGCCATTTCCAATGGATCACAGAAGTACAAAATTGAGAGTATGATTAATTTTTCAATTTCTCTCTGCGGATATCTAATAATTGTGCCCATAGATAGCCAAGGGCTCTTATTAAACATTAACATGCAAAAGAAAAGTTAGAATCAGAAAGATGGTATTTTGGATTGAATAATGTAAAATATCTGTAGGGCAACAGAGAAAGAAGCAAACTATTCCAGGTTTATTCTTCAAATGTTTTCCACCACTGCAATGCCTCCTCCTAATTACTGAGCTCTTATCTGCACACTCGACACTATATTTATTTTTTCCTCATTGCTAAATGCAAATTTCTTTAACCTTTTAATAACATGTACATGTCAGTAATTTTTAAAAGCTATCATTAGAAATGTCATTTGGACTCGGCTAGGATTGTGTTTTTAATTGGTATGTAACTCCACTGGACAGACAAGTTTTTATTTTTAATTCAAGTTTCTGATAATTAATGCAAGACTTTCCCCAACATATTAAATGTTTGGCTCTTTGATCTGCTAAAGGGAGTGTTGGTGAGGCGCGCGGCATCTTATTAGAATACATCAGCATGTTATCTCCTTGCTTTGCAGCAGAGAGACACTTTGCCTTTAAGAAGTGGCACCTTACAGGAGGTTCCACCTTCAGGTCTCGCTCTGTCTCCTTCTGTCTCTCTGTGTTTCTCCCCGTGCTGTCTCCATCACTTTGCTCACTTCCAAATAATATCATCATCATCTCAGATAGCTGTGGCACAGGAGAACTGCATTTGTTGATCAGATCTGGCTCGGCTGACGCCTCCTCTCCTCAAGTACGGGGATGTGCGTGTAATGCTTGCCTGAACCCGGCCGTCGGCGGCTGATTGAGTGATTCTGCCTGTCAAAGAACAAGATAACCGCATCAGTAAATACTCTCCACTCCGCGGCCCCTCACCAACGTCCCACCACTAGCGGGAACAGAGGTTCTCTTCACACACATTTCCAGCTCGTTGTTATACATGTATACACTGTCCTTGAGTTCATCCACTCATTGTCTAAGGCTACGTTCACACTGCAGGCGAAAGCGCATCAAATCCGATTTTCTTGACTCATATCCGATCATGCTATGACAGTGTGAACGGCACAAATCCGATATTTTCAAATCCGATCTGGGTCACTTTCGTATGTGGTACTGAATCCGATACATATCGGATGTTTTAGAAAGCGACTGATGTTTGAACGATCATGTCGCATTAAATGCGTCTTTTACGTCACTGACACAAGACAGATGCCAATTATCAGCGCCGGAGAAGACATCGCGAACGCTTCCTGGCCATCCAGTGTAGATGTCAGTGAAACTGTTGGGAAGACAACGTTGGAGAAACGTGAACATTTTATTTGTACTGTATAATCTGCAGATTCTGACAGAAATCTGTAACTATCCTTTGAAGCACCGCTCCTCTAAAACAGCAATGAGGATCATTATTAGGTTATCTACATTATTATGTAAATAACAAAATAACTTAAAGCAAAAATTGGGAAACGTAAAGTCCGAAGTCTTTATATTAAGGGCCATCAGTCAAACAATATTGTTTGCTCTGGGTCTAAACAGAGCGCGTTGTGTGTGGCATCTTCTTTTGCGCATGCGGGCCGCTTTGAGCGTTCACACTACAGCGCGTTTGCTGTCGCATTTTATTTGTAGAGTGAACAAGCAGACAAAAAAAATCGGATTTGATCAAATAATCTGAATTGAGCATTAAGACCTGCAGTGTGAACGTAGCCTAATAGAGCTTTGAAGGAGTCACACAAAAGAGAATTTCCTATTTTAACACATAAACAGATTATTGCAGCCCTCTGCCTCTCCAAGGGGACTTCTAACTCAGGTTACAGTTAGTTTTTCTTGTCATTTTGATGAGGTCTCTAGCCAGTATCACACCACCAGATTCCGGTTTCACAGTGTGATCTTTTGATAGCCCCCCTCTCTTCAAAGCATCACCAGCATTGAAGATGGATTGAATTAGTGATTTGTGGTGCATTTATCTCGATCTGAGAGTAATTTAGTGCTCTCTGTCTTAGCACTCAAGCTCAATGAAAACAATAAATGGTGTCCTTATCTTCCAGAGTGAAATCAAGATAGGCACAGGAGGCTGTGAGTTATTTGTGGTTGATTTGGAAAGAAAGGAGGGACAGGAAATGGACACCCCTCTCACATTACCTCTCGCCATAGAGCAGGAGAGAGGTAGAGAGACGCTTTTTAATCAGCAGAAAGCTGTGCTTCTAATGTAAAAGTGTCAAAGATGTGCCTTAGCCCTGCAATGAGTGAAATCTGGTCAAGCCTTGTGTTAAATTGAAAACGGGGCCGCTGGGATTTGAAGGTGAGGGGACAGGGGACTCCATGGTAGCAGCATCCTGGTCAATTATCACAATCTCCTATGCTCTGTTCCACTCTTGAGGCCTTCGCTCCTTTATTTGGCTCCACTACACAACCAGGATCACAAAGAAATATAGTAAAAAAAACAAAAACTAAACAGCTACAGAGTACATTATTGATCAGAAGTGGCTGTTTTTTAACATTACATTACTCAACTCCCAGATTATAGCCCATTTTTGGCATTGCATTGCATTTCAGCTGCAGGTGAGTCCAAGTCCTGGTTGGCTCATAATGGGAGAAAAAAGTTGCTGTTTGTACCTGTAACAGCCCGTGCCTTGCCTGTCAGAGCATCACGCTTAATACTCTCTACAGCTGCAGGTCCAGGCATATCCCAGCAGCCTCTCTGGCTGGAGAGAAGAAGGTTCACTTCCTGGCAGCTTCTGCCTTTTCGCTGACTTGCCACAAGTAAAAGAAAAGAAAAGAAAATTTAGCTAGAGAAGGAAAAAATGTACCACCGCTCTGTTTATACGTGCATGTGTGCAGTCTATTTTAACCACCTGAGCAGGAGCCAGAAAGCCAGCACTTGCCCCATACTTTCACCAGATGTTGAGGAGGGGAAGGAAAGCCTCGAAAGAGTCTTGCAATCAAAATAATTATCTTTATGGGTGGATGTTTACAAAGTGTTAATGTGATATTCTGCAGGCAGGCTAAACTGAGCCTGCTCTTTGATAAATGCCCTTGTCTATTAAAAGACCAACACTTCTGCTTTATATAGGCGCAGTGCAGTTTATAAATGTCTTTACAGCTTTCTTTTAGAAGAAGGGGAGAATATCTAAAGTGAGCCATGATTCTCCTCCTCTGTCTCACCTCCCCCCTTCCTCCTGCTGTGAATCATAGCAGACGGTACAGACATGAGTGGATGCGGCCTCCTTGATAGACAGTCAAAGAAGCAGCTGCAATGATTTGTAGCCACGGGGCAACAGTACTGCTGTAACCTGTCCTCTCGCAGCACATATGACATGGAGGCATACTGTAAGTAGAAGCGCCTCAGCAGATTTTCATCATAATTCATATTCCACAAGATCAAATTGTGATTTCTAATTTGATTCTTTTTTTAAACCCTTTATTTATCACCTGATTGGGCAAAGCAAATTGAAATTTACACTATGTAGGCTGACATCTAATAGAATTCCCACATTTTGCTTCGGGGGAGTTTGTTTTTAGAGCATATTAGCTTTGCCGCATTGTAGCTTGACAGACGTTTTCTCTCAGGAGTCGATGTTTAATTTGAATAATCACAAAAAGTGTGTTCGTTTGGTTTGCAGGGACATCAGTGTCCCAGATGAATAAAGAGGTAAATGAGGGGAAGAAAACAGGTAATTATGCTGAACCAGTAAATGAATGACCCACTGACCCTCAATCCTAATTGATTTTGTACAGACAAATTGTTTTCTTTAATTTTTTTTCTCTATCACCCATTTTGATATGTTTTTGTTAGCTGTCTTTTAGTTAGCTTTATTTAGATGTAATTAATTGGGTATGTGAATCAAGACTCAAATACTAGAAACAGGGAGGGAGGGAAGCTGTGTCTCCTCCATTTACCAGCAGGGCAATTATACTTGGCAGCTCGTACTTTGTGAAATGATGTCATATCTTGGAAGAAGCGCAAAGACTTCACCTCCCTCCAGAGTCGTTTTTCCCGCAATGTTATTTGTTTGTTTACTGTTTAAAAATCATACGTGCATAACATTAACATACAGTTGGCTATGTGATGGAATAGTGCGACTTCTAGATACACAAATTATGCAAATTACAAAGTGGAGGGGGGGAAAAAACAAAGAAGTGTGCAGCAGATGTGTATATTTCAGAAATCGCTCTGTTCTGAGAGCGCCTGCCCTGGGTCAGGCCATCAGCCTCACAATCCCTCGCAAATATGTGGCGGTCATTGAGTGTACGCCAAGTTACAGTGTAACAATACAGGCACAAGTGGACCGTCTGGGTGATGACATGTGCTACTTTGCATGTAAATTCTTTAGTGATTCACCTCCAAGTGAACCCACTGAGAGCGATTCTGGCGCTGGCTTAAAGACAGAGGTGTGTTTTTATGACTAGGTGAGGCATGTCCTCTCCAAGGCCCTCAAGCACTGTATCCCTCTACCCTCCCCTTTAATCACTGTAGCAACTGCTCTCATAAACTCCATGAGCTGTGTATTAGTGTGCATGTTTGGAAGCCTGTTTGTGTGCGCGCGCGTGTGTCTGAATGTCCTGTGTATGTGTCCGTGAGCATGTGCCCTTCCTTGTTACCCCATTTTTAAACTTAATCAGCAAAAATAAAGCCATTGTAAGCTAGCTCATATTAAAGAGGTGATTATTGGTAATAAATACTTTTTATACATACTTATTACAGAGGCAGTTTTCTTCTTGCGCTTAATGAGAGTAATTTGATTTGCTTGAGAGATTACAGTTTCCTAGAATTAATGCGGCAGTCCCCATTCCAAGATAGAGTGAGATCTAAGATTCTTCACAGGTCGTGTGCTGCTAGATGCACCCCTCTCACATAGCAGCTAATGGAGTTGAACAGCAGTCTGTCATCCCCCCGCCCACCACCCCAGCAGCTCTATAGCCCACATGCCCTTGGTTCCTGCAGTGCTTGTTGTTTTGGCTACTTCTGCCTCCTGCTTTTTACTTCTTATGCATGCCAGCCACTACTAAGTAGCTCTCTCTAAAAAAACAGGAGGCTAGTGATTTATTGTATATATGCAATGCTCACTCATCAATGAAAATCCAACATCTGGCAAAAATTATTCACCCAATTGCACTAATTCAAATGATGCTCCAGTTGCATCAAGAAGCTTTTTTTTTTTAAACCCATAGTTTTTCTCCTCGTCTGTTTCCTCAGTTTGACTTTGTTTAATATTTTCATCACATGTTTATGTAAGCCCTTCAAGCTTAGTGCATAACTTAATTTGAGTTTTGATCATCTTCTCTTGCGACATTTATTGAAGCCAGCAGCCTGCAGGTTTCAGCGCCTAAGGCTGAAGGTGGCTCAGGCAGATTGAGGGCGACCAATTCTGTCACCACATTGCACTCTGCATGTTAATTAAGTTTAAGATGGTTGAGGAAAGTGCTTACACTGAAAGCAATGAAATGACTTGTTAGTCCATAAACACTCCAAAAAACGATCACGTGAAAGAGAATTTGTAAACCAGAGTTGTGAGCTGGGAACTAGATGCTCCTTTGGCCAGCATGGGTGATCAGTCTTATCTTTAGTGATACACAAGTGCATCTAAGATTTGTAGATTCAAATTAAAATCACCAGAGGTTAGTTGTTACCTTAAAGGTGAAGGAAACTCTAAACCCTCATTTAATTAAGCAAAGAAAAAGAAGAGAAAGAAATGTTGGTGCTGTAGAGCTTGCCAACTTTTGAAATAGCACCAAACATTCTGTAATTTCCTGGTTTAAATGCTCGGCCCTGAAGAATTGTCAGTTGTTTTCTCTCAGTTCTGAATAGATAGCTCTACTGGGTTTCAGTATAGTTATATGACCTCCAGGATCATTAATCAGCTAGTTTACATTGGAAGGTTGCAGGCAGATACTTTTAGGTCCTGCGGTTAATGCGGACGGGCCTCTGTGAATCAGTTTTGTTCCAGCTCATCCCGCAGACGCGCAATCAGTTTGGGATCTGTTGAGTGTAGAGGCTCGGTTCATGCCTTGATTTTTCTTTGTCATGTTCCTCAAGCTGTTCCTGATGGCAGCCGCCTACAGCACATTATTCTTCTGGGGTAGGCTCCAGCCATGAGGGGAAATGCTGTTTGGTTGGCAACAGCGTTAAGGTGAGTGGTATATGTCAAAGTGACAACCACGTGAGTAACAGCTTATGGTTTCCCAGCATAGCATTGTAGTCTAACAGGCTGATTAACGTTTCACTTCACTCGGTAGCGGTATTAATGATGTGGCTGTTCGGTGTTCATCAGCAAGGAGTCTACCAAGACGAGAGAGTGAGGCACCAGAACTGGCAAACTTTTGTTTCTTTCATTCCATTTACCTTCCATATCTTCCCACCAAGTCAATGAAGGTTAATAATTTCTAGAATAAGAGAAAACCACTGAAAAAAGTGAGGCTCACCATGTGTCACATCATCTGCCTGTGAGACTGAAATACATTACAGTCCAGTGTGACGGGTGATGTGTCTGGACACTGCTGGAGATTACTCCTCTTTATGGCCGGGGCAATCAGATTTTTTTCCCTGCTTTTCTCTTCCCTTCCTTTATTCCTGGCGGCATAGGATCATATTACCCATCTTGGAATGACTTCAACAGAGACACTGCTATTCCCAGGGAGCTGTCTCTCCCCGCTGCAACTAAATCCATAGCCAATTGGACTGGCCTGTGATTTATAGAAAATCTTCTCCTTCGGAGGAACTTTCGTTCAACACACACACACACACTGGGAATTCTCCCTCGGCAGCTCATGATGTGTTAGGTCTCAGGTCAGAGCAGTTCAAGGCAGTGAGTGCCAATGGGAAAACATGTACAGTCAGAAACTAGAGAAATACTATAAAGGCTGTAGTATGGTTGTTTAAAGCAAGATACATAAAAGCTTATTTACTTCATGAAGACAGATTGTAGTTCTAGTTTCTTAATCAAATCAACAGGATGCTCGCCTGCTCTTTGGCCGCTTGACATTTCCAATCCATCTTCAAGGGAAGAGTTAAAAATTTGCTGTAGGGAGTGTCACGCTTGTTGTCTGCTTTACTGATTAGTGGGATTATTCATCTACATGAGTTGCTTTTGCATCTATTCTGAGTTAATCAACATGCCTCGTGGTCTCGGGCCCACAGAGTGGTCAGCAGTCAGCACGGGCCGTCGGTTCAGGCCCCGAGCGCTGTGACCTTCCATGACTGTAGCAACTCATTCTTCCCCTCCTCAAACTCCTTCTTGTACTTGTGTGCAGAATACATTCATCTATATTCACCACAACTAAATTGGAAGATTTAGGGGTTTTACTGGTCGTATCTCGCGAGTCTCGAGTGTATCGATAATGTTGAGTCCTCCGTCTATGAGACCAGGGCAGATAGAGCTTCCCATTCTAAACAATATCATTCGCGCATGATAAAATCTGCTCACAGTATTCTAGGTCTCACGCTGGGTTTTGGAAGCACCCATTTTCCCAAGCACAACACTCCTTGCTACAAAGTGATGCAACACTTCCAACAAAGATGCAATCGGCAGGAGTGTGTGTTTTCTAACAGTCCATCTAAAGTACCCAGCACAGTTGGCACGCCTCTGCTCTTTTCCTCTCACTTTATCAACTCGGGGGATATTATTGCCGATTCAGTGGTGGGCATCCTGAGGCATCATATGCTCAGAACACAAAGCTAAGGTCAGGGGGAGAGGAAGTGCTGAGATCTGCCCGTTGCATTGTTCCCAGGTCGTTTGCGCTTTTGCCTTCTCTTTTTCTTTACTCTTTTTAGCTTTGATGATATCGACTTCTCACTCTCGTACTCCTTCTCTGTTTCCCTCCATCTGCTCCTAAATGACACCTAAGCACAGGCTCTTCCTCCAACTGATGTCCCCATGTGTGACCTCACTCCTTTGGAAAAGCCATTCGCAGTCAGTGCTGAAGTAGAATGCCGAGCTCTTGGTGGGTACACATAACAGAGACTGTGACACGCGGCTGTGCGCTGATAGACTTTCCACTGGAGTGGATTAAATCAGCATCAGGCTAGTGGAGCTGATTACCTCAATATGAAAATGCAGTATCTTAATGGTACATATTTTCATGAGGCAGCCCAGTTGCCTTTCATTTTGCGGCTAATATGTCTATTCTTATGAGTCATTTACTTCTTTAATTACCTTTAGCAGCAGATGCACAATGGTGTATTAATGTGAATGATTTTTACTGCCACTTTATCATACTGAGCCTGTGAAGTTGAAAGGCGTAATTGAGGTGGAAGAGCGACTCATGAGAGAAACAATATTTAGTTGACAGTTGCTCTTGTACTCTGGGAGGGTGTTTATGAGTTTACACCACACTAAAGCTGTAATAAACGCGGTATTCGTTTAATAATGGCAGGGGACAGAAATGCTTTCACTAAGATGTGTTCAGTTATTGAATCATTCCAGGAAGTTGTTTGGTATAATCAGACAACACTGTGCATGCATATGCGGTCACTTGTTGTCGTTACATATGTCTCCACATTGAGTCTTTGCGTGTGTTTTGTGGCGGCGAAATAACTGTTTGCTGCGAGCAAAAACCTTATTTACTCTTCTCCTGTTTGCAGCATGTGCAACTCTGACAATCCATGTAATTTGCATGTGCGTGCTTGCGGTGTGTCTATGTGTTTTGTCTCCAGCTTGTGTGCTTTTCTTGGTGTGATTTTCTGATTCAGACCTCTCTGAATAGAGGCCTTCTTTAGCCATCTGTTGTTAAGCTGCTGGCTAAGCAAGGCTGGGGAATCCAAACAAATGCAGAGCACACAGCAAACGGAAGCTGTCAGGCCTGCATAGCTTAGCTGACCTCGCCGGGTTAGGGAGAGTAGGGGGAGGGTGAGGTGACCCCCTCTGTACCAGGCTCCAAGTGCCCGAACTGCCTGGTTGGGGCACTGTTTACCCTTCGCTCTGCACCTCCTGCAACCTCTGCCTCCTCTCTCTTACATTCTCTTCTTTCCCTCTCTTTCTATCTCCCATACCCCCCTCCAGCTTCTCACTCTTCTCTTCCTCCATCTGTCACCCCCCCCCCCACAGCCTTTTTTTTCACTCCACTCCCTCCATCATCAGTCCTGCTTCACAGCCCCCCTCTCTTCTATCTTCACTCACAGTTAATAACTTTGCTTTAGTCATGTTTTTCTTAGTCATTCTTTTTTTCTTCCTTTTTGCTCAGAAAATATTTTCCAGGCACTGTATTACCTGTTATGGAGAGAGAGGGGTGTGTGTTCAAGGGGGAGGTGTGTTGGATAAACAAAATGGGGTTTTTATTGAAGTCGGATTTAGTCTTATGTAAGTGCACGCACTGCCTTATTGTTTAAACGTGGATATTCAGGATGTTTAGTGTTGTCATAAATATTAATAGATTAGTTGAAAAGTGCAGCGAAGGAAGGGAATCTAATGGTTTGAAGTGGGTATAAAACGTTGATTTATTTATGTATTCTACATGAATTAGTTTGGAAATCTAAACACAGACTGGAGAGTGTTGTTGCGAGAGCCCCGTAATGCGCAAGGTTTGAGCATCAGGGCCTGTTTTCCATGTGGAGTGGCTTTTTGGAAATGGCATTAATTATATACTTACTGGGAAACCAGACTTTCCCTGCTTTGCATTGCAGATAAACGTCTGTATTACTGAGGAAAAAGAGAAAGGGGAAAAAATGCAATTAATATAAATAGACATGATCCTCACTGCTTATTCGCTTACATGTTTAAAAAGAATCACCCCACGTGCATTTCAATTAAAATGACAAGTATTCCAAGTGAATTCAATTTCAGTTTGTTTGCATTGTCAATGCTTATCTAACGTAATAGTTATCAGTAATATAGGATCGGTTAGACTCCGACTTTACAAAATTTGTTGCCACGAGCTGCAACAGCCCTTCCAGTTTATGAACTGACTGGATACCGCTGGATTCTTCAGTAGCCCATAGAAGAAGATTATTTCAGGAAATCTGGCAGCGACTTGCATGGGAAAGCTGGCGAGAAATGATGCTGGCCTCTTGGCTTGGTTACCGCTGAGAAGCAGAGGGCCTCGTCTTTGAAAAGAAAACAGCAGAAGTGATAAATGTCAGGTGAGTTGAGATGCGCAACCAGTCAGAAAGTCAAGCAGATAACCTTGACATTTAGGCCGCTGGTGTTGAAGCCCCGCAGAGGGTGCGGAGCGGGACCAGAGGGCCCAGTGTCTTCTGAGCTGGACTACATTAAGAGCTAACCTATTAGTCGTGTTGTTACTGCCTGTCTCTGAGCCGCGCTCTCCTGCCTAATAAAGCCTGGCGAAACGTGGCCGCTCAGTAAATATACTGCTGCACTCACACAAGTGCAGAAGCACACAAACAGATGCACATCTCGTTCTTTCTCCCTTTTTTTTTCTCGAGTGGCCGCAGGGATCTGGTTACACCTGCTTGCACATCTTCTAGCAATTAGGGGCAATCTGCTTGAAACCATTTCACGTTCAAGGTCTTCCCCAGCCATGGAGAGAGGAGCCCAACATATATTGAGCAATAGAAAGGTCTTTCTTTTGATTGGCCTGAACAAACAACACTTTTCCTGTCATTTTCCACTGTCAGATTCTTAATGGACACACCTTGAATAGTTTTTCCTCAGCATTTATCCAGATCATATCTATTTTTTATACTTTTACCAGGCTTCTTGTCTGCTTGACAGCCGTAGGACTTAATTTGTCTATGATGCATCCGTCACATCTAACGCAACTTGAGTGATTGGTGTAATCCGGTCCTTATTTTGGGGTTGTTTGTGCACCATTTGAATGTTGCATGAAAGTTGTATAAAGAGGAAACAGAGAAACCTGTCTGAATTATGTCTGGGTTTTGTTTGTAGTGGGAAAAGGTGCAGCAAGGGATTCAACAGAGAGCAGACTTGACTGTGTGGCAATGCTCTGAGCTGGGATTTGTAAGACACCCAGAGCTGGCTTTAGCAGCAGGAAACCCCAAAGCCTGTAAATAATCCACGTGTGCAGACTGCACATAAAGACATCCAGTACTTAGCAGTTCCCTTATCACAGCGTGATAGCCCAGGGACATGAGAGACGCTCCTGCCTCTATTCACTAATATGCTGTGAAAGTAGATGCAGATAAAACGCCTGTTGTTTATTGAGGAAGTTGTGTTAACATGGGGAAGAGGATGTGAACTTTGAACACATTTGAAATGTGGAAAATAAAAGAGGATTTCAAATGACAAGGATACCAAATTGCAATGTCTTTGTTGCTGATAAAATGTTGTTATGTGCTGGAGGGTGTTTTCTAATCAAAAGCACCTAGAGGGTTCACTCCCTTTATGGTTTGTGTGTGTGTATTTGTCTTCATGTTAACTCACAAACAATGAATGTATGTTTGGTGTATGAATGTAGGCGTCTGTCTTTGCAGTTGTGTCCTTATTCCCGTAACAAGCTCACCTGACAAAGAACCTCAGTTTGAGATTATGATAGGACTACTGTAGTCTTGTTTGTTTAAGCAGAAACTGATTCAACATACACACTGTTTTCCCCTCACTTTTTTCTCTTTACATACATGGGATATATAACATTTCTGGCTCCATAGTGAGCAAAGACATATGAGTGATATTTGCAGTCATAGTCTTCTGTGGCCGTGTGCAGTGCAGACTCAAAATGGCATTTATATAGTTCTTTTCCAGTTCACTGCCCACTCAAAGTGCATTTTGCCCGCTTGTGCCATGCTGAAAATGCAGACCTTATATTAATACTTTCATACAAAGGCACTGCACATCCCCAAATTACACTGTGATCATTTATGCCACCACAAAGGCATGAGCCATGTTTAATCGCCACAGTCGATCTTTTAAGATTTTGGATTCAGATTGCATTACATTAGACCAGGGGTGCCCAACTCCAGTCCTCAAGGGCTGGTGTCCTGCAGGTTTTAGATGTGTCCTTGGTCCAACACAGCTGATTTGAAAGGCTAAATGACCTCCTCAACATGTGTTGAAGTTCTCCAGAGGCCTGGTAAGGCCTGGAGTTGGACACCCCTGCATTAGGCCATAGTACAAATAAAAGCTCAGTAATACGCAGGTCCTTGTTTACTGGTTTTAGATCAATATAGCTGCGGCCTGTGGAGATGTCATCACAACCAATGGCAACATTTGCCACATTAGTCGGATAACTTACAAACTTTGAGAATCTTTCTGTTGTTTTAGTGAACCTGCCATCAGTAGTCTTTAATAACTGATGGCTGGAGGTCATGAAGACATTTGTGTGCTATTGTAGCCAACAATACAACATGTAGTCTGCTTTGCTTGTGACACTGAAGTGACTGAAGTGAATATTGCTTGGTATATTCTTCTTTTGACAAAGTAGCCAATAGGCATTAAAAATCAAACTCTACATATAATGGACTCTTCAAGTGTAAGTATAAAATAGATTTTTTTAATTAGTTTTGTCGCCAACCATGATTGTGTTTGAAGTTGCTCAGTCATTGACTATCTGTGATCTCTTGTCACCATATCGCTGTTAGTGGCTGTGTGTGTCGATTCCCCTTCAGTTTTGTTGTTTATCAGTTGTTTGTCAGAGTACAAGTTTTAAGTCACACATATGTCATGGTTCAATCCACAAAACCAGCTGAACTTCACCTGTAAGACAAAATGGGCTTATTAAATTAGTTTCCACATTAAAGAATAACAAATCATCACGGAATCAAAATCTTGGAGATACGTAGCGGGGTTTTGAGAAATCCTGTTTTGTGAGTCAGCTGGTGCGAAGCAGTAGTGTGAACTGTCGATCAGAGTGACGTCTTTAAGATCCAAAGTCCAAAGATGTTCGCTTTATTGCTGTGTGGCAAAGACAAGCAGGGATTATTTCGCTGCTTAACAGCTGTACACCATAAGAGAAGTCATGTCTTGTTTATAAAACCAAAAATATAACAACATTATTTCAGAATTTTTCTCTCTTGTTTTTACAAAAGAGAGAACTAGCCTAAACACTTTTTTAGCTCACTCATTTAGCCCTTATCGACAAAATAAGATGTTTCACTTCACCATGATTCAGAGTCTGCGTGCTAGTTTCCAGTTTATCACATTTTGTCTGGGGCAGCTCTTGCATGTGTATGATGCATCCAGTTCCTTTGAATGTGAGATCAAAAGAAGATAAACTCCAGAGGTGGAGGGGAAGGGAATGAGACCTCTGAAACAGAGGAGTTGGTGGTGTGTAAACATTGCAATGACGGTACACAATACATTTTTTTAAACCCAGTATTAGGCCTCTCAAAGACATGCCACCTCCAGCAGGTTTTCTAAAATGAGCTGAAAACAACATTCCTAACCCCGATGCTGACCTCACAACACAGCATCTCAGCTTGCTCACCTTTTAGTCTCTTTATGCCAACATGTGTTTACTGTTGTTGCAGCTCTGACCGTCAAAAGTAAGATTCTCATTACGCCGACGTATTTGCTGTCGGGCTGCAATGTGATTTCAGTTAATTTGCCTATGTCAAGATGATCATCGACTGTGTTTTCAAGGGCACGATCACATAATTATTGCCCTTTAATTGGAAGTATAATTTGATGAAGCTGTTGACGTGAAAAGTGGAAGGCTGTGTTGGTAATTTTCTCGTTTCATGCAATGTGGCAGAATGCTGTTATTGTTTAAACTGCCTGTGACTCCTTTGCTTTAAGCTGAGGCACCTTAATGCAGTCATAATAGTCATATTATTACTATTTATGTGTGATACACACAACTAAACAGCCTTGGGTTAATTTGGCATGCATGGAATGCACTGAGTAAGATATAAATATATACATATATTCTAAAATATAAAGATTTTATTTTCATTGTCACAAGCCTTATCTACTTTTCCCTAAAAGACCCTTTTCTTTCTGCGCTTTTCTTTTCTTTATACTCTGATGACAGTGAGGAAAGACTTCCCAGAAATGTATCTTTTCATCCATTACTGTCTGAACTTCCTATCATATCCTGTTGACTCAACTCTCTTTGTTCCAACACCCTCGGTTGTAAACCCAGACTCACACACCACACACACATTTCACTGCATGTGTCATCAGTTACAAGGAAAAAGAAAACAGCACACTTTGTTTATTCTTCAATGTGCCCGTAATACCACGCCTTGGGCGTAGTGAATGATTTTGTTACTGCTTCTTTGCTTTTTTTTTGAATTTCATTTTGAATTTCCTTATCACATATCGGTATTACAGCGCAAGTACATCTTGAAGTCACATTTGAATGTCTAGTCCTAAAGTATGTAGTGCTAACAGATTATGAGATTATGAGAGCTACCACACTGAAGATAACACCACCGTTTCCTAAATATATTTAAGGTATCAATATTGTTTTAGAAGCTTTTGACTTTGGTAACTGGCATAGGAAATTGACGTGAAATATCAGATTTTTAGCTTCTTATATAATTTAAACAAAATTTTTTCAACCACTAAAATCTTAAGATGGAAAAAAATAAAATAATCTTTAATAAACCAATCAAACAAAAAGCCTTTGGGATTCCATGAATTCCCAAAAGCAATTCTCACTATTTTATTAATATTTATTTTTCTTTTTTACAGTCTGCGTGACAAGAAGAGACAATATTATTATTCATTTGTATTTTTCCGATCTCCTCCGAGTGTCAATTAAGTTCACGTCCTTGCGATTTGAAGTTGCAATTGTGAGTTGCTTTGGAGTAAAAAAGTTGATGCCTAAAATGTAAATATTGCCGTCATGTGTGGGAGTGAATCTTGCTCACATTGTTCTTAGTTTGAATTTCGACACTCTCTTTATGAGTGTGATTGTTTTGAGGGGGTTCCCCTTCTCAATTTTCAAAGCAAAAAACAATTAGGCATGCAGACTGAGATATGTTGGTCTCATTTATCTTTACGTGACAGAAGGACACAGATAGGCTGAGAGAAGGAGAATTTTTCTCCTTTAAAAGTCGAGCACGGTGACATGCCAGCAGTGTGGCCTCTTTGTTGCCTGCGGTCATATTTATGACTCATGATGTCATTGGACAGCCGTGTTTTTGGGAGGGTCAGCGCGTACGCCCACACACAAACGGTCACACAGCTGTTCTCTTCATACCCCTAGCTGTCTCTCCCCTTTCGGACTTAAAGTACCGTCTGACTTGTCTGGCATTAGGACTTTACTGGCACGTCTTTTCTTCTGTCTACACACAGCTTTCTGTTTGCTCGTTCCCTGTTTGATATCTTACTTTCACACAGTCCTTCACAAGTTTCACTCACTTTTTCACACATGACTATAACGTTTTTCTCTTCTGTTTTTCTACTCCCTCTCTTATACCTTTTACTTTTGCAGGTTACAAACTTCTCAAGAAATTGACAGAAGAACTAATAGGTTGCCCGTATATGAGATGAGTTTGGATGCGCCCCCTAACTGTTTGTTTAATTGTGGGAGCAATCGTCTGAGGAACATGGAAAGAATGAGGCCAGTTATTTACCCAGATGGTTTACTGGTGGAGGTGTGAGGCTGGCCAGCTCACTGTGGGAACACAACGCTTGCTTTTCTTGGTATCGCTGACCGTTTTCAAGACCACTGTGTTTTTTTCCCCCTAGCTTTCTCCAGCTTTGTTTGCTCTGGATGGCATGTTTGATTATTTATCGTAAGGGAAAAGGGAGTAGCTGGAGCAATAAACATGTGACTGCACTGTATTTTGTTTTCCACTGAGAAGGCCGTGTCCTTTAACAGATATTTGAGGCCTCTATAAAGTCTTTTATTTGCTTTCTGAAGGGGAGTTTGACCGAGCTAAAGGAGGATCTAAAGAACTGATTTGTGTCTTTGACAATTTGTGTTTTCTGTAAGTGTGTGTTATCAACAGATAAATATTTCTTCTGGATTGCTGAACATGACTTGTTTTGGTCTTCTCTGTCTGTGAATTTGTTTTGACATCTAAGCATTGTTTATGCCAGTCTTAGCTTTATGACACCGAACAGGATAACATGAAAGGAGGTCTGTGGTTTTTGTTGTCTTTCATACGGCAATGAGAATATTGCTCTAAGGGTTACGTCTGCACTGATAATAGGCATCAAAGTGTTCTCCGGGGACGTAACTTTTCTTTTTTAATTTCTCTTCTAGGCTCTTCAAATGGCTCGGCAAATACTTCTTCAGCAACAGCAGCAATCCCAGCCACAGCAACTGCAGTCTCAGCAAAATACTGGTCGCAAATCCCCCAAAGCCAACGACAAGCAGCAAAGCCTGCAGGTATTGTTGTCGTTCTCAGATGTTCTCTCATATTTTAACTCAGGGTTATCTGATGGCTTGGTTATTTAACTTTGTGGTTATTCAGATAATAAAAAAAAATGAAGTGAACTTGTGCAACTCTTGCTAGAACATAGTGTGCGAGAAAAAGTACAGCAGTAGTCTAAGTTCACAAACAGGAAATTAATATTGGCAGTGCAACATTTGCAGTTATGTATGCTCACGCATTATGTGTGATTTAGCGGCACACACGCTCAACCCTGTGTCATCCAGGTAGCACTGGAGGTGGTAGCACTACGCAGAAAGGGGTTCTGTTTAGAGGCCAGACACACAGAAAAATCTCATTGTGGCCGGTTGAGATCACATGAGCTCATCCAGTATTATCTGGATTATCACTGTTTGAGATTACCGCAGTAGACAGGATTGTCCTTATTGGCTGCATTTTGTTTAGGAAGTTTGTAAGCAGGAGAAAGTGTGGAAAAGAGGAAAAGCTAGAAGAGAAAGAGCTCAGTTCCTCCCGCTAAAGGGAGTTTGGCTTTGTTCTTTCCTTGGTTTCTTTTCATCACACTCATGCATACAGCAGAAATAAAAGAAGAGGCTAGTCTATACCTCTGGCAGCAGGAGGTGCTCTAGAGCAGACCGCAAGTGGGGTGTGTGTTCCAGGTGGAGGGTTTAAAGCTGGAACAGAGAGACATGAGCACGGGGTGGGAGAATGCAAAGGTATTAAGAGGTAAACAGGTGGTGGGACACTTATTTGAACTGCCTTTGTAATGCAAAGGGAAAAAAACAGCGGGGAAAAAATCGGGGGGTTTTTGTTTTGTTTTTTCATCTTGCTTTTAAGATCGACAGTGCTGTATTTCTGATGCAACATTTGCCTCAGAGATGTATATCTTTGTTTGAACAAGGAGCGGTTGTTTGTGTCAGTGTGAAATTGCAAACGACTTCAGGGCATATTTGGTAATTAATACGGAGGCCCTGTTCTCTCTGTGTGTATATATATAATATTTAATACCCTTACTATCCCATTGGGGGCCCTTTTTAATGAGCTATTGTAGCAGCTAGGTCTAATGTCAGGTTGTGGAAAAGCCTCTTTGTTGTGCAGATGTCTTCGGAATAGCTCCAGAGGATGAAATATGACTGTGATGACCTTTCAGTTGTGTGCATATTTGTCAGGATTCAAATAAGTTGAAAGGATCAAACTAAACAGTTTCCCCAGCCTGCCAGGGAATTGTGCTGCAGAGGTCAACAGAGGGGACCACAACGGCAGATTCCAGCATACAGCCAGTTGTTGGTACATAGTAAAGTACTAAACCATCTCCTGCAGACAAAGACAAAATTAAAATTCTAATTTATTAATGTATACAGAGAGCTTGGCCAAGCTGTCACTCAGCTATTGAAAAGAGAGTCGGGCCCTTTCCCCCTGCCCCCCCCTCTCTTACTCCCCTCTTCTGCCCAGTTCTTGTGAAGAGAGCTCAGGCTCACTGTAGTATCTAACTAACGCTGTAAATTGCCTGCTCTCTAATGTCCTATGCTACATTTTGCTGAGTTGAAACTGCCATTATGAAAAAACCACAAGTCCAGACGAGTGTTTGTTTATCTCCAAATTACATATTCTACTAATTAAACCCAGCCCAACCACTAGCAGTGCACACACAAGGATAAGTATTCAGGCGCAGACATCACTGGGCCATTCTGTGCAAGTGTGCATTGCATTTAGTTTAACGTTTTCAGTTGGTGGCATTTCTGTTATGTTCCATATCGCAAACATTGGTTTTTTCAAACACCAGATAGTCATTTTCTCTTTTAAGAACAAACCCTGTGCTTAGAGGAGCCTCCTTCACACAGAACATTCACTATCTCCATCACACAGCCTGGATAATGATTCTCTGTTGAGCTGGACTGGGTCATCAAAAGACATGATCCAACAATTATGGGACTGTGTAGTAAGCTGACACCTCATAAAAGCACCTGATCTGCAGACGAGACTCCATTCATCTCAGTGTTCTTCCTATTAGGCACGAGGAGATGTGCAGAGAGACTTTTACTCATTTGGAGATGTGACTCACTTTCCAATTCATTCAAGTCAAAAATAATGAAGCACTGTATATATGAAACATCCAGGAAAAAAACTGACCTGCACAGAGCACTAAAGGGAAAAAAAATATGAGTCAAACAAGCCTCAGAATCCTTGATCAGCATTAAATGGCTCTTTGGTTTTATATCTTCAGCAGGGGTGCCCCCGAAGCCCCCTCACCCCTGTACCGCCCACCCCTGCCGTTGGATAAAGATGCCTGCGCTGTATACTCAGCAGCCTAGAGGCCTTTTAATCATGCTAGATATACAAACAGCTGCTATGCATGCTGGAAAGCAGCTAAACATACTTGACTGGTCAAAAAGCCAGTAAATTACATTGACAGAATGACACGTGTAATTAAAAGAATCCATGCCGCTTTTACCTTTTGCGCTTCACACCTACAGTGGCACAACGACGAGAGCCGGCAACTCCCACCCCGCTAATTACCATTATCAGTGAAATGGTAGGGTTTGACTCATTAGTTCCATGTGCATTTAATTAGAGGCAGGCTGAAATTGGATTTAACTTATTACTTTTTCATGGATCACTTTCTTGTCATCACTTCAAATTGGATTGCAGCCCCAGGTAACTAATTATGCCAGCCGCAGGATCAGGAGTGGAGAAATAGGTAATTAGGAACAACACTGTCGGACCCTCGCTGATAGTCCACCAGCACCGAGGTGGGGGGAGGGGGGGAATTGATGCTCGTTTGTGGCAATGCACACGAGACCGGCTGGTTAACTACACCTCATTCCAAGGGAACCTGTGCACGCATCCACCTACTACAGGGGATTATGTGGCACCCGGGCAGGAGATGTTGTGTCAATATGGTGTCTATGCTCTGAGTGTAATATCCAGATTATGCTTGTTTCCCATCCAGGATTGTGTTTAAGATCAGCATTCAGTACGGTGAGGTACATGGCCAGCAGCCAGTTTCCTGCATCTACTGCTGAATGACAGCGACTGATTTCTGTCAGTCTGTGCTGATTGTAATGAGAATACATGAACGGCTGCTTTGAAGAGAGGCAGGTGCATAATGTAGCGTGTTAACAATTCAGGCTTTTAGCAGAGGTAGTTTGCTTGTGGAGAGGGAAAGTGATTGCTTTACTGAGAGCTTTGTTGTCCATATTAAAGTAAAGATCATCTTCTACCCTAAAAGTTTTTGCACTTATTGTAATTATGTGTTGGCCTTCTATTTTAAATGAGAAACACTATTCACAATTCACTGATAAATATTTCGCTGAACATTTTCATAATGTCAAAGGTGCATCACTTGTTATTCTTCAGACAGAGAAACTACAGATAATGTTTAAAAACCAGACAATTTCCTTATCTACACTATTACCAGCTGAAGCCTCGATCCTCTCTTCTTTCCCTTTTCTTTTCTCTCTTTCGTTCTCCTTTGCTCACTCTGTTCTCACACCATAGTGTACAGCCTCGCGGAGGGCATCTCCAGGTCAAAAGATAATGTCTTTTCAGTTTACAGGATGAAAGCCTTTTAAGTTAGAGAGCTCCCCTCCAATGCCCCTCCTCCTCCCCGCATTTGCTTTTCACATCCTTCATTTGTGGTCTGTTGGGGGGAAGCGTGATGTGACACAATCCAGGGGCCAAGCCTCTGTCTGACAGGACAGGGAGAAGCCGGCGGCTTTCCCTCCCTCTCCTACTGTTTTTGCAGTAGGCCCATGGCATTGTCCTGACACATGTATACCACAGAGCTCCAATCTGTAAGTCATTAGAGCACTAGGCCAAAGCCTGTCAGCTGGAGCTCAGCCAGTGCTGCAGGCTGATCTGAGGCAGCACTTCGAGGTGCCTCCGCAGTCTGGCCGGCCAGTGGCCCAAAGTGGCACAGCAGCGATCGCCCAGTGGCGAGGTGACAATAGGCAGGACTCTAGATTCATGTCATGGGTCGGTTATTGTGTGAAAAAAAAAATCTCTGTGCATTTAGATTTAGTTTAGAGTGACATATAAATATATTTAAAGCATTATAGACCAGAAATATGAAGAAAAAGAAGTGCTGAGCATAGTGATAGAAGGAATAGTCGTTGATAATGCCGTTTGTAGCCTGATTTCACGCCGCTGTTACTGAAGTGAGTCATTCTTAGGGAAGTCGTTAAACATTTTAGCAGAGATATGCCCATTCACAAGAAAGTCACTTCATAAAATCATAGCAACAACAATGCAGTGTGTTATTCAGTTAGGGGCTGTCTCAAGGTGATTCTGTAATGAAATCTCATTCTGATGTGTGCATTGCTTTGAGGTGGTAAATACTGTCAGGAAAGATCAGCACAAAGCCAAGACCGGTGCCGGGGAATAGGCCGTCTCTATGGTCGCTTGTTTTGCTTGTCATATTGTAAAAATGTATTATGTGTACTGTATATATTAGAACCAGGTTTGGGATAATCCTGTCAGAATGAAGTCATCTGTCCTGATTCCACATAGCCAAGTGGGAGGGAGGGGGGTGGTGGCGGTGGGAGCTCTCGCCCGGCCAAGTTGATGACTGTCGAATTGACTCCAGTCACAGAGCTGGGAGCCACTCTGCTGTTTGCAGGACCCTCTGTATTCATTGGAGGCCTGATGTTTCCCTTCAAGCAGTCAGCCTTCGCAGCACTCCACCCCACTCAGTCATCCCCACGGATACACAAACATATACACTTCCCCTGAAATTTGTCGTATCTTTATGTCATCCTCTGGCGTTACGTCTTGATTTTAATGCTTGTCGTTTTTTTTGGAGTGATTCACACGCCCTTTGGAGAGCGGTAGAAGGATGGATGGGTGCACAGTCAGCCATAGCATTTATAAACACTAACAGCTATGCAAGGTGCAGTCAAGTCAGCATCAGCTCACAATGCAGTTTCTCTTTGGGTGTCAATGCACACTTTTGACAGCTTGGCAATTCTCTTATTCCATTTTCACTTTTGGTTAAGACTCGAATAAAGTAAACTGTTACTGCTTAGACAGCAGAAGAGTGATACAGATATACAGGTCGACACGAGGGCTTTATTTGGAGCATTTTATATTTGTGTTGGATGTTTAACAGCAGACCATAATTGTGCTTAACCGCTTTATCCATATAGTGTGCAGAAAAAGCCAAAGTAATGTAGTTCGTGATTAGACTCCTCTTTAGTCTTTAAAAAGCGATGACAGGAGCCACCCAAAGGCAGACAGGTTTCTACTCAAATCTGATAACTAACTGTAAATTTTATGCATAGCTCATCGCCCATGATAATGCATTATTTTGGTACATAGCAGAACCCAAATATCAAATGTCGCTCAGTAACTTATTTGCAGCTTTAGGTTTACTTGTGACGCTCTTTTAACCCTGGCAGCCACCGCAGAATCATTGTTATTGCTTAGTAAAAAGAACTGGGTTTCTTTGTATTAATATGGTTTTCGTTTTAAATCAAAGATGAATCAATCGCCAAAAAAGACAAGACAAAAATTCCCCCACCTCCCTAAATCGATGTTGCTCAAACCCAAAAGTGTTTTTGTTTTGACTAAGTGAAAAACCACACTAGTGCGCACTGGAAGCTCCGTTATATACTAGCTGGCATATCATCTCAGGAAATATTTTGCAAATACAGACTTCACATGTGCTGACTAAACAATGTGCTCCTGGTTGTCAAAATTAAAAGTAAATAACCAAAGCCATATATAATAGACCACGAGGAACATGGTGAGTCAGGCGTGACTTGCTGTAAGTCCTCTCTGCTCCGGGTGATAACCTCATTCGCTCAGAATGTGACTTACTCCTTCAGTAGTGTGCAGATATTTAAAGGCGGACTCGCTGTCTTTTATTTTTGATTGACTTAATAAACAGTAACAATATGCAAGAGTTTTATGCGAGAGAGGAACAAGGGCACAGAAGTGTAGAAAAAAATAATAACACGATAAATAAAAGATGCGATCGGTTTTGGTTTGGCTCTGAATAGAAACTCTCCACCTCTTCAAAAGTTGTTTGTGCTATTGTTTTACTGCTGCAGAAATGACATAGCGCTCTCCCGTGCGGCGTCAGTGCAAGTGAGTGGGTCACCAAATAACAGTTTTTTTCCCCTTAAATCAAAAGTCACTTCTTTCTGAACTTTGCAAAGTGTGAAGTTTTGCTGTAGCTCGGAAAACACACTTTGTTCGATTTACAATTGTTTCTTAAAAGCTTTGTACTTTTGAAATAACATTTGAAATGGAAATAACAGGGAAAAAATATGTTATGTAGGTTATATTAAATAGAGCAGCTGTTATTTATATAGGTCCCACACCTGCCCTGCTGAGTCTCTGCCAGTAAACAATAAAATACTTCAAACACACAAGAGGAGAGGAAAAAAGGGTGTTTGTTTTCTCATGACAATGGTCCAGGTCACCAGCGCTTTTCAAGAAAAGCAATGAGAATGAATTTGTTCTCCGCTTCCACTCCATTTCCCTACTTGTCTTAATGTAGTAGCAGTAAGACACTGGTTGGCATGCCGGTGCAGCTTATTCACTGGCTGCGTTAGTGTTTTGGGAAGGCTTTGTAATTGGAGCCGAGTCGTTATCTTCAGCCATAGCTCAGGCCAGACATTAACTCATACTTTCACTCTAACTCGAGCAGGAAATGGGAGTATTTTATAATGTCATCCACTCTGTCATGAACACAATCGCTCAGTACTCTCGGTAAACTATCACAAGGGACGGGTTCAAGGCTCAAGAATATTGATGTTTCTGTGTGCACAGGAACAAAAAAAAATCCACATAGGGTGTGTATCACATCGACACATATGTGTAATTATTTTACATGGCGCAGGCACAGAGGCAATGGATTAGAAAGACAGTATGTGAGAGGAGAAGCTTGAACTGTGTGTCTGCTAAATTTATCATGAGGCCTTTGGGAGCGTTGAAATGAGAACAGTGGCCTATTACTGCTAAGAAGGTGTTTTATTGAGAATACGCCGACATGCCACCCCAGGGAGAGTGCCGGGGGAGAATAGCGTGGCCGTAGCCTAAACCACTTTGTGCGTGTTTGCGTGTGCATGCGTGTAGTTGCAAGCACATGGCTGCGTGTCACTCTCTTTTTGTGTGAGGCGTCTTGAGGGTGTCAGATAGAAAATAAAAGCCCCTTTTCTTCCACTTAATTATTCACTATGATACGTATTGGAATTGTCACTTTTGACACTTGAGGTGTCCCAGTCAATAATTTATATAGGTCAGGCCAGCTTAGCAGAGCTCATTGTTAGTTATTAGCAGATGAGAGCAGTGGCTTGTTATGCAGGCGCTCTGTTTATTTTACCAGTGTGTTTGCGGACTGGAATGTATCCCATGAACATTCCTTCATCCTTGGCCAAGGGTTTATAGCTGTTGATATGAGCTGTGTTTTAGAGCTCTGTTATTCAGCTCTGTGTTTATTGTCATGATAATTAACAAAGTGAGGTGTTAATCTTTCCTCGTGCTTTTGTCTAATTCTTTTAAGTGGGTTGCACAACTTAGTAACCCTGATTTTAATGTTGTTACAGAAGTGGGACTGATTAAGAACTCATTCCATTTTCTCATGTTTAGATGTGCTACAGAGTGGAATGTAATTAAATGTTTATAAATATTGTTCAGGAGTAGGTAGCTCAATTGAAAGATAAGACATATAGGTTGTCAGCAGTCAGGGCTTTCGCCCTACTGTCTCTCCCTGGGAGTTCAGTAAGATCTCCAGTAGGTGGCAGGGTCCTGTTTTCTTCTTCTGTCTTTTCCACTTGCTGAGTGCACACGGGTGTTAAAGAGTGTGATGATATCATGACAGCTAATTGCTCTCATTGGGATGGAGTTGGATGGATTGCCTGGTAGCTGGTGTAATGTTAGCTGTTAATGTAAGTGGTTTTAGCTTGTCTGAGGCCAAATTGAGGGATAAGTGTTTAAAAACTGGTTTGAAATTTTTTTTATGCTGCTGTGGTTGATTTTATGGCTGAATACTCGCAAACTTGGTTTTGCATATTATTACTGGTTGATTCCTATAGTAAACTCTGTAAGTACAAACTATAAAAAGATTGGCATTAGTACAGAAAATACAAAGCTACCCTAATCTCATAATTATATTATTTTAGGCTAAAATAGAATTTGTTTTTCTTGGGAAATTTTAAAGGAAGAAAATAGCTACAAAGCCTTGTGAATTGTTTGTGTGCATTTAGTGTTTTCAGCATTTAAAATGAGTTGTGCCTTTGTTCCAGCACTGTAAACAATTCCATTTAGCAGAACAATAAAGAGGCTGATAGCAAGGCCAGTTTTCTTTCTTTCCGCTAGATAGCTGTGTTTACTTATCTGTTGTTTAATTAAAGGGCCTCTTTTCTTTAAGTTCCCATTGTTTCAATAGCACGGCCCGAGTCCCGGCAGGGGTCAAAGGGTTAACAGCCGTCAACTGTGCCTTTTTTTCTCTGCCTCTCCCTCTCTCTCTCTCTCTCTTTCTCCTTTTTTTTTAAAGGGGCCCCCACACAAAGGCACAGTTTCACCTGCAGCCCAGCCCGCGGCTTCCTATTGTGTGGCCCCATTTGAATTGATTATGTTTAGAAGGCTGGTTGTGATTGGTGGAGAAGGGCGTGGTTGATTGGATAGTTTTGTATCTTGTCAGCCAGGGAGCAACCTTGTGCGTGCAATCTGTCTGTATCCTGAGGAAGGTTGGAGACTCCACAGCACAGCAGCGCTTGTTCTCAGCCTCTCTGCCTGCCAGCCTGCGCGCCCCTACCTCTCTCTCTCTCTCTTACTTACTCACACTCGCTCTCTCTCTCCCTCCCTCTCTCTCTTCCCCTCGCTGCTCGACTCTCCGCTCTGCTTCACTCCACACCGCGTGGCCCGGCACTCTGTTTACCCTGCCAGCTAAATGGAGTTTGTCAGGTTTGTCAATATGATTGATTTCTGTGATTTTGCCAGCTTTCTTGTATGAAAAAACTTGACAATTTAATTTGAAGAGGGAAAAGGAGAAAAGGAGTTTTATTGTCTGTCCATTGTTGACGTTCTGTCATTGTAGCTGGTTAATTTTGTCATGCTTCTTCCTATGGGAAGAGTAGTTATCCAGGGTTTACTTTGTTGTTAAGATGCTGTCAGTTTGCATGCTTGCTGTGTTAAGAGAAATATATAAAGTCATGTATGTTAGATTTATTGTCTCTAAATGTGTTGCCTTTCAGAGCAAGACTGTATGGAGATGATGTCTCTGTTTGTCTGTGCTGTTAGTTGTTTTCAGGAATTTGGCTTTTTACTGTAAGCTTGTGCAACAGTTTCCTCTGCCTTGCCTAACCACATACATGAAGTTTCTCACTGACACTTTACAGTGTTTGTTTAGTTTTGTTGACTTTGCTGATAGTGAGCTAACCAGTTAAGCAGGATCTAATACTGTACACGTTCAAATTATGGAAAGTTCTAGGAAAAACAGGAGACAGGTTTGCCAGCTCTTTTACTTTCATTTGTGTGTGTTTTTGTATCTTGCTCTTTTTTTTTTTTTTTTTTTAGAAAATACTTGTTAAGCTTCATTGTTTACATCCTTGAATTAAGGGTGTGCGAGTACTTGTTTTCTCCAAATTATGTTTTGCTAGTTGTGTATTTTGTGACTTGTTCCCCAGAGTTAATGAGTGCTGGTCAGACTTTGCTTGCTCTAATGGCCTGGACTAATCCTCAGTCTCCTCATGGTGTCACAGTGAATTAAGACAGTGGCTGGCACAGCTCTATATTTGACACTGTCACCACAAACCACGTTGGAGACACGCTGTCACTCTAAATGTCATCGCTCATGTCTTTCTGAAAAGTTAGTGTGCGAATGTTGGTGCGGGCCTATGCGTGTGTGTCGGCACTTGCAATAAAAGGATTGCAAAATACATTTAAGGGGGAAAGTTGTGGTCAATTTGCTCCATTTTTCTACTGTCAAGTTTGAGTCCTCCTTGGCAGTTTTGAGGTTTTACACAGAAGACAGTTATTGACTTTCTGTTGTTTAATGACCTCAAGTATTTTTACTGCAGTCATTTAAGTAATACGCTCATATAGCAACAGAAGAACTTGTGTTTTTTTTCCCTTTTTTGAAGTGTTTTTGTTGTATTTCTCAGCATTTCTGAAACTTTTTTTCCCCTTTGGTACAGTCTTTCAACTCTCACAGCTAAGAAAGTGGACAGGAGGAGAGATGGAGCAGATTATCAGATAGTTGAGAAGCAGGACAGCGAAGCCTAAACAGGGCAGTGTTCGCCGTAATGTTGTGCAGCTGTGCAGCCGAGACTCGCAGTTTGGGAGAGCTGGAGTGCGAGCTGATTGGGTTGACAGTTTGTAATCAAAGTTGATTTATTGTTCATTAGTAGTGCATTAGCCCTTTCAGGCTGGGGCGTTTTTTGTGCAGTGGCCTGTCAAGGCGAGGGGCTGCCAGCACCTGTCATTTCTAAACCATGACATAGGCAACCAGATATTAGCTGTGTACCCGGAGAGGGGGGCACACGGGGGTAGCCTGCAGAGCCCCACGGCTCACTGGGATATCCTTTACAGGGACGGTCTTTGCTTTGTACTGGAGCAGGCAGGCAAGACAGAGAGGAGAGACGGGGGAATAGTTTAGCAGTGATATAGTGAGCCACCAGCTGCTCTCTGCTGTTATTCTCTGGCTTTCCCGACTAAAACATGTTTTTACTTGAAAAAGGCTTGCAATCGTTTTTCCTTTTTTTTTTTCTTTTTTTTGCCCGTTTCTATTTGGAGAATGTGCATCTCTGTTTCAAACGGGGAAGATTAACATTACACTTGAGATGCCATGTGTTTCAAAAGGTTGAGATGGTAGGATAATGATGAGATTACATGGTGTAGAGTGTTTTATGGCAGAAGGTCTTTTTAACCATTCATCTAAGTCCCAGCCTACATATTTCTAAAGTATTAAAGGGAGCCTATTGTCATGTTGCATCTAGAAAATAAGGGTGGATTATTGGGACTGAAACACTTCTTCTTTTTTTCTCCATATACTGGTTTTTACTTAATTCCAAAAACATGCTGCTGTCAGTGTGAATTTATTTCAATATAATTTATATAATTTAATTATTTGGCTGTTCACTTAAAAACAACATTAAGAGTGTCAAGAAGCAACATAATTTGTGTCCCTCTTGTCTGCCGTCATGGAAACAAGGATTAGCTTTGCCTTGCTGGTGTGCAGAGAATAGAAACAATCTGTACGAGGATGTGTCAGCCATTGTCTTTTGACTACACTTTCATTTGAAAGGGATTTCAGAGGCTGTGATCTTAATTAAATCTCAACTGACTCGAATAATGCATCTGAAAACACGCAGCGTTGCGTAACCGTGTAAAGCTGGTGAACTAAAGATCACGGGCGCACAGTTTATATGAACAGCGGTCGTAAGATGTTTCCGGGAAAGGTGCAAACATCGAACAGTTGTGTGTAGGACATCACTCACCGAGAATTTGGTTTGCTTGGTTTCAGAACTCAAAATACCTTGTAAAATACATACTTGGAGGTGTGGCTTGAAAAGGTCAGAAAGAATGACAGGACAGTGAGTCACACACCAAAATGTATGATACACTCCTTTCTTTTAATTTTTTTGTAAGCAAAAGAAACAAAGAATTGTATCAGAAGTATTTGAACCACCTTTAATATAATATTTTAACACAATTTTCATTTTTTTTATAAAATCCAAGTCAAATCTTCTTTTTTTTTTTAATACAAAAGTGAACATTTTAAATACCAAAGTGTGATCGTGATGCGGCACAAGTGTGTGCGTTTGAGGGGGAAGAGGGAGGGCGACCTATGTGCGCTCCCTCAGCGGTGGTCACCTGCAGTGGCGGCTCCCTCCAGTGTGGGAAACGGCGTCCAGGTCGCAGCTCGGCTGTTATTGCTGGGGCGAGAGCTTGCTCACGTTGCCGTGCAGTTTGTTTGTTTAAACCCGATGCTGGGTCGAGCTCCGGCGAAAACCTGTTTGTTTGTAGTCGTCGAGTTAATTAAAACGCAATCTTAACTTTTGTTTTTACAGTTGTTGCAAATAATTTGAGTCTCGCTCCCCCTCACACATCTCCGCCCCGAACTCAGAAGATATAGTGCATGGTGAATGTGGCTGTGATTATCCTGTTTATCTGAGCTGTAAATATTTTTAAAACAGCTTGATTGTGGATGACAAGAAAGGAATTATGGTGGTCTAACATATGTTGGGATTATTTAGTACTTGTGTCCTACTTTTTACATTTAAATTCTGCTGCATAATTCACATTGTGTTGTTTTCCCAATAATGACAACCACAAACAAAATATAAATCAAGATATTCTGATTATTACTATTATTATTATTATTATTATTATTACAATAATCATTATTATTATTGTTGTTGTTACAATTATTATTAGGGGGAAAGGTTATTGGTGTGAATCTATTTTTTAGGGGAAATTCTCTCCACTCCAAAGATTTCAATCAACCTGAATGGCTAATGTGGAATTAGTCTTTCCAGTCTTGTCGACGACTAATTATGTTCACACATCACTTAAGTACAATAGCTCCCGTGAAATCCTCATTTTGGCGACATTTTCATGCAGGAGATCATAGTCGGGATGGGAAGTCGTTTCCTTGCGCCACAGCAGGCCAAGGTAAAACAACAGCATCAAACGGACTGGGGCTGGTATTTCTTTTTTACTTCTCCATTCCATTTGATGCCCCCACAAAACAACACGACCCCAGGGAATACAAATGAAAATTTGATAATTCTCTCTGCTTTTCTTTCTTTCTCCCCCTTTTTTTTCTGCGTCTTCGTATCTTTCAGTGAAACGTCTTTGTCGGGCTCACTGACATTCACCTCCTCGTCCCTCATTGCTGCTCCTCTTAATTGCCTTAGTGTGAAAAAAGGCGCTATCGTGCAGCCTCATTCACCTTACTCCTCTTCGCCGTGCTTTGACCTCTGACTTGTGATAGGAGGGGGATCTTCATTAACTCTGAATCAGTGACTCTAAAATGTTTTCAGATCTGGGGTGTGTTCCCTCATTAGATTATCGCATTTTGCACTCTTCTCTTGTTAGTTTCTCACAGACAGACGTCCCACCGTAGGTGTCCCTTTATGACAAATGTTTCCTGTACTGTGTGCTGGCGCTTTTTCAGAAGTGGAGCAGTAAACAAGAGGAATATTTTAATAATTTTTTAGTTTTTTCAAATTGAGGAAAACACTTTTTTAAAAAAATAATTTTATCATGTTAAGTATTAACATTTAAATTCCTTTTTAAATGTTTTTTTTATAGTATGACATTTTTATACTCAATGTGCCGTGCATGTTTCTTTTTGTGCATGTGAAAAATGTGGTTTTGCTCTTCATATACAATGTATTATGGGCTGCACGTGTGCCTGTATGTACTTGTGGCAGTTAACATGCCACAGTTCTGTGCATGGGTGTGTTTGTCTGCATCTGTGTGTTTGGCCAGCAGGCCTGTGCTGGTACAGTATATTGCCTCCAGTCACTGTGCAGCTGTGTGAGAATGTTCCAGGTTTGAATGTTTATGTATGGGAGGCACCTGGAGAGCACCACACCTTCATGAAATTCATAAACGTCAGCTATTTCTGGCATCCTCAGAATGTCCTCTTTTTCACACTCTCATATTGGTGGAGTAGATTAGAGCTGGGCTCAGTGGATCCCTCCAGTTATTAGCCCAGTACGGGTCTCCTTTTAGACTATCTTTAGATGGTGATATATTTTTGTGGATCATTTGGAGTCATGATGTTATCCAAGAGATAAGGGAGTGCACCATATGGGAGTGCTCTAAATGGCGACTGGCGTCCTGTGTTTGCGTTAAATGGGCACGATACAGCGGCCAAGGCAATATTTTTCAGTTAAAGTGCTCCTCCCGCCCTTCCACTCAATAGGACCCAGTCTTAGGCAGATTTTCACTCCTTCAGCACAGGATTAAATGGTAGTAGTTACATTGATCAATAGGTTAAGAAGCATACAATCCCTCTTGCTGCTAATGACCTCAGTAGTAATGGGTAATAAAATGGGGGTCTGTAATAGCCTCTTGCTGGGGCTGTTCACGGAGGAGGCTGCTCTAACTGTAGTTACTGAGAGCCAGATGCTCTTGACAAGGCGAAGTGTGAAACCGTGATGAGATACACACCTCAGGTGTAAAGAATTAAGACAGTTACACTGAAGGAAATCTCTGTGTAATTTGTAATGAAATCGACAGTTATTGAGATCTGGTTAAGTGTATAAAACCTCTGTGTTAACTCGAAGTTTGCTCTCCCCTTTTCCACATCACACTGTGTAATATGGCATGACAAAATGATTATACATTTGAAACGAAGACAAAATTTGTAGCCTTTACACGCTGGTAAAAAATAGAGCATGACTAATATGGAGTAGATTTTTTACGCATGTAGTAAAAGTGAAGTTTGTGGAGAAAAAAAGGGGGGGGGGGGGGCATTTTTATTTATCCCCTTTTGGAGGGGGTAAATGCCACATTTCGACGTGCACTGCATATCACATCATGTACGGGTTTGCATGTCAGCAAGACCAGGCTGCTTGGTTGACCTTCAGAATAGTTCATCAAAATTAGTGATGCCCAGAAAAAAGGACTTCGCTGGATAATGACTGTGAAATTAGGAAATGGGAGGCCGAGGCTATGCAAATGACAGGACAAGTCATGTGCAAAAGTCAAGATGAACTGCATATTAAGACATAATACAGGGGGGAATTAATATTGCATTTTCCTCCTCGCACCCCTTGCGCCTCCTGCTGAAAATAAGAAATGTGAAGTGTGTGTTGGTCCTGGGTGGGGCTGACCCTCCTTCATTCTCTTGGGTTTGGAAGAACATATCCCAGTGTAGTCTGGCACGGCTCAATAAAGTTAACAGAGAGCATCAAAGCTGCTCCGTTCTGTTTGACATCACTGCCCTTTCCTCTGCATTTTCACTACAAGCTGTTCATTATGGCAGTGCTTTGTTTTTGTTTTATGCTACAATGGGGAGAGTGAATAAGGTGATATGGATGCAGGGAGTGTGTCAAGAAAAGCCCCTTCGTTACCGGACGAGATTTTAAACAGCTAAATTGCATTCAGAAAAGCATGAAAAATTCAGAGGGGTGTCATTAGCTTTAAGGTGACCACACAATTTGGGTAACCTTGGTGAAGACAGTCTGTCACCGGTTATGTCTGCTCTATCGGCTGCTGACATCAGCCTGAAAGAGTACATTTTAATACTCGCTTATGCACACACAGATACTAATGTATTCGTGCACAAAAAGAACCACAGCCGCAACATGTTAACAACTGCAAAGACGCCGCAGTATACAAGCATATCTCCATCGCTGTTTGTCATCCAAATGTCAGGGAAAGGAGCTTTTAATGGTATTGCACATCATAGCAGTGAGTGGCAGCATCCAGACACACTCCAAGTCCCCTATGTCGCTGGAGCAATTAAGGCACCCTGACAACTGTGGGGGCTCTTTCGGTGTCACAACAAATCACTTGTTTTGAGGAGTCATGCACTCACACCTTTCTGCAGGGAGTTAGTTAGGGGCCCGTGTGTTCTTCACCATGGCTCCTCCTCCAGGCGCTCTATATCTTCACAATAATAGATCGCTGTTGACAGCATCTCTAATGAAATGTTCTCACATGACATGTCGTGCATGCGCGACAAGCGAACCACAGCATTTTTGGAGGCAATCTTTCACGTCTTCAGGTATGACACATTTGCCGCGTCGTGCAAACGGCGATGCTTATTGGAGCTTCGCCGTTTGTAAATGCAGATCATATCGGGTTTTGTGGAGGGGGTATGTGCGAGAGAGGGGAAGGTGGAAGGATGGAAGTCGGGGTGGACGTGTTGACCCACGCCTGGCTCTCTTGTGTCCTTTAGCCTGTCTCAGTCTGGTGTGGTGTCATAATGGTTAGAGGGGCGAAATGTGTGTGTTAGATGTTTGCTGGAGGTCATGTGCAGATTGCAACACTTCAAGATGACACTTGAGATGAATTCCTAGAATGCATCAAAGCCTCTTATAGTCTATTATGTTTGTCTAATGTGTGTCTTTGTTTTTTGTTGAGCTACATTTTTTTACCCTACCTTGCTTGTAGGCTGTAGCACACATGTGACAGTAAACAAGAAGGAGCCAGTGTTGAGGATGGATTGCTTTTTGCTTCCTGCACTAATTAACAGCTATCTGCTTGTTGTGTGTGCAGGTTCCAGTGTCAGTGGCTATGATGACACCTCAAGTGATAACTCCACAGCAAATGCAGCAGATTCTTCAGCAACAAGTCCTGAGCCCTCAGCAGCTCCAGGTTCTTCTCCAGCAGCAACAGGCCCTCATGTTACAACAGGTAACGTACATTCATGCTACCAGTAATCTTCTTCAGACGGGGCCATCAAGTTTCAGATGGTGAATGTCTCAGCTTGAAATGAAAATCTTCTTATGTATAGACCATGTTTCACAAAGATAAATTCACTTTGAACTGCTATTCTCCTTTCTTTTCTAAGCCTCAAAGACAGCATCCCTCAAAGTGTTGAAAATTCTCACAAAATCCACTGCCAGGTTTGCATGACTGATAGACTTTGCTTCACATGTCACCCTCCCGTCTCTTCTGCAGCAGCAACTCCAAGAATTCTACAAGAAGCAGCAGGAACAACTCCACCTCCAGCTCCTCCAGCAGCAGCAACAGCAGCAACATGCAGGCAGCAAGCAGAGTAAAGAGGTAAGCTGACATCACTCCAGCCGCCTGCCATTACCAAACATTGGCCAGACAGAGTACGGAAGGCATGCGTGCTCCCTCCCTCAACTCCATCTGCTTTCAGCCTGTGGTTAAAGCAGAGACGGGGGGAGAATCAAGTGCACTCATGCTTCTGATTAGCATGTCAGACTGGCTGGATAAATGGTAACAACTGACTTATACTGTGCTAAGAATCCAGTGTCTCTTTTTTGGACCTGTCTCCACATTAAATGTATAATATGTTACAGAAAAGACTCAGGCCATTGTTGTAGTTTTTTTTCTAGTAAACAAGTGTCCTAAGCAACAAAGAGATGACCGTTCCTCTGAGCCTTGTGTAGGACATAATGAAAGGCAGAAGGGAGAAAGGCAGAAACACAGAGCATATAAATCTGAGAGGCTTTTCTCGGTAATTAACATGGAAATGGCAGAGGAAAAGAAGGCATGTAATTGTGAGATATCAGTGCAGAGAGCGCTTCCAGCTTTGTTGCCCATGTTGAGTTTTTTTTCACCATTTTTCTTTCTTGCTTTTCCCTCCTTCGCTCCCCTGCTTGCTCATAGGCAGCGGCTTAATGCGTGTTAATGACAGGCGGATACAGGCATCACTGTGGACGAAGCAAATTATTATTGTGCAGTCAGAAGAAGTTCAAAGACGATCTGGGAATTTTCACTCTTGTCCCCGTTGAGTTCCAATGTTTGGAGAGTAAAGGAAACACAGAAAATTAAGCCCGGCGTTAAAAGCGGACCCACGCTCATCCACGCATGCTCACTCCCGCACACGTCCGCGTGCTGTCGAAGCACCCAACTTCAAAGTCGTAGCTCCCTAATTAATGAACTGCGGGCTTCAGTTTGGACAAGTTGTGGCATGATGCTCCCATAAATCAACATGACAGCAGAGCTCCTCGGCCTCAGATAGGGCCTGTCACCAAGTCGCATCTGATGTAAACACTAGAGGAGCAAGGGAGAAAAAGAGGGGGAGGCGAGGGGGGCAGACAAGGAGGTGCAATTGATCAGTTGAATGGAGCATGAGAATAAAAGAAAAAACTACTTTTGAAGCATATTATGTATGATCACAGGAAATGGATGCAGCCTCGAGAGGCTCTCCCCTTCTGCTGATGTTTTCTTTCTCTTCTCCATCGCACTCGCTCTCTCTCTCTCTTTCAGTCGCATTTCTAGCAGCCATCAAAAGACAGAATAAGAATTATGCAGTGAATCCCCTGTGGCTGCCAGACAATAACCCCCTGTTGTTGCTTTGTGCCTCTTTTATTTTAAAGACATCAAAATTTAGTTTTTCAAAGATCTTTAACTTTATATTTGAAGCTTGACAATAAAGGGCTGCCAGTGCCACTCTTTATCATTTGTCAGGGACTGTATTTTTCTCTCCCTCGTGCCACTTCTTGTTAACCTCTTATTTGGTCTATTGGGTCTGGGGGTTTTTAATGTGTCTGCATGCTGAGAGTGCACAGGAGCCGCTGTCAGCTGACGGGACTAGAGGAAAAATATGAAGGGGAGAGAGTTAAATTCATTTGCAGCACTCCATTTTCTTTCTTCCTTTTTTTTCCCTCAAAAGCCACCCCTCTATTTATTTAGCCTATTTACTTAGCGTTTTGATGAAAGACATTGTTCCTTCTAAGCCCCCCTCCCCCTCCCATAGCACTATTATCTTTATCTGTCAGGGAGGAGCTGCTGAAAAGAGAAAAACTCAAGACAAGAGAAACTTCTCTCACACTGATGAAAGGAGAAAAAGAGCCAACCATCGTTCATAAACAGAACACATCAGAGAGGATCACAGGCCACCTGCATCCTGAATGTGATCTTTATCGAGTCGCTCTTTTTTTCTCTGTCTCACTTTCTTCCCTCACATTTTGGGTTAGATCACACATGAGCCTGAGACTGAATGTAGTTACTCTTCAATTATGACCCTCCGTTACCACTGACAAAGTGCCTTCTTCCTCTGATTGATCCAATGAGACGACACCGCTCGCTGTAATGGGCCAGCGCTGCCCAGAGCGTTATTTTTAGTCAGCCAGTGCAGAAGCAGCAGGCTGGGTGCAGGGCAGGAGGGAGGTAGAGGAAGAGAAAGGAAGGCCGCTCGACCCTTTTGACAAGCCCGGCAGGGGTGGGCGGAGGGGACCCGTTTTATCTGGCTGTTTCAGTGGTTTCAGAGCCGCCAGCCAGTGACCTGACTGCCGCATTGCACAGAGACCTTTTTTGTATGCACTCAATTGTGAGAAGTAAACAAAGTGGTGTATCCTGTGTTTGGTAAAAGGGTGCGGTGCACGGCGCTGCTTTTAGTGCCCCTACCTCTCCTTCCACCCGCTTGACAAACTGGTCTTGTATACTCATAAACAGACCTAGTGTCCTGTTGGGTCTCAGACGTGTTTGTTATGTCCTTAACTGTTAGAAAATACAGAAGGTGTACAGCTAGGTCCTGTTTAATCAGCAACAACACTTTGTTGAGCTGACTGTGGATTATTAAGAACGTCGGTTGATGAACGGGTTAAAAGTCATCTCTCTCCTCTGTGTCCCTGTTATCTAAATTCCATCTCTCATTTGTTTTGACTCATGGCGGATTGGGGATATTAGCAAATTTCCTTCTATTTATTATTCTGACTTTGTCTTTTTCCTTTCCATTTTCTTCTGTGCCCTTATTTCACTTTTTCATCCCATCAAAGTTCACGTTTCACTTTTCAGAGCCAGATTTTTTTTTCATCTCCCTGACTTTAAAATCAAGTGAAGACGCGCGACTGTTTCATTAACTGTTTCTTCACGAAGCGGTCTTAACACAGTAAGACGAACAAAACAGCTATCACATAGACCGTCCACAGCATGCGATTGAACGCAGCTTGCCACGCTGGTTGGGGGAAGACTGAATCCCTGAGCTCAGCGCCATGCCTGGGAGAGTTGTGAGAGTTGCTAGGGTGGTTATTAAGCACTTTGATTTAGTCACACGTTGTTTGCTGAATTATGAATGGCTGTAATTAAATTCCTGTGGCTCTTATTATGAATGATTAACTATGTTGTTTCATTGTTTGTCATTTGCCTTGCGACTCCTCGTTAATTAAGAGAGAGAGAGATGTATAGCGTACCTGTCTTAAGTGGGCTCTGACAAAACCAAACTAAAGGCAAAAAATAAAAAAAGGAAAATTAGGCTTCGTGGTAGCACGCGTTAAATCCATTAACCTTGTTTTTTATGAATGAACATGTTGTTCTAAAGTGCTTCATTTTACAACCCTAACTGTGAACTCTGTCACCTTGATGTTAAAACGGGTTTTTTAAATGGTGTATGCAAAGGAACCTGAAATTCAAATGTACGTGTTTGCACTGGCTGTTGTGCTTTTACATACGGTTTGTATGTGTTTGCTGATGGTGTGCCTCTTTGTGTCTCTGTGTGCCTCCAGCAGCAGGTGTCAGCACAGCAGTTGGCTTTCCAGCAGCAGCTCCTGCAGGTCCAGCAGGTCCAGCAGCAGCACCTGCTCAACCTTCAGAGGCAAGGACTGCTCAGCATCCAGCCTGGACAGACTGGCCTGCCACTGCACTCCCTCACTCAGGGTTAGTACCTCATATGTGACTGCAGCACAGCAATCTTCCTGTCCACCAGCTTTAACATTTCATCCACAATGAAGCAGTTATGATGACCTATCATGTGGCTGTATGTAAAGCACAGCAACTGAAGAACACTCGAATCACTATAAAAACACATATTTTAAGAGCCTTTAATTTGGGGGCTAGGTTTAGGTGGAATAAAATGTTGATTTTTCCATACTGAAATAGTCCTATTAATATAAATGCTTCACTGTAAAAATAGATATTTTCTTCCTGTGGATCAGCTATGTCACTCCAACAACAAAGATATATGTCTGGAGTTTAAGTTTGATCTTGCACGTCTTTCTTCAGGGTCTCTAAACAGGACTATCCTGTCTCTGCACCTTTTGTATTGCTCAACCAGTTTCACTATAACCTTGTTTATGTTATTGTTACAGGAAGCGTTCTATTGTCTTAGATAGTGAGAGTTGGGAATGAAACCGATGCCTATTATTTTGTATTTGATATTCTTACCTACTTGCTTGGTCTTGTCATGCCTGAGCTGCTTAGTTATGTGTTGTACTTGAAAAATTACACAAATAAACTCTTTAAAAAACACTTAACAACACCAGCTGAACACAAACACACCGAATAGTCGTAGAGCTCGACCAAGAATGTAACACTAGAAGTATCTAACCACATACTGACTCGACGTCCGCTTTATATCTTCAGCGATCGCTTCTCCCCTTTACTAAATGGGATCTAACTCCTTTACGCCAAAACATGTTTGCTGCACGATTTCAGTTTGGAACACTGAACTAACTCAAGTAACACATCCCACTGCTCAGAAGCAGAGATCCACACTTTGTCCTTCAGCTCATTGTCCTGTTCCTGTGATTGGCATTCTGGTGTCAGTCTCCTTTAGCCTGGAGGAAGACTGGATCTATTGTTCAGAAACCGCCAGTAAACTTGTCACTGTAAAAGCGCCTGTAACCTGATAGGAAGTCAATACTTGCTGTTTGGCCAGGAAGTTTATTTCTTCATTTATTCCTTAATGTTATGTTAAGGAGCGGTCCCCCTGTGACAAAGACGCCATCATAAGGGTTTTAGAACATGACATTGACTATTCATTCACAGCTAAGACAAACAGTTTTGAAATAATAAGATAAAAATGGGAGGGGATGGGAGAGTGCTTAGGTAATAGGCAAACACAAACATGGTTTGTACAGTGCTGTTATTGTTTGGACTGGGTATGGAATAACTCATCCGCTCATAGACGATCGCCGTGGGCACAGGCGTGGAGCACTGCTGTGTTCTGTGTTGCGCTTTGCTGAATTGCTCTGTGTCAGATGTCTGGCAAACACTCACACACCCCTTGAGTAAAGCATTGTGTGAGTGATATGGCTAGGCACTGAACTTTTGATAGATTTCACAACAGGCTTAGAACATCCTGTTTATTTTGTGTCATCATCACATACCTCTGAGGCATCTCATCTTATCAGAGAGCGGGGGCACTAAGTTTATCTCCTTCATATGCTACCTTTTCAGTTTTCGCTTATGCTTTGTTGGGGCTACGTGGTACTGAAATAGTGATTTCAGTCGCGTGTCACTGTGTCACAGACGCCATATAAAATGACAGAATTTATGTTCTAAGAGAAAATCTGACTTTTAACTCCGTGCAAATATATTTTCATGCCGAACGGCAGATTAAAATAAGTTACACTCGTAGTTAAAGGGAAAATTTAACTAGGCTATTGTTCGCATAAACATCGAAATAAGGAACTGAATCTTCCCACATACAATTAGCGGTCTGTTTCACTTTTGTTGCAACCAGTCAAACCTGGTTAGTTTGCCCTCGTGGTTAACTCTGTGTCTGCGACAGCTGTTACAACACTTAGGCTAGTGCTCCAGGCCCCCAGTTTGTCTTCTTATTCTACACATTTTCTGCTTGACTGTTTGAAGTTATTGATGACCTTTCTGTTTTCCACATCACTAAACTCTTTCACGCATCAGCGGGCCAGGCCTATGGTACTCGGATCTAATCTGCAATATTCAGCTAGCACTGCATCGGAAGCAGTGAGTTGATCTTCTCTGTTTGGGTCCCAGTGATTATGGATTCAAACTTGGGGGCAGTAAATTGCGGTGACTTTCTAACTGATGATTTTTATTTCTTTCATTTAAACATGAAGATATCGATATAATTATTTTAAAATCCCATTATTATAGCAGACGGTCCTCTGTCTCCATTTTTCATGTACAGAGAGAATGAAAACGCTAAAGGTTAGCAAATAATAGGCCACTGAAACAGAATAATTAAAGAAAGTGTCCTTTTGGGTACTGCAGTGCAGTTTAAACCTCAGTCATATATCACTCTTCTGTCTGGTACAGTACATTGTTGGCTGAGACAGATTACAGTCATTGTTCTGGACTGAAGGAATGCATCTGAATTAGCTTTTCAAAAAATTGATAGCACTAATTAAGTATAAACTTGTAGATAGCACTTTTGAGTGAAAAACAATTTCTCACATTATCTTGAGCGTAATTTGTTTCTCTTGTCGTAAATTCTTTTGACATTAATGTCCAAAGTCTTGGAAGCGGCCAGGCGCTATCTGTTATAAATTACCAAAATGTGTTTGGGGAGGATATAACTCTCATAAATATAAATTTGATCCAACCAACACCCCCACCTGCCTCACAAAAAGCCTGTCCTCTTGACCTGATAAGTGAGTCAGTGGTTGCTCAGGCTCGCGTTGCTAAGGTGTTTGCATGTTTTTTGCACATGTGGCTGTGTGTGTGTGTCACAAAGGTGGCCGGTGTTTGTGCACATCCCGAATAAAATGGACCTTCACCCTGTGAGGTTGCTCTGCGAGAGAGCGAGTTCCTCTAGCTGCACAACATCATTTAAGCTGTCTAAGAGAGGCCAGTGGGACAGTGACAAGACAAATTTGTCGGTAATATGAAAGCAAAGAATGTGGCGAGCCATGAAGTGCTCACAGAACAGCAGCACATCAGGGACAGCGGCGGGTAATGCAGCCGACCTGTCAGTGATTGATACATCCAGCAGTGGGCTACTGGTAATAGTTCCAGCAGCATTAGGACAGGACATATTTCAGGCCAAAGGGGTGCATATCAGCAGGCCGGTGATTACGGCAACATAAACAGGGGTGCAGTAAAGGTCCCAGTCTGACGGAACAATAAACTAATAGCGATGTCACTGTCCCCCCATGGCACCGGCACTGTGTGAGAAGTAGCAGCACGGTTTAAAGAGCTCGGAGCACTAGGGGCCATTTTTTATTTGGGGGATGATGGCCTGCAACTGATGTCATTATGAACCTTAAATCAACTTTCTGCTTGCTTGAACATGGTCACCTGGGTGCAGGAGGACAAGGACAGGAAAAGGTTGAAGAGCTAGGCCTGTCTTGGTGCCAGAGCTACCTGCGGAGGTAAAATTGAGTTGGGAGGCCGGTGATCAATCAACTGTCCCAACAACATACATTTTTTAAAGTGCTTGTCCGTATTTCCCGCTCGTAATGAGTGGAAGACTTGTGTTGAAAAATGGAAACAGGAAAGATAAACCAATCTGGCGTTTAAAAGATGGACAAACTGGGTACCAAAGAAAGAAGGACTTACAGATCAATGTCATTATGTGTCCCACAGTAATCAGATGGAGAGAAACTCGATGCATTTTTGTCCCAACACAAAATATAATACCCACGGAGACTTTTGTGTAATGATATTTTATTGGCATTTATGTGGAATCATGAGCCATAGCTGTTGCAGAGTTTGAAGAGGTTGGGGTAGGAGAGGGAAGTGGCGAACGGAGAGCAATAAAACTGCAGACTAGATCCAGAAAGAGACAGGTTGGTCCCACTCCGTTACCTCTCTCATCAGACCGGTCTATGTGCTGTGGTTTCATCTGAGTAAACAGTGGTGTTGGGGTCACCAGGACTGCTGGGTAATTGAGCCAGTGTGGGCTGCCCTGTCAAGCACATCGGCTAAAAATACATCGCCCACTGTCACCGGGCACCAAGTGGGGGGAAAATGATTGTTCCCTCTGTCAGAGCGCAGGACACTCACATCACCAGTGACCTTCCTCTTCTAAACCAGCTATCACAGGGAAAAAAAAGAAGGAAAAACAAACTTTTGCTCCAAAGTCCAAAACAACAATGCAGCCTTTGATAATGAAACTGGAAATCAACAAGCGCCGGATTAGCATGCTATAACATGGAGCGCGAAATAAAGCATGTTTAGCCTGTCATGAATGCGCACTTCGATTAGGGCACATCAAGGCAATGAGGAGAATAAGGGAGAATACAGGCAGACAGAATAGAGCGAGTGTGCTGAAATATCCGAATGAGGGAAGACGCTCCTTGGAACGTGGAAAGGTTATTGATTTGTCCTGCAATCATTTCCTGCTCTTTGATATGCAAACGATCTAGTGTGAATTTACAGCAATCCTATCAGACTCATTTCACAGTTCTTAGCCCCTGCGTCTCTCTGGAGTCCTCCGCCTCATTAGGCCAATGTTCTCCATTACCAGCATAATTAAAATCTTTAGTAGCTTATCAAATTAAAAATATTTTTGCTGATCATATTGAGATCTTCACCTCACAGTTATTTTCCACAACAGGAATAAATTAAGACTAAGCATTTTGCACACAATGTATTACAATCTGGTGCTTGAAAGGAGCACTTCTGGTATCTATAGAGCTGGTGATGAGAAACAGGGAGGAGTGGGGGGGGGATCCGGAGAATATAAACCCGAGTAGATAAGCATGTGCAAATCATCTTTCATTTGCCAGTGCTCATTTTGAGAATGGATTTAATTAATTGTAATGTTAAACGAGTGGTCTTGCCCATTTGCTCTGTGGTTAAACTCACCACATATCCAAGGGGCTTCTTCCGCCATGCTTAAAACATGTGGCTTATTTAAGCACAGACTTGAATCCCCATTACAAATGCACATATATTTTGATATTAGATTTTTCAGCGCTATTAAAATCGGGCTTGCCCGCACGCACCGTGTTTTGACTGAAAACACTCGTAGCCACAGATTTTCGCCCATGAGGTTTAATCTTATTTTACATATCAGCTTTGTCCTCATTTGTGTCAAGTGAAAGCAGACTTCTCAGACACACCATAGATGGACACATACGTATTGTGTGCCAACAAAGACTCTCTGCTGTGAGACACGGAAAGTAGGGTTCACAAGCACTGCATTATCCTTCTTCATCCCGAGTCTGGCCCTGAGTGTCGGGATCGCTGTCACTCATTTGCTGAAAAAACACACACGCTCTGCAGATGTGTTTTCAGCACGCAGAAAAATGTCTTCTGTCTTCAAGGGATTTTTTTCCCCTTTTTTTTCAAAGGGCTGTGTGAGCTGCAGTGTGCTTGACTTGTTAAATGAGGTTTAAGTCTTCTGTGTCAATTGGAGGCGGTGCAGAGCTTTAAGTATTTTGCACATTAATGTGCTTTTGAGAATATTACCCCAGGGTCCTGTTTCTCAAGGAAACAGGGGTGGGATGTTTTCTAGCGTCGCTATTGTAAACTTTTTGTTGTGTGTGTTCTGCACATCTCTGTTGTTGGGAGAAAATGATGGTGATTATTCAGATTTCATGCCTTGTCTGGATGTTAATTATTTACTCTGGGCATGAAATTTGCGTGAATGCCAGGGATTTGTGTATACAAACACGCTTCAGATCACAGAAAATGGGAGGGAGAGAAGAGAGGAGCGAGGGAGCTCTCAGTGCATTACCCTGTAGTGGAATATTTTCTAATTAATACTCGGCTTTGTTTACAGACGCTTTGATTTAATTAAGTGATGAAGAAGAGAGTTGGATTAGCTGTTAATTGATTTAATTATCCAATTTGTTTGTCTCAGGCATGATTCCGACAGAGCTGCAACAACTGTGGAAAGAGGTGACAAACGCTCACGTAAAGGAGGAGCACAACAACAGCAGCAGTAACAACGGCCACCGGGGTCTCGACCTGTCCTCCCCGGCACCGCCAAAGAACCCACTCCTCAACCAGCATGCCTCCACCAACGGCCAGTACATGAGTCACAAGAGAGAAGGGTAAGTCTCATCTGCAGGGTGTTGTCGGGTCGTTGTTGTTGTTTTCTTTTATTTGCATGTGACTTGCAGTGCTTGTGTGATCTCACGATACTGCTACAGGGAAGAGGTTTTTATAAAACTGTGACCTCGGGAAACATCATCTCGCTTTAAAGAAAAACTCGTTTTGCTTTATATGCCACTTTAAATTACCCTTTTTTTCCACATGGATTGAGTTTATGGAGAAATCCCTCTAGACTTGAACAGATTACTGTTTTAATTTATAGTTTGTAAGTATTCCTGAAGACCAGCACAGTTACCTTTCTGTGCCACTGAGTACACCTGGGGATTACATAGAAACATCAGGGAGAAATGTGCGTATAGTTGAAATTAGATCTCGGTAAAATTATCAGGGGGGGATCACCGTGTTTTTTTATTGTTTTTACTAAGTTGTATAGGGAGAATAGCTGAATTATGATTTTCCGCTGCACTTCCTTGAGAACATTTTGATCACCAGGAAGTAAAAACATTCCTTTGTGAATGGGGAACTTAAAGAATCATAAATGTCTGTTTGTTTTGTTTATTTACTGTGTTACAGAATAAATAAACAAAACAAAAACAACAAGCTGTTATATGTTAGGAGAAGCAAACACTGGGTGATATTTTCCAAACCACCATAAATCATCCCTGAAAGGCATGTGCTCTCTGAGCTGTGTGTATGTGTCTTTAAGGAAGGAATTAATTTGGCATCTTACACATTTGCTTGTTTTCTTGCACCAAAGCCTGATCTTTGAACTGCTAGTGAGGAGCCTCCAGGCACCATGAGCTCACTGCCTAACATCTGACTTGTGTTTCAGTGATCAAAACCTACGCGTCATTACGAAAGCAATGCAGATGAAAACATGTTTAGCACAGTAAACTAAGCAGGTCTTCAGAGGTGAAGAGGGGCTGCTTATGGGGAGGGATGTGGAGGATGGGTTACAGAGAGGATCTGAGTGACACCAAGGGAGTATATCATGATGTGCTGATAGAGAACAGTTATGTCTTTTCAAGTAGAGCTTTTGGTTCTATATAGATTAATGGCATACTACCTGCACAGACTCATCCTCTTTAGTGTCTTTCAAAGTTATCTCCTGCCGCGGTGCAGGGGAAAAAAAGCGGGCATAAATTGTTCCTGCAGTTGACAGTATTCACAGGCTTCCAGTGCTCCATCCAGCGTCTGGCTGAGTGTCTGGTTTCTGTGTAGTTAAAGACAAATCACAGGGGAGGCTATCGACTCGTTGCTCACTCCACCGCGTATTGTCGCAAGTGGAGCAAACAAGGTGAGCGTCGATGGCAGAAAAAGGCAAGAACCAGCTTCAGCTGAGGGCTCCATGAAACATCGGGGAAGACATAACGCAAGAGCTGGCAGCTCCTCTGCCTCGCGCTGACTGTCAGAGATTAAAGAAGTTGTCAGCAGCAGTTTAACACAAGCTTAAGTGAAGAAGGCAGCCTCGGTCTGAATATTCTCACCGTATCTTAGATCTGTCAGAAAACCAGGCAGGTGATTTTCATCCACCCCATCTGTTGGAGAAAGTGGATTACCTACCCAGAGTTTTAACTGCACAATTACTAAAAAAGATGACTGATAGCAAGCGAACACAAAACATTCCTTATTAAATGCTGAATGATGCTAATTTAGATTCACACAACCAATAATCCTTTCTTGTGTTAATTTTAAATCGCACAACTATCAAGAGCGTTATGCCTCTCTTTTGATGATGCAGCCTCAATTCTAATCAGACTCCATGGGAAGAAAAATGAAATATTATTAAGTATGATTATTCTAAGCAAGGCTCTGAGAAAACGTCTGTGTTATAATCCAGGGATTTGAATAATCAGGTTGAAGATAATGGGCTGGGCCGGCCCGGGCGTAAATAGAGAGCATCCACTCATCCTCCCGGTGCTGAACTTAATGAACTTTTAATTGATGCGGTTTTGCAAGTCCTTTTGTCATGCAACAGAAACAAGCCTCTCTGCTGATGGGCCTGTTTTCCCGACTGGCTTCAGATTGGTTTACAGCAGGCCCTAAGTACCATGTAGTTAGTTTCATGTGTCATATAAAATCTGCCTAGGCACAACGACGCCTGCAACTAAAACCTTAAGTGCATCCACAGGAATCACTCACCGGCTTTGCACTTCCGTCTTAAGGAAGGAGGAGAAATTCAATCACTGCTGGCTTGACACACCGAAGATGAGGCACGTGTTCCTGCTTTTAGTTGTTTGAAAGAACACTCTGGCAAGGCAGGCTGGGATTTTTGTTTGTCTGAATAACATCCCTGATATGACCAGATCCTGAGTCACTCAATCTGTCAGCCCGTGTTGTTTCCCAGCCCACGAACTGTTATGCACAGATAGAGATATACCCCTGTGAGTCAGGTCATCTTTATTCAATGATTTGCTTATTCAAATCAAATGTGCATGATCTGTATCTGACACAAATTCCCAACACATTGCTGCATCAGCTTTATAAAGTGGGAGGGGGTTGGGAGCATCCTCACAAAGTACTTGGCCCACTTTACTTCCCAACAACCATCAGTAACCACAGCTCTGGGACTGTAACACAGCAATCTGTTAAGGAGATAAATAATCAGATTTGGCACAGCACTCCCATCTCTCTCTTGCCTTTCATTTGTCTTACACCAGAAGAAACTGATAATTAAATCATTTAGGTTAAAGCATGCAGTGGCACCGAGAAGACAGAAGGAAAGGATCCTGGAAAGTGAAAAGAGGGGAGGAGGGTAGCGGGTGTGAATCGGGGATGGACACAAGGCGATAGGCTAAAGTCGGCGCTAGTGCCGAGGATGGATGTAGTGATTGGCTTCAGACGCTGCCATCTAGCATGGTGGATATCAATCTTCCCACGTTTGCTGAGGTATTGAGTCCACCAGGACAGAATCTCAACCGTGGATCTCCACTTGTTTATGGCCCAAAGCATCTCATCAAAATAAGTGAGCTGGAAAACAACTGGCTAGCAGCTGTCAAAACCACCTTTGTGTGCACTTGTGCCTGTCTGTCTACACATAAACAGAGTGCAACACCTGGAAGGTTAACGCACTGTCTGGCCGGGTCTGTAGGCACTTTAATGTTCCTTCTCCTCTAAAGAAGCTGATGACATGGTTTTCCTCATCGCTCTTAAGAGATCATTAGAGTGTTCTTCCCCCCCCGGCTGGCTGACAATAATAACATCCTGACAAACCTGTCGTGGGTGCGAGTCAAATTTAACGCAACATGGGAAGCTGCATTTTCCCCCCCCTCCTCTGAACATGTTCTCAAATGGGAGAAAACCCCATGAATACTGCACTCTTCTCCTATTACACTAATGTAGCTCATTTGGTGTAAATTCTGTCATTTACTAGTGTTTAGCCATCCACCGTTTAAAAGGGCTCTTCTGCCGCCAGCCCCTCATAGCGCTTTGTGCTCACTGATTCCCAGTGCACTCCACATTTCAATATCTTGTTAATACAGAATTAACCAACAAGCCTCCTGCAAAGAATTAAAAAAGGATCCCTTTAAATTAAAAGCCAGTGTTACCTTCACCAGTCCGCACATTTCCTTGTTAAAAACTCATTATAATAGGTCTTCCGTCATCTATTTATTAGCTGTATCAAAACATAGGTCTTAATGTGAATGCATAATTCATAATTGAATAAAAAAATTCAGACTTTTGAAAGAGGGAGGAGGAAAAAAAGCTGCTAACCACATTCATGAATGCTTGACTGCTCCCTAATTGCAATGCAATTATCACATGTTATGAACAATGTGAACTCTTAAGCAAGTAATTATAACACAAGGAAACCTGCGACGACCTTTAAAATTTCCTACTCGAGGTACAGTTTTACTAACATTGATACAAATGAGATTTTAATCCGAACATCAGATTTTTTTTAATCCTGCAAAATTGGCACGCCGCGCTTTGATTTCTTTTCACTCGTTCGTTTTATGTACATTTTTAAATCAGCGCTGATCGATCGTTGCCAAGAAATGCAAAACATTATTAATGTCAGTGCATTTATTTTTCCATTCCTGTCCCTAAAAGAACCCTGTAAAGTTGAAGAGTTAGACATTATTATCTCTGATGGAAATTGTGTACGTGAATGGAGTTACTCCCGTGTGACAGCACAACAGTCTAGTGCACTGACTCTCCTGATCCATCTTGTTGTCTTAGAGAGCGAGGCTCACACTAGAGGAGGAGAAGCAGCAGCATTGTGCTCATGAGCCGCCAGAAGCACAGGTGGTAGCGATATAGGCCAGTCCCCCAGGCTCTTGTAGCTGAAAGTTGTGTGTCTTGTATAGTGCCTGTGTCCATATGGCTGCCTGTCTTGCTCTCTTAGCAGACACTGCCTCCATACAGACCGCTTTCTCTTAGCGCTGACTGTGGTTAGCTGTGCTTCCGTGCCTCTCACCATATGGAAGATGTTTCAGAGTTTGTTTTTCAGGGATGTTCCTGCTATTTAGACTGATTGTACCATGCCATACGCTCCCCATAGATGCGTGCTTGTCAGCCCCTGGTGACACAGATTGGTCAGTAGATAAATTGATACCAGGCGGGGTTGTTTACAATACGTGCATGGTGTGAAAGTAGGGGTTTTAATATCATGGTACAGGCTCCTCCAGGTGGGCTCTATGACATGATGCAGCAGGCGGCACAGGAAAAACAGCAACTCAGGGAGCCCCCTAGCAGTCTAGATCAAAGTGAACCACAGCATGGCTCTGTGAAACTGAATAAATACACACTGATTTGATTGTGATTTCACAACAAGAGTCCCTTCCTTTAAGAGCAGAGCAAGCCAGATCACACAGGTACAGTGATTCCACAAAGCCCAAGGGTCACAGATTAAGTAGAAGTCAACGTTTTCATGCGGAAACAAGATACAGTACAAACAAGAAAGCAGTAACCGGACTTCGTCTGAAATGGAGAAAACGGGTTCTTTGGCCTGTCGTTAAGTTACGTGACTGCAGGACTGTCTTTACTAAAAACGTTTTCTCTGAATCTCTTTCCCAGATCCACGCTAGAAGAGCCTTCCCCCCACAGTCACCCTCTGTACGGCCATGGCGTTTGCAAGTGGCCCGGTTGCGAGGCAGTGTTTGATGATTTCCAGTCATTCCTCAAGTAAGTAAAAGTCATAGTCGGAGGTGCTTTTCTATCACAGTTTGTTTGTCCTCTTGTTGGGTCGATTACACTTTTCTTTTCCTGACCCCCAGCGACTCAAAAGCACTGCAGGTGCAGCTGGTTGTTATTCTCGAGTCTGGGTTGGGCCTCTCTTGACAAGGGTACCGTGGGGTCTCCTTCTGGGAACGGCATGGGCCTCTAATTCCTGTGATAAGCGCAGTTCCCATGGTGACAGGGGCCATTTTTCCCAAACAAACAACGGGAGGATGTTTATCTGTGGCAGCTCACACTTCGGGCGCTCTGCATGTTTGCCCTTGTCACCGGACAGGAGAATTGGTGTATATGTCTTAGACTGCCTTGCTCAGCTTTTTCTGTCCTTCTCCTAGGAGTCTGTTTGTTTTCTCTCCTGCCTCCTGTTTTACTTCTGTGGCTTTTTGGTTTACATTGTTGTTTAGTTCAACAAAGCCCAAGTCTCACCTCCGTGTTAAATTTAACCATGTGTAGAGTAATTAAAGAGCCCCAGCTAAGTGTTTAGCATTTTTCTAATGTGCGCTCTATGACAGGTTTGACTCTGTCCAGCCTGACACGGGAATTGTTTTGCTCCCCGATGCCCGATTTGAGTCAGACCCCTGGTTTACTAATCAACGCTGTGTGCAGTGCGCTCTAGGTAATCCAACACATAACAGTGCCATGGTTACAGAGGGGATGAAAACATCTGCGTTGTGGCAGCAGATCAATGGCTCACTGTCACCCCGGATTAGTCGCACTTTAAACAAGATATGACACAATTCCATTATCCTAAAACAAGCACTCAGCGAACACACACTTTCCCGAGAGATGCAGGAGAGAAAGGTGCTGCGTAGGACCGCCTCGCAGGTCTGCTGAAAGTTTTGACTCTCTTTGTCAACATTTTGAATCCTCTTTTGATTGTTTACGTGAATCCGCTTTGAGCTAGCGTGCGTTTGAAAGGCTCATCGCGCCACATTGTATGTTACAGTTTCTGTGTGTCTAAAAAGAGGCAGTTATGTAGTTTTAGTTCAATTTAGAAAAACATCCTGGGACAGGCAATTATTAAACCAAGTATTACACACACACTTTCACACACTTTCACACATGCACTTGCATATTTCAGCTTTGGGAGTGCCCGCTTAAATCCATCACTATTTATTGTATTCTGACATTGCCTCACCCTTTGTTTATAGAACAGAGGAGAATTAAATTCAGTGCGCCCGGTAGAGCTCTGCCTTAAAAAGTCTCTAAGTGCACTCAGCTATGTTTTTACAAGTGTTTTTATCATGGCAACATCTTGTTTACTTTAGTTGCCTGCTCAAACTGCTTGGAACACGTTAAAAAAACATTTGGGGAGAGTCTCCACAAAGCTGCCTTTGTTTAACAGCAGGCAAGAGTGTGAGCAGCTCACCAAGGTGTTAACTCTCAAACCCTTAAGCACTTCCACATAAAACCCAGCAACTGATACTGCAGGCCTCCGAGAGGAATCAAAAATAAAAACAAAGAATACTTCGGGCATTAGAGAAGAAGGAGTCATCTCTGTAGGTTGAAAATATATGTGAGGAGAGATGTGTGTCTGTCTGCGAGTGTGCAGTCAGCAGAACACAGTGTACTGTGCACCAGAGAGAAAGAAAGGTGAGGAGGACTCTAACGTCCACCAGATTTCAGCTCCACATGCCAACAGTAACAACTAACACGGGACTGAAATGTTGTTTTAAACTCTGTGTATTTATTTTATCTTTTAAAGAAAACATTACATACCTACACGCACTATCTCGATAAATACAAAACACCCAAATCCCTGTTCCTGTTTTCGAGATCAGCACGCAGAAGGGTGGGGTTGGGGTTTAAGCAGAGCCTGATGTTTTTACAAGGGTCAGGACCCTTCTTTTCAGTGTCCAGTCAGAGGTCAGAGCCAGCGAAACACTCCAGTGCCCTCTAGTGCTGCACTGTCTGTCTGCTCAGACCTCAAAATCTCCTGCACGTCGCCACGATGTAGTGACTGCTTTATAAGTTATGTGGCCTTGCAGCTCTGCAAACATCCATCCATCCATTCGCTTCCGCTTCTCCTTTTCAGGGTCGCGGGGGCTCTGCAAACATATGAAACATATAATATAGAGTAAAATACCTTCTCTAAATAAAAAGTAGTAAAGCTATTATTTTTTTAAAAATCAAAAAATCTAAGCTTTTTAAATGTAATTGTTACTGTACAGATGTGTGCTTGTAAATTAAATTCCACCCAGCGGTGGAGAAGATAAACCTTCCTCAGCTGCGGCTCCAGTCTATATAATTAGAAACTGTAACCGAAAAATAAATAAATAAAAAATAAAATCAGGGAAACTAACTGATATATAAAACCGACTGTGGGAATATCCATTTAACTTGTTTTATTGTGGCAATTTACATTAGTCTCTGTCATCCTGCCAGAGAGCTTTTTAAAAGCGGCTTCATTTGAAGTCCAGAAAGTGACACATGCCAACGTTCATAGTCTCTCTCGATGTCAATTCCCCCGTATCCCCTGCTCCCGTGTCCAGACACTCCTCTCAAGGCTGCATTAGGGCCATTTGAATATTTCATTTCCTATTAATTATGCACTGTGACTCTCCATGTCATTAGAAGAAATAAAGTGGAATGTAACAAAGGATGAAAAGAAGCAGGGCACATGTCTCCTATGAACACAGAAATTCCAAAGCTGCTCACGTAGGCCAGTCTTCATTGAAAATTCAGCCTGTGCCAGTTAAATTGGAGTTGAAACGTCTTTACCTATTATTTTCTCCTTTGAAATTTAGTAAGATGTCCTGAAATGTTTACCAGTTTCATTTTCTGACGTACTTAATTAAATTGGCATTTATTTGACTCAAACAAATGGAAAGCCCAGAGAGGCCTGAATTGTGAAAAAGGGTGTTATTGCCCACCCTTTTTTAAAAATATGGCTTTTTAATTTCTTTTTCTTTTTTTCTTTTTTTTGCCACAATAATTAACTTCAAGTGCTAAATGTATATATCGGAGTCATTCTTCAAAAATAAATCATCAGAACACAATAGGAAGATGTGAGTGTGGTGGAAGGAGCCTGGGTTGCCTGGGAAGATATAAATCATTCACCTCAAGGTTGAAAACACCACGGCAGAACAGAAGCAGGGCCCTATCAATTTTACCTTCCTTTTACATGTCTGTTTTGTGAGTGTAAATGTGCTGTTTTATGCACAAATGTGTTGTCTATACACGAAGCAGGGGCATCACTGCAATTTACCGGGCTGTCGTACCGTGCTGTGCCGTCACAGGTTGATTCTGGCTATTTTTGATTTGCAGTAAATGACAGAAAAAGTGCATATGAGACACGCCTGGTGACAGTGACCTACATGGTCACTGAAAATGTGATATAATTTATGATATATATAATATATTGGATCCATTAGCGAGCATAATGAAGTAGTGAAATGAAAGGGTATTTGTGAAATCAGTTCAAACATCCTGCTTGGATTATGATTAAATGATTAATGAAATGCCCCTGCATAAGCATTTTCAAACAGTAATTCATGCGGCAGCTGATAAAATTCCTCCAATCATATTTCCTTCACTCATGAACCTTATCTCCACCATTTTATATAAATCACGGAAAAAACCCTGTCTGCTACCCGGCGAGCTACTTATTTAGATTAGTTATAAACGTACAGGAAAAGAGAACATCTTCCCCTGTATAAAATAATCACGCATAATTATATCCATAATTCAACTTTGTGACAGATCCCATCTCCTTGTCCTGTCCTCTGCATTTGGTCTGGCTCTGTTTTTTTCTTCTTCTTTCTTTTTTTGAATTCTCTTAATTTTAATGGTATAATTAACAGTCAAAACACCAAAAAGGACAAAATCATCCAGGCAAGGGAAAGCTGCAGTGAGAAGAAATGGCATTAGGGCACTGGTGCATAATTTAGCAAAGGAATCCAACCTGAAATTCTTCAATCATCCCTCTTATCTGTAAGCTGTAGTTAGAGGAGACATGACCGTCATGAAATATTGAGAGTCATTCTTCTATGTTAAAAGAACTATTTCTTTTTGTTCTGCAGGTGGAATCATTACAGTACGCAGTTAGTTTTATGAGTAATTTTTTTTAATGTTATCACATGGTCTATATACATTGTGCTTTGCCCAGTGATCAGATTGCAGTATTAAACCACGCACTGCAGGACTGTGAATCTGACTTTACCTTCTTTCTGGTGTCTGTGTTTTCATTTTTTGTTCTTTCTGTTTTGCAGACATCTTAACAATGAGCACGCCCTGGATGACAGGAGCACAGCCCAGTGTCGGGTGCAAATGCAGGTCGTACAACAGCTGGAGCTGCAGGTATTGTCCCACTGAATGTTTTGAACCAAATATTTATGTGTCTTCTTCTGCTGACACTTCCTCAGTGTCTGTCCAAACGCCTCCCTGTCTGACTGATATCAGCCATGGGGTCACTCATAGATGGATGGGGGTGGTGGTGCTGGTGGTGGTGGTAGTGGTGCAGCAGATTAAATAATTTTGTACATTTGCTACTAACCAGTCATTAAAAATGTGTTATGTATGCATGACAGCCAGGAAAAGATATATGGAGGGCCCCGGGCTAAGTAGAGAAGATAATTACATTTTGAATTTTACTGGGTTTTAAAGTTATTTATGACTTTTAACTGTTTGGCACCAACAATAAAACATAGCATAATGTGGATAGGCGCTCAGTGTTGAGTGGAACAGAAAGGTTATTGAAGCTCAGTGCAGAAAACTGTTGATACAGTAATCAGTATCTTTAATACCGCGTCGCTCATGAACGGGCTTTAATGTTCTTTAAAAAATATGCATGCGCATTAAGACTGTGCTCAGGGAAAAAGACGCAGTTTACAGTCATTGTATTGAGGGGGCTTGGAGTGTCCAATGAGCCGTGTGTGTGTGTGTGTGTGTGTGTGTGTGTGTGTGTGTGTGTGTGTGTGTGTGTGTGTGTGTGTAACAGTGTTTGACTAAATGGTGACCACTGAACTAATGTATAATAAAGATATTTATTAGTGTTTCAGGAAAAAAATAACTATGTTTTGTACAAGTTTTTCTGCTGTAGCAAATACAAAGATATTCATGCTGTTTGCAGCTTTGGGTCACGTATTAGTCAAATATAATACCACCAAAATGACTAACGACAAACAGTTGTGGTTTATTTTAAATTGCAAAAGGCTAACTTCAACAACCAACAGTGCGATGTTAGTTGCACCATGCCAATGTCCTGTTATTTCCGCTCAGCTGGTGTATTATCCAGAGATGGAGTGAAGGTTTATCAGACACAGACTTCCTCTGCATGCAGCCTGTCACCATAATTTAGGCTGGCAGCTAAGACAGTGCAGAGTTTCAGACAGGTAGAAAGGCCCTGAGCTTGTTATTGGCGATGATTCGCAGTGGATTTTAACCTTGACTTGGAGAGTGTAGTTAGACTGTATGATGTGCAGGCTTGTTGACAGCTTCCAAAAACAAAAAACAAAAAAATAAATAATTAAATAATGGTCTGAAGAAGAATAAGGGTGTTCACGCTCTAAAAGATGCCTTCACTATACAGGGATGTATATAATTAAAACATGGGCAAATATAGATTTTTATTGTGTATGTTCATTAAAACTTCACCGCTCTCCTTTCTTCTCATTACAGCTAGCAAAAGACAAAGAGCGTCTGCAGGCTATGATGACGCACCTTCATGTCAAGTCCACGGAGCCCAAAGCCACCCCACAGCCGGTGAGCAGCAACCCCGTCATACATATCTCTCTTGTCCCCCGCTATCCTTTTGTTTGTCTTAATTGGCACACATGTATTCATTAATCCTTTCCTCCATCTTATTTATCTGCTAAATAAAAACAGCTGTTCTCTTGAGGCAGGCAGTAAATATAGTTTGGAGCACATCTGCTGACATCCAGGATTCAATTTGGTGTCTGTGATGAACTGGATGCACACTCTGTAATGGCCCCTTTTCTCAGCTTCAAAGAACAAGTGGCTGCTTGGGTACAGAGAGAAGATGAGAAAGCAGAGAAAAATAGAAAAAAATAATACATATTATATTTAATCAACTGAATGTGATGTGGCATGTATTCTTAGTGCTTTAACAGCAAAATTAGTGTTTTTTTGACAGAGGATATAAATGTTATGAGAATCATAGAGTCACGCCAATGTGTGTTTGAAGAAAAAACAAGAATAAGATAGCATGAACAAATATAAAGATAATAATAATTTATTGATTTTCAATAAACTGGAAGCTAGCTGATGTCACCTCAAAGTAAATGTGTTAGTAGCAACTTTTATTTTAACCTCCTAACTAATTCTTCCCTGACTGTATTCACATAAATTAGCCTTAAAATAATGATACTAATTACTAATCTCTAATCTGTCCATGAGATCAAAAAGAATCAAATCACTAGCATCTCTTATTTATCAGGAAGCTTTAGATTCAACTTTAATTTTATTTTAAAAGACCTTGAAAGTTACTTCCACATTTGACCCTGTTTCATTTTATTTGACTTAAAGCTAATTTTAAAATATTTATATTTCTATGAAAAAGATACAACAGAAATGATTTCATTCCATTTATTAAAAAATTTGTAAGGGGGAAAAATGAAAATGTGAGTAAATGCAATTGCAGATCATTATTTTTATCTCCTTGGCACATTCCCAACATTTTACCTTCTGTATCACTCTCAATGTGTTTTATGCCGTAAAGCCTTGTGCTTAATCCCTATCCTATAGGGGCAAAGGCTTAACATATGGCATTTAAGTGTCTCTATTTTGTCATGCTTAAGAGGGGGGCTCAGCAACATATTTCAGTCTGTATGACAGTTAATTCAGAGAGCCCAATGAGCAAAGATCATTTTACTGCAGGGCGTGAGTGTGAAATCATGCACACACGAGCACACAGATGCACAATATACATGCAGGAGTGCCGTCCCTCGGCAGCCTCACAGCTTGGATCATTTATTTACAGTCAGCGAGGTAGCTATTGACATCCAGAGGCAGCGTGTGCGCTCTACAAAGCGCAGCCCGTCAACATAAAGCGCGCAGAGATGTTGAATGACAATAAGCTGTCTGTAAAGCTGCGCCTGTGTCACGCGCTCTGATTGTGTAGATTAGAGTGGAAAACGAGGCCTCTGACATGGGGACATTTGTATATGAAAAGTGGTAGGGTCTGCAGATAGCATCTCGAGTTTGCTACCTCTCCTCTCTCCCCGGGGCCCAGCAGAATGGCTGTGTCAGAGCTCAGCGTTAACACTCTCGAGGGGGCGAGCTGGGTTTTTATTCAAATAAATAGACTCCCAGCTCCAATGCCACTTCGCCCGCTGTGAGCTGCTGTGAAAAGCTTGGATAAATATACGTGACTTTAGCTGGGCAAGTGGCGGACTTACACAGGTCAGGGCCAAAGGTTCCACCGAGGTTTTAAGTGTAGATTGCAGCATCAGATGCATCCACAGAGAAGACGCAGAATGAAAGCATTCTTAGAGCTGAGTGGAAGCAGAGCTTCTCTGAAGAAACAACGGTATCTGCTTCCAGTAATTGCTAGTTTTGCTTTTCTGCTGCTCTGGACTGTTGAATATAAAAATGGCATGTGTAAGTAGCCTACTGTCACAGCAAAGTAGCTCAGATGATCTCGCTGGTTTACATTTAGTTATAATTAAAGACAAACAAACTGATGCTGTGCATTCGCAGCGACAAATGAATGGGATTCATTTTATTCTTGTGAGGTGGACGAGGGTGGGGGTAAGATCAAAACAAAATGTGCCACATTAGCAATGCGTGTGTCTGCCTGTGTGTGTGTTTGTATTTGCCTCTGCATGTGTGGGTGGGTGTCTGCACACGGTGTCACTAAGCATTCTTGTCAGAAATCTGACCTTTTACGCCATACATAATTAAGGAGGGACTTTTTGTTTATTTTCTTTAGCAGCTTGCCGAGTCAAAGCCAGTATAATTAGATCACCAATTACCATTTAATTAATTTCAGTCTGAAGTCTCATTTTGTCTAGGCACTGGAGTGAGCCCAAATGGTGAGGCAAACAAAGGCAAGGCTATTACCAGCCTGTCTGGCCTATTGTTGAAGCCTCTCTGTGTTTATGGCCAGGGAATATGGATGAAACATGAAACAAAGCCTGCTAATCCACAGGAAGAGAAGTCAACACCGCAGCCCCGTTCTATTGATAGCATTGTGTCAGAAACACGCAAACCCAAGTGTAATTTATTTTGTTCATGATTTAGAATAACACGTCTTCAGCTTCTGTTGGTGAGGATGTAGTCCACATTCATGCATCCATCCAGAAATCCAAATTATTTGGGCAGACTCTGCCAAAAAGGCAGAGTTCAGCCTTGCAAACATAAATACACATTGTGAGGATGTGGGCACAAGTCTGTTAAAATAGGAGATTTGCACTACACAAATGTCACTGGTTTTGTTTGGAGCAGTTTGCAACTTAATAATGAGAGGTGTGTGTGTGTGTGTGTGTGTGTGTGTGTGTGTGTAAAACAAGTTGTAATTTAAAATGAAATCAAAGGAACAGTGCCGAGTTCTGGGGATAGAGAGTTAAAAATGTGATTGGTAATTGGGCAGCTGAACAGAATTTACGCGTTTGCATAGAGTCAGATGTTAGAAACCATCATCACCTTGTCAACATTACGAGCAGAAATCACACATTTGATCCCTCGTAATCAACATGTGATGTCACAGATGAGATATTTCCAGCCCCACTGTCCTTTCTCCAGCTCTTTAGCTCTCTTTCTCCATTTTCTCTCTTCATTTTTCTTCTTCTCACAGTCTGAAGTCATGTTTAATTTGGAAAGTGGCCTCCTTCGGCAAATTAGCAATTAGAACAATTTTGCAGGAATATGTATATGTGTCATTAGTTTTCCTGCCAATTAATAGCTGGAGCAGGGGGTCAGGCTAGAATTTTCCACTTGACTGCTGTATGGAGGTTTGGCAGTTGGTTCGGAGCTGCCACAGCTGCTGGAAGCCATGCTATACCTTTGGAGCACTCGCTGTAATTAGTTTACCTTGTAGCCATTATTACTTAAATACCTCCTTCGCCCTAACCCACACATCCCATCCACAGACACAGACCTCAGTGATGAAACCAAGTATTCTCTACAGAAGGCTATGTGTGAAATACCATGTGTCCGTCTTTACCATTGGCCATCATGGCCCTCATAATGGAGGTCAGTCAGATACAGTAGTTAATCATCAGATCACCTCCATAAGCAGCTCCTAATTAGAGTCTTCACAATACAATTTCAGCTTATAATTAGCCCAGATTGGCTTCTTCCTCTGGCTGCCTTATTAGCGGGGCTGCTCAGCAGTAGGTGAGAATCACACTGTCATTTTTCAGAGCTGTACAGGCTGCCCTTCTTCCCTCCACAACTCAAAACTCATGGGTTACCATGCTGGAGACCCTCAGCGGGTAGATGAAGTGGAGGGGGGTGTTTGTCCAAATGGGACAAAAGCTCCAACAAAGGCGATGAAACAGAGAGCTGGGAGAAGGCCTGACATGGCAGCAAGAGAGGGAGGGAGGAGAGGTTTGAAGAGTGGGGGCGGTGCAGGAGCGGGGCTCCAGGGTTGTTTTCCAAACATTTAGCAACCGTTCATGGATCATCTCAGGGCCCAATTACAATTAAAGAGGAGGTATGCATAGTCAATGAGGCGGCTAAGACACGGGGGTAATTAGGAGACTAACTGAGCTCTGTCTGTCTGTCTGTTCTTCTAGCTCAACCTAGTGTCCAACGTCACGTTGTCCAAGTCGGCCCCAGAGGCCTCTCCTCCTCTGAGCCTTCCCCAGACCCCCACCACACCAACAGCACCGCTTACACCCCTCTCCCAGACCCATTCTGTCATCACAGCCACAAACCTCCACAGCATGGGCCCTATGCGACGGCGATATTCAGAAAAGTACAACATGCCCATCTCTCCAGGTACTGCAGAATGCTCACACATAGTACTATATATACATGAAGCTGTCATCTGTTCTGCTAAATAACTGACGTGTTTGTTTTGTTACGTTAGGCTGTAACTTGTGTTATCGACGGCTGATAGGACACGAATGTTGACAATTGCACTTGTGTTTGCTCTCTGTGTACAGATATCAGTCAGAACAAAGAGTTTTACATGAATACAGACGTAAGACCACCATTCACGTATGCCTCACTAATAAGACAGGTAAGGAACTCTCACTGATTTCTTCTTTGTGATTTAGTGAATAAAAACTTTCAACTCCTCCGTCCGGCTGAAACTTTTGTCTACACACTCAGCAGTTAAGAAAAAAATGTTCATGTTTTGCTACATGTGAACACAATTTAGACAGAAGAATAGATAAATCATCTCGAAACGACTGCAAGAATGCATTCAGGATTCAAAACACAGCCGCACATGACAAAAATGTTTGATTAAGCATTTCAGTGACTGTAATTATTACCAAATTCATTTCACACAACAGTGGGGATGAACCTGTTTTAAGATGGCCAGTCAATTATCGCTCGACTGCAGTAATCTGGGATCTCAGGAATTAAACTGAGCGGTCCATAATTGCTGCCCTGTAATCTGCCTGAGAAATGTTTTCACTTGCCCTTCATTTACACCCGCAAAAGAAAATATATTCAAATCTGCCGTTTCGAATAAAAAGTGCATTACACTTCTAGGAACACTTTACATAGACGGGTTCTCGTTTGGTTTTTTTATGGGGGTTTCTTCAGGAGAACGCACACAAACCTGCATGCCTTTTGTGAATTATTAAATGTATTGTGAAGGGAGCAAAGCTGAAAATGTTTGTTTCTGTCATCCAGGCAATCCTCGAATCTCCAGAAAAGCAGCTAACACTAAACGAAATCTACAACTGGTTCACACGAATGTTTGCATATTTTAGGCGCAACGCAGCAACGTGGAAGGTAATTTTTTTTCTTTCTTTAATTCCTCCTAATGTCTTTAAACCAACACGGGAGAATAAAGAGTCATTGTGTAGATGTTAGGTGGACTTAAATGATAGTCGTGCATAATAAAATGTAAAAACAAAACTTAATCCAAATACATAACAATAGCCTACTTATTCGATTCAAATGAACCACCCTTTAAACAAACATGTGAACCAGACAGAGCAGGCCAGGGGAGGAATATATGCATTTGTGTAAAAAAATTAAAAAAATTTTTTTCAAAACAGTCACCCTGTAATGTGTGTGGATATTCTGATGGTGGGTGGCATTAGTTTAACATAGCAGTGCTCTGCCAATGACTCCTGGCTGAGCCCCTCACACTCACTTCAGAAGGGAACACTCTGTTTTCCACCAGGCCGCAAGCACACGTTCACACAGACACACACAAAACAACAGAACAGTAATGACTGGAGACAGAGAACGTGAGATTTGAATGAGAAAGGCAGTGATGAAGCAATGAAAGCCTTTTCTGAGCCACAGAGCAGCTCACACACACACCACCATGCTGCTGCACTCCCGTCCCCCATCACCTTCCACACATACTGACAGCCTTTCCATAGGGGCACATTGGTGTTATAAACACTGGATTCCTCTCCGCACACACATTTAGAACATACACATGCACTCAGCATAGCTCCTGTAAAAAGGTCGACTTTCTGAATAATTTGGACTGAACCCTCGATTTATGTTCGAAAAGCCCTTTTTTTCTTTCTCACTTTGTAATGGGAAATGCCGACGCAGAATGAGCCTAACGTTTTCTCATCAGTAACAAAGTAGTGATTAAAATGTTCAGTTTCTATATTTTGTTGGTGTAATTTGTTCTGATTGATCAGAAGAGGCAGCTTTAAAAAGATAAGGGAAAAAAGGGGATGTCTTAAGAGTATCGCCATGGAAATGAGTAAATATTTATGTGCTGTTTAAGTCATTTGAAACTTCAGACCATTTACTGCCCGTAACCCTCTGCTTTATTTATTGTTTTCATTCAAGTTTCATCCAGAGCCTGTCACAATATTTCTACTATGAAATGAATTTTTTCTTCCCATGCAGCCATGTTTACTGTACTGATAGAAACCCTTTTTTTCTCTCTTTGTTTTTACATCAACTGCAGAATGCAGTCCGGCATAATCTTAGTCTTCACAAGTGTTTTGTGCGGGTAGAAAACGTAAAAGGGGCTGTGTGGACAGTGGACGAAATAGAGTTCCAAAAGAGACGGCCTCAAAAGATCAGTGGGTAGGTTTGGCCCTGTTGAGCCCTGCCTAGCGTCTGTCTCAGCGCTGACTGATGGGAAGAGTCTGCTGCTGCTGCTGCTGCTCCATCTCCATTGTCTGTGTGCCATACCATCCAAAGTCCCTGCTTGCTTTGGCGTGCCTCCCCTTCATGCTTTTAGAAGCCTTTTGGTGATGCCTCATAACCCACAATGGCTTATTTTCATTTTGATCCTCACCCTCTCCCCTCCTCCCTGTGTCTGTGTGTCTGTCCGTCCGCTGTCTTTCCTGTCGATCACTGCATCTGCATCTGGCTGTCGCCTCCCTCCTCCCGCTGGTTTGCTTTCCCAGGGTGCCATTCGCACCAACCTCTCCCTGCATAAGTGCTTTGTGAGAGTAGAGGATGAGTTTGGGTCCTTTTGGACTGTTGATGATGAGGAGTTTAAGCGCGGTCGCCACATACAGCGAGGCCGCCCTCGGAAATACGCCGTTGATGAGAACTTTGACGAGCTGCTCGTACAGTAAGCACTTCCGCCTGCCCTGCAAACTCCAGTGGTCCCCGCCCCACTTGCATGCCTCCATCCCTCCCCCTCCCCCCACCTCCCCTCAGTGTTGCCATCATGCTTTTTGTGTTAAGCTCGTCATCCATCATGCTTCCACAAGATCTGCCTCCATCAATCTGTTCTTCCTTCCCATGACATGCAAAGTGTTAGAGATAGTTGTGTGGTATTGTCAAGTGATTGAACGTCTTAGAACTGTAGCCTTAATATCCACATTACTACAGCAGTAAATTTGTTAAGTTCTTATACAAAGTGCATTGATTTCTTTTTATGAAATAAGATACTGTATCTGAGGAATGCATGCTAGCTGAGACACGAGTCTGTGGTTGTAATTGAATTTTTCTGTTTGCAGAAGTCCAGCCTTAGTGAAGAACATTCAGACCAGCTTGGGCTATGGTCCGACCCTCTCTGCTGCCTTCCAGGTAAAAAAGAAGTGACTTCATCTCAAGCTGCCTCGCTCAGAACTTTGAAAGGCAGGAAGGAATAAGCGTTTCACTGTGTCACATGCACGTAGTCTTTGTCTTTAGGATGATGTACTCGCATAAAAGAGTGATGGGAAACTGAGAAAGTGCTGACAACTGGCTTCCGTTTCACATTTAATGCTTCGGGCTTTGCTTTTCAGGCTTCAATGGCAGAAAACAACATACCTCTATACACTACTGCTTCCATTGGAAGTCCCACCCTCAATTCCCTGGCCAACGCCATCCGTGAGGAGATGAATGGAGCAATGGACCATGGAAACAGCAACGGCAGTGACAGCAGCCCGGGACGCTCGCCCCTGCCAGCTATGTGAGTGGCACACGCGCTTTCTATCTTCACCGCAGTCTGTGTAAGAAAAGTGAAGAGAGAGGAAAATTTTTTTGAGCTGCTTATTCCACTGAGACCAAAACTCTTCAAATAGACAAAAAGTAGTGCCAGTGCCCACCCAAAAGGCTCTAAAGTGACCTAATGCATGGCAATAGATCAAACAGAAGGGATTGCCAGAGGTACAATAAATAAAGTGGAGAGGGGGATATTGGGGTGGCGTGTGGGGTCACGGCCAGTGCTGTGGCAGGCCTCCCTGCCGAAAAGGAAACTCCACCTTTTCAAAGCTTCCATCACCAGAGCGGCCGGGAAGAGAAGACCGGAGCCCCTCTGTTATTTTAACAGCGAGTTTATGAACTCTCCTTTATGCGTCCTGCTGTCTGTCTGAGCCCCGCCATCATCGGCCCTTTCACTTTGTTAAAATATTTACAAAATGCCAGCACGCAGAGTGACACAGCTGCTGGCTCCGACAGTGCAACATGAGCCGCAACACATCTAGAAACGCCTCTGAAAGAAAAACAACACAAAAAGCATAATTAGTCTGGAGGACATCATCCAAGATTCTCATGTAGGAAAGTTGTGGTCGGCCTGGAAACCGCAGCTCCCCGTTCACTTGTTGTATGGGAGTGTCTGCTAAGTTGTTTGAAGCCTAAAATAATACAGCACACGCTGCATCGTTTCCAGATGTGGGGGCAGACCACCGATGTGCAGCAGGGGTAGACTCAGGGATGGCCTCCTGAAATGTCTGAGCTTGGGGGAAATTCTGCCTAAAAACAAAAAAAAGGTGCAGTAATAAGCTCCTGGCCAAATGGAGGAAAGTGCCATCCTTAATCACTGTGAACATAGCTCTGAGCATGGCTCTGGAACAGGAAAGGCAGAGACAGGATGGGTGTGCTGGCCTAAAGGCAGCCTGCTCTCCCTCTACCCCTCTGCTTCTATCTTTAGGCTGACAAAGCTCACGACTCCTTCTTCGTAATTATGTCTATAAGCTTTGTGCAAGTACAAAACGAGTTAAAACTGTGTTCTTTTGCTTTTAAAGAACTTTATTCTCTTATTAACAAAACACACCTGGCTCTTTACGTCTCTTTACGTCTCTTTATGTCTCTTTATGTCTGTGGATGGAGCATTTAATGCTGCGGTTAATTCAGTCCCTGGTTTTCTATACTGCTCTGACTTACCCTGTCCGAATGCGAGTCCATCACCGCTGTGTAGTAACATGTGCTGTCCACATGTGCCAGGGAGCTGCTGGTTGACAGGACACAGCTTTTTTACCACAGTGAAGAAACCAGAGCACTTCTCTTAAACAGCCAGATGAGAGTCAGGCATCCAGAAAAGGCTAATTATAAGCAAAGTGTGGAATCAGCATGCAGTTCAATGGCATAATAATAACAATTTCATGTCTGCCCCGCAGCCACAGAGTCAGACCTGAGGCAACAGCACTTGTGGAGTTACTTTGATGTGAAAATGATAGAAAAGCTGACTTTACTTTTCCCCCCTTTTTTATAATTTACACCAAAATATGTCAGCTCATTAGCATACGAGTGCTTCCATCACAATAGCTGCAAATCACACAAGACGTCCTGGTGTGAATAAATCAAATGTGGGCCGTGGTGATGAAGAATGTGCCAGTTGTCCCTTGTTGTTGTAGTAAATGAGCCCGGCGCCTCATCCTGACATCGCTCTACCTCCGCTACAGCAGCCTGGCACCGCAGGTTAGAGCGGCAAGTCCCCTGCAGCTGCTCATAATGTTTTTTTTTCCCTCTCTCTCTGCCACAGCCAGGCCTCCTCTCCCCCTGTGCTTTCTTCCTGCTCTGTTTCTGTAATGAGAAATTTGGCAGATCTCATCTCTTTAGTGGCTCTTTTGCCCAGGCTGTGAGCTGGAGGGGCGGGCGCTCATGTTTTTGCCTTGTTTACAAGTGACAGCGTTATTATTCTCATAAGGGCTCTGTTTCTTATCACGGTGTTGTGCCGAGTGCGCCGGTGCCGCTCTCCCCGCACGCCTTTCCTGCCAGCGCTTTTCTTCCCTTATTGACACTTGCTTGAAAATATGCATTAATTCTGGAGTTTAAAGCATGTATGGTGGTGTCTGGTCGCTGTGTTTGCTTGAAGTTGATTAATGATAGAAGCCGGCTCGGGGTCGTCCTCTGGAGACCCGCCTCGCAGGTTGTGCATGTTAACGAGCAGGAAGAGGAACACACAGCGCGCCGCTGATCCTCCGCCACCAGGAGGCTGACAACGGCAGCCTCACTCGCTCCGCAGAGTCCATTCTCTCCTCTGCTCGTCTCACGTTGTTAATCTTCCTCATTTATCAATTCTAAGTGAATACCCTGTTGTCGGTTGCCATGAAAATAAAAAGCCTGCAGCTTTGCCGGGATTGGAATACCTCAAAAGAAAGCTGAAATTATCAACAGTGCCAGTGAGGCTCCCACTCACAGCCTCGCTGAAGCCAGACATTTGTTTTTGTTCCCCTGCCTCTTCCTTTCTAAACAGAATCGGCACAGCTCGTATCACCCTGGGCCCGATTGTGTGAAAGGTTGGAAAAGAATACGGAGGAAAGTTAAGGATAGCGGACTGTAAGTTTTTCTCCTCTTCTCCTTCTCCTCCAGGCATCACATCAGCGTTAAGGAGGAACCACTGGACCCCGAAGACCACGACGGGCCCCTCTCCCTGGTAACGACTGCCAATCACAGTCCGGATTTCGATCACCACAGAGATTACGATGACGAGCAGGGCCACGACGACATGCTGTAAGGCTAGCGCCGCCCACCTCCCTCCCCAGCCTCAGAGGCCGAGGCAGTCCGGGTCATTCGGGAGACAGAAACGCTCTGCAGATAACAAACACTGAACTGCAGTCTCAGCCACTGATGACAGCTCGCAAATGTCTCCAAGTTGACTTTTTTTTAGTGCCATTAAAATACATAGCAAGAACACACATGAGAAAACACAGATGCTGCCCCCACATGAGGGCTCTTTTTTCCCTCTGATTCCTTTCTACTTTTGATTTAAGTAGCGCTTAAAACGTGAAAACAAACTTTGTTTCTACTCATCTGTCGGACAGACTGTATTTTTTTTTTTTTTGGTACGGGAGGGGGGGGGTGCGACGTGTCCGTGCTATGGGATAACCCTTGCCACGCAGCCAGGACGGACTGCACTCAACGGACTGCAGAAGAGGAGGGGGAAGGTGTTTGTCTCCCTCTCCACCCTCCCCCACGCTCTTCCCCCCCCCCCCCAATTCCCTCTCTCAGACACACATCTGACCAGAAACTGAAAAGAGAGAGAGGGAGAATGACTGACGTTTAATTTACACCGTGTGTATGTGTGTACGTGCGAGAGAGAGCGCGAGTGCGGACTTCTGTTCATTGTCACTGCCTTCAACACTTCTCATTGGTTTAATCCCTTCTACGGCGGGAGGGTTGTTTTTGTGCTTTTGGTTTGTGTTTTTTTGGGGAGGGGAGGGGGGTTTAAAAAGTTATGAAATATAACATAATGTGTCTTCTCCATCATTCAGTGCTGTTCTAGATGTCTTTTTGTTTTTGTTATTGTTTCTTTGAACTGATCAGACCTCATGCCCATGCTGTGGAGATTCTGTGTGGTCAGCACTTAATGATGAATGTTTATCATTTCTTTAAACACACTCACATGAAGCAGAATGTCGCATACCAACTAGTATTTTTCTGTCATTTATTCCTCAATCTTGCCACACACAAAAAAAACCACCACTCTGATGTGTAGCCCGCCCCCCACTCCACCCCACCCCAACCAGACCCCCCTCCTGCTCATGAAGTCCATTGGCAATGCACTACTCATAATGAAGGCTCTCTCCACGCATCAATGAAGTTTAATTTAAGATGCGAATGAATGACAGAGAAATCATGCAGGTTATGATTTATCCTTATGAAATTATACTTTAAAACAGCCCCTCACGGCCGAGCATGCTGAGCTGCAACAGAATTTCTGATCACTTACAAGCTCCGGGTTTTTTAAAGCAAAATGAAAATGTCAGGTGTGCACCAGCGAGATAATGATTTAGACCAACTAATTGTGATTCCTGAACACAACTGTCATTGTTAATCAAACGTGTCTGCTTTTCCCCCCTTTTTTTCCAAGCTGTAATTTCATTCAGGGCTCGGAGATAAACGTGCATTCCCTGTAGTTTTATTTGTATCACGCGCATGACTAGTTTTAAGTTTCGAGTGTTAATAATTGCACACCGGACGAACGGCTCATTTTCTTTCATTAAGGGAACAAATCCCCAAGACCTGCAATAAGCGTTGCACATTCCAGCATTTGACAGTCATCGTAAAAGGGCCCAAACATACAGCACATACCATTTTATGCGAAGGTGGATGCTTCGACGTTCGGTGTCGCCCAACAAAAGTCTGTTGGGAATCCACGGGAAAAACTTCCAGCTTTGCTGAGAAGTTACATTTTAGACATGCTGAATTTCAAGACTGCAATCAACCACTTTTAATCTTTTTATTTATTATTAGTTTTGGTATTATTTGATGTTTATTTGGCTTTTTACTTTTGTTAATGTTGTTGTTGATTTGTATTAATATCATTCTGTGCCTACCAAAGATAAACTACAAAGTCAGTGATGTGTTTTCCATGCAATAGCAGATCAGGCCAAATATCTCTCCTCCGTTCTTTCGGTAGCGGCGGTGTAGCCGGCGGCAGATTGAATCGAAGGGGGGGGAGGAAAAAAAACGCTCCTCGCACTGGTGTTTTCATTCATTGTTATTAAAAAAACAGCAAACAAACAAAAAAACCAAAGGGGTGGAGCTGCATCGAGGTTTTGCAGTGACCAAATCTGAACGGGAGGCACCGACAGTCTGACTACACGATGACCAAACTAGGGAAACTTCTTATCTTTGGGCCAGTGAGCTGGGAAAAGGGAGCAGATGACACATGCAACATTAGAGCGTATGTAGATAAAACATATACCGGTTAAATGGGAAAAGCTTTGCAGAGAACAATGTGAAATGGATTCTGTGCTTCAACTGGACCACACAAATGATTCAGTGTTTCTCTTCTTTTATTCCTTTACCTGTGTGTATCATTTAAAATGATTGTATGCCACTTTTTTTTTTTTTTAGGGATTTTTGTTGAGATTGGCAAGACTTCATGATTGTGTTTAGTTTCTGTCAACTTATTACTTTTTATATTAAAAAACACTCCTGTCAACTAATAAGCTGGGTACAAGGTACTTTATGGCAGTTATTGTTATTGTTATTATAATTTTTTTTCCTCTAACTTCACCGCTCATTAGCTAAAAAGGAAAAAGGGCAATCTGTGGCTTCCAGAAAATGTATTTAATATCCAGGCAGCTGTGGGATGGGTCAGTTACATCCAGGCTCAGGACCGTGAGAACAGGGGCCGAGCTCATCCACAACCCCCCACCCCCCAGTCAACCGGCTGGTTTGTTTGGTATTCAGAAAGGAGGGAAAAGTGCCGGTCGGTTAGATCATTCTCAGCATGTGTAGCTTGACATTACTAAAGATAACAGCATGAGAAAACCGTTAGGATGCATACCTCAGTTCAAACCTATAGGGAATGATTCAATTAAATGAGAAAAAATAAACATTTCACTCAGTTGCACTTAGTTGTGTGTCTTGCATGTGTAGTCTGATACTGTAGAGAGAAAATGACAAAAAAATAGAAAATGAAATTAGAGCTTGTTTATCTTAAAGGTTTCATCCTTTTTTTTCCTTTTTTTTTTAAAGCCAAACCAATCCAAACCTCAGGCCTTTTGTTCATGGAAATGTCACTCGGCTGTGTGTGAGTGTGTGTGTGTGTGTGTGTGTGAGTGTGTGTGTGGCACCGTTCATCCTGTCAAAGTTTGTTCTCTGATGTACTGATGGGTTGTTTTAAGGGCGTTCCAACATTAGGTTGTACATACATGTCGGTATAGCCTTTGCCCCCCCGCCCCAACACACCTTTTTTTAAGATCAAAAAATACATTTGTGTTATGTTTGCTTTATCGCTTTGTATTAACTATGAAATAGCTATGAGAAAAAAAACTGCTGTATGTATTGGAATAGCAAACTGTGCTGCAAATGTATTTTACTTAGTAATCCTTGCTTTAAAAAAAACAAAAAAGGAAAAAAAAAGAAAAAAAAGGAGTCACACAATCCATGCAGACGTCTGGGTGAGCTGGGCATGGCCAGGCTGGGGCACGGGGGATAATCTCAGATTTTGGATTACAAACTGTAATATAGAAAACAGACTTTTTCTCTGTTATCACTGACCTAAGCATTTTGTACAGATTCTTTTTTCCCTCTTTGTGTTAAGCTGTTTTTTGATACTTCCCTTTGACGGTCCAGCCGCTGCCTCGCGAGGCTGCGCGCTAAAGAAATACCTGCTCGAGTAAAATGGGGAAAAAACACTGGGCAGGACTGGTATATTTCCTCTACGAGACGGAGATATCTTGCATGACTAATCCCAGGGTCACGGAGATTTTAGGGGGGAGGGTGGGAGGGGTGGTTTAAGTGGTCAGTAGTAATATAAGGGTGTATCAATTTAATGATATTTTATATGAAATGAATAGGAAAAAAAGAAAAATATGCAGTGCCAAGATGTAAAGAATATTGTTAAATGCTGTCTTTTTTTTCTTTTTCTTTTTTTTTTTGGAGATTCATTTCACTCGCTCATTAAAAGATGTCCTTTCATGTCATGTAGGTTAAACACACACACACTCTTTGGTTAGCATCAAGATATTTATATTTTTTATCTCAAGTGGTCATTGTAAATGAGTTGAACCAAGCACAGCAGGCAGGTCAAAGGTCAGATGCTGCTGAAGACTCGGACCCTGCAAAATCCAGCTGCGTGGCATCAGACCTCCCCCCCACTCACACACACACACACACACAGCCAAAGTATATCACACACACTCACACACACTGGCACCCGAGCTAAAATGCCATTGTTTCATCCATCACCAACCATCCAGCCCGCTGTCATTCCGTCCCCCCCACCCCATCCCGTCTCTTTCTCCCACTCTCGCATCACACTTTGTTTCTTTCCAGATGGAGGGGGGGAGGGGGGTGCGCAGCCCAGGAGCTGTCTCGGTGCTCTCATCCTGCGGCATCTTCTCTTTTTCTTTATCTTTCTTGGGGGTTTTTTTCTCTCGCTCCTTTTCTTTGAAGATGTACTCTGTAGTTTTCTTTTTCCTGTTTTGTTTTTTTGAAGAGAAATATTATTGCTCATCACTTCCATCAGTCTGTAACCTCCTCATCATTCCTCGTCTGTCTGATGCAGACCACTCTGTTGTAGTCGGTGGCGATGACTGACATGAGCATTCTAAACATGCAATAAAATGCTGGTTGTTCCGACCGTTTCTTCCAAGTCTCTCGTTGTGTCTGTCCGAGTAAGGGCTTTTATTTTTTTTACTGCAACGCATGCAGTTAAACTCACAGGAGCTAAAATGCAGAATCCAGCATCGCGAGCTCGCTCGAGACTGATTTTCGCACAACAACGTGAGCCACTGCATCAAATGAGAGAGTTTTTTTTTTACCGACACACATTCATGAAATATTTCCCCACTGCAGTTTTTGTCGCCCTCAGTACCTCTTTCCTCATTACTTCGGCCTGCAGGACAGTCCCACACAGACCCTGTTTGTGTCGTCTGCTGCAGGACTCTCATCCCAGCCTAAAACATTAAATTATCTCGTAATTAAAAAGAGACAGTTAAACTGTCTTTTTCCCAACAGCAATTTAGGTAACTGCATTTGATAAGCTATAAATTGCAACCGCATTAAAAAATCCCAGAAATAATAGCGATATGGATTTGGTGACAGGAGCTAATGCTGATGACCAAGACTCCTGGTCCTGGTGTTTTTACGACAGAGGTTGCGGGGCATGTTGGCCACTAAACAGGGGACAGAGATCAAGTCTAAGCACTTTTAATCTTGTGAAACAAGCAATTACAAATAGTTGCATTGATTTGTTAAAAAGCTTTAGGTGACATAAATCGTTTCTTGCTTAGCTTATTGCTGGAAATCATAAACGTCAAGTGCATTATTAATTAAGGCCTTTGAAAGACAAGATTTAATGGAAATGATATAAAATCACAAGCAACATTTCTGCAGGTTGTATTTCACCCAAACGCGTCTGTGTTGTTTCCCCTCACGCTCATCGCAAGCGTTCAGATAACATAAAGTGATCACAAAGGTATCAAAAGTATTTGTGTTTAAAAAAAACCCACTTAACTTATAGAGGGGCATTAACATATGATATAATTATAGTCCATAAAGTCTGATGAAACACGGGGTGAGATATACTGCACTGTCACACCCATAAATCTGAATTTCTCTGTAGGCCGCTGGTAGACCACCGGCCCAGCGTTCACGTTTGAAGCCGTAAAATGAGCCTATGAGCACAGCGTTGTCTCAGTCACTCAAAGCCCTGGAGATCATTTGTGGTTTTATTTACCCAACAACAGGGATAGGAATGGAAATTTAACGACACAAACACAATGTGCTTCGTATTAAAAGACCAGAAAAAAGTCGTAATAAACATTAGAAAAATGCAGAAGATGTGACTACACGCTGGATATAAACACGCACAGTGATTAGCTGTGAAACCGTCAGGACAGGAGTGCTTTCAGCTTCCATTTGAATGTGGAAAAAAACACTTGTGATGAATCTCAAGTCAGCAGGCAATATGTGTCTCCAGGCAGGGTTGGGCAATACCACAAAATTTGTTTTTGATCCAATACCAACTAATAGCAGGAACAGATTCACATATATTGATACCACAGTGCGGTATTGTGTGGAGAGCAGAGCCATGTGTCATGTTCTAGAAAATTTCAGATTGCATTTTCACCACCGTTAAACATTTCCTTTCACTGGTAATAAATTGGTTAAGTGTGAAACCTCTGAACTGCACATTCATATCTTCAGCGCAGGGGTGATGGAACGTGGCTTTTCCTTTTGGTGGCTGCTGCACGAAGTTATGAGTTTGTTTTGTGCACACTTGCGTGTGTGTGTGTGTGTGTGTGTGCGCGCGCGCGCTCACGGCAACGAGACACTGAAAATGATTCAGAAAATTTGCAGAAAGGATGTCGGGCCTGGCGTTATTAGAACAGGTGGACTGTAGTAGCAGATTTTGTTAAGATGTTTGAAGTGACGTAGCTGGATTGTAGAAACACGATTGTCACACACCCGGGACTAATCAAGACTGGATGGCGCTGCTTAAAAAGCTCAAATATGTGTGAAGTGGTGCTAGAGAAACATGAACAGCTGAAACTTTGTTTGACAAATTAATAACTAAAAACTATTAACTAAATTCAAATATAATACTTGAATCTCCTTTTGTTGACCCGCTTAAACCCTAACCATCTTCACCATCTTCACCATCATCTTCCATCTCTTTGTTCTGCTCCTTGGGAGGTTTCTATCAAAACTTGGGCAAAAAACTATCTCGATCCCAAGTGAGGTAAGTCAGAAAATGACTCAAACTTCATTAACAGATTACTGTTAATTTCTCTCATTAATCACAAATGATGCTATTTAACCCCACAGACATGCTCTGTTGCTCTATCCTGCCCTACAGACAGAAGACAGATCAGTCACATTGTTTAGCCCGGTTAGATTGCGAAAAAACAAACGCGGATGGCTGCTGTTCACTTTATTCTAATTACAGCACGGCACTGCCTCAAATAGTCAAAGCTGGCACACTCCCAACATTGCAGTGAGGCAATTAGCAGTCCTGCAGTGTTTGTTATTCATGGTTTGATGTAAAAAATTTGTTTATTAAGATGGGCTGCAGGCGCTGGTGTGCAATAGACCTGCTTGTAATTAGATTCCAATTATTTGTCTGTTTCTGATATTGTAAACTGGCACTTACCACATCAGTTAAATTGACACACTGCACTGCTTGGTTTACTCGGTAATTAAAATGTGTTCTGTTAATTAGATGATGACCACTTTATTCCAGGGCTCTTGTGTTTGGGCTCCTCGGCGGCTCACTGTTTGGATCATGAGTTGCCAGACGCTTCCCTAATCAGCCCTTGTTTTGTTTCAATTACCACCTGCTGTTCAAAAGGCATGCCTCGCTGCCCCCCACCCCTACACGCACACACCCAGCATGCACGCACACAAACACAACAATACCACCAGGCTTGCTTCGCTACCAGCTCCAACACAACAAACAGCAATTCGCAGCTGGGCCTGCTTTCTTCTTTATTAGAAGGCACAGCTAGGTTTCAAAGAGAGTTTGAGCAATTAAAACGGAACTAAAGGAAGATGAAAGTATAAAGGTTATCACATCAGTTAGCGGGCCTCGTGCGAGTAGCCAATGGTAATTACACTCATTGGGTAAATAGCTTGGATGCTCAGATGTCTCCTTCTCTTGGTAACAGAAGGTTAAGGGTGGGGGAGCTGTTATATCCACTGAAGGCTTTGCTAACTGGAGATGACCACCACTGTAATTCAGGTGCTGTGATGATCGTGGATGCACTGAATGTAGGGGCACTGCTGGTTAAAGATACGGATGCTGATGTTGTTATAGCAACCTCAATCCCCCCCCCCCCGAACAACATCTTTTCTTTGAAGCTGTGGACTGCATTGACCCTCCACTCTTAGTAAAATTGTTTGTTAAGTGTTATTATCACAGCACAAGTTAAAAACTGTAGTGCTGCTACAGCAGTGGATGCTAATATATATGAGATCTGAATATTAGCGAGTACTACCCAGACTCCTTTTTTTTTACTCTTCGGTCTGTGTGATGTCAGTGATGTGTGTGATACTACGCTTAATGTGGACACAGCTCTGGCTGTGAGCGCTGAAGCTCCGCCCACCTGTTGTTCATCGTGGTGTCTGAACAGCCAGTCAGGAGAAAGCTGGATTAAGAGGAGGGGGTGATGTATTAACAGGGCTTGTTAGAAACAAAACTGAGGGGCTTCTTCAAGGCCAAGTATAAAATTAATAAGGCTTAACTAATGATGCAAAGCTGCTCTAGCAGAATCCAAGAATAAAACACACAGAGCTGAAAATGAGCCTAATAGTTCCAATTTAATGCAAAACTCTAGTAATGTGTTCCATTTTTATTTTAGATTTTTTTCTTCTTCAAATTGCAGAAAATACCAAACTTATCAATAAAGCAATTGTGCAAACAGTCACTGTCCACACATCCAAAGCCTGATAAACCCATATTTGAAGTACAGACTGCATATCATTGACGTAGCTGTAAAATAAGGTTTGGTTGGGGTGGATGTAGCTCAGGAGGTAGAGCAGATCATCTACTAATTAGAAGGTTGGTGGTTCAATCAAATCTTTGTCATGACTGTTATGCATTGACAACTAGACACATTATGAGTGTGTCCTCAGTTCAGATCCACCCTGTGCACAAGTCTGGGCTTCAAAACTGGACTTGCCAAGTCAGTGCATTGAGGTGGTTCCCAAACTTCTTCTAGCATGGACTCACTTCAAAAGCAACAAAAGGAGTACCCTCTGTCTTCACCAACTGTATATAAATCCTCAGCTGAAAGAAGTCCCAAACAAAACTGGCCTTCAATCCAGTCTCTGTAATGTTTGCAGAATGTTTACAGCGCCGTGCCGGTTGGGGAAATTACTCAGCGTTTCTTTTTTTAACCATATGTTTGTGTGTTACTTGATTAACAACTTCAGTGGGAACCAATGGACTGGAGGCTGTGTGCCACATAGAGAGCAGGGCAGCGAGAGACTGCTCTCCCGTGAAATCTGTTTACATTAAAGAGGGAAAAAAACTCAGAGTCTGGAGTTATTATTATAGATGGAAATTAGAAAGCGAGGTGATATTGTTAGAGCCGCACAGTTCACATGAAGAAAAATGCGGGGTGGATGGATAGGTCCACAAAACACCGAACTTAAACAAAAGAGGCCACTCTGCGTTCAATAAAAGCTTTAATGGATATTTCTTTTTAATCACAACTGATGAAAGTGCATCAATTATCATAATCGTGTTGATAAAAATGCTTTCTTCTCTGAAGCTAATAAAAATGTTCCCCATTTTATAAAGTTTCCTAACCTCTTAACATCCACCGATGACCCATCTAGGGTTAGGGTTAAGTTTTGTTTTCACTAAGGCTAAATATATTGTGGCATTGCTGACTTCCCCTAAAAAGATTTTCTATTTGGTTCTTCAAGAAAGGTGAAAATATTAGAAAAGCAGGCAGATATCACCAAACCCTACACTTAACCCTGATCTTAGATGGGTGCCAATGATCTGGTGAATGTTAAGAGCTCTAAGGACTTTTACAGAACGCCAAATTTTCAAGCTTTTACACTGTGCAGATCCTCCTTGCTCCACCAATCATAATTTGGCTGCAAGTCTTGTTTCCAGTTTAAGAGTATTAAGTGTCTGGCTAGCAGCTCCTTGTTAAGTGGGATACCAAAAACAGGAAGAAAAAAAATAGATCTAAAGCCATCAGTACCTTGTATTTTTGTACTGTATCCAATATTTGAGCTTAAAAGTTTATCATTTTGGGGTCTGATTGCTACTTATAGTTGACCAATTCTCTTAAAATCACAAAATAATATATTTCAGACAGTCTAGTGTTATTAGAGGGCATTTCATTAGATTTGCTTAGTTCTTGGAAGAATGAAAACTTCAGGTCAACATTTATCATCATTCCATTTTTAATTTTTTGAGGTGAAATTGAGTCAGCAAGCGTGTCTGTGTGTTTAGACTGGACTCCAGCGTAGTAATTGAACACTCCACCCTGGCGATGTGGAGCAGCTGCAGAGTGCAGAGCCTCAGGTTTATCCTCATGTGCTGTAAACAAAGTAACTGCAGTGATGAACTGCACTGCGGGTTCACCCTCAGCTCCAGTCTCGACCGTCTGACCTGCGCTCGCGTCCCAGCGTCCGGCCTTATTGGAACAAATGTTTTGTTTAAATAATTGAAGGGATGCAAAATAACATGAATAATTACTTGCCTGCACAATTTGTGTCACAGCGTATTAGCGGAGATGCGCCCGTGCTTGATTTGCTGGAGCTTGAAACCAAAAAAACAGAGCTTTGACTGTTTGTTTGGTTTGTTTGCAGGCTATGTTGGAGCTAAGCTTTCTAGGGTGCAGAACAAATGTTTCGGATTTGGGGGATAAATGCTGTCATCGAATAGTTGCTCGAACAACACATCCTTCAACTAAACACTCGTATTGTTTGTTTTTTCATATTGTTTGACATGAGTGAGAGACGAGTGCTGCTGAGATATCATGCAAGACGTTTTCTATTTCAAAAGGAGAAAAAGAGGTTGGAGGTAAGTGGAGGGTGGAGAAAGCGTACACGTGTAGGTCAAGTTTCACCTTATTCCTTTCCAATATTAAACACATTTAAAAAAAGGAACATTTTCTAGGTCATCTACGACATAACAACGGTGATAGTTCAGTTATATAGTGTAGGGAAATTGAATTCTCTTCGTATTTTTAGAAAACGGATGAAAAAAGTTAAGTGCAGTGCTAACAAGGAAGCTAGCAACAGCAACTGTTAGCTTAGCACAATATCTGAAAATAGGTAGAAAAACGTATTTTTAGATATCGGAAGGATTCGAGATCCTTGTTCCTTCGTTCAGAAGCTGCTGCTTTGCCCTGTTTCCTGTGTTTGTGCTAAACAATGCTAAGCTACCCTAAGCTACATCATTGCTTCCATGGGCTCGGTGTCAGTCTGCCCATATAACTTTGCAACATCGAGGATAAGTTGCATTAGTTTAAAGTAGCTTGCTAATGTAGCGATGTAGCTTGCCATCGCCAGTGTGTAAATGTGTGTGTGAAGGGAGGAAGACTGAATGTAGTGTAAAGCGCTTTGGGGTCCTTAGGAACTAAGTAAAGCGCTATACAAATACAGGCCATTTACCATTTTTTACCATTTTATTTATTTTTAAATGACAAACTGCCAACATGCCATGTCATCTCTGGCTGCCACATCCTGATCCTGGATCTGCCGTAGGCTTCTTCCTGCTAAAAGGGAGTTTTTCGTTCCCACTGTCAGAAGTCCCAAAAATTCAGAGAAAACAGGTTTTACATTGCCCAAACACTCCCACCGTGACAACTTTGAATCCAGATCCCAAATCCTAGCAAACTATCGAATCCAAGTCCCACCCTCCAACACACCTGGCAAGTATAAGTGCCAGAAACCGAATGTCCTCAGAGGTCCTAACTGCATTCTGCTGGTCTGCTGACAGATTTAGTTGAAGAGCAGTGTATTATTGCAGACAGTAGACCGACTGCATTTGGCCTCATTCTGTATTTCTATTCACTTCCATCTTGCTGTGATTCCAGTATGGGTTTATGCTCTCCTCCTCCTGTGGATTTTATTGCTTTTTTCCCTCCATTTCTTTAAAAAAAAAAGCTATCATTTAAACATGTCATGGGCAGTGTTTACCTGCAGTGAACCTTGATTGAGGAAGCCTGTGACTTTACACTGATGCCCTTCTAATCTCTATGACTGGCATGCTAATTTCTCTGACGCTGCCATTCAAAACACAAACATGAAATGTTGGTTTTAGAACTGGGAGACCTGGTAGAGTGAATTTCAAGTGCTTATTCAAATATTTCATTAAAATGTAAATTTTTACAACACCGTACGTCTGGCTGTGCACAAGGCATGACTTAAGAAGTTATGAAGTTATAGCAGCATTTCTCTCTCTGATGCCAATTAACTGCGTATGGGGTGGGGGGTCTGATGGGAGGGGACCGGGGCTTAATGTCCTTACCTTGTTTTATCGCCGCATAACAGCGCGCCAGCAAACGCATCGCATGCAACAGGATTTTCAGATATTGACAGCTGAGATTGGAGGCCTGGACGGAAAAACGAAAGAGTGCATCAAACAGGAAGCCTCCTGAAGATTGGTGGTTAATCAATTCTCTTATCTCTCTCAAAGTGCAAATGAAGTGATTAAAATTAAGTTTAGTTCAGGCCACACAGCCAGCTGCTGGACGTGCAGCTTTATCTCTCCGTCAAGGCTGGAAAACATCTCTGAGGTTCAGTCGGGGTGATACGTGGATCTTTATTGTATGTTGGAATGCATATACTCAAATATCTTCCTTTAAAAACCAAAGAGTAAACTCTTCTCACACATTTGTTTATTTATTTCACAACACACGTAGTGGGCTTATTGAAGAATAAAATCATTTGGCCTTACTGGACGAGTTCAGTAGATCTTCAGTAATCCATCAGCTGGCTCTTTTAACTTTAAGTTAATTCTTATAATCAGATGAATTACTGAACCAGGCATTTTGATAAATAATGTTCATGTTTAACCTCCTGCACCAAGAAATAAGGATTTCTCCACAGCCTTTTCAAATGTACTTTTTTTTTAATTCACAAAACTTAATTTGTCAGAAAAAAAACTTTAAGTGAAGTGTCAACTTTCCATAAGTGCTCTTTCATCTTTAAGGCAGTTATGCTTTTAGTGACGGATGTGTGCTCCTCACGCACTCATGCTAATTGAAATTTTATTGACTAAAGTAAATTATATATGTTGTATGCACATCACCGTACGTATACTTCTTCGATCCTGTTATGTCTGCAGTCAGCTCCTCAAACTCAACCCTGTATTTTAACATACAACAAACAAACTACAAAGCTAATAATCAGTGACGTGGGATTAAGCGTTGGGGTATTCATCATCAGCGGCCATGACTTGGAGTGTGCAGCTGAAACTGTTATGAAGACCATAACTGAGGAGCTAGCGCTGGGCTCAGACACTCAGCATGAAGATAATAAAGAGTTAAAATATATAGCTGGGCAGGTTTAAGTTTGTTTTGAAACATGCTTCACACGCATAAAGCCATTTTCCTCATCAATCACTTATTCATCATCTTTAAGTGTGCGCCTGTCACAAGATGAATCAATGAATAAACAGTGGCATGTTGACATTTAGAGTGTCTATGTAGCTTATACTTTGTAGCCCCCCCCCACACACACACACCTACTGCATCAGACGCCGAAACTTCAGCGAGGAGCACCTCCGGGCTCGTATCGCTTGAGGTTCTTCGCTCTCTCCCCTTTTATTTCTTTATTTATTCTCTCATTTTTTAACTTGCAGGGTGGGTGGAGGGGAGTGGGGTGGAGACAAAACGGTTGCAGGTGGTGATGAAAATAAGAGCCATCCATCATTATTTATTAGGCATGAAAAAGATACACAATAATGTAATTTAATCTCTCAGCAGACAATTATTTCCACATATTGATAACGCAATGCGAAAAGTGCCATGAATCCTAATATGATGTTTGCTTTTATTGGTGTATGATACAACCAGAACAAATAATGTAATTGTATCAGCCAGAAAATGTGATTATTTGCACATGCTAACATTATAATACCAATCTGCCGCAGACAATGGTATCATATTATTTTGCTGTGCTTAACTAGTTACAATTTGCATTAAGTTATTATGTCTGGGTGGCAATAAAGACGGCTCTGTCTCCCTCCGGTCGCCGCTTTTCTTAGTTTCTCATTACAGCTTGGTGACGATTTTTAGAAGCTTTCGACTCCAACAGCCGGCGTGATTTTCTGATTTAAAGGGGGGAAACTTTCACATGGTGTTTAAATGCGATTGTTTATACACATCTATATAGCTACTCCCACCCCCATGTGAGCAGCAGCACTCTTTATCTATTTTTTTTGCATGCTGCTTCAAGCACAGGTGACTCTCCAGTGCTCATCCAGCCTGATCTGAGGTTAAAGAAAGTGGCACAATAGACACAATTACTATGCAAATGATGGGTGCCCGAAACAAAAAAACACCTTTTGCATTAAAAAGTAAAATGCTTTAAATATTTGCATATAGGTGCCTCGATTTGGTTATTCGCATCAACATCAAGACGATTAACATTAATGAAGGAGCGGCTTGATGCACCGACTGTCAGGCCACATCAGGCCACCTCTGCAACCTCCTCTGTGTTTTGCATGGCGAGGCATTCACGCCATAGTGAACTAATGACCAAGTCGGCCTGTGTAAAATTAGACCGTGCGTCTACACAAGTGTCTCTCTGACATTAGGAGAATGTTTTATTGATGAGTCATTATTAGCAGTCCAGCAGTGAGGTGAGCTCGATCCATGCCGAAGATGCAAAGTGTTATAATAAAAAATGCCTGCTTAATTATTAATACTCAAAACCTAATCCATCTCTGCACAAAGAATATGTACATATTTTAGTGTCTCATTTGAATTTTTGCAACAAACACACACCTAAAAACCATTAGATGGCCGTGGTAATGACAGGTTTAAATGGGCTGTTTTTTAAGAATTAATGTGTTACTGCCAGTGCACGGCCTGAGCTGAAAGAAAGAGGTCTTCCTGTTTATTCTGTTGCAGAGCGCGCAGCGTCCCGCTGCAACGTCCCCGTAGAGAGGCGAGGCGAGCGCACACTGTGTGAAGGCGTCATTCTGCACCGGAGGGTAGAGGAGTGTTTGCAAGTCATTAGTGGTTTGTAAATGATATTTGTTCCCATGTGACATATCATTTGAAATGGTTTCCTAATAATAACACCCACTGATAATAAAATAAGAGGGCCCTCATGTTGTGATTATGCTTTTCATAAATTTGGACTGGAAAGAAAAAGCACAGGGAGACATTTCAATATGAAAAAGAGCTCGAGATATTGATATTGACGCGAGCTCGGATGATACCCTGAATGGCAGCTCAGCTTCGGTTTGACCGGCCGGTGGAAGCTGGAAGAATTTTCAAAATAAAACCTTTTTGTTTTAGCCTGGCTCGGCTTTGCTGTGAATAGAGAGCATCTTTACGCTAAAGCTCTCTGTTCTGTGAGGAAAAAAGGAAAAAAAAAGCTTGAACCGTTGCCTCCTTTCTTAATGACTCCTGACAAATACCCTGTCTTCCTGCGGTGCGTTTCCTGTTCGCCACAGCACAGAGCCGAGACAACTTGGCACGGGACGCAGCGCGCCTGGTGAATAGGGAGCCACGCTGTCGCTCCAACACCGTTCGCCTTGTATTTTATGAAATGAACGAGTGGCTCGGAGATCAATAGGCCCCTGCGGTGAATGCGAACAACGCCGCTGGGTCCTTATCAGGGCCCCGCTGCCAATCTGTGGCAAGCGAAGCCTGCACCTTCCCTGGATACACCATTGGTCTTTGAAATTAAAGTTGACGCCTGTAATCCAGGGAAATGGTCCCTCTACTCTCGCTTAACACCGGTTTAGTTTCACCCCAGCTGATGATAAAGCATGACAGAAATACAGAGCACTATCTTCTTGCTAGGGGTTGATAGGTTCTGCCAGCTTATCAGGAAACAGGCAGCTAACCTTCTTGTGTCTGGCCCGTGGACAAAACTGAGGAGTCAATTTACAAAAGAAACCACAGTGGGTGGCTTGTAAATAAAACCATTCTTTCTGCGTGGAAGACAAAAAGAAAAACTGAGGAGAAAATAACCAATTTTACAACCCACCCAAAAGTGAGTGAATGTATAACACAGGAGGCTAAGCGCTAGTGATAGAGTGTATTCATGTAAATCCTCCCAAGCACAGCTGCAGGAAATTGACAGGGATCTACTGGAGCGCTTTGCCTGTAAAGGGTGGGATTTACATGCCTAACTAGGGCTTAACCACCCTCCCTCGAGTTTACCTGTTACTCTCTGGCCTCTGAGCACGCGTCTGGATGTGCTAAGGTTGCACTGCTTATACTTAATGCCTTTTCATCCCCCCTCATATCTGTCAGTCTCAGAAATAAACTCATAAACTCCACCGGGCCTGCTCCGTATCGAAAATTGGTTTGGCGTGACGGCACATCGGAGGTTTTGTTTGTTTCCTGTCCCCTCGAGGCCTCAGAAGTTTCCAAAGCAGCCACAAGATCAGCTCAAGCTAAAAACAAGAAAATACGTGCATACGGCAGGATGTGGTGGACGGCGAATTAGGCCGCGAGGTGCGAGTCCTGCTCCAGGACTGCTTTGTGGGTAATTGAGATCACATTAATTCATGTGTTCCTCCTGAGGAGAAAGTGCAAGTCTTTTCCTTTTGGACAGGATGTGGCTTTGGGCAGTTCGGGACGGTGGGCGTTGCTCCTGGGCTCCACAGCCCCTCAGCTGAATCTCGGTCCCTGCAGGCAGATTCGGCAGACCGCTGACGGCAGTTTAGACTAAGCAGAAAAATTGTTTGGCTTTCTCTTTTTTTTTTGTTCCGCTTTCTTTTTCGTGAAACTTACATCTGTACACGTACGGCACGAAACCCCAATGCCAAAACAGTCTCGACAAAAACATCGAAATGTTTTCTCATTTGTTTTTTCCTCTCAAGCTAAGATCCTTGCAAATGATTAAACACACACACACACACACACACACACACACACACACACACACACACACACACACACACACACACACACACACACACACAAATAGTTAACACTAATTCTATTAATGCTGTCGTCCTATCACACAGGAACCAAACACAGATGCAAAGTGTTCCTTTTTGCCTTGTGTGTTTTGTATTTCCCTCCTCTTCTAAACAATGATTTTCAGAACTGGAGCCGCCGCCAATAAAATTAATGGGAGACTTGCTGAGTCCATACAGGAAGTGGGCTTTTTAAATAAACACATTGTTTCCAAACTAATCCACACCCCATTGTTTACAGACTGGGCTGGGTGCAGACTGGGCCGGTCCACCTCGATTAACCCCCCTGTCAAGGCCACTCCATTTCTAAACAGAGGAGGAAAAAGATAAAACTGTCAAACAGGAGTTCGCTTTGATGTTATTTTAGGGCAGCATTGCAATCTGTTTATCTTTTGTACAGTGGGGCCTACCTGACTTTATAGCATGAATGTATACAAGGCCAGGCTACGGTTGCCCAAGTAACAGCTCACGTGCCATCTTTAAATGAGATGTTAGAGTAAAATAACAAAATATATATATATATTAACATTTTGCCGTTGCGATGATGAATAAAGTCAAATCTAATGAAACTGCTACATTATCCAAACCTTTGATAGGTATGCCTCTTGGGCTAATTCAGACTTGAAAATACTGATGATGCATGAGATTGTAATACCCTACAAAAGCAGAGAGAAACCCCAACAATCAAATGATCCTCTATGAGCAAGGACTTGACAACAGTGGGAAGGACAAACTAAATTTCGGGAGGAGACCTCCAGCAGGATCAGGCTCCAAGAAGGGCAGCCATTGTAGTTGGTTGGGCTTTTCTAAGTGGAGCTTGGTTCTTTCTGGTTCTGTGCAGGTTTGTCCTTCCACAGTGATGCCTGTTGGGTTAACTGGTAATTCTAAACTGGCAGTATCTGTAGCTATCAGTGCCGTTTTGATGGACTATGTCAGCTTTGACATCCTTAGTTGGAATAAGAGTTGAAAAAATGGATGGATAGATGGATAAGCAAAACTAGCTTACTGCTTATAGCTAGCTTGTACTTGTAATATTACATCGGTCCTCCTTTTGCTGCCAAAACAGCAAACAACAGAATAAATAGCTGTATTCTCACACTTTTTTTGTCAGAACCAGCATTGGCTTTTTCAGCAGTTTGACCTACAGTAGCTCCTCTGTAGGATCGGACCACAGAAACCAGCCTTTGCTCCTCACGTGTATCAATGAGCCTTGCTTGCCACTGACCCTGTTGATGGTTCATCACTGTTCTTTACTTGGATCGCTTGTGATAGATGCTGACCACTGCAGACTGGGAACACCCCCACAGCTGCAGTTTCCAGTCTAGCAATCACAGGTTGACCTTGTCAAACTCGTCCTTACAAATTTTGCCTCCTCTGAGGACAAAATGTTCACTTGCTCTCTCATATGTCCTACCCACTAACAGGTGCCATGATGAAGAGATAATCAGCCGGATTCACTTCACCTGTCAGCAGTCAGAATATTCTGACTGATCGATGTGTGAACAATCAAGGTAGCCACCATTCTGCTCTTGCAGTCTTGGTGTTTTGAAACCAGATGTGAGGAATGAGGGGTACCAAAGGACACTGATACGGTACTCATACTCAGTGACTGTCAATCTTCATTTTTGACTCCAGTGGAAATGACAGTTTACAAAATGAATATTATTTGATTTATTAATAATTAAGATCAAGTGAGGAGTAGGATAATTTTTTACATAGACTTTTTTTATGGAACCAGACACGCTGCCCCTCGCTGGTCATCAGAAGTAATGCAGGTTTAAGGCATTCATGAACCGGCTTTATAGAGAGAGAAAACACTGAGGTGGGGCAGACAAGGAAAACACACATTAAAAAGTAGCCTCATGATAGTAGTGTCACATACCTATTCCATACAAAAATTCAAATAAGTAGGATTTCTTTAAGAAAAGACTTCACATCTGATCCACGGAGCACCTGCCATATACCCCATGAAATCTCTGAGTCATGACTTTTGAGCCACAAATATGTGCTAACTGGGTTGAAAGTTAGCACATGACTGAAATGATTAGACTTACTGAACTAACAACAAAGTAACGGCTATTTTAAATTCTGCCATACCCAAGAAATTTGGATTTAAAAAGCTGTGAACATTCTTATTCTTAATTGTGACAATAAAAACATGTTTTAGAAAAAGCACAGCCACAAAGCTCCAAAGCCAGGCTTGTTAATATAGATATATACTGAGACAAGTGGTTTTTTTCTAGAACAAGTGGAAGAGAAGTTCTTGATCCACCAGTTCAAAGTGTTAAACAAACAGGAAAACAGAAGAAAAGCCGGTGTCTCTACATTACATCCCACCCAACATGTTGCTATTTAGTTGAATTAGTAACTAAATACAGATTTGAAACAAATATATCCAAATAAAAATACACTGGCAGGCCATGTCAGAGCCAACCCAAGTATCCTGTTGAGAAATAAATATTTGTAATTCCAAAATATTTAAATATTTTACCTTACAGACTAGTAGCTGTGATGTTCCTTCAGAGTCAGCAGCCCAGCTGAGTGCAAAGGAAAGCGCAGAGGAAGGGTAAGCATATCTGTATTGATCTCTGTGGGGAAACTCATTGCCTGCATTTAACCCCAACCTCAGTATTAGGAACAGAGTAGTGTCTGGGGATCAACTCCTGCCATGAGCCAGTGCCCTTGTTGAGGGTGCCGTGACAGGAAAACTAAAGCAGCATGTTTGTGAAGAAAACTAGCGCTTCAACTGCAACGCACGAACTAAAGAGAGGAAACAGTTGCATACAACTGAAGTTTCATTTCATCAAGTACATTTGGAGGTAGGGGATGTGTTGTGATGTGGGGGAAGATCAACTTGGCTCACATGTAAGTTAGCTAGTTAGCATGAGCAGCTACAGTATGCACTTCACAGTGCAGGCTAACGATAACATTAGCTAAGTAGAAACCTGGAGAATTGTGACCTGACTCACTGACTCAATAATTCAAAATGCATTTTGAAAACAGAGCAGTTTGGGGGAGACTGTTTTGCTAGTCAAGGTTTATGTTACATAAATGCAACATATCTGCTAAAAAATAAGTGTCAGGTAAAATAATCAGTAGTAAAAAGGATGGGATATGATATTCCTGCTTCCTAAACTTTGTGCTCTGTGAACAATCATGGGCTGGATGCATAAAACTGTAGATTTATAGCTGCGTCTATGTCCAAAGTCATATTTGCATACACTCTCTTTTGTCATATTTATAAAGCTGCGTATTGCTAGAGTCTGTTTCAGAGGCCTGTCACAGTCTTTTCCAGTCTCTGCATTAACGTCTGACTGAAACTATTTTTTTTCCCCACGCTTTTTATATAAGAAAAAAAAAAGAATGACATAAAAGCCATTATGCAAAAAACTTCTCAACTTTTCAAAAGTGGATAAAACCATTTTTAACATAATTGTAGAAACGACATCTCAGCATCCAGCCCCCAGTTGGCCCCGGCGGCATTTAAGACCAGTCACACTCGAGCTGTGATGGGGACTTGTACACTAAAGCACCTAACGCTACAGCCTGAGAAACATTGCATTATAACAGCACCGATGGAACTGTACCTGCATTTTTTTTGCAACTTTTAAGCAAACCTCTGCTCTCTGAAATCAAATGCACCATTTATGGCAGAACCAGCCACAGACGTTCAGCTCGTCCATAGTTGGCCTCTCAAGTTAAGATGCTTAACCTTATGTGCTCAAGGTTTTGTGGCGTTTGTACAAAAATAAAAAAATAAGTATTTTCCAAGAAATATCAGCATGTTCACTAGAAACTGTTTTGTGTCAGGTTTTCTTACTTCTTACTTTCTTTCTTCCAGAATGAAGCTGGAAGTCTAATTTTCCATAACCAAATATTCACAGAAGTAAAAACACAGCAAGAATACAAACATCCAATGATTTCACATAAAAAACTTTAATAGGACTGTAAAAAAAACTTTTTCCTCATGTAAATATTAACTTTATAAAACACAGAATGTCTTCTATTAGCATGCAGGGGCCCTTATGTAATGAATATACTTTGCATGATCAAATTATAAGCCCGAAATTCAAAATATGTGCAGATAACCAGAACCACTCTGTCAACCCCTCTCACTTATCGCCTCCTGCATCGTTTTTTTTTTTGTTTCAAATCCTACCAGTCACTTATACTTCCATTTACATAATGTCCGATGAGAAAAATTTGTCAGAGGGATTGCAATTCATATCTCCGCTCCGTGCGCTCGCTGGCCCTAATACTTCAGTTAGCTACCTCACATTTACATTTCAATCAGTGATTATAGCCTCTCCTCCTCTCACCCCGCGGAAAGTAAATACAGGACTTCAAAATATTGGTCTGAGCTGCATTTTGCAGGGACCAGAGGGACGGCATGAATATTCTGTTTAGTGTCCGGCGCACTCACTATTTACACTGATCACTCTGTTCTGTTTGTTCAGGCACAGATTCAAAGCTACTGCCTTATGTCTTCACACCCTGGGGTTTGTCTCTCGGTACGTTTCTGAAAATGACACTCCAGCGCACGAGCGCACTTCCTGCGTGTTTTCATACAGCTGCAGCGATTAAACACATCGGCGTGGAAAAGGTCAAGCGAGTGGAAAATGTGTGTTTTGTTGGTTTACTGTTAACCACGACTGTGAGATGAGCGTTTGACATGTTTGTTCCTTGGTGTTTTCGCGTAGATGGCTCTGTTTATAATAAAGGAACAAAATGCTGTGTGTGGTGTGTGTGTGTTTTTCAAAAGCTGACACCCACACAGGCAGCTGCTGATGACAAATGCTGGGCTCCCTGCAGTTGCACTGAAGCCTCGCACAGAAAGCAGGTTATATCTTCACTGTGCTGGAAGCCACAGTAGGAAAGTCTGCTACATTTGGAAAAGCTCACTTCCATGTCCTCCACCACTGGACGCCTGCTGTCTGTTGACTTCTCTGTCAGTGGTAACCCAATATCCAACCTAATGGGGAAAAGTCTGTCAGTTGATGAGTCATGGAGAAGCTCACGATCATTACTTTTTAATTGCTCTCCGAGTGGAGTTTTCTTCGCGTCGGGCCCGGCACTATAAGGTGAGCAGGGAACTGTGAAGCACGGAGGAGAATTGTTTGTGTGTTTTCTTGTTTGCTTGTTTTGGAACGGCTCTGCGACTCATCTATCACGGAGCGAGTAGAAAAAAAGAAAAAAAAGAGACAGATCATAATAATCACACTTTGCCACAAACTGCTCTCCGCGGCCCTCTGTTTTCCAAGTCTGGTTACACACATGTTGGCTCTGCAGAATATTCAATAGACATTTATAGGAAATAAATTAGGAGATGAATGCAAACCATATGGCATTCAGAGGTTTATTTGTAAAGCCCCTGCATCAAAGCTTTTTCCAGATCACACCATATTAGCTATGTTTTTCCAGTCCAGCAAAATCAGGAAGGTAACCACAGACTTCCCTGATGGGAAACATATGAGCGGCAGTTCGCCGAGACGAGGAGCCTCATACATGGACGAGGCATCATCAGGGAGCATCAGTAAAAACAATTATTCCCTGCATGTCTGGATGTCATATGTCACCCCGGGTTGACTTTTATAGGAGGGGAGAGCGGTGGAGCTGCGTCACTTCTTGGAGAAAACCTTTGTAGCCTCACAGTGCCGCCACCCCCCCGCTAGATTAACACTTCTTTGCATGTGAGGCAGCCTGGATGCCTGTGTGGGGTGTGGGCTTGAAGACAGACAGGGAAGCAAGCCAAGAGGAAACGCCAGTGCCCAGGGTATACACTTCCACCCCTGCATGAGGGCAACCCCCCCGACTTCCCACCCAAGCATTTCATATAGGCCAGACGAATTTACGGTTTCGTGCATTTCAGTGTGACAGCAGCAGCCCTCCTGTGTGTGACGGCTCCAACAAGCAGCGGTCTGCTGACACCCGGGGTGGTTTCTCCTTCTTCGCTGTTGATCTTGGGCTCGCGCTGCACACGCTCAGAGGGCCTGCCAATGTCAGACATGGAGCTCCACACCGCCGAGAGTCCACAGCTCTTTACCAGGGAGGTATCATTTCTGCTGTGGAGGCGCAAGATGTCAAGAGTGAGCTTGGTTTGCGGTTGCTTTTCCAGAGCTTCAAAGTCTAGAGTCTGCATTCGATGCAGACTGTGGTAGGATCCGGTTCTTGTCAGCATAGCGTGGGGTCAGTCTCTCTTTCTGCATTGCGCACACACATAAGCTCCCTATGTGCTCAAAGTGATCAGAGCCTGCTGAGGGCCATCGGGGAGTTTACCTCGGGACAGACAGAAAAGCACTTCCAGGAAAAGAAAAGCCGGGGATTCCTGCTGAGGGAAAATGCATCAAAGCGCCTGACTTAAGGCTATAATTAGCCGCCGCGGTGTTTGAAATGTGGATGAAGTCTTTGGAGAAACTGAATTGTTTATTTATTTGTTGTTGTCGTCATTTTTTTCCCTCCAAATGAGTAAATTCACAGGGTTTGAGCGCGCTCAGGTTTGGCAGCGGTGCTGGGCGCAGTTGGTGTTCATTAGACGATTAAGACAAACATTAGAGGTGCCATGTCACAGAAAATTACTTAGTTTGCGGGAAGAAAGTGTTTAATTTTTCCCTTAGTTCTGTCTTTCAGGTTACGTAAGCGATTCAGTCCACTTTCTGATGATGTATGATATCCTAAACTAATACAAATGTCTCCTGTCTAGTAGTCCAGCCCCGCCAGCGCCCACGCTGCTGGCTTTCTTAAAAACCACGGCCTTCAGAAAAAACTTGGTGTTGTCCTCCCTTGAGAGAGAACAGAGGAAAAAAATCCTCTGTTCTGCTGACAGCTCTCCGCTTCACCAGCTTTTTTTGAATAAAACGATTTATAGATATTTAAAAATTTATTGATGTTTTCATGCTCCGTATGTGTGTGCGGAGATTTTATAATAAGGCACATTCGACAGCATGTTCCCCATTGTAAAATAATCTCCGGTGCCACGGATTTCATGAAAAGGAAAACATTACTAACAGCATGAACATTTTTTTTTAAGTATGAATGATATTTGCACAAGTCAAACTGTTTCACAGCTCCGGTTTAATGTGGAACCGTGTTCCAACTAAGCACTGCTGTCAGAGCGCGCAGGGACCGCAACCATCGGCTCACATGGAAGTGCTTCGGCTCCGAGCAATCACGGCTCAGTTTACCTTGGCTACTCTATACGTTGCACCTTTGCAGCACCTCATCAACACAACGAGAAACAGAGAAAGTCGTTTCTTGGCAGCCGAGGAGCCGCCTCTCAATCGGTGGAAGCACGGCTGCCGTCGCTGTGTGGGAAACATGCGACGTCCCCCGTCGAGTTAGCTTTATCAAATCTTTACGCTGCCATGTTTCTCGACACAGGATCAAATAACATTTAACTCTTATTTTTTTTCTAGCAGATGAAGTCAGTATGCAAAAGCTTAAGAAAAGCCACCTCACCACATGGGAGAAACTAAAGATAACTCTGACAGATTTAAATGTGAAACAGGTATTTGCGCGTTGTCGAAACCAGAAGAAGTGCTTATAAATATTCTCGGAGTGATTGGATCCATAAGGTGGGTAAATTTGTTTCTGTTTTTTCATCTACAAAGGCAGAAGGCAGTAGCAACTGGTTGCTTAGAGAGGCCTGCCAAGTCCAATGATATTCTTGGGCTTAGATCAAGTTTCCCTAAATATGGACAACAGATTCGTGCTTTTAAAAATAACACATTTATATTGTGCCACAATGAAAGGAAGGATATTTGGAAATCATAACATGTTAACACTAAAAAATCCACAAAAAGGACTCCAGATGACAAGAAATCCGTTGAGTTTGTTACTGTGTGCGTCTCATCGTAGCTTCGTGTGTTCATAATAATCGGCAACGACCCACGGGAGAATTGACTTTAGCAAGGAGACGTACTGGCAATTTAACACCAATTTATTTAGCGTTTGTGACACCTAAACAATAACTTCATGTCAGCTACATGATAAATTCATGAATACTGATTCAGTCCTTATGTCAGCTTTCATTAGCCGCGCGTGCGAGCTCGCTATCACTTCTGGTATGAAGCTGTGAAAAAATGCATTTGCACAACGTACAATTGTCGCGGAGAAAAAACCAAGATAAATGTTTTGCTTTTAGTGATGTCATGCCTGTGAATGCATCTGCAACTCAGATGCATTTAAACATTCTTGGCACTTAAGAGTTCTCTATTGGACGTGAGACGCATGAATTTGATCAAATGTGAGGGAAAAGGCAGCTTATCACAACTGATACTTGAATTTTGCTCCACCAGTGTCCTTTTTCATGGCCTCTTCCAGTGGAATTGACACTCTCAAGTGTTGATGTTGCTTTGCTGAAGGAAGCAGCAGGATGAATATGGAGCTTTACAGGATTATTCAGTGTGATCTGATTTCACCAAATGCAATAAAAAAAAATTGGACCACATTCAGCAGAACAACTCTCCCAAACACAGAGCCAAAGCAAACAGAAAGCTTTTCATGGAGAAGAGGTGGGATATTCTGGCCAAGTCATTCACATGATTTTGATCTGACTGAGCTGCATTCCAAGTGAAAACCAAAGTAAATGAGCTAAGAGTGACTCGGAGCGCATCTTCAGGGAGAATACAAGCATCCGCTGGTCTTTGTGGGTAAAATGTTTAATGAAGTCACTGACTGAAAAGCAATGTTCTGGGAACAGATTTTATTAAATGCCTAAATTTCAAGTAGATTTAGATCTGAAACATCTGGGAAATGTAGCCTTTCTAAACAAACACCGCTCAAATTAAAGCTAAAGTTTGGAGCTTTCATCTAGTATCCAAGATTTGTCATTAAGGAAAAAGAAAAACAGCTCAACAGTTGACATACTTACACTCTGGACTGTATCTTCAAAGCAAGATGCTATATAAAAAAAAATATATATATATATTTAAATCACAACAGCTGGCTCAAAGTGCTTTATATTGTAAGGTAAAGATCCTACAATAGCAGAGAGAAAGCCCCATCAGACAATCTCCTATAAACAAGCATTTGGCAGTAGTGGGAAGGAAAAACTCCCTTTTAACAGGAAGAAACCTCAGCAGGTAGGGGCGGCCATCTGCTGCGAGAAGAAGCACTCAGTGCATCATAGGAAAATCGCCAGCAGCCTAGATATATCTGAACAACTCAGGGAGGTTTCAGGGTCACCTGATCCAGCCCTAACTACAAGTTTTATCAAAAGGGAAAGTTTTAAGCCTAATCCTAAAAGTAGGGACAGCGTCTGTCTCCTGAATCCAAACTGGGAGCTGGTTCCAAAGAGGAGGGGCCTGAAAGCTAAAGGCCCTGCCTCCCAGTCTACTTAAAGTTGCTCCACATCATCGCCTCTGTTTGGTTTCCTGCGTGTGAACTGAGTTACGTTTGAACCATCGATTTCTTTTTTCACTGAATAATGTGACGCTGAGTGTCCCTTGAATTTCCCTTGATATTGTCTCGCTTATTTGCTCTTCCATTCGACTCCACTTGAACATCCTTTCTCCCCAAATAACAAGCACAAAAAGCACTGATCCTCATCCTTACTTAAACCCCTCTCACATTAATCATCAGTTCATCAGATCACTTGTCTTTGTGTTTGCCTCTCACGACAGATGAGAGTCACCTCCAAATAACGTCTTCATCGCACAAGTGCCGAGCGCAGAAAGTCTCACAGTTACCCGTTTCTTTAACCAATGTCACCATCTGACAGCCTTTCAAAGTCAAACGTAGCGTCTGCTTCAATAATTGAAGCTGTTTGTATTTCAAATAGAATATTTCATTTACAAAAAAAAAGAAGAAGAAGAAGTCATATGTAGAGCAATACCGCTGGATAGACGGCTTTACATTAATGATAGAAAAGAGTTACTGCAGCAGGCGCACCCCCCACCTTTGAAACTGATTATATTTTATGATTAAAAGAATAAAACTAACTGAATAACCCTGAAAAACTCCAGTTTTTATTGACATTTTTTTTTAACCACAGTGGATTTTGGCTTGCAAACAACACGGGCGATTCTGTTATTGTTGTATTCTTTAGATCAAAGGAGGCTTTAATAAGGCCATTATAAATACATCTGAAAATTCACTCTGATATTCAGCAAACAAATCAATACAGGATGTGCACCATTCATTGGTCTTTTATTGCAGCACTGTAGGCCGTCTCTGAGGTACCACGGAATAATGAAGAAAAACCACGCAGGGCTTCTGTGCCCCCGCTGTGTTCAAAGTCAGTCATATCCATACTTTATAATTGAAATAAAGGTAATTTCTCCATCCATTTGAGCTGCGCCTTGCATTCTTCTGGTGTTGAATAAAATAAACATGCAATCATCAGGTGGCGTTTTTTAAAGAATAAAGAGACAATTTGTGGTAATTTCATTAGACAGTGGCAGGCTTCGCTGTCCCTCCGTGCTCTGCTGCTGAACCCAGAGGTGAAGCTGCCCTGGACTCACTCATAACTGACTGGCTGACATTTCAGCCATGAAACTATGAATCAGCATGATACACCGTATTGATCTCTTTTACTACCAGTACATTTATTGAAGCCATGGCTCAGGTGGTGCTTGACCAGCACTTTGAGTCCTGGGTGCCTCCACCTGCCGATGTGCCCTCCAGAGTGACCCTGGACCCCAACTTTCTTGTCGACGAAAGCTTAGCTACAGTTAAAAACGGTAATATATTGGTGCAGACCAACACCATATCCTCATCATTTATTAAACAGCCATAGCAAAGCATGTCCCTTAACCTGTAACCTCTGTTACTACTGAAGCACGATGATGGCTGATCTGGCCTCAACGCCCCAGTCCCTCACCACACTTTATTCCTTTGCAATATTGATGAGCTTGTAGCCCCCTTAGTATAGGAGCATGGCCTAAAAGCCCCCTCTCCTGGACCCGAGACCAGTGTAAGAGGGAAGGTGAGTCCTGTGGGCACCATGGGTATCTGTGGGTTATAGTTGGCGGTAAGAGGAAGGAGAAAAATGTGAAACAAGCTTGATATTCCATGAACACCTGCATGAAAACAGCAGGATGGCATGAGACTAGAATCTGTTTGTTAAATTTGATCAATGGAACTCAAACATGGAGACATGGAAACCAGAAGCTCTTTCTTTATTATTCCTGATATATTATGAAACTTCATTTGTAAATTTGAATAAATAAGATGAAGTATTTGTCATTTCTTGTGTTTGTCAAGCATCAAATTGACTTACACAACTTGAAATTACTCCCCTTTGTTTTGCTTCCAGTCTCAGTTCCTGCTTTCTGTGATTACCATGTCATTTTGGTTCCCTGGATTTTATTTTTGGACTTTACTCTGGCTAATCTTGTCTTTGGTTACACCAACCCCCCTACAGACCACCATCACATATGGGAGGCCATAGCTGCTATGATGATGATTTTATTCTCATCAACTGATGACACCAACATAACACTACAATCAAATGAAAGGCCTTCCTCTAAAGTACAGTCTTAGACTTAAAGTAGTGGTGTCATTTATCTGGGGAAGGTAGCCATCTGCTGGACTATGTTCTGCTGAGAATCACTGAACCCTTCATGTAGATGAGCCTTTCATTCATATCACCTGCCTAAATATTGTTGCAGACATCTTTACATGCCTCCTTGGCATGTAGAGCCATGCGTGTCCTCTTTCAGTGGGATAATGTAGCCTCTCACATGTAGTTGTTTTGGGAATCTAACACAAGTTCAATCTGTCTTGCAGTCAACCTTTCCAGCAAGTTCTTGTGACCATGCCAACATGGTCACCAACCTTATTTTCTTAACTTCCTATTCGATGTGGGGTCACAGTGGGGCTGGAGTCTATTGCAGCTGTCATATTGTGAAGAGATAGCCAGGCTATTGCAGGGCTTCGGGCTTGTCATGGTCCCGGGTCTTCTATTCACTTCAATTTTCTTTATACAGCGCCAAATCACAACAGTCAGTCAGTCAGTCACAACAACAGGAGCGTTATATTTTAAGGTAGACCCTACTTTAATACATATAGAGAAAAACCCAACAATCACATGACCTCCTATGAGCAAGCACTTTGGCGACAGTGGGAAGGAAAAACTGCTTTTTAACAGGAAGAAACCTCCGGCAGAACCAGGCTCAGGGAGGGGCGGGGCCATCTGCTGCGGCTGGTTGGGGCGAGACTCTGGCTCAGTGTTTATGGTTTTTGAGTATTTCTGTTCTTTGTTTCTGTTTATTTCTGGTTATACTTTAGTGTTTTTGAGATCTTAGGTTTTGCACTGTGTCTCCTGTATGTTCCACGTGTCACGTCGAGTTAAGTTGTGTTTTCTTGTCTACGTTTGTGTCTCTCCCCAGTCAGTTGTGTCTCGATGTCGATGTTTGTCACTCTGGCCTCTGTGCTCCATGTTAGCTCTGTTTTTCCTGTCAGCCGTATCCCCTTGTCAAATCCGCGTCTCTGTGTTTTGCTTCCTGTTTTACTTTGACAGTCTGTGTCCTATGTCAGTGTATTCTGCTTTATTTCCTTCGTCTCGTTATGTCAGATTAGCCCCAGCTATGCTTCCCTCCTGTTTTCCATTCCCCCGTATTTAAGCCCTGTGTTTTCCTCTGTCCATTGTTGTGTCGTACCATTACAATGCTGTGTGTTTCCTGCTGTTCCTGTGTGTTTTCTTGTTTCTAGTTTAGTTTTTCAAGTGAGTTATTTACAGCCAAAAGAAAGCTGCCTCTTTTAGTTCGCCCTTTCTTTTATGAGTCCAGCGTTTGGGTCCTACATCCTGCCTGCCACATAGCAAATCCATGACAAGGCTAACAGAGAGGCAAACAACCATTCACCCTCACTCCCAGTTTCAGATCTCCAACTCACCCAACATGCATGTATTTGATCTGTGAAAAGAAGCTAGAGTACCCAGAGAAAACATTTGCATGTACAGGGACAACCTGCAAACTTCACAAAAAAAGGCCCCAGCCGGCAGATCCAGCCATTGCTACCTACTGCACCACCGTGCCTTGCCAACCTGCAAGACTCAAAGGATCTGCTGCTAATGTCTTTGTGCTTGATACCACACCTTCAAAAGTTTTGATATCTCTGTGGGTCAGAGCTGAGCTAAAGGATCATGGTGTGGTTTTAATGATGCATTTTGTTAATGTAAAAAATCATTCATTCCTACTTAAATCTTTTGTGTGGTATAGAGTTAGTTCAGTGGATAGTTCCTGGATAAGTACAGATTTAGATACACATTAATATTATATAAAAGGAAACAGAACTTGATGGCTATAATGAAACTAATCGTGTCACTTAGGAGATTTATGAGTGATCTACAGATCTTTGGGCCCATACTGATAATAATCAAAGCTGCGCTGTGATCCTGTTTGCAAGTTTTAAAGTGTATTATTTCAGCTATATTATATTAATATCAATAACAGCATTCACCCAGACACATTTTTTCTGTAGTATGTCTGAATCCTTACACTCCACAACCCCAGACAACACTGATTACAGTATCAGCTTCCTCCCTAACCTACAGCACATGACCGCTACACTCCTCACCTCACTATTGTGCGCTGCAGTGTATAATAAACCTTGTTTGAAGTACATTAACCTGCCTCACAACAATGGTAATGTGCACCCTGAGGGGGATACAGGCGTTATTGACTTCCTGGTCCTGGAATGTTTTTCTCCTCACTGTTAACTGAATTCACTTTTAGTTTGCAGGCACGTGCGTGTGAAGTGGATGTATGAAGGATCCCATTCTTTAAATGTATCAGCAAGGCCTGGCTGCTGATTGCAGTTAGGCCTGGAGTACATTCGGACCTATGAGGCGTTAGATAGCTGCAGTCCTCCAGCTTGAAAAGCTGATTCCTGATTGAATAAACTGATGTTAAAAAAAAGGAATTTAATTTTATTGTCAAAATGTTACAAATATCAATCAACTTCAGTGGAATCTCAGAAAAGTCCAAATTTCAGTGGCTGAGAGGGAACAAAATGTTTTGATTCTGCTAATCAGCTGAGGATTTATGTTGTATTCACAGTGGCACCGTTTTACACAGCGTGAGTTATGTAAAATCAATGATACTGCATTGATCAAACTTTCTTGCCTTTACAAATCAATTTCAATTGTCCAAGAGGGAGTAGGGTTATGAGCCGAAGCTCCTTCTGCACAGGCGCTATCTCCAGCATGTTACACTTGTTAGTTGGACGATTTTGTACTTGATTCAGCTAAAAAATAAATAAAATAAAAGCAGCAGATGGACATGCAGCTATTCAAAGCACAGGTAGATTTGTAAAAATAAGCCTCCTGTCTGAGTGCTGTGATATATACTGGAGATATAGACATATTAGACATTTTTGTATAATGACGCTTCTTTGTGATTTGTGCAATAAACTAAAACTGTACAAATCTAATTACTAAATTTAAGCTTTATATCCCCTCTATGAGCAGCATGTTAGCACAGGCTGGTTGGATGCTTAGACACAGATGTTTCCACTGCCGACTAATTATTCCACTGCTCGGACTGAAGGACGCTCCAGCTACGTGAGGCCAGCGGACTCCATGAACAGCAAGAATGACGAAGGTGTGACTTGACAGGTGCAGCAGGGTCAACGAGACGGCAGGCCGCGCAAACACACGCTGCTCTCGCCGGTCACATTAAGTGGAAACACCTGAGTTACTTCGGAAGATCTCGAGAGTTCAAAATGAAACCAACATATCGAATAAAAACAAACAAAGCGTGGCAGGAAAAGTTGATAATTAACATCGTGATATAATCCTATAAAATTTTAAGTCAGCTCACAAGCATCCAGAATTACTTTAACCTGCATCTTTTTCTCATTTCAAAATGTCTACAGCTTGTGTTTTCTATTATAAAACGTCTATTTTTCCTTTTTTATCTCATGCCAATTTTGTCTCTTAATCAAGACAGGCTGGGCACGGCCAGGTGTGTGATTAGCTGGTGTTCTGAGTGAATGAGGCGTTATTTGTGCAGCATGAGGTCACGGACTGGTTGTCCTCCAGGAGACAGAAATCTCTCGTCTTCTCTACGGTAGTTGCTCAGCACTAAACAGCAAACAGCTTCAGCAAACTTGCTTATTGTCTGAGTTTCATTTGCTGTTGTGTTACGCACAAAAACAGTTTTGTTAGGATAAAAAAAAGACATGGTTTAGGTTAGAAAATACACGTTCACAAGCCTCTATTTTGAAAAATAGCACAAAGGGATCCTGCCCAAGTGAAATGGCAGTGAGACTGCCCCCAGCTTTGCACGTGGCTGTTGTTGCAGATGTGGTATAGGTATTTAAAAATGATCTGCACACCATTAATTGTGAGGATTTAAGACGATTTCTCCTTTGGGGTGATGCAGTTCACGATACTGAATTCTGATTTGGCTCTAACGGGGATGGTGAGTATCCAGTCGTTAAGTCTGATGTCACTAGCCGTGTCTGGACCTAAACTCTGCTGCAGGTCCATATATCAAACGATCACTATGGCATTACTGAGAGTTGAAAAACTGTCTAAAGTCTTTCATCTTTAATAAAATGATCAGCGTTCTGCTCTACCAGGTGTAACAATTGAGTTTAACATCCAGGTATCCATGAAAATGGAATTTATGACATTTAACGGAGTTAGAAGTTAGCAGGGAGTTAGCTCGCTAGCTTCTATCTAAATACAATATAGCATGTCCTGACTGCGGGGTTTTGGAAACAAATTAAAACGTACAGCTCTGTTATCACTTCCAACATAAATAAATACAGAAAACTAAACAGCAGTGACGTTTGTAGGGTTACTGAAGTTTGGCTAGCTGGTATATAATGATGTGCTACGTGACCGCTAGCGACACAGCTATGTTAGCATAATATAAACAAGCTAACTTTTTTTCCACTCGATAAAAGTTAACGTGAGTGTTCTCAGTGGTCAGGAACAAATGTAATCGCATGGCAGGATGCTGTAAAAGGATCAAACTTCAGCCAGGAGAACAACTGAGATAATCCATCCACAATACGGGGTTAGTCATTCATATACTGCTGCATGGGCTGGGCTGTAGCTACATCCTAAGGTTTTAAAAACTGAGCTTAAATAAATGATTAGCGGTAATAAAAGCCGAGGGAGGTCAACAGTGATCACTGACTGTTTTAGGAGCTTTTTGAGATCAAATAGAAGAAAATACAAAACATTAAACATGTTAACAACACAAAAGCCATATTAAACGCAGACTACTTTAGGCCCGGAAGTAGGATTCGTCACGTCATCACTTAACGACCGGATTGTGGTTACAAAGAAACTCTGTTTATGGCTCACATAGAAACCCCTAAGAGAAACCTTTCAAGGTACCGAAGCTGAACTTTTCTCTCCAAAAGTCAACTGCTACCCATATTTTCTTCGTTTGGGTTCGGACTCTATTATCACCGTTTTATCATCTGTCTGTTGTGCTTTTCACAGTCCAGAGCCATTCACTGCACGCTCCTACTGTGCAGACACAAACCGTAGCCTCTATAAAGTCATCGGCATTACATCACGTTAGAGTCAAGCTGTTATGTTCATCAGCTTCTTGTCATCGTCCTTTTCTCTTTGATTTTTGGATGTCATTTAAATAAAAACCAAAAACCACTGTCTTTTTTCCCCAGATGTTTGAAAATTAATTCCAAAAGCTCTTTGTGGAGTGATATAATTTCTAACAGCTTCAGCAGATCTTTCCTTGAAGCAAATAATCCAAATCTGCACAACATTTGGTTAATGTTTTTTTCCCCTTCTGATGGTTGTCTTCACTTATTTTCACTATTTCTATGGGTTTCAAGTCACCTTAAGGATAAAAAGCACATATTTATCCCTTTCACATCAGCATACTTTATTAAAAAAAACACCCTGTTGTTGTAAAAATGTCATTATGCTCTGAAAAGCATTAAAGATTCATGAACGTTCCAACAGAATGCAGTGCATTTGTGGAAAAACTATGAAGTACAATGCAGCTGCGCCACTGTGGAAAGTAAACTTTTGAATCAATTCACGCTTTTAGAGCAAACACACGAGGACAAGCTTCTGAACAGGTTAAATCCACAGAGCTGTTTATCAAAATAAGCAGCCAGTCCAGAGTGGTCAGTCTATTGATTTTCCTGCCAAATATAATCTGTTTCACCATCATAAATCTGTGTCTGACATCTGCACAAAGCCCCATTTTAGCCAAACACTGCCAAGTAAGGCTGTTTATTCACCGATGGCCTGATAGTCTCCATGACAACGCTCACTACAATTAGACAACTGTAATCCCGCCTTCAAACATGCACACAGTTAATTATTTCAGCACAAAGTGAGAGGCAAAACGCGTAGAGGGGAGATAGAGGCAACTGTGGAATCCTGGCCGGCTGCTGTCACTCCTCCTCTACAGTGTGTGTGTGTGTGAGTGTGGGTGTGTGTATACACAGCATAGCCAGCCTTTAATGAGGACTGAACCAAAACTAAATAATAGGAAATGAAGGATGAGAATGAGAAACAAAAACAAAAGTGTACAGAGAAGTCTTTGTTTTCAGTATGCGTCTACTGAATACACAAAATACCAGAGTGTCAGTTCACACAAATCACACACACAAGAAAACATTATTAATCAACTACCTCTATCAGCCATGCAGAAAGTTTTGGTTTCATGTGTTTCATGCTTTTACCACAAACAAAGGAATGGAATTCCACTTGTGGTGCTGTGTGAAAAAATAAAAAACCCCGCAGCAATCCGACAACAGCCATTTCTCTCTGGGGAACAAAACCAGGACCGGTTTCTGTGGATAATGCACAAACACACTGTTTATGATTTCTGAAAGGAAAAGTTTTCTGTCTAATTTCGGATTGTTTCAGGACAATACTGCACTGTTATTATTATAGGTTATCATCTCATATATTTTGAAAAAATTTTTAAAAATCTGAAGACTTAATGATTCGCCTTGTTTGAAATTTGAGTACTGCAAAGTACTATGAAGAGAACTGTGTGCCTCAGCACTGGTTGAGGTCCATCATTTGTTGAACACAGACAAGATTTTTGTAGTGCAGACTTCCAGCTGTAAGCTTTGCATTAGCTGTTGAGAAATTACACCTGCTTTCATACAAACACCCCCATTTTCAGAAGTTCAAATGTAATTGGACAAACTGACTTTACTGCAGTTACAGCTTCCACTACAGCTGCTTTAATATAAAATGTTAATATAACATAAAGCAGTTTTTAAACATGTTGTTTTTCTGCTGCAAAGTCGCATATATTAACATTTGAGTCTGTGGGAACTGATTCACTGCTGGAACTACCCCCAAGTGGCCATTTGAGGAACTGCAGTTTTTAGCACTTTATTCTTCATTTTTGATTGGATGTCAATAATAATTGTTCCATCAACAACTGACAGGAAGGTTGTAAGAGTGTAATTTTACAAAGCTAACAAATGAAATATGAGATAAATGTTAATGAATGATTAAGACTGTAATAATTCGGAGAGGATATTTCTCTTCCAGCAGTTTCTTAATATTAGCTAATATTGAGAAATTCCCATAATTCTTATCACAAGCCTGCTGAGGATTTCTATCAGCACTGTAGTGTCTCTTTCATGACTTTCAAGCATGTTAGAAAGTGGAAAACTAGAAAACAACAACATTATTGTTTCTGTCAGCTGTTGATAGATATTTCTGCTACTTTTTAACCTTAATATACTGCTTCAGCTGTAGTATCCGAAAGCACTTTGAAATCCTTACACACTATTCTTTCAATACTTACTTTATATTTATATGGAAAGATATTTGTAGATATATGTAAGGAAAGAGGCATTTTACTGGGATTTGATCATTTTGTTTACATTACACCAGTCTATGAATAAAAAAAAATCACTTGTAGCTTGGTTAAGGATTTGAAATGATGAATTAACGTTCATCATTGTGGTCTGTTCTGTCAGCCTGTGTTTTCTCAGTTGTTACCTGTGCATGCACTCCTGTTTTTCCACAGGATGCAGCGCCACATGCTTTCTTTCTTCTCCAACTTACTTCAAATGTTGACTCAGACAGCGCCCCGTATTCCCCGGAAGCCCTCAACAAGCACCATTTTCTCCCGCTCGTACCGTGTTAACAGAAAAAACTCATTTGCCATGTATTGTTAAAATTTTTATTAATAGCAATTTATGTCACTCAGACAGGGCCTCTGCAGAGAAAGAAAACATTTGGGCCTTGTACGAATCTATCACTCAAGTTGTCAAAAAAATTTGTTCTCATGCAATATAAATAGGCCTCGAGTCTTTGGGTAGAGAGATGGGATCTGTTTCTGTGAGGGCGATGGGCTGGCTGTTTAGAGACTCCCCGTAAAACAGGTCATGCTGTTCACATCATGAAGCCTCAATCACAAACAAATGTTTTATTTAAAGGGCCAAAACGTTGTTTACTCCAGTCTGCTTACTCTCCTTCCCGTCTCTTCCTCTCCCGCCTGGGTGCGCTCTGTGTGTTCAGCACATTTGAATGCTGGAAGCATACTAAGAGGAAACAAAAACACTCCTGACAGGAAGCTCTACCCTGTCATGTAAAGGAACAAATAGGTGGGCATGTAGCTAAGTGAACAAATTGCACTGACGCAGTTTACTAAATGAAGTATTCAGGGAGTACAAATGTGTTAACCGTTGCAGAACTCGGGACTGCTGTAAATAACCTCGGCAGCACATGTTTGCTGAGTGGACAATGCGAGTAAAGTACAAGAGAAGTATCTACTTCGGCTGCATTTGGGATACGGGATGTTAATGTGGCGCTGCAGCCTGTTGGACTGTCAACATTTGTCGGGTTATTGTGAGCATGGTGAAAAAATATGCCTCGTCACAATCCTGCCTCTTGTCCTATTGACAACATCTGTGACCAAAAGCCAATTTTATTGACAAATCTGTTCAGGAGGCGCCTGCTGCCAGTGTTAAACTATTCATATGGTTCCATAATTCATCAGCGTTGCTGTCTCTGAAAAGAGACTTGCACTTGCAGACTTTGGGCAACATATATGGTTTAAAAGCAATGCTACTGCATTTAGATATATTATTTTAAAGAATTTATTTTGTATTTGATCTAATCCACACAGGGTCAGGTTTATGCATACACTTCCACCAATATTTGGTTAAATGTCCCTTAAGAAGTTTCCCCTCAACCAGATGCTTTTGGTATTTGCTTGGTTCTGGCATCATTCTGTCTGGATATCTGACCAATCTAATTCACAGAGTTGCAGTATACATTTAAATTGATTGGTTTCCTGGCATGGATCCAGCTCTTTGTCTGGCCATAAAACATGTTGGTAACTGCAAATTTAAGCATGCTTGAAGGTGTTAACCCTAGAGCAGGGGCTTCTTCCTTGATTGGCACCCTCTTGGTCAGTGATGAGGTAAAACTGGCTTCACTGGCTAAGTGATGCTCCAACAGTTTCCAGTTCATGGCAAGTTTGAGCCTTGGTGGTTCCTGGGTTGTTCCTGAACAACCTAACCAATTTCCTCTCATCTAAACATGAGAGTTTGGGTCTTCTATGGACTTTGGAAGTTGAGGGCTTTAGTCAGTCATAATCACTGACTGACTACAAGTTAATAGGCCTCGCCAAGTGAAAGGACATTGTACTTATTAAAATGTTTAACACTCTGTATGTATATATTTGAGCTTGTATGTAGACCTTTAACAATGTGTGGATTAGTGTGAATTCAAACTTGGGCACGCAGTTCTTGTTGTTTTAAAGTCATTAAAGATGAATGCTCTACGATCATTCCACCCTGGAAAAAGAAAAATTCAAAGCCCAAATGACCATGATATTCAAGCCCATGACACGTGGCTGTAGACTTCTCATCGCAGTTGTATATATATCGCTCTCATAGCAGTTATTTTAAAATACAGCTACTAGCATGAAGAGCCTCTTACCAGGCAACCAAAAAAGGACTAGCAAGTAATAATGTCAAGCACTTACCTGCCAGAACATTATGTCATTTTTACAGCTACAATTTGGACAAAGCCAAATTAGCTGTTTGTCTAAGTGAAGCTAAAACATTTAAACTAATACTTAAATGAAATTTTAAAGCAATTTTGGAAAGCTATGGGCTAGACTCTTGAATTAGCATCTAGGGGCAGTCGTTTTTGGGGGCTTCACCGACCTGTTGTGACTCCCAAGTTGTTATATACTGATTCTCAGTCAGAAGTCATAGGCTTCAACTTGTAAGACAATGTAGGTTATATGGTTAAAAGTTATAATTGAACTCAAAACTATGATGTTTCCCATAATGAACTTCCATCCTCGGCCTCACCTGCAATCTATTTCTGCCATTTGTAAGTTTTTGTCCACGTGACGGTCAGCACCACAGCAGAGAGAGCCAAAACTTGGACTGTACATGTGCTTATGTTCCACTTTACTTTGATGACATTCGCTTTCAAACACAAAATCTTCCCATCTTCAGCAAACGACATGCTACTCAGAAGCACATTAGAAGCGAGTGTTTCATTAGTGCGGCTGTTGTTGTTGTTCACACTGGAAGGCTGCTGTTTTGCATATGATGAGATGATTGTGTGTGAGGGAACGAGTGGTGCTTAATGTGGTGGACAGTGATCAGCGGCGGCCCCCTCCCCCACCCTCCTCACACCCCCTCTCAGGACCGCGGGCCATCTCATTTAACAACCCCCCCACACACACATTTTTTGGACAGATCGCTGCAGCTCTACAGTAAATGTGTCCTGCCTGCAACACTCACCCAACGCACAGGAGCATGTGTGCTACTGAGGAGTACTTCTAACAGGTTAAAACATCTAAAAAAAATCTTTTTTTTGTTGTTTTTTTGCTTATTTTGTTTGTTTGTTTGTTTGTTTGGATCCCCGTCAGCTTCCGCTGCAGCAGTTGCTAGTCGTCCTGGGGGTTATTCTCATGACTAATTCATGAGATGCTGAATTATGGCTGACAAACAAGATAAATTTAAATATGACAAGCAATAAGCCATAAAGGTTTGTACTTCAGTGCAAACTGCAGAATGATTGGGGGGAAGACGGGAAGCCTTCGGTTCTTTGGCGCCATGTGAAAATCTGACAACAGCAAGTGACCACGTCAAATACAGCTATACACTCTGTTCCTTGAGGCTTTTGATGTGTTTGTTTTCCCCCCCCTCACCACCACCACCGCCACCCTGCCCCCACTCTAACAGAGAAAATATGTGTTCATAGCTGCAGGCCAGCAAGATGGAGTGAAAGCGACTGAAGGGGTGGGAGGGTGAAAACCCAGGCAGGGGTGCCATTCTGCTGGCCAGAGTCTGGCTCTTCACATGTCCTCCTCCAGCACTCACAGCAGCACCACACAGTGAGACAAAAGGTGAAGGGTAGGCAGGTCATCTCACACACACACACACACAACACTTTGCTGCGGAGAAAAAAACCCACCTTTTTTCTCCATCTCCCTCTTCATCTGCCTCTCTCCTCACTTCAACCCCATTCACCGACACCAGCGCCAAACCAACCTGCGTTCACTCTCGAGCAAACGACGTGAAGGTTAACGGGCCTCTTATCCCGCCTGAAACAACAACAAAAGAAACGTGGAGTGATAGTGGCGCTTTTGAATAGTTCAAAAGATGTCGGCGTGCATAAACCCCATGTCTGTCTTGATCACAAAGGAGGGTGACATGGGGGAAAATAGCACTTCAAATGATGCAACAAGACAGTGGCGACAATTTGCGGGGAGTTGCTGCAAACTGTGATCACATGTGTGAAACAAAGACCCCTTGACATTTGAAATAGATGGTTTGTTTGAGCTAAGATCAATGCTGTTGGCGAAGAAGAAAGAGGATACAACACTAAAGATTTTCTTTTTACTGTTTTTTTTAAACAACTTCTTTCTGCCTGATATGTACCTGCTAAGCAAACACAGCTTAACTGGATTTTTTCCCTATTACACTTCTTATTCTGCAAGCAGTTCCTCTACAGGCTTTGAGCAGAGCTTCTCTCGGGGCACGAAACATCAGCATTATTGTTTGACTTCCTTTCCTCCCATTTTCCACGATTTCAAAGGAGTTGTGTTTATATGATGGATCTACAGTATTGACTGAATGATTTCTATATAGCGTGAATATGCAAATATCTTCTCAAACGGTAGAAAATACATATCCTACGTGCAATTATGTAAATTGTCTTTGGTTATTCATTCAGTTATTCACACTTGTATTCGCTCATGCATTCATTTGCTATATTAGGGGCTGGCAGTGATGCCCTGAAAACGGCAGGCTCTCTCCGCAGGCTCTGTGGACAGACAATAGGCAGGGAGAAAATCCCCCTCTCCAGAGTTGTGCTGCAAGTTGACCCGCTTATGGCACGCAACGCCATATGGAGAGCGATTGCTTTGAAGAGGCCTGCACGGCCCTGCTCACCGATACACGACAAGGAGCGCACGCGCGTTCCTGCGCACGAGTACACACCCTTGACCTCACGCACACGTGTGCGCTACAGTTCCACTTTTCTTGTCTCCTGCTGAAAGTCGCACACTGGGATGCTGTTGCTCTGCTACGAATGCAGTCTTATGTTTCGGATCTTTTCAGGAAACAAATGGCACTCTGAATCAAAAGTGTCATCAAATCTCTGCTGCTTAGCAAGAAGAGAAATTAGGTTTTGACAAGCAATATTGGACAATGAGGAAAGCAATCTTCATGAGAAACACTGATGCGGTGAAAGATGGAGGAAAGACATGCAACTCCAAAGCAGATCAAAACAAAGTTTAATCGTCGAACGGTTCTGTTTCCTGCGCGAGGAACAAGTAAACTCATAAATATGCTTTCTGGGCCCACATGGGTGGGTCATTGAAAGGATTGATTTCCACGAGGACTGACGTGAAAAATGTACGCATAATGTTCACGACACATGGTTCTGATCAGACTTTTGACCTCCACGTAACCTGCAATCACTAATATGGAGCTTGCTTCCATATGGGGAATGAGTGCTGTATTAAAGGTGACATGCAAAGAAAGAAGGCGAGCTTAGAAAAATAAGGCGCTGAACTGTACTGTGTCATAACTGGCCAGTCACACTGAGATATTTCCATTCCTGAATAGCTTCACTGTATAATGTAATGCACACTCTGGTGCTGATATTGTGAGTGTGTGTGCGTGTGTGTGCCTTAAGAAGGTTATTTCTCCCACCTCTACCCTTCTCTCCTGTATCCACTTTAATTCATTAAAACTCGTGCATTAAGGTGGTATTGATTAGTAAAAGCATGAAAAGCAAAGGGGCATACGTAAGCGTCTTGACGAATATAGCAAAGCCTGTGCTTACCAGCTCTAAAAACCATGAAACAAAACAAAGCCCACAAAGTGATAGTGCTGTAGTGCAGCACTACACAGCATACACTGAGGCAACAGTCTAGTATAAAGCATTGCTGGAGGGTGAGAGCACGTCCCGTTGCGATACCCAGGGTGACTTAGAGATATGTTGAGCAGAGGAACAAAGAACAGGAAGGAAATGCAGACGGCACACGGAGCAAGGAAAACATTTTCAAACACGACAGCAAAACACAGCCTCCAACAGTCGTCTGGATTTACAGAAGAAGTTGATGAGTTCAGCTTGTTATTGGTCACCCGGTTTCATCCCTGGGTGCAGCATGTCTCATATGGGAAAACATTACAATGTTTAATTTGTAGTTTAAGTCCATGTTACGCATTAGTTACGCATACATTTTCTTCATATAAAACCACTGCTGGAGATCAGTATCTATCAAATCTGAAACCATTTTTTAATAAGGTAAACACTCTGTCAGCTGGTAATTTGGTAAACTAAAAAAGTAGAACTCAATGGCGCCTAAGTCATTTTAAAGAGCATACTATCAAATCATATGTTGACATCCACAATGTCAGAAAATAAAGTACTGTTTTGTATCTTTATTGGTACTCTCTATGGTATAGCTGTTGTACTATGATTACTTTTTTATGCCTTTGTTATTGATGGGCATGAAGCTAGAACCTTAAAGATGTAATGCAGCAGCTCATTGTAAATGTGATGCGCACAGAGATTTCTCCAGATTCTCAGAATCTTTGGACACGATTATGTTCTGTAGATGATCCTTCATGATTCATTTAGAGATTTAACACTGACCAACGTTATTTTGGAACTGGTCACAGTTTGTACATGCAGATTTTTGCAGACTGGTAAAGCTCTTTAATTCAGAGAAACTCTCTAACGCGCTCTTTTTAAACACAGTCATGTTTCTGACCCTTTTCTAATGAACATAATTAGCAACAAAATATTCCAGCCTTTTCTTTTAAGGTCTACTTACTTTTCTTGCTTTTTGTGCCCCCTCCCAGTCCCCACCTTTTTTGAGACATGGTGCTACCCTCAAAATCAAAATGAGCTAATATTTTTTGTGAGACAGTAAAATCTCTTAATTTAAACATTTCATATACCGTATTTTTCGGAGCATAAGGCACACTGTCGATTTTTGAGAATATTAAAGGATTTTAAGTGCAACTTATATTCCGATAAATACGGTATATCTTCTATGTTCTATTGTGAATAAAATATGGGTTTATCGTTGCATTCTTTGTTTCATTTACATTTTCCACTGCAGGTCAGCTTTTTCGAAACTGCAGGTTGTAAGAGTGCAATTAATATTTTCCCAATTTGTTTTTTATATGTCCAACACAGAATATCTCCTGATGATCCACCTTTGAAATTCAGACGAAACATTGAAAACATTGAAAACATGGACCGTTTCATGGACATTAATTAATATATGAATAATTTAAATACTTTAAATACTCCCTCCACTATTGTGTAACAGTTTACCAGAGACATGTAAATGATCAATAAATGTGATTTATCTCTTTCTTTATTATCTTCCACGTATCAGAAGGATTGCTTTAGGAGCTCCTAAACACAAAGTGAGGGACATTTAGTGCAGGTTTAACCAGCTGATGTCAAGATCTTCAGTTTGAAGCATATTCAAACTTAAGTTTCTTTTTTTTTCTTTTTCTCACATGACCTATTGACATGTTGATATCGTCCATGTTCAAATGAATGAAGCATTACTTTTTAGTTTCACATTTCTCAAAACACACAAGGAGTGCTCGACTACTTCTAAATATCCGAGCTACACCTGTTAAATGATAATATCCACATCTTTCTTCAGTTCTTCACTTTGTTTGTGTTTGTGTAAGTCACTGTAGAGGGTTAAGCTAATATGAGCACAAACACTCCTTTCACTTGAAACTTGAAGCCATCTTTTGAAGAAAGCCTTTTTTTTTGTTTTGTTTTTTCTCCCTCAATAAGTGCAAGTTGTCCCCATGAGCCACACGCAGGGCCTGAAATGCTCCACGCTCCATGTTTGGGTAAACTGCGTAACAAATTGGAGAAAAAGGCTGAAGCTGGGGAGACAGAGTAAACTCCCTCTTGGACAATAGCATGCTGTATTATTAATACAACAGCATAGGTCCCGGCATTGTAACCTGCTAAGATGGGGAAACATGCTCATCGATGATATCAAGGTGACTGAACACACACGGAGCAGCAGGCCAGCTGCTGTTCAGGCTGCACGGTGGGGTTCACGCTGCGGACTAGGTGCCTGGCTTCATAATTGGGAATTATTAAACAAGGCTCTAGCAGCGAGGTGATCATGAAATTGTATTTCCAGTCTTGAGGGATGAAAGCAAGAAGTGAAATGTTGGCGTTTGTTAAGAAGCGAGGAAAAAAAATTGAAGAGTCTTGTCCTAAACCTCCCATGATTCAATTTCTTTTAAGAAACAAAGGAAATGCATTTGGACAAGCAGGGAGATGGATGATACAGACTGCTGTTGTAAATTGTACAATGTTGTAAATTGTAATCTGGATAAATATTTCAGCAGCAACCGTACCAGCATGATGAAATGCGTGTTGAGATGTTGTCCATTTTTCTAAAAGCGAAACAAGCTAGCACAGACAAACTCAGAGTCAGCTGAGAGAAAGACCCAACGCGTGCGATGACAAACGACTCGATCAGTAACCGTGACGCTGACCGTTTGTGCACTTTTATTTTTTATTATCAACATTTATATTTATCATTCTGGCTAATAAACCTGATGTTTTAAAGTCATTAAAATAAAAATCATGCATTTTTAAAAAAAGCTGTATTTTTTAATGCAGGCCCATGTTTGACTACCTTTACTAATTAAATATTGTTAGAAGCCAGAAGCAAAGAGAAGGGTGTAAGGTAAGGCATAAAATAAAATATCAAGATGATATGTGGTCCCTCAACAAAGTCTTTACTCATTTGTTTTATTTCCAGAACTCTAAAATTTCCTTGTGATGGAAATGATAATGTGAGCCATACTAGCGGGCGACATGGAATTAAAAAAACAAACAACAACAAAGAGTATTGCATAAAACTTCATTTACATGTAAAGCTGATCCTGTGCGAGTGGAAACATGAACCTCCTGCCTGGGCAGAGCCAACCAGAGCTCACGTGGCTGCTGAAACAACACAAAGAGTACAGAGGAGACGAGAGTGTGTTTTACACGTCGTGCATCACATGCATTTCTACTTGCAGCATAATTGTTAATAATAAACATGTATCAAAAATGATATAAATAAATAAATTAGAAAGGGGCCACGTGGCAAATCCCTTTCTTTCCACGTTCCAGCAAGTGGAAAATTCTTCAAAAAGTGTGTTCAACCTACATATATAAGTACCTTTTACACCAATCTAAGGTGACTGTGACAGTGAAAGCATCTCAAACTGACCCTGATGTAAGTGCTTTACATTTTTAAAGCTTTGTCTTCAATGACTTTATAAACAGTTAAGTCTGGCTCAGAATAAAAACTGTCTTTGGGTGAGTATAAAGTAAAGTAAAGGCAATAAGTGTGTGTGTCACCTACCTTGATCTCTTTTGTCTCTCACCATTCGATAAACAAAAAAATCTTTTTATGCCTGATGAAAGGAAACCCCAGTTAACTAAAATGGTTGAAATAAATACTTTCATAAACAGAAATAATTTTCCTTGAGCTTTTATGGGGTGTATTGTTGGGTTCACAGGGTGTCAATTTGTCCCTGACATATAAATATAAGAAAATTGGGTACATTCATTTTATAAAGGAGACTGTAGGATCGCACTTCAAATACAGGCATCACGGCACACGGTGGCAATATAAAAATAAGCAAATAAATAAATAAAACAACCAACAACCTTGCTGTGTTTAACTAAATATTAAGTTAAACTTTCTAAGGGGAGCAAATCAGAAAAGTGTGACAGCCGACACGCGTCTCTGAAATGAGTTCATCTCACTGGAATCATTACTTTGGAGCTGCGAGCCGAACATTTTCCTCCATTGCAGCAGTTTCAAATCACAATGCAATAATATTTTCCAGCATAATCTGAAATGATGTTGGGGGTGGGGGTGGTGGTGGAGGGGGTGGCTTGATGTGGCAAAGGAGCAGTGGATGTTAGTGATTGTCCTATATTGCTCATGCTTTCATGGATTACTTAATTATCAGCCCGTGCCGACGTTCTGCTCTGTTAATGGTAGGCAATATGGCCCTTACCTCACTTAAGGAATAAATTGCATTGCTTCATCTCGCTCCATCTTGTAACGAACACACCCTCCCACACGTATAAACATCCCTTCCTTCCTCTCTTCACTGCTCACGTAGATCATTTAAGCCGGAATGGAATAGTTACTAAAGCAAATTCCCAATGAGATCTGGCGTTTTCTCACAATAACAATTCCTTTAATTGGACACTTCTACCTATTTCCCCGCAACCTGTTTTATTCATCTTTGCAGAAATCGGGGATAAGATCCACATCAACACACGCTGGGTTTATGATTTTGAATCATGAAGAGTGAAACTTCTTAGAGAAATTGCTATTGCCTCAGTGGGAAGCATTGTTGTGAGCAGAGGTTTAGAAGATTAAAAACTATATATATCAAGTTAATCATGAACTCAGTTAGTCAGAGAGTCGTAAGGCGCGGCGTGAAGAGAAAGGCACATCTGAAGGAAGGGGACTGAGAGACAGGCGATACTGTGGGAAAGTGACATCAAGATGTGAGTGTCATTATCAGAGGACATGGTGGCCTTTAAAATGACAAGGAAGAAACAGAAGCAGACCACCCTGCTGTAACAAAAGTACATTCTTTATATTTGCTGATGGCGCTCAGAGCGCTGTCACATCTTTCAGCGTAAAGATGTCTTTTCCCATCCTAGATGTACAGTCGGCATCAAGCGTTCGTGTATGCACGCATTCGGCAGACAGAGCATACGTTAGCGTTCACTTGTATGAATACAAACAGTGAAGCCGAATACCCTCCCTCCACTTGTAAGTAGTGGTACGAGTACTACTGTCAGCGTCAACACCTGAGAGCTGCGCAGGTAGTGTGCAGATGGTTTACGAGGCCGTGTTTAGCTGAAACCTGCTGCTCGCTGCTGCCAGATCTGAGAGCACACTAAATCAAAACAATCAGCTGGAAGACACTAAAATGCTCCGTAGATTTGAAGCTTTGGGCGTTGTGTCTCTGCGGGTTCATCACTAAAAGTGATTTCTTCCACTTTATGCACAGGCATTTGATTCATTCTTATTGTGATCAAACCGATTAAAGCAGCTCCAAGCAAATATAGAAAAGAATCACGTACAAAAAGATTCCCCTAAGTGAGAGGCATATTATTTAACTTTAACATTTTTTTTTATTACTGGTGCATTTGTATATGCAGCATGCTAGTGTTGCTGGTTTAGCTTTTTTTTACCTTTTTATGGGCAACTTTATAATTTAACGGATAAAAATGTATTATATTTTGCAAAATAATGCATACACATTATGCATATGTGTGTAAAATCTGCAACGCTTCTACAGGTGGTAGGGTTTTATTCAGTAAAAAAAGCAAATGCTTGGTTACATCCCATCACTGGTTAATTCAGGAAATATAATATTTTAATGGACACTCACAGTGAAGGAAAATGAAAGTTGATGTTAAAGGGATAAAATGTCCCCTTAGAGAATGCGCATATTTACAGTTTGTTACAGTAAAGTGTAATTACGCAGCATGCCTGTAAAGACAGCGGAGATGTGTGTCTGCAGAAGGTGGCAACGCACATGCACCTACAGCACAGCGAGAACAGTGAGAGTCTGACACCTCTCTAAAGAGTCCCGTCGACCTCATTGTGAGCTGCAGTCTCAACAGGAAGTCTCCTCTGTTTTACACTTTGACTCTCGTAAGATTGTGACTCGCAGCAAGGCAGCACAAACAGGCTCCTAAACCCTCTTAATACTTGTTGTCCAGGTCCGTGTGTTTTCCCCGCGCGGGCCTGTTTGGAGTAAATATCCACACTCGGATCCTTTGCCAGAGGATTATTGAACATTAATTACATTAGCATTTTCTCTCTGACAACAAGGTAGCGTCTTATCTGTGATCTTCAAACTGCGACTGGGAACTATTGATCTGGGCCATGTTGTCATTCAGATGATAATTAGGTGCAGGTGAGGGGTCAGCCTCCAATCCGTTTGAACATCTGGATGAGAGTTCCTCAAGGACAATGGGAGCCACGGGGTGCCGCCACTCTTTCGAGCCCCACGTGTCTTCATGTGCCTAAGTCCATTATACAAATTGTCTAATTAATTCCCACATTCCAGCAGTGTGGCCCAACAATCAATGCAGACAAAAGCACTGGGAAAGAGAGCCGTGCCAGAGCCCAGTGTACAGTTACAGTCCAAGCTAGAGGGGATGCACCTGCTGCAAGCTCTCGTCCTGACCTTTTTAATAGGAGAACACACGCATATACACACATATAGAGTTTAAATTAAGATCGTCCAGGAGAAAATGTACATCCACTTTATTTTAGCAATTATTTCACCTGTAATGGTGCAGAAACTGTATGATCAGGTATGACTGCACATATTATTTTGTGACTTTGCCTCTCTTTTTTTGACAATCTTATCTTCTTAAAGAGGGAAAACCATTAACATTAATCTGTAGAGATTCTGGGCTAACAACATACTGTGAGCGTGCCATAGCTGTAGAGGTGGTGCTATCACAGGTTACTCTTATCTATAATTAAAACTGTATTTTAAGGGACATGCAAATGGGAATATTAGCAGCCCTAACATATAACCTTCTCAGTGTGGTGGGGACAGAGTTGAAAAGAACCGTTTTACAGAGATCCCACTCCCCCCCCCCAAAAAAGTAGTTCACCTATTCTTTTTTTCATAAGTAAATAAATGTAATCTCCACGGGTGCATTAAATTCTGTCGCCGCTGCATTTATGTTATCATTAATGAGATGAATAATTCCGTTTGCACACTGCAGAAGTGCTTACAGCAGAACTTTGGAAGAATCAACTGAACAAATTGTGTTAGAAATTCCTAAATGATCTTGTTCGGAGTGTTTAAGAGTGGGAAAGATCTCCTGCCTCACAGCACTGTGTACCAAGCCTTGCATGCTTGACCACTTTGAATAACAGTTTGTTAATCCACAGTTCAAAGGAACCCAGGGCAGAGCAGGACAGCATCTGTTGTTCTGGAGAATTTTTTCCCCCGAAAGTATATATAAGCACAGGATATAAAAGAGAAAGGGTTCTTTTAGTCTGTAAATGATTATTGCCTCTAAATTATAACACAAAGAGCCCGTGGCCCTGTTAGCGAGACTGTGTGAGCAGTTGTCGCTACAGGAAACAGCTTATCGTGGTTTCTGTTAACATGTTGCAATGTAAATGAACAGCTAAACTGTACTTGATCCAAATGTGCAAATGCAAAACATAAATGTAAATCAGTGTGTGTGTGTGTGTGTGTGCGCCTGGGGCAGGATGCAGACAAACAATGCAAATATTGCCCCCTTGTGGTTCATGAGCACTCAAGGGTGTTCCAGCCAGCTGGGACAGCAGAGCCACAGTACCTGTTACAGTCAGATTACAGGAGCTTAAAATAAAGGAAGGTGCTTTCTTAACATGCAGTGGAAAGAGTGACAAGAGGTGTGTGTGTGTGTGTGTGTGTGTGTGGCTTTTTAGCTTTTGCATGAAAATTAAAATAAATATTTTCTTTCTGCAACCAAACCTGCATTTTAGGTCCCCCCCCCCTTTTTTTTTCATATCTCCACGCGTGTCCCTCTTTGCTCCGCTCGCTCCCTCTCTTTCTCTCATTAGAGCCGAGTAAATTTCAATGTCACTTAAAGTCACGGCTGTAATTTATTGGCTCCTTAATACTGACGGACAAAGGTCACGAGGAGCGCTGTGAGGCGTTCTATCAGGTTTATCTGTGCGGGTCATTAACCTTGACCTGGTGTAAATGCACTCCAGTCCAGGAAGGTCCCCCCACCCCCGTTCCACCCATTACTACACATGCACGTTTCTCCATGCCCCCAAGAAGTTCCAGTCTGCGACAGTCACTCACTCCACTGCCCCGTTAGCTCAAGTGCTTTAAACTTGCCTTAATTGTCATATGGCAGCCAACGCAGCTTTCTTAATTGATCTGACCTTTCACAGCGCTTTCTAATTTCCAATCCCGCTTTCATTGTTCCATCTGGCACTTTTAAAGCGACATCTGGTTGACTGTACTTTTACCCGGTGATCTCTGCACAGATATTTTTAAACTTAATGTATGCTTCAACAGATGTTAGTTTTTATAGGTGAGCGAGGCGCTACGCTGCAACCTCCAACACCGACCCGTGCCCATAACACTTCCTCTCAACAATTCAAATATTGACAGCAGAAATTACAAGCCCAGGTCTCCGGCAAACTCTGTGTTATTAAGTCAGGCTCCTTGTTTTGCTTCCCCATTAGTCAGACAACAATTCAGCCCAGTCTTCTCTAATAACTGGCCATAAATAAAACATCAGCTTTCAGTTTATGAACAAATAAACAAGTCGGTGTCCACACAGGGTTTGTCTTTTGAGTGAGAAGGCAGGAATATTTGTTTAATAAATAATAAGGAGAATGCAGGCATTGGTCAGCGTGGACACTCTGAGGAAAGCAGCCGACTCTGTTGTACTGCACTGTCGGCTCCTCATATCTCCCATCAGAAAAAAGAGTTTCCTTCATAGCTAAGACCCCAGTTGCTTCTTTTTTTTACTCTTTTCTTTTTTTTAAAAAAACTGTGTGATTAAAATGCCTCGCTGCAGAAATGTTATTTTGTAGATCCCGTCTACCATGGGGGATCTCCTGCCCATTTCCACTTCGTCTCCACACGATATCAATAACTCCAAGCTGAAATCTTTCCTACTCGTACATAATCTTGTTTTAACCCTTTCCCTCATTACTATCTTGCAGTGTAACAGACATGTTGTGGACTTCTACATCCCTCTCTTTGAAAACTTCATTTCCTGCTCTGATATTTTTCCAAAAGATAAATTTCCTACGGCCTGTATTTTCATGGGGAAGTGCTCGGAGATGGCTTCACTCGCAGGCTGTTAAATTAGCGCCATATAATCGACTGATTAAACGCTTATTGATTGCAGAGATCTGGATGATGGAGGCAGAGGATATGGATCCTCTCGCCCTTGTATTTCACTCTGTCCTCTGTTCGCGAGGAAGGATAGCACACAGTAAGTGAAAGAGAAGCCGAATCCATGGTTTCTTAAAAAAAACAAACCCTGACTGGTGCTACATTTTGAGGACTGACTTGGTTGAACTTTTGTCAATATTACTGAGCACTCGTCGGGATTATAACCAGCCGCTTTAATGGATGCAGATCTGCGATTAAACGGATTTTGTTTTTACAATTTTCCGTCTATCTGATGTCCAAGCATGCGCAAAATAGAATACAGGGATTGACACGCTGCAGGCTCAAGGTCAGAGTCTGCCGCTCCCCTGAAAGCCTCCAGCCACTGATAGACACGTCTTCCCTCGTGAGCCGTGCTGGAGCGAACACACCACAGAACATCTGTTCGCAAACAGCCCTGATGGAGCCGTACTGACACTGAACGCGCACCCGCCACCCACACCTCACCACCTAATTCCCCAGCTGGGGCCAGATGGCAGGCCGTACCGCTGCTCCCTTCTCTCCTCATCCAGGACAAATCATGAGGAAGAATGGCCTGCAGGTACCGCCCCAGGCGCGGCTGTGCCACTCACCGCTGACCACCCTCTGGTGGCTTCCAATGTTCCCTCCTGTCAAAAGACAAATTGTCCAACAGACTGCTCTTTTATGAATTCACCCTGCGGTCCATTTCTCAAAAGAGGTTAAGGAAAATCCTTGGCCTGAGCTGCTCAACTTTGAGACAGAACTCTATTCTCTGAAAAGTTAAGAGGCCTGGAGACAGAGCAAAGCGAGAGGTCCAGGAACAGGGGGCTATTCTTGAGTTTCTTCACAATGGCTGTCTGTTATACCGAGCCAAACTGGCAACGACGCCTCGCTACGGTCACCGTATGAGGCGCTTGACCTCTGAATTATGCACTTTGCTGCCATCATAAATACGATCGTAGGTGAGCACGAAGAGAGCGCGTTAAATTAAACATATACTTCTAACATTACCAGGCCAGTTTAAAATAGCAAAGCTAATTAATGGAAAGCAAAATAAAGAAAGACTCTTCCCATCTCCTTGCGAGTGTTTATTTAGTGTCAGTATGGGGAAGTTGAACCTAAAATTTGAAAATTTCAAGCACAAATGACTGAGGTTAACCGCTAACACTGCTTCAATTTCTTCTACTGTGCAATAACAAACACACGGTCATGGACACAGACACAAGCATCAATCATCAGGAAAACAACCAGTATCATCTTATCGTCATAAAAACCAGTTGTTCTGTTGTGTGATCCAGCAGCTGTTCATGTGCTCTCTCTGGTTTCCTTCACATGACTGTGGGCTGTTTCCTCTTGCTGGAGAGGGACGGACTATTCCAGCTCTCTAAAGTCATCTTTTTACAGGTGACCCGGTTAGGAATGTCATCACAGATCAGGGATAAGTGTGATTAATCGCCTCTGACACTCTTATGGCACCTTTTACACAGCATTTCATCTTAAGGCTGCACAGGAGAGATGTGTGGGAAACAATATATCTCTGATGACAGTAAAAATCTGCCTCACGGATAACTGCAATATCTGCTCATTTAGCCTTAGTGCTATTTTTGGGGTTACCTCAGGTTTGCTCTAGTTATAGTCATGCGGGGTTATTTTGTGCGAGCTCCAGAACAATAGATTTCCTTTCATCATTGTATCGCAGTGCAAATAAAGTTTCACAAGCAAATGTTTAGAGTGTAATATATAATGTCTGACATGGTATCTGCAGAGACAGCTGTACTAGAAGAGAGACAGTGAAAAAATGGCCACCTCCATGTTTTTGTTTGCTTGTCTGTTTTTAGTGTTAGTGATCACATCTGTACGAGGGACTTAAACAATAAGTTATCAATGAATGCTATGAAGCCCAGTTAGAAAAATGCACCTGCAGACAATATGATACAGATGCATACAAAGAAAAATAGATGCAACAATTTGCTGAAACATGTGCGAATGTAGTATATAAGGTAAAAACAGAGTTTGCAAAAGTCTAACAAGCTTTAAAGTCAATATGTGGTATGAACACCTTTATTCTTCAACACAACCTGAGCTCTCTTAGACAAGCTTTCTTGTAATTTCTTTGAGGGGTCTTCAGGAATAGTTCTCCAGGCTTCTTGGAGGACATTCAAAGCTTTTCTTTGGATGTTGGCTGCCTTGTTTTTCTGTTTTCTGCCAAGATGATCCAGCACTGCTTCAATACTCTTGAGGTTCAATCTCTGGTGAGACCAATCCATGACTGACAGTCTTCCATTGTGTGTTTTTCTATCTAGGCATGCTTTTACTGCAATGGCAGTATATCTGGAACCATCCTCACCAATTAAATGTGCGATTAAATTGAAATTGAATTTATTATTTCATCAATTCTGATAAGATTCCCAACACCACTGGCTGAAATGCAGCCCTAAACCATGACGCAGCCTCCAGCGTGTCTTACAGACAGCTGTAGACTCACTGTTGTACCTTTCCCACATATTGATGAGTAATTTAATCAAAAATGTCAAATTTGGGTTAATCACTCTATATAAGGCCGTTTGTCACTGATTTCCATCCAGCTTGTTGATTTGGCATACCCAATTCTTTTTCTCAGTTTCCCTTGCTTAAGAATGGCTTCATGACAGCCAACCTTCCAGTGGGATCATTACTAATGAGGCTTTGGTGAGCAACAGATGAATCAGATGAAGGCCAAATGCATTTCTCAGGTTCTGTTATGGACATAACTGCTTATCTGCTGTAGATAGTTTTTAGGACTGCCACGTCTTCTTTTCTATTTCCTCAGCTTTCTTTAAGCACACACTGCACACCATGAGATATACCAGTATTTCAGCAAAACACTAAAATGGACTAAAACACTTTAAAAAGTACTACTTACGCCTGTCAAACTGTTTGCTATGCCATAGTTTTACCTCATTCCATTGAAGGAATTAAAGGTGTGTTTTGTGCCAGGTTGCTAGTGACAAAATCATTAAAAAGGTTTAAGTGGCTAAAAAAAGGAGCTACTTAATAATGTTCTCTGAAAATAATCAGGTACAAGGACTGGACTGAAAATGAGTGAAAAAGCAGCCAATGCCCAAAGAAACAGAAGCACCATCGAGACCAGTATCTAAAATACATAAAAAGCCCAGAGCAGCCAGTCTTTTTCAGCAAACATCCCTCCCGCATTTTCAGGGCTTACTTAAGACTGTATTAATGTAGCATCTCAGTGTGCGGGATCAGGGCACAACACGCAGTTCTTTGGCCGATAGCGGGGTCGTGTAGCTACAGTATATCAGGCTTTGGATACATTTCCAATAATGGCTGCAAGAATTATTTTATTTTAATTTTTATCGGTTAGCTGACATTAGAAAAAACAAGACAAACGTAATGGTTTAACAGTGAGGCATTAGCAAGTTCAAATAAGCAGAAATAAACAGTCTGTTCCTGCAGTAGTTCTAGAGGTTCTCTGTGCTAATTCATTTGGAGATTCATCATAAGTGAATATTCTCAGTATGTTTATAAAACATGTCAGCATCTTGACCAAACCAAACATCTCGATAAGCCTCGTTGCCAAAATCAGAATTCGAACGTTATTGAATCATTGTTGTATATTTCGTGCCGATGCCAGCACACGCATGTGGAAAAAAGCTCAGCAGCTGGTTAAATGAATCATCTCAGCCGTACTGAGCTCTGGCTCTGATTTTAGCTCAGCGACACATGCATTCAGACGGTCAGCTGGCCTGCTCCAAAAAGCCACATGATCAAACTGCCTGTACATGATCAAACACGGCTCTCTCAGCTCTCTCCAGACCAAAGTCTCTTGACCCACACCAGCTGTCTGGAAACATTTGGACTAATATTTACACCAATTAAGAACTTCCATAAACATCAACTTTCAAGTAAAGCAGTACAAAAAAAAGAAAAAAGACTCACGAGTTATCTTAATGAGGCGATATGACCAAATACGGTCAGCTGTGGCAAGTTTTGGACAGCTTCTATTTAGATGTGAAACCGCTCTCAACACTTTAAGTGTGTTTACAGCACAAAAATCAGGGCGCAAAGGCGCACTTGACCACGTGGTGCGCTCTTTGAGAAAGAGGTAAAAAACATCTTGAACTAAGCAGGTCCCTGCAGGCGTACGATCTTCACAAATTGCGGTGCAGTTATTTATTGAGATTGCACTAATTAAAGCCGTGCATCGTGGAAGACGAGATGGAGAGGTTGGGGAGGGTGGGCGCATTTCTTCAAGCGCTCACAAGCTTAATGGTGCAAAGAAATTTCTACCTGACGAAGGCATTCCTACCACAGGTATGTGTCAAACCTGCCAGCACCACCACCAGCAATTTAGCACTCTACTACAAGTGTTTACAATGCACTTTGGCACACTGACTTTTTTAATGTACCTCGTTGCTTTTTGTTTTGTTTTTTAATATTCAGCATGTATTTACATTTAGAGGGAGACACTAAGCCTGCGTGGCTTCAGACTGAGTTCTCAGGGCCACAGTGTGAGTTTGCCCCTGCAGAGCTGTGGCTGAAGCCCACTCACTGTCAGAGTGGAGCCAGCTGGCACTACAGGGAGGGGAGGGATGAAGCGAGGGTGGAGGGCCCGGAGGAGGGGGCTACTCCTCTGCCTTCAATCCCACATGATCTCACTGGTCCTGGAGAGTATATCAGGCAAAAGCAGCGTCATCATTAAAAGCCCATGCTGCAAATCTTTTTAATTATTCTCCTTCCTCCCTAGCCTTTTAATGAGAGGAGTATCCACAGATAATGCGGGTAATTGGACAATGGGATTCACTCATTCAATTACTGACCACTGAATCTGCTCCGGAGTTCATGGGTAATTCTCTTTCTCAGCTCTGGCTTCGGGGCTCAACGTTCTGCATCCTTGTAAAAAACAAAGAACACGGCTGGATACTATGTCGTTTAAATACATTTGCTGGACCCTGTCCAAAAAGCATATTACATTATAATTTGTTTGAACCATGAAAGGGCTGGGATCTAAATACTGTGTGGCAGGCCTATCCATAAAATCTTGCAAAGTAACCTCTGGTATGCAATACTGGCCTTTGCACTTAAACCACATTTTGGCGTTTTCAGTGGGAGACGTACACGTTGAGCGATCGGCTTTTGTTTGAAAGCTATTGAAATCTGAGATGAGTGTACTAGTCAATTTAATGGCCCGCTCTGAGTCTGGCAAAGCAATTTAGCTACAGTCAGAATGCCCAGTGGAATGACATTAGAGTTTCATAACGAAAGGTGGTGGTCATCAAAGAAATAATTCAACGTTCTAGTGAGCTCAGCTTCTCATAAAGACTGGAAACGAGGGGAAACCGCTAACCTGCTTCGCTCCAAACCTAACAAAATGTGTATATACCAGCACTTCCTCTAAGTTCACTAATTAACAAGTAATGTTTTCTGTGCTGGGCCAAATATTATAGTCCATTTAGAGCCTGGACTGTGGCTCTCTCTGACAAATAAATTTATATAAATGGAACAATTAATTTATCTAAAAAGCAAAGCCCATGCAAACTGCTTTAAATCAGCGTTATATCCAACAGCCAGCAGAGGGCGGCTCTTCGGGTTCCAACAAGAAGTCTGTTTGGTTTGAAATCCCTCTGCTATCTTAATATTAGACCTTTCGATCCCTGTTTAAGGTTTCAACCACTAATTTGAAGCCTTATTAAATGACATTCATGCATGTCATCGATGACATTCATATTATACGCATTGGTATGCAAATAACTACTGTAAAGGCAGGCGGTGTTTGTTGGTTTCTCAGTCATATACACTGCGGTCTCCAGCCTTTTTTGCGCCACGGACCGGTTTATGTCTGACAATATTTTCACGGAAAGGCCTTTGAGGTGTCGCGGATAAATAGAACAAAATAAAACCAGTACCGGTACCTAAAAAAGAAGATTTATTCATAACACACGGGTAAAGACCCAGGGAAACTGAGTTAACGATAAATTGAAAAACTAACGATAAAAACCCAGAAAACCATAAATTTCACACTCGAGCCTCAACTCACGCGGCCCGGTACCAAACGAACCAGTCCGTGACCCGGGGTTTGGGGACCGCTGATATACATCACTCACGTTTGGCTTTAAAACACTAAGATGGCAACTGCTCTAATGCTCAGTTTGAGGGTTCAAAATGGGACCTTATTAATAATAAATTAGCGTGTCTACAGTCCACGTTTGTGGCCAGCTTGTAGCCATGGTTCAAACACTCTATACTTTGGCTGCCTGGGCGAACGAACCCGGGCTGCACAAACCATCAAATTTGTGGACGAAAATCGAGCAAGGCTAGCTGTTTCCTTATGCTAAGCTAAGCTAACCTGCATGACTGGACTCAGTCTTCTCACCTGACTCTCAAGAAGAAACGGCAACTATACTTCCCAAAATACAACTTTATAGATCTTCAAGGTAAATTATCTTCCTGCTGAACAACTCGGATCTCACGCACAGCCCACAGTGACTTCTTTAGACAGATATTTATGGTTTTCCTAGCTGACATGGGACTACAAGTAGAGTAAACACTATTTCCTGGCTAAAAAGGGCATCTGCTTCCCCCCATCTGGACCCAGACTTAATGCTCAATTGAAAAAAGAAGAAGAAAAAAAACCTCTGGATAAAGGACAGCTAACTGAGTGAATTTCAAACCTGAAGGCAAAATCTACAAACCACAGCGAAAACACCAGAGAGTGGGAGAATTCCCCCACTGATCATCCAATTTGGTTGATAGCAGTGTGTGTGTGTCTGTGTAGGGGGGAGAAAAAAAAAGGGAAAACAGGGAAAAGGAGGAGAAGAAAAAAAATCTCACAGGAATCTTCCATCACCCTGCTTCTTTGCAACATCCCACATTGATCCAGCACATTAATCATGAGCAGACAAACAGCGTGTTGTGTCTGTTGGTAATTGTGACTCTCAACCATACTTAGCCTATAGCTACTCTCAACATGAGCTGATAAACCACTCTATTACTGCAGCACAATGTAGGACACGTTCCGTCAGTGGCAGCTTGAGAGCAAAGAGCTTCCTGCAGCAATATCACAAAAGGCAGATTATCTGCGCTCGGTAATGGAATAAAACACATCCTACCGAGGAGAAGCTAAGATATTTTCTCAGTGGCATTGCTCTATTAGAAGAAAGTGGTCGAACGCAAAGTGTACGAGGCTGCCACTGCTAGCTTTCCTGCATGACGCTCGTGTTAACAACCCCCACCCTTCCCTTCATTTGTGAAATTCACACCTCCAGCTAGAGTCATTATCATAATTGTTACCAAATACTGTAACTCCCAAGTTTTTAATTGCTATACCATTAATTTCCAATCTGAACGCTTCTCTTGCACAGTCAATTTCATTTCTAAATTGACATCCCCACTCAAATGATTTCATATAAACACACTGATAAAAAAAAAAATATATCTCAAGGGCCAAATATGCAGACAGAAGGTGTGTGTTTTTGTGTGTGTGTTTTTGTGTGTGTGTATCTGTGTGTGTGTGGGGGGGGGGGGGGGGGGGGGGGGGGGGGTACAGTCGGGCAAACTATATCAAGAAATAGTCACTACCCCGAGGCTTTAAAACAAACGCCCTCCACATCATGCATTATCTTCTCTTCTGCACCACAAATAAACCGAGCTTTGCCTCGTTTCGTCTCAAGATAAAAGACCAGTCGTCGGGGTATGACGGTGAGGGCCAACAAAATGAAATAATAAACCATTCATTAAATCAAGCGCACAAGTGTTAACTTTTATAATAAAAGATTCTGGAAGTTTAATTAATAGCAGTCGTTAGCGCTCGTTTAGAACTTATCGATTTAAACATAACAATATGTTAAAATAATGTATCCTGCAACAGTCATCGCCCTCCCTCGACAGGGGCCTCTGCACACACCACATTGTAATCAACAGATTGTTAGACATGCATTTTCTCGGCCAATGACAAAGGCTGATCTATAGGGGTCGGAGGGAGCGTTGGTAATCCATCCATTGCTGCAATTTATTATCTTATTTTAATTGTATACACAAACATTGAGGTGATTTAGGTGACACTGTGGAAAGATGAAATCCGTTTATATTAAAAGGGTTGCTCACCCCTGGAGCCCGCTGCCAGCAACACCTTTCAATGGCTGCTTTTAACAACATGGTTATTGTTTTATTGATCAGGGTTTTATTACAAATTTGACACCCATGTTATGTGTTAATCGAACCGCATATAATTTTTTTGACACATATTTTACGAGATTATGACTGCAATTAATTTAATAACTATTATTTTTTCGGTGATTTCAGTCTTAACGAGGTTTGTGGGAGAGTGCTCCATCCGTCTTGGCCGTGTTGTCACTCACGCACGGCGGCGCAGTGCTTGACCTTAATGGAAGCCACGGAAATGGCCAATCGAGCCGGCATCCGGCACTCCCCCCCAGCTCATCGCTGCAGCCACCTTCTTTTGTTCTAGGAAGTGATATCACTATTAAGGAAGCCATTCACAGCCATATAATTTCTCCTTTCTACACTTAAAGGCTCCCAGCTTATGGGAAAATTATACAACTCACCTTTTGCTCAACAGTACTTTGAGGATGTGTCATTTTTCAGGCGGTGTACGTTTAACCTGGGAGGAGGGGGGGAAAAAATAACCATTTTCCACAAAGTGAAGAAGGATTGATATCTTTTCTTGAAACACAAATTATGCAACATTGGCTTTGCGCACAGTAAATCAGGGCAACACGGACGGCTGCTGATGGTACGTGGGCAGTTAAAGCAGAACGGGGGGACGGGGAACATAACAACACGTCAAGCTGAGATAAAGCTCGCACCTCTATAAAGGCAGACCCAAAAAAGGGGGCCGCTGTTGGTCAATAGGCTCCATCTGTGCCTCCTCTCATCTCACAGAAGTGCACATCTGCTGAACATGGCACAATTTATCTATCAGAAGAATTATTAATTAATAGTTCATCTCATCCGGTATAATTGAGGACAGATCTGGAATGCCATTAGCTGTGATAATAAAGGGAGCGATACCTCCCGCCCACCTGAGCACACGGGGAAAGCCTCCTCTCTGCTTCGGCTCTTTGTGGCCTTGTCAGCAAATGTATTCTTTTGCGCTGAGCAGTAGTTAACAACTTATAGGTTTGTCAAACCAATTTCATTCTTTTTAAATCTTCATAGCAATTATCTTTTTGCATAATCAGTTTCAGGACCTTGGGGGTCTACTGGGTCTTGTAACGTCTTTAAAATAATTGTTCAGATAGTAATTTGAAGTTTTGTGGAAATTGCTTAATAATCAGATACTAAAGTCAATATTTGGCTGAGGAACTAAGTTGTAGATGGAAAAGACTTCATGGGGCTCCGGCAGGGAAAAAGGAGGACCGGCTAAAAATAAAAAGACATCACAAGTTGGAGCCAATTCAACATAAAAGGCTGTATGTGTGCATGCTAGAGCGTTCCAGAACACGTGTGTGTGTCAGTGGGTGTCCGTGTGCATTCTCATTACATTGTAGCCATGTGTAAGCCATGCAAGAGTTTGGCCCGAACAGGTGCACTTTCAGGATTCTGGAGGCACGGCGCAGATAAAACAGCCCCATTTGAACTCACATTAATTCTCCATTTTAACACGCCATCAAAAGAAACACCAAGATATCAGTGGGAATAAAGCTGCATTATCACAAAACATTAACAGCTGTTGCGGACCTAACATGGCGGTTATCTACTTCGAGCGTTTGAAAGATATCCAAGTCAAAGGAGGGGAGGCCTTGATTTTATGTTTGTCCCAATTCCCTTGTAATGAGATGCATCTGAGTCTGTAGTACTGACAGTAATGAGAAAGATAAAATGACAATGCGTAAAAACAGAGCCGGCATATCAATGACTTGCCAGACGGAGCTCTCTCTTTCTGATGTATGGCGGGACAAAGCAAGCACGAGATCCATGAGCCAAAACAGCAAGGACAAATAAAAGAAAATACAGGTCTAACGCAGTGCACCCCTTGACTCCTAAAGTATATATGAATCACTCTGACACAGCGAGGAGCTTTGCTTTATGAATGCTACTTAAGGAGCATCTCATAACGTGCACTGACTAAACCCAATCATAATCTGTCTTGCCCAATAACAACAAGACAATGCTTTACAGAAAACGTCTGATGTCATATCATCATTACACTAATAGCAATAGCAAGGACCCGGGCTTCTCTTAGCCCCACCCAATTATTCATTTTAAACGGCTTATTGGTGAGAAAGCGTCAATGATCAATTCAAGCATTTAGCCTGTGGAGCGGGGCTTGAGTCGGTGCCAACATTGATTATCTGGGGGAGCAAATTGGTCCGTAATAATGGGTATTTCTCATGACGCATGTGTGAAGCAGCAAAGAGTGTTCATTTTATTTGTTCAGTGTCAGCGTGTACTTAAAGCTCAGGTTAATCATCATTTATGCCAGAATGAATGTGATTATTTTCTGTTTCGTTATTACCTTCGTAACCGAGCGAGACGGGTTGTACTTGTGAGGCTAACTTAGGAACCTTTGGTACCACTACAACAAAGACCTGCATCACTGGGTGAAGAGTTGGCTAACATTTATGAACAGACGCACAGCCTTACAAGCAAACACACTAACGATGAATAATTCGAAGAAGTCTCAAAGCGTAGCGTCATGCCTGAAATTGAAATTTGTAGCACAGTGGGCAGCTCGTGATCCAAAAACTTGCCGGCATAAGTGGATTTCCCTGATTTTGGATGGCGTTAAATAGCAATACAGTGTCATCAAAGTCATTTACCTCCAGGTTCATTACATAAAGCTGCCCTTATTGTATTTTTCTCTTTAGTTTGGTAGTTGCTTTTATTTCTTTTTGGAACAGGGCAGGACATTTTATGTAATGGTACCATAAGTAGTTTAATTTAGGTTTAAGTATCCAGTTGTTTCCTTGCATATAAAGAACATGTTAGATCTAATTTTATGTAATCTCAATATAGTCTTATTAGTGCACCATAAAGTGCAACCCTATTTTCCTTCTACCCAAAAAAACCCCACATTCACGAACAAAAGGAAGCACCTGCGATGAATGTTTCCATGTATCACATAGATACAGATGATAGGTGAAATTCAGTAAATCTGAAAAATGGTGGATTTTTATTTTTTAGTGCTAAAGACATTTATATTCTCATATTATTATTGTTATTTATATTATTGTGATAAACGTGTCTGATATGAATAAAAGCAGTCTGTTTACCTTTGTTAGCATCCTTGTTGGTATCCATTGTGATCAAACCAAAGCTATGCAAATTAAATACAGAATATTGCCTGAGTAAAATGAAATAGATTGCCTGAAACCAGTATAGAAGCCCTGAAATCAGAGCAATACGGCCTAAATGTTAATAGAAAAAAAATCTATTTAGCCTTTTAGTGGGTTGAATAACTTCCAGGCTTTTTACGAACACCCCATGGATCATCAGGAGGTCCCAGGTGGTTCCGTTGCCTTAGGAAATGCTCAATTCCTCCACTGTGGTGAGAATCCCCAGTTGGTTTAAGTCATATACTGTTAGACGCCAAGGAATCCAATTTACCCCGTTCCCATATTTCTTTGATTTCCTTTACTTTGTAAGGTCATTTATCTGAAATCTTAATTTGGAAACTGATTTCTTCCCTCTGTGACGAGCAGCAGGAGTTCCTCCCCCCTCACTCTCAACTGTCATAAAGGTAGGCAGGTGTCCTTAAAGATGTTGAAAGAATTGAATATAACAGACGTGTTCAATTAGAGCAAAACGATCTCGAAAATGAATTATTGTGCTCTTAATGGGCTGAGGAGAAAACACTCCCGGGAGAACACAAGGTGAGATCTGCTTTAAGGTACATCTCTTTAAGTGGTTCAGAACAAACTGAATATTTTAGGTAAAAAAAGGTGACAATCCACGAGCAAATTTAGACAGGTGATCATCTATAAACAAGCTATTTTTTACAGCATCTTTGGCTAATAGGTAATAATATATTACAGCATGTTAAATATGTGCAACATTAACACACCTCAGTCAGTTTTTTCTTAAAAAATATATCAATATCTATATATTAATAATATAATAATATCCTTATATTATTATCTGATATGCATTCAAACAAAAACACCCATTGTCTCGTCACACAGCATAAACCAAGCACCCCAACTGTTTGTTTTTTCATCTGTCATCGCTTATATTTGCACCTTTTATATCTGGGAGGACAGTGACATCTGCCCATAAGAGTAATCCCAGCACACCAGGATTACCCACTTTAAAATGGAGAGAGGGAATATGACATCAAGTGTCTTCTTTCCTTTGTGTTAGCCAAGCCTCAAGGTGACATGGGAGTCTGCTCTCATCACCAGAGCCAACTATGACACTTACTCTCCATGGGACTCATTAAGGGGCAAAGGGGACCTCTGCACTGGCAGCATGTTCAACAAAATAAAGACATTTAACTAAAACCGGAATAAAGAGAGAGAGGACAAAAAAATCAAGTCTTGATACAATTCCATGAAACACCTGGCGGAGCCACACACAAGCACGGAGGAAATGTTGCACTGCCCTTACAAGGTGATCTGGGTGAGATGGAATTAGAGCAAAAATGCTTCCCATGTGGCTGAATCACACTGCAGTAAGGTACCACCAACCAGTGATCAGGTACTTATGACATATTGGAAATCAAGAGATCAATATCATTAGAAAAAAGAAAGATTTTCTAACAAAAACTGCATTTACACATTTTTCAATAACATTTGAATTCAGTTTTATTTATAAAGCACTAACTCACATCAACAGTCGCCTATTATAAAGGCGCTTTAACAGAGAAAACCCCAACAATCAGACAAACTCTACGAGCAACCACCTGGCAACAGTGGGGAGAAAACTTCCGTTTTAACAGAACCAGGCTCACGGAGGGGGAAGCCATCTGCCGTGACCGGTTGGGGGTGAGGATAGGAAGACCGGACAAAAGATACACTGTGAAAAAGAGCCAAGGTTTAATAATGACAATGATTAAAAGTTGTGTGTATAGATTAGGCTTAAAATGTATTTTAAACATAATCTTAAAAGTAGAAAGGGCGTCTGTCTCCCAAAACTGGGAGCTGAAAGCTGAAGGCTCTGGCTCCCATCCTACTTTTAAATATCCTGGGAACCACAAGTAAACCTGCAGTCTGAGGACAAAGTAGTTTAATGGGGTGATGCAGTACTATAAGGTCTTGAAGATAAGATAGGGCCTGATCATTCAAAGCCTTGTATGTGAGAAGGATTTTTAAAATTTGGTTCTGGATTTAACAGAGAGCCAATCAAGAGAAGCCAATATGGGGGAAATACGTGTTCTCTTTTTAGTCCCTGCAGTATTTTAAATCAACTGAAGACTTTTGAGGGTATTTTTAGGACAAACCACTAATAACGAATTTCAATAGTAATTAATAAATGCATGGACTAGTTTTCAGTATCACTCTGAGACAGGTTGTTTCTAGTTTTAGATTTCTCAAAGTGTTACTGGAGGCCGAGGTAAAGCCATTCAGAGTGACTGGTTAGACACTGTGTTTCCAAGGTTTTTAGGGCTGAGTACAATAACCACAGTTTGTTTATTAAAGTTGCAACAATTCATTCCAGCTCTCAGAACCACTGTGACGCTAGCTGTTAGGCTGTAATTAGACACTAATGGCATACTGGCTAGTTCTTAAGCATTAACGTGATAGATATTTTTGTTTTGACTGGGTCAATTTTAAGGTTCATCTACTCTAACCTAAATCAATCTGTTTGTTTTAAGTTGTGTTGATTTGTCCCAACTACCCAGTGACTAAAAGGAAGTTAATAAGAAGGAATTGTTGGTTACCTGACTCATGTACCAGAGCTCATGTTCCTTACCACAGCGGCCTGGGTTCATCTCTGCCAAAACCCCTCTCTCTCCAATTTCCTGTCTACTCTACTCTGAATAAACACCTAAAATTCCCCCAAAGCATCAGCGCTTGTAATGAAGACTTTGTTACCATTTGAAGGTACTTTTTCCCCCAACTGTCTCCTTAAGAAAAGTCTTATTTATAGCATAATTTCCCTGTTTACCACTTAACAACTCAACCACTGGTAAACCACAAACAGCATATACACCAGTCAGCCACTGGTAAAGTGGTAATTTATGAGCTTGCAATGTTCTGTTATTACACTATGAGGCACCTATGGTAGCAAATATTGTATGTGGAGGTTACTTTCAAGTGCTGCCAAGTTACCTAACCAGTTACCTCTGCTACTATTGCTCCAAACCAAGCACCAAACTGGCAAAAACTCAGTGGCATAACAACGAATCCACCCAATTGACGTCTGCCACACCCCCCTTATTCCAGTCCTTTCAGGCATCAGGGGGATGTGGAGGAACAGGTGATCTCACCAAACATCCCACAGCACACATAGGATCCAAGGCAGCATCCCAATACCTGAAACTACAAGACAACTAAAGATGTCCCAGAGCAGTTTGGTGGCACGAAAGGGAACTATAACAATGCTTTAATGCCATGGCTTATGAGTATAAACACAGTAACAATGAATCTACGTCAAGAAGGTGTGGGTGAGTATTGGTTCTACAAACTTTAGCAACTGTAAATAATGGAGTAGACTTTAAGTGCAGCAAATGAGGTCAGAAAGATGTCACTTGGACATAACAAATTTGTACCTGAACCTGATCGCACACTGTCACTGGGCTCAGCATTAGGGAAGGCTCTAATAGGGTGGGGTGTCAGCTACAGTGGCTTCTCTGCAGATGCAGGGCAGAGCAGCTCATTTCACAGAGAGCACATTTCAATGGGAGTCAAATTAACCACGTAACCCCTGGAACCTCTCTGACTGCATGATTGACGTTGACCAGCGAAACAAAACCTGCCGCGTCACCGAGAAACAACAAGCCCAAAGAGTGGAAGTATGGTGTTGTCACACTGTCACTGTGTGCTTTTTGAAGAGCACAAGAGCACAATCTCGATTAGTCTTTTGTCTGTCACATCGTATCATCGTCACAGCACAAAGCAAACGAGAGGTGGAAGAAGAAAGAAGGCACTAGAAAACTCTTCAGGAGTTATATTTGCACTGAGTGCAGCATAGTGGGAGCTCGGTAGACAAATACTCTCACATCTTAATTTTTCAATTAGCATGACTCTTGTTCTCTAAACATATGCAAACACAGCGGGGCGTCTATTAAAATGCAACTCTAGTGTTGAGCCTAATTAGACTAAATTGGTTGGCTTGTATTCGGAGAAATTTGAATGCAGCTTCTTATCCATGCTTTACCACATGTTTTGCCCCAACAACAAACAAAACAGAACTCGCTGCCTCATGCATATGTGCCCAGCTTCGAAGGAGGGACTGAGTTAGCCTGTCTTGCCATTCTGTTCTAATGTAGCTGGGGTTTTTTTTTCTCTCACATTATTACTATAACATTATAAAATCTCTTTATTGTGTGTCCTGATTGCTTAATAATGCATTTGAATGGGGAATTATAGTTTTAATGTGATATTTCCTTTGATTATGTGATCCTCTGCACTTGCATTTTGCTTCATTATCACTTTGTAGAGGGAAATAACTCAAACTAATAAAATGTTGCTGACTTTGTACCAGTGATGTTTTGATAGGAGCAGATCTCCAGTGGGTTTTTTTGCCAGCGTCACTGGAATATTGGAGAGCCTTACAGCACAGCAGGCAGCAGGCCAAATGGACGCTGTGCATTGCAAAAGGGATGATCTGTCTTGGGTGCGCTACGCTTTGCCGATGTAAACAGCTGCCTCCACATCCTGGACAAGAAGACTATGTTGCAGCTGGCCGCGTGACGACCCAATCCCAAGAGCGGACCAGCGCACGAAGACGGTGAGTTGCGGTAACACTGTGTTAGACATTAAGCCACGTTAGCCTCAGTTGTGTGCAGCCACATATTTTTGGCTTGAGATAATCAGGTTTGTCATACTAAATGCATTTTTTATCTGTGATGCAATGGACCAGATGGCAGATGAAACAACGCTGAGAGCTGATGCAAAACGCAAAGGGAGTGTAAACAGTGGTGAGGAGAGCTCCACATGGGTTAAAGGAGGTGAGTTGTAGATTAGGTTTGTAGAAAAACAGCTCAGTGTCACTTTGGAGTTGTCACGTCTCTTAGAAATCTCTCTTGTGATGATCTGAGATAGCCAGTGCCATCCTTACTGTTCCATCACTTTGCTTGCCTTGTGCAGTTATTTGACTTTAGTGACTGTGAACAGCCCTACAGTTTGAGAATGATTTCCCCAACAAACCCCCTGTTTTCAAATCATCTACTGTTCTTTGTTAGTTGCTTGCTTACATGCATTCTTTATAGTCTGTAGGCGATTTTTTGTTGTATACTTCCAGTTTGCATTTATATTTTAAACATGAAGTAAAATTATCTTCAGACCCACCGCTCGGAGCAACTGTGGTGTCTAATGAGTGAGCGCGGCTCAGTGAAACACTGGAACAAAACCTGAAAAATGCATAGTATGCCCCCAGGCCTTATTTCTCTATCAGTTAATGGTCATGGGCATAGACCAGCTGCACTTCTTACTTAATTCATTTGATAACCCGAGAGCATCATGCTCATTCTCAGCTCAAACAAGTTTATTTTAACTACTTCAAATAGCAATCCTTGCCTTCTTCACTTCTCATTCAATCACGGAGACATGACATGTAAAAACACAAACAATTCTAATGAGACATAAAAGAGTCTCGCATGCTGACAAAAGGTGATAACACGAGACACCATGTTTAACTCTGTTATTTGATGGGAGCAGTTGTTTTTTAAACTAATAAAATCTTAAAAATGGACAATGCGGCCCTGAGCAATGTCCATTTTTATCTCTTCTTCAAGAATTTAGGGAAAACAAATACATTTTATTCACTCTCAAAAATTAATAAATCATCGGGCATTAAATCTTAAGTAAAACACAGAAAGGAGTGGTGAATATTTCATTCGGAATAGGTGGTGAAAAAGTAAACAGTCTGCTGCCAGCAGAGTAATTCATTATTATCTGTATTAATTAACGTATTAATTAACAATAACAACCCCTTCATTCCAGAAATTCCACACTTTTCTGGGAACTACCAGCACAGGCTAGATATGTTTTTATCTTTTCATTGTGTCAGCTGTCAGAATGGGATATGGCCAGCAGCGTTTCGTTTTTCATTTCCAGTTATGTTTATCACTTATTTACTATCTTGCTGAGAGTTCAATGCAAGAGTTGATCCACAAAGATGCGTGGTAACTTTCTATTATTGAAATGTACTGAAATCATTTACAAATCTCCCAATTACTGGATTTCCAAAAATACACAGTTTACACAACATCAGTAATGTCTTTACTTGTGCTTATCAGGATGCAGATTTTCTGTGACTGATGGCATATATATATATATATATTTATTTATTTATTAGGGGTGCAACGATGCACAAAATTCACGGTTCGGTTCGATACTTTGGTGTCACAGTTCGATATTTTTTCGATACAAAAAAATGTTCAAGCCTCTTTAATTTGTCATTTATTAAAATTATAAATGTATATTTTAACTCAAAAGTACGGTTTTTAAATGTAATGTTGCTGAAACAACAAAATAAAAAAAATAAAAAATCTATCTGTTCGAGAAATCACTCATCTTTGGAAAAGAGAGTTTATTACAGAGAAATGGCTCTTTCCAAAATAAAAGCTATACTATCCGCTTCTTCTGGGCTATATTCTCAGCAGCATATTAAACATATCAGGTCCCCATAAATGGTAAATGGCCTGTATTTATATAGCTCTTTACTAGTCCCTAAGGACCCCAAAGCGCTTTACATATCCAGTCATCCACCCATTCACACACACATTCACACACTGGTGATGGCAAGCTACATTGTAGCCACAGCCACCCTGGGGCGCACTGACAGAGGCGAGGCTGCCGGACACTGGCGCCACCGGGCCCTCTGACCACCACCAGTAGGCAAGGGGTGAAGTGTCTTGCCCATGGACACAATGACCGAGACTGTTCAAGCCGGGGCTCGAACCGGCAACCTTCCGATTACAAGGCGAACGCCCAACTCTTGAGCCACGATCGCCCCGGAGAATCATGTGCTAACGGCTGTCTAAATGACTCTGGTAAAGTTTGTAGCATGCTTGCTTGTTGTTTTTGTCTGCTTCCACTTGTCTTTGCACTAGGATGATGTCGGAGTAAATGTGCAGTGATATTCGTTGTGTTCCCACTAGTGCTGTCAGCGTTAATCTCGTTAAAATGACATTAACGCCATAACGCAGCAAATCTCCGTTAACAAGTTACCATGGATCGCCCCATGCGTGGGGCTGGACAGCGTCAACACGTTAACAAGCTAACTGCGCTAACGCACTAGTTCCCACCAGTTGAGCATTGCGTGGCACATCTGACATACTGTTTTACTTTAGTCCATGACGCACTTACCATCTGCAGTGGATCTGCATTCGACAGTGCAGCCTAGGCGGAGTAGTCGAACGCCCGATTCACTGAGCGCTCAACACAGACAGCATCGTCAGAAGAAAAGTTGATAAAATAAATAAAAAATGTTGTATTGTTCGATACATACTCATTATGACACCTATGTCCAAATTATAACTACAGCAGACTTAAGAGCATTAATGAAATCAAAAACAGAAGCCTACATGCATATATACTAAGCATCTGACTGTTTTGGTTTAAGGTGGCTGCTCTTTTAGAATTTTCTGCTCCTTGTTTGATGTTTAAAATGCGGCAAAATACTGTGACATCCCTAACACTAGACCATATAAACTATATCTCTTAGCTTAACTTCTTGATCCCCTTGAAAAAGTAGTAAAACTTGCCACTTACTTCTGCAGCATTACATTTTTATGGCTCCAGCTCCACGTCTGTTCACTCTTGGCTATTCTGTGACCATAACTACAAAGGTCCAGAAGAACATCTCCCCATTTTTTTAATTCTCATTCTAGTCTTACATCTGTATGCTAATTTTTAGCTAGCTCTACACAGAAAAAGAAAATATTGTGGAAATAGCCTGCTAGTTCTGAAGGCCAAACTGATAGGCCAAAATCTCTACAAAAAGGAAAAATAAATGTGATAGTGAGAAGTTGTAGGTTTTACAAGGATTTAGGTGCTTTGTTTTAAAGTTTGTGTGTGTAGGGAAAGGATGGGGCAAATGAGCTAACCCTGCTAAAGCTAACCTACGCTAAAAGTTTCCTGTATCACCATTCACGATTAGTGTATGGACTTTAGGCAGCACGGTGGTTAGCAAGAAGATCCCGAGTTCAATTCCACCATCAGGCCGGGGTCTTTCTGTGTGCAGTTTGCATGTTCTCCCCGTGTTTGCGTGGGTTCCCTCCGGGTACTCCGGCTTCCTCCCACAGTCCAATAACATGCAGTTTGTGGGGATAGGTTAATTGGAAACTCTAAATTGTCCATAGGTGTGAATGTGAGTGCAAATGGTTGTCTGTGTCTATATGTTAGCCCTGCGACAGCTGGGCGACAGCTGGGCGACAGCCCCCCCCCCACAACCCTGAAAAGGATGAGCGGTTGACAATGGATCGATGGATGGACATTAGAGTGATGCCCCTACTGTTCACCACCCTAAAGTACTATGAGCAGCTTTACACAAGATTACCTGCAAACCAGTGGAACCAGTTACCTCTGCTCTCTGTACTCTTGCACATATACTTGATTTTGGGACATCTCCAGTACTCCAGTACTTATTTCAAAGACTACAGTAGATGTTGTTTGTTGATTCTTTACTGTAGGATTCATTTGTTTAACATTTCATCTATTCGACAGAAAGAATCGAAAGTGAGGTTCAAGTCAGCAGCTGGAGACTTGATACCTCTACAGAAATGGAGCCTGGGGAGACAAGCAGAGACACCAAGGCTAAGCTGCCTAGAGAGCGTGACGCCTCCGCTGCCCCTCTTTTCTCTTTGAAAATGTACCTAAGGAGATCCTCCTCTGCAGAAACGTACAGCACAGACTCTCTTTCCTCCTCGCAGCAAAGCAACACAGGAGGTAAATGACACCAGTACTTCACTCTACTGTTTAAGTCTGTCTTCAGTGCCACTTCTTTTCTCGAGACGTCATTAAAATTGTTTTGAAATTAACTTTTTATCCAAATACAGCTTTTCTGCTGTTGAAATAAATGATTAATATGCAGGATAATTATGAAAATGACAAATTGCAAGCTTTATGTCTTACTATGCTGTGAGAATGCTTAAATATAGTTAATACAATCAATTATGAAAATGTCTGAATAATTTAGAAACTCAAACTGCAGCAAAAAAGAGAAATATTAATGCAAAAAAGGCCACAAGTATCACTACTTCAGATCCAGATGCATAACTGATTACAACACAGACTGTTTATGTTCTGATGCAATTCTTTTAAACTAAAAAAATTAAATAAAACTGTAATGTTGTAACAATAACCACTGTCTTAAATATGGTTTAATATGCAAGGAAATAGAAGTATGTCTTTTTATTTATTGACAATGAGAAAAGATGTGGCTCTTGTCTTGTAGACGCAGACACACTAGAGTAAACGTCTCACAAGTGATTACAAGCAGTCGAGATGACCAACTGGTCGCCCAGAGGATGAACGTTCAACACCTTCAACCTCTGGATGATCACTTTCAATCTCAGGGCAATTGCACATGTCACCTGGCGAGAGGCAACTTGTCTCCATTCAATTGCAGTCTGTCTCGGATGATTGCAATCACTTTCCGTCAGGCCGACAAAGACCGTGCACATCAAGAGATCGTGTGCAAGCTTCAAGTGTCACAGAAAAATAATTGTTTGCGTGTAATGTTTGATGAAGCACTCCGAAGAAATACGCAAATGCTTAAAGAGAAGGAACAACAGGAGGCAGCACAGATGCAGCGCAAACTCCAAGACCCAGAGAAAGAAATGGAAGCATTGCAAGAATTTATAAACACAGACAGATTGCCAACATGTTGCAAATAAGTGTGAATTAGCCAATGAGCACAGCTCATCTGCAACACATCTAAACTGTACTCAGGTTACATTCCTCTATAAAAGCCTGCCGAGCGCCTTTATCATTTTGTAATTAAACTGCCATCCTGCTGCAACTACATTGCTATGTGTTGAGCAATTATGAACTTTAGCCTCAAATCTATGAGGTTATGGCTGGACTCTGAAAGTAGTGCCCATGAATTTCTGTTTAATTTTGTGATTTGTGGTCTTTGCTGAGTTAAAAATTACAAAGTTATCACAGTTAATCACCATATTATTGATTATAGATACCAGCTTGACCCCATTCAGTTGCATGCTGACAGCAACTGACCACAGTTACAAAGCTGTAGCACTACATACAGAGATATAACTTGGACTCATTTCTACTTCCTACCATATTAAAAGGATATGATGATGAAATACATGTAGTTTGCTCATATGTTGCATCTTATCCATTCACGAGAGTTGTTGTCATTTAGGTTGACACGAGGTTGTTTGTTGTAAAGCTGTATTGTATTGTATGGGTCCATATGCTTGACAGTGGCTGAAATATAGATGTAGACTAAATAAGCTAATGTAGGCGATTCACAGACATAATGAAACTAGCAGCAACAACAGTGGGCACCCACGATTAGTGTCACCAGTTCAGTATGAGATTAAAAGTACAATGTCTTTTTCTCTTCCCGAGTTTTGATGTTCAATATTGATTAAGCAAAAAAGTCTATATCAGCGATCCCCAACCCCCGGGCCATGGACCGGTACCGGTCCGTCAGTCGTTTGGTACCGGGCCGCAAGAGTTGAGGGTCGGGTGTGAAATTTATGGTTTTCAGGGTTTTGATCGTTATTTTTTAAATCGCTTTTATCATTAACACGGTTTCCCTGCGTCTTTGCTCGTGTGTTCTGAATAAATCTTCTTTTTTTGCACCAGTACTAGTTTTATTTTGTTGTATTTATCCACAACACCTTAAAGGCCAGTCCGTGAAAATATTGTCGAACATAAACCGGTCTGTGGCGCAAAAAAGGTTGGGGACCGCTGGTCTATATTATATATTGCCAAAGCAGAGTTGCTCTTTCACCTCTTTGATATAAAATATCCCTTCATCATTTTATCTTTTTAGATTTGTGTCATTAGTGTAACAAGTCAAATTTTGAACTATAACCAGATTTTGTGAATTCTGAGTCCAAATTTGAAGAAATGACATTAAGAATCAGTTCACAGGAATGAGACTGACCCACAACCTGTCTTCTCCAACATGTACTTGAACTAAGATCAGATTGAAACCTCCACATATTTATATAAAAGCTTAGGAGAACAGTGAAGCCTTGCAGAGGGTATACCTTCTCTGAATTCTCTGCAGTGCAAGTCATAAGGTCGTTCCTATGACACTCTTCAGTGAGTAACTGTCTGCTCATGGTCAGTGTCATTTGATGATCTCACACTTCATAGCACCCATGGGGGAACCATTTGGCAAAGCATGCTGGAAAGACACATAGCATTGTCTCACTGTAACCACAACACACGTTGGAAGTGCTCCTGGCAAAGTATACAAGAGAGACTTCTGGTAATTGATTATGTCTCCAAACAGCTTTCCTGCTTGTCTCTCTGTGAGGGAGCGAGGCATGATTTCTTAAATTATGCATGTGTAAAGGAAGGAAAGGGGGCTTTTAAAATCTTATAAGATACAAGTGAAGCCCAGCTCTTATAGGAGCAGGGATGATTTATGTCCCGAGATATAATTTAAACGCTATCTATCACGCATTATTTCAAATAGGTCATTGTAAAAGTGTGAAGGGGTTGCAGCCCTTTATGAAGACAAAAAAATGTATATTGATTTAAAAGAAGAAAAAACACACTACTGAGTACATTATTTTCCTGATCATGTGTGTCTCTCTCAGTTGACTGTGCAGGAATTGTCTTGAACTGTCTCTTCTGTCGGTTCTACGATATGATCCACATGCTACCTGACTCCTGCAAGGGACTCGCCAATCACTGCTGCCCCAGCTACAAACACGTCATTACCACAGCGGAGTCTGCATCCAGCAGTGATGATGACTCATACATAGATTTGGATTGTGGTGTGTTTGGGTCCTGTCATGATGCAAGTGACTGCCTGGAGCTGGCTATGGAGGTTTCGGAAATTTGTTATCACTAGTAGGAAACTCATAATATTCACCAGTAAAAGCAGAAACTTACCATTAAACATGTGACGGTTCAGTGTGACGTGGAGGATTTCTAAGGGCTAAAACACAAATAAATACCAGTGTGATATTACAATGATAATAAACATGCATTATTTATCTGTGTATGCTTGTGTTTATGTCTCCTAAATATATGACAAGACCTGTGTACAATGGAGACTGCCTGTTCCACTTCTTTAAATATTTAAGTATTAGATAAGGTCTACTATCCAGTCAGGTACATAAGTACTTGGGCAAAGATATACTTTTTGACATTTTACCTCTTTACACTACTACAGTGGATTTAAATAGAAAAAAGGCAGACTTTCACCTTTATTTCATTTTATTTAACAATAGTACTTCAATAACTCTTCAGCAATTACATCCTTTTTTCTTTCTTAGTGTCCTGTTATCCAATTCTGAGAAAAAACGGAAGCAGATGCTTGATTTTATGCACCTGTGACAGGGGAAGTGACTGGAACACTTGAATATAATGATTGGCATGGTTCAACTATTTAGCTAAACCACATTATTATTATTAATATTATTATTTTTGAACTCTTCTTGCCAGTTGTTATAAAACCTTACATTATAGCAGTAAAAATCACCACCTACTCTAGATACTGTGTGAGTGAATGCCTTAACAGTATGAGTAATTTAGTGTTCTGCATTTCAGTTTTACAGTATATTCACTATGCAGCAAGACGGCAGCGGCATCGCAAACAATTCAACGGCCTTGAGGCCAGCAAATTCCACTGCAGCTGTGTTGATACACACTCTAACACACCAACAAGCACTCCAACTTCAACACGATAGTCTTTCTGAAGTATGGAAAAAAAAATCTTGAAGCCTGTCCCCTGTTGAGCGTGCCTATTTCAGTTCAAGTGCCACTGGAAACACAGGAGCTGTTAGATATGGCATTTGTAGAACACTTGTCCTTGTCACTCCCCTCAACCTCTGTTCTCAAAGACAGTTCTCTCAAGTGGTAGATTACTGTTTGGATCTCTTCAGTCTGAAATATGTCCTTGTCACATTATGGGAAATGGACACAGGAGCAACGCTGCTATGCCAGTGAGAACGGTATACAGGACAACATTGTTCTTAAGCATCATCTAAGCATCATCATCTATCCCGGAGAGGTCAGCGTGAGTGCACGGAGACAACACCGTGTTACTGGATTATGTTCAATTACTGCACCAAACATTTGTTTTCTCCCATTACATATAAAGACAGAGTAATCTCACTCTGCTAACGAGAAGACCATTGTAGAGCACTCCTGTTTTGCTGCTGCACACCATGGTAATGGTACTATATTGGTACAGTGCTGAGACTGACTCTTTGAAAGACCTTTCATTGTCATGTTTGCAGTTGTTGCACCCTGATCACTGTACAGAACGTGTCCCAGAAGTCAACTTCAGACAGTGTTTATGAGTCTAAACATCATAGCTGAAGGACAGAGTCATGTACCAGGTAATGTCTTAGTCAGCTAACCATACAGTATTAAAGCTGCTTGGTTACGGCTTCATGGCAAATTTTCTTTGTATCAATTTCACTTGAATATTGTTTTTGTTCCCAAAGTGATTTTTTTATACATCTTACTTTACTGAAAACATGTTTGAATTTAATAAAGTGGTTGATGTAAATGGTCAAAATAACCATGAATTGTAAACTGTAAAGTTAATTGTACAGTTGCAGCCTGTTCTCACTCCTGAGGCGTAATATGCTGATGGGTTGTCAAGTCCCGAGGCGTTCCTGAGGAACGCGAAAGGTCACCTTTTGCGTTCTTATGCTACGTGCCGGGTTATGGATGAAATCCAGTAGAATAACGCTCCCACGGTAATACACGTTCGAGCCATGTAGTCCAGCCCTAACCGGAACCTGTAACCTTAATCAGCACTTTAATGACGTTAGTAGTGTTTTCCAAAGCAATTTAAGTAAAACAAATCTACATGTGTAGATTCATTCCAAACGGTTCCCATGTTCACTCATTTTTCCGATGTTGTAATATAGGGACGTGTTGGGTGCCCGGAAGCGTAATATACCGACGATTTGTCACCTAGCGTAAAATGTTACGCTTTGGGAGTGAGAACGTGTTGACAGTTGCTTGAGATGCTGTAGGTAACCAAATGCATGTGGTACTTTCTGACCTTGAAGAGCTTTCTAGTTACGAGCATTAAAAACAGCAACTCATGACCTTAACTTTGAGATGAACACTTACATAGTTAACTTTAGCTTAGTTTGGACACAAGAATCACCTGATGAGTGCTACTTAAACATTACAAACAGCAGTTTAGCAACGATGACTGAATGATACGGGTGTGAACAGTGTTTACGTCACTCATCACATCGCTGTTAACTCACATGATGCTGGGCATTACGAGCACTATTTTGAGTATTTTCTGGCAACCTGACAGAGCGGATTTCAAAAGAGCCTTCTCTGTAACTGCATCTGCAAAAGAAAAAAAATAACCTCAATGTGACATTTGGTAAAGCCTGAATACCAAAAGCATGAGCTAAACAGATAAAGTCACACAAAACCCACAGAGGACACATAACATGGCGACAAAATTCAATAAACTCCTGTCTGAAGAGAACTTACACGTTCACTCACATTAAAAGCAATGCAGACAAGGACACAAAGACTTGAATCCCCTGATCCTTGAACATTAGCGTATTCCAGCACTGATTTCTCCATTCTACAATCTGTGTTACTAATGCTTACCACACTACTACTACCATGGAAATTATACCGGTTGATTTCATTTCAGATAAAAGTTCAAGTTTTCATGACTCACAGCTTAATAAGAGACAGCAGCACAAGGAGATTACTTTTAAAGGCAAAATATAAAATGTTGCAGTGCATTTATCAGCAACTCTTCTGCATGAATTAAAGCTGTACCCATGACATTGCTAACGATGTGTTAGGTACAGTATTGGTCAATAAGATTAAAGTAGCATAGGAACACTACTCTTCATAGAAGCCAAGACTTGATTGACTGGTAATATTAAAACCAGGTCAGAGAAACTACACAGATAATAACACAAATCCTCCAGATTTCTTTTTTTTAATATGATAGTTTAATTGTTTTGCTGAAAGTTGTTCTTTAGTCGCAGAGTACAAACAAGGATTAGTGTGCATTCATCCGCAAATCATCTGCACCTCCGGGAGGCTGTTTTATGTTTGCAAAACCAGACTGAAACACTTTGAAAATGTTCCAGAAATTTTTTATTTCATTTTTTATTTTTTGGAATTGAATGCTAAGACATGACGAAAAGGAGCTTTTTTTTTTTTTTTTTTTTTAAAAGAAAAGGGAATTAAATGTTGCTCCTTTATTTACATGATACTGCTTGCATTTATATTCCTGTGCCACAAATCTAAAAAAAAAGAAGAAAAACTTTTCATCACCCGTTTCATGCGCTCTCCTTGTAAGGTTTTGTTTAAAGCTCAAATGTGTTGTATTTTTAGATAGAATAAGTCCTCTGATGAGAATTAGGCTCTAAACCATGTGACTATGTTTGACCTCCTAAAAGCTGCGCAGGGCCTCAGACGGCACCGCGCAGACAAATAAAAGTAGATACTGCACATGCTGTGCAAAATTGCATGTTGCGGGTTACATCTACAGGGAGCACTGCTTGTGACCAATTTTCTCATTACCTGGTGCAGCACAATTACAGAGCTGAGTGCTCTAGCTCATACTGCTCCATAAAACCTATTGGAGGTCCTTTGTGGCTTTTCTAACATAAAGCGCGTCTGCATAAACAGATGCCAGTTTTAAAGCGAAAACATCTGCACATCTTAAACTCACTGGATCTCTTTCAAATTACCTGATGGCTCTGGGAGTTGTGCGGGCTTTAGGAACTCTAATGTTTTTTAATAACATCCAAATGGCCTGTCCTTTACTGGCCAGGTTCAAATGCCGTCCCATCCCGGCCGAGCGGATGTGGACAAGGTCAGGTGGTTTTCACTGCTGCGCAACACATGCGTGCACCTTAATGGTCACTCAGAGGATACTGTTAACCCATTAGCTTGCATAGTGCTCCTCTAGTTCCTGGCTTAAATCAAAACAGCTGGGAAGAGGGTCAAAAAGAAACAGAAATGCTGAAATGATTAAATGTGAAATGGGTTGTTGCTAACAAAACACTTCAAACGCCGCGTGCCGCTCTGCTGTTGTGTTTAGTGACACAAGACTCGCATTAGCAAAGTGATCTAATCGCGTGCTGCTTCGCCATGTTTACATGCATCTCTGCTCACTAATCGGATATGAGGTTTCTTCGCAGAGTTCGGGCCCTGATCGCTTCATTAGTGTGAAGCTGCTCTTCCTCCTGAGCACACAGCACTAATACCATCTCCCTTCAGACACAGCGCTGCAGCCCAGAGTGGCCTCCTGAGGAAGCAGCACCATTAAATATTAATGCCATGTGTTTAGAGGGTTTTTATTTCAAACAGCGGGTTTGTCAGCATCTTATGTGGCGTTCTTCAAGATTAAGTCCATGTGGAAAACGGGGGTCCCGATGCTTTCTGCAGCATTGTGCCTTCAGAATAATTTAGATCTGTTTTTCTAATGGTCTTTCTGTGTTAATATCGCCAACATTTTCCATGATTTTCTTAAGCAAATGGAGCATTTTTAAGTGGGCGAGAGTACTGCCTTCTGTACCTTACAGTGTGCTGTGTAGCTGTCATGAGGTGAAGAATGTTTGGGTTCATTTAAGTTGACATCACTGCAGAAATGTGTTTTTTATAAGCCTCTTTTTCAGTTCCACCCATGATGCAGAAAAATACCATAATGCCCAAGAAAATAACTTTTGAGCGTCTATGAATTACGACGCTGGAAGACAATCTCGAAACATAATCAAGTTCATACATTTCCTTTCTTTGTTGGACTGCTCTGATAAAATAGCGCGAGCTCGTCTAAACGTAATAAAAATCAATCAAAGAATTTGTCATCTGTCCTCATTTGTTCTATTGTCCTAGTTTACATGCCAATTTCACAATTACCCCCTCGAATGAACCTGACCTCGCTTGCATATAGGGAAGTGGCGTATGTGAGCATCCTCCTCAATTAGGTCAGGGGCGTTAATAGTACAGCAGAAAACGAACACTCCCCACAACATCCTCCAGGAATTGCGCCTGACACTACTGACTGCCTTGAATCTATATTTGGGCCAAGCGTGTGGATGTGTGTCACCCAAGACTACCCGCCTAATCTCCGCCACAGAAAGTAAAGTGAGTTGTGGGCCCATGGGCGGAGATCGTCAAGACACAAAGGAATCTCCCAGCAGGCACAGCAAAAACCAGGCCCTGGGCAGGCTTTTATGATACCTTTCAATCAGTGGATGATTCCCAGCTGAAATGACAGGTGATTTGACTCAGCCTGCAATTAATGACCTCATTTTAACAATTAAGAGCAGGGGAGGAAGAGGAAAGCCCCCGAAAAAGACAACGAGTTGAGCCGGGGGGCGAGTTTTGATGCCTCGATAGTGCAAGACGGTAACGTCTCCGCGTGTCAAACGTGACTGGAGCTTGTTGTCGCGGCTCAGGTGACCTCCTCCTCTTTTAAGCAGGTGGAATCCTGCAGGGAGAGCACACAGTGATGAGGAGCAGGCATGGGGAGGGGGAGGCTGTGGCAAGGATAGGGCGAAGAGGTGACTGGAGGGTGGCAAGGGAATGATGGAGTGCATCAAGCTGTGTGCCCACCCCCCCAACCTTCTCCTCCACCTTCTCTTACCCCCACCCCCCACAGCATAGAGGAAATTAAAGAGCTGTGTAGCAGGAGGAGAAGAGGAGAGGAGGGTGGTGATTTAGAGCGTGGCACAGGGGGATGGGGACCCGGCGCATTGGAGTTAATTACTGAATAATGAGGAACAATTTATTGTGTTCTTGTTAGAGACATCAAAATGCTGCTGGATACTGCCTATAGAGAGGAGCATGCCTCTCTCACTCCTTGTGCATCGGTTAAAATGTGGCGTTTAACTCAAAGTCATTAAAAAGCCCCCACCTTGCTTTGCCTTGCCTTATAAAGTGGCGGTGTTGCAGGTCTCCTGGGCAGATGAGGGGTCTTAACACATTGCCCTAAAATACTTCCACTTTCCTCCAGGCCTTCTGAGTGTACACTAAAACCTAATGACATTACCTGAGATGGGCTTCTTCTTGTTTTCATGGCATGCCACAAATCGTCCTGATTTTTAGACACAGCTACAGATTAGTTAGCTTCCTAACAAGGGACGCTATCAGCTCCTAAGCTAGCTAATTAAGACACTGCTATAAAATCTCCATAAGTAAAAAGAAAAACGGTCTCCTTTTGATCTTCTAAATGTTTGAAAAGGACTCATTAACACAACCACCTTTTGCATTTCTAACATTACTAGAGAACGACTGCTAGAAGAAGGAATACCATCCCTGATGTCACACTCTGTCAGGTAGCATGGGCTGAGGTTAGCGTAAATTTTCTTCCCTTCCTTTATTAAACCTGTAATCCAATTTGTTTTATAAATTATATGCCACTTCTAATCCTAGAATACAGTGTTTGCTTATTGTTTTAGTAGTTAACTGGACTTGCCAACAATTGCAGCTTGCGTTAGTGTTGTTTCCTTACATCTGTTTTTTTGCCAACTTAACTTCAAGGCTGTCATCCACACTAAGTCTCATTCAGATCTCCACTGATATTTGTAATGTATAATTTGAAATTGTAGATCAGGAATAATGGTGTATCTGAGTCACATGGTAGCTCACAGGCTAGCTAAATGCTATATCATACCCTGCTTTATAGTCTGAACTAAAAATGACCAGTACTGTTTAAGACCATGAACTCTTTACGAAAGCATTTACTGAAGAAATAAAACAATTGAGAAGTAAGTTAATTTTGTCATAACCTTCCATACAAGTCAAAGCAGTTGCCCCCTGCTGGCCCTTAAGGCCAATTCTATTAAGGAAACATGGAGTTGTAGCTACCTCAGTCATGTCTAAACTAGCAGTGGGGAAAAGAGGCATGAGCAGTATAATCATGTGCATTCCTGTGTGCCTTGGATGGCCCCAAGTTGGGAAGTTGTTCCTCTGACTTGGTGGTCATGTGCTTTTGAATTTTTGAATAGAAATATGTAAAAAAAGCCATGAGCATAACAAAGATGTATTTTATACTTAAACAATGTGTCTACTGCAGTTTTCAGTACATAATAAATCATTACAGACTTACCTCTCTACCTTTGTATCACAGTTAGCTACTGCTACTACTTCTAACTACTCTAGGTAACTGTGGTAGCTCTACAAGACAAAGGTTAGGACCTAACACCATATTAAAATTCAATTTTATCAAGCAATTAAAAGAAAATGCCACATATTTGTACTGTTAATTAAAAATGGCCAGCTATCAGCCAAACTGTTACTTTCACCTGCCAAATTTCTACTCATATGATGTCAACAAGTCAGCACTTCATACAAAATTTTTGCAGACAGAATTTTTACATGAATATTCTCATTCAGGAAACCATTTGTACCCTCAATTCAATGACACAGGAATGCACAGTAGCTATATATATTGATGTGGTTGTAATTTTGTTTGTGTTCACAAAGCACATTATTAGCCAATACACTATATTATTATTAAACTATATACTGGCAAAAATGGAATCCATTGGAGGTCCAGGGAGAAAACCACTGCTGACCAAAAACAACACAGAGGCTTGTCTCACATCTGCCAAAAACCATCTTGATAATCCCTAAGACTTTTGGAAATATATTCTGTGGACTGATCAGACAAAAATTTGAACCTTTTGGAAGGTTTGAATCCCGTTAAAACGAACACAGGATTTTAAAAAAACAACAACAACAGTTAAACGGTCTATGGTTGCTTTGGTGCTTCAGGACCTGGACAATTTGACTGAGAGAACCATGAATTCTGCTCTCTACTAGAAAATTGTAAAAGAGATTTTGTGGTCTTGGGTTTGTGCCCTGAAGCTTGAGCACACCTGGGTTACGCAGGAGAACAACGATATGAGCCACACCAGCAAGTCCACCTTTGAATGCCTTGAGTGAGTTATGGCTATTCACATTCAAAAACCAACCAACGTTGCTCAATTAAAATGATTTTGCAAAGAAGGAATGTGAAAGACTGCTTGTCAATTATCGCAAACCTTTAATTGCAGTTCTTGCTTCCAAAGGTGGCACAACCAGTAATTAGGTATAGGGAGGAAAATACTAGCACAGTAGCCTACACAAAGAACATGATAAACGTTAACGCAAAAGGTAGCAGCTAGTCTGAATATATATTAAAAGAAAACAGCCATTCCAATAGCTCGTTCATACTAGCTTTATGTGTTGACGAAGTTACTTCCTTTTTTGGAGCAGTGTTTGGCAAACCACCAGTTTTTCCCTTTGTCGTAGTCCTAGTGTTAAAACTCATCTATGTGCAAAGTCATTCATATCATACAGGCTTACAGATTACTCATGCAAGAGACTTGTAAATAGCTTTCATGTTGCAGAAGTTTCATGCCAATATTCTTTCATTATCGCTGTAAACACGACTCTTCACACCTCGATGATGCTTACTGCGTTCCTCGTAAAAATTGGCTGCGTATAACTTAATTTATCAGGTAAGAAAGTGAAAAAAGGAACGCTGAATGCAACTTGACTTTATTCTCCACCAGAGAAAGACCAAGGCTCTCCTTTCTTAGCAGCAACGTGTCAGACCTGCTATCGGTCCTTAGCAGAGTGTGAAGTATCCCAACTCTTTGATGTGTTAAATATGAAATCTGACCATAGAACAAAGCAGCTGTCAGCAACCAGCACGTGTCAAGAGCAATCCACGCCAATTATTATTGAATTTCTGTCATGCATGCGTCTGCCGTGCAGACACTGAGGTGTGTTACTGTATCGCAGTGCTAACAAAGACTTCAGACAGTCTTCAAAAATAAACATCACAGGCTTCAGTTGTCTATATCAAAAGGTTGCTGATGATCGTCTGCAAATACAAGCCAAGGCTCACCTTTTGTCCAGGCTTCATCGAGAAAGGGTTAAATAATTTGCTGTAAAACAGTCAGAAGCGTTGCACACACTGTACTGTGACCTCGAGAATATGGCTTTAACTTTGTCAAAGGGTCCCATATTAACAGCAACACAATCACTGGATCACAAATCACACAATGTAAGTTATGAGAGCTACATGCTGTGTCTCTGGTGACATTGAGGGAGAACGTGAGAAGGTGCTTGCTGAGTGTGTAGCCATGCTGTGTTGCCCAAATAGATACGTTCCATCTGAGAGTGATGCAGCCTTCGGAATGATCCCGCTAGACAGATGAGTGCTACTTGAATGTTAATGAGGGCTCCTTTAGACACGCATAAATTAAATGATTAGATGTCTGCAATCATGCAAGGTCCTTAGGTGTCCCCTATTTATGGCATTTGAAATGTAGCTGCCTTTATTTACGACATGTCTCCCCTGCACAGGCTTCGCCACCTGAGCAGCCCAATGCTTTCAAAAGACGGGTTTTTTTTAATGACCTGTAAATGAATCACTCTGGCAGAATCGTAAGAGAAGCGGAGCCCTGCCTCTTTTTCAAAACAAAAAGGGAAAGTGTGCTGTCCTCTGAAAGAAAAAAAAAAGAAAAAGCTCGCAGATGTTTTGAATAAAAGCCGCACTCCAGACAGGGAAAGATGCAGTAAAACATTTGTTTCCTATACGCCACTAACAGAAAGATACACTGTCGAGCCTCAGAGAGGGGCCTCAGAGGACTGGCACAGTCTCTGAACGCGGTCGCCTAACAATGAATCTTCCTCCTCTCCAGTTCACACGCTCTTCATTGTCGTTTTCTAGATGCAACAACAGCTATTTTCATCTTCATGATTGCATTAATTACAGCATAACTCACGTCTCTTGGCTCCAGTACTGTTTTCCCTGTAGAAAACAGCGTGTCAATGCTTCAACAAAGGAAGGGAACAGTACATATACTCAGCTGGCACTTCATTAATCAACATAAGAAATCAGCATGGCTTGTCACTTATCTAGCTGAGTCTGCTACTGAAGTTGTATTATATTCTCTTTAAATGATTCATTCGAGTTGGGAAGATTTTAATGAGATTTAGACTGCATTCATATTACCGTAATACAGCCAGATACAGTACATGCAAACACCTCAATATGTAGACATAAAGCCTTGCGATGGACAGGCAGTGAGCGGCTGCTTCACTGTTGAATCATCTTAAAGACTCTTCACTGTCCCAGGAAGACTCTGGGGTGCACAAGCAGCAATAATAGGAAGCACCTAAGTTACAGCCATCTGCTCTCAAGCCAAAGCCGAGGTTTTTTTGTGTGTGTGTTTTTGTGGCAGCAGAGAGAAGGGGCTAGAGAAATTTCTTTTAAGATTCTTGCTTTTTTCCCCCTCTATTTATTAGGATAATGAATTTCCGACTGCAGTGCCAGTTCCACTGAGCCTGCTTCTCGGCCTAATTCTCTGTAACATTTCCTCATTGCCGCTGGGGAACATTATATGAAGGCAGGGCTTACAATACCATCAATATGCCCAAGACGACAATCGGACGTCTCATAGATATTAATGGAAGTGCAAATTAAATCAAAGTTGGAGTGCAGCTATCGGGGCTATGATCAATGCCTTTTGCACAGTCAGATTTAATATGGGGTTTGTAATTTGAGTATCCAAACAAAATGTGCATCTTAATGGGAAAGATGAAAGTAATCCCACATGGGGAGGAAATAATACATTAGCTGCATTGTAATTAGAGAACTCAGAGTGCAATGTTTCCCCAGTATTAATGTTGAATAAAAGCCTGATATATTTACGATGTGGAGACAGGATGTGGACGTTTTGAATTGTTTTTAGACACCTCGAGTCGTCTTAGGAAGCATCTTTAAAAAAACAAAAAAGACTATAACGATGTTGGGTAAATGCATGCGTAGGAAACAAATACAAATGATGAAATAAACTGTCAAATGTTAGAGCAAAAAAGCAGACTTGTTTTTGTTAAAGCAGTGGGAGCACATCTGTGTTATCACAGTCATAATGAAAGAAAAACACCTCAGGTATGTTTTGATTTAATTATGAAATACTTGATCTGAATATGAAAAATCCCATGTTTTTTAAGCCAAGCTGCTACAACCAAACACAACAGAAGTATGTGAAACATGATTTTGGTAAAAGGTTCTTAATAAATAGTGATTGAGCAAGTCTCCCCGCAAGCATTCAAATGAAATACGATATAATAATGCCTCACTTTTATTTATTGGCAATCCTTCTGAGTACACACACAGCAGCCAGTTAAAGTGACCCCATGTGAAGTCGGCAGGTAGCATGCAGAGAGCAAACAGCAAAACAGCTTTTCAATGAATAACACATGAGCCAACAAACGTTGCTAGACAATGATCCAGTGCGTTCAGCGAGTCAAGTGCAACACACACAATCACGAGAGAACACAAAGAGCTAATCAAACTTGATGCAACCCTTCGTGATCAAAATGAAACAGCAGCTACTAGTAGGCGCCCATGCTTTTGTAAAAGAAAGTTAACTTAATTAAAAAGATATGAGCTTTGTAATAATCTAGTTTTTTTTCTTCGTTGTAATTTTTGTTTTGAATAGAAACACTCTGACAGTTTGAGGAAAGTGCTTTCGCTTCTTGGCAGACACTTATACGAGAAGGTCAAAAGCACTCCCATGCGTGTATGCTAAATAGCATGCTAGCGCTAGTAAGCCACAGACTATATAAAAGATAATTTTCAGGTCTAAAAAGTGAAGCCAATGTGGAATTGCCTTAAAACTGCATTCTTTCTCTCCTGGCGAACACAAGGTGTCTTCTGTGGTGGCAATAAAAGTCCAGTTGAATCAAACTAACCTGGCTCACTTGCTTTATGATCTTAGCAAAAACCTAACATCAAAAATCTCAATAAATGTTTTGTTGATAAGATTATGGTCTCATTTACTAGCTTCAAGTGAACTGAATACAATATGGTGTTTATTTCATAAATTATGATTCCTATTATGTGAAAATAGAACAGTAAAGCAAGGTATGGTTTTGGGTCAGTGTACTGGGCTTAAGTCACTCCAGTCAGGCAGCTCACATGCTTAGGTGTCTTTTTTCTTCTTTTCTTGTCTGATTTCTATTTTCTACATGCTAAGATGGCAGTGGCAATCAGCTTGAAAAACAAAATTTCTACAGAAAAAATAGGAACTTCACAACAAGATCACTGTGGCTTCAACTTTTTACGAGCAGTTTATGCTAGCAGACAGTTAGCTTTGCGCTTCACAAAGATAGCTTTAGCTTTGTCTGCTGAATATACTAAATATTTGCTGAAAATTTACAATAGGGACCCACTCTTCAGTGTAATGGTACCAATGGTTCACCTTTTACTAACAGTTTATGCTAGCAGACAATTAGCTTTGCACTTCACAAAAGATAGCTTTAGCTTTGTCTGGACCTAACAAAACGCCCAACAGTATCACACTACTTATTTTATCAGTGTTATATTTTGTTTGCTAAATGATTAAAAATAAATAAATGTAAATATGATAAGTGGTTGTGTAAAACTGAAGTTAACTAATGCTAATTACCAATTTCTAAAGAAAATCTTTCTTACAGATATGGAAGGTACTGTGTCTACTTCATTTACAACTGAAGACATTTTCTCAACTTTATACTTAAAAACTGAGTGTCATTCATATAGCATTTCAAGTGTTAATAAGAACCACAAAATTTTAATTTTCACATGTATTTTGAATCAGAATTGCTGAATATTTTGACTGCAGTAAGCATTAGCACCTTCCATCATTTAATCAGTCCAATTAAATTGTTAGGGGTCATTAAGTTTAAAGTTTGCACAGCACTCCTAGCCTTTATAACGAGATAAATGTTGACTTTTTTTGTTGCACAGTCCTATCTCTGATAAAAGCATCAGGGGGGAGAACAACTCAATTTATAAGGGGTAACATTTCATCTTTGAACACTTCACTGAGTGGGTATGTAACAGGACGCTATAATCCATCAATAAAACTGTATTGATATTGTCGAATGTTAATATGTCATCCATAAACCCTTGGGCCCTCTTGTCACCAGGACACAGTCTGCTCAGCAACTCATACTGCCTCATGGTGTTGTTCAAGATCGACCCAGGTCTCCCACTGAACGGCTGCCGCTGTAAAATGTTGCATGCCGTGACAGAGCAGAGCATTAATCAAAGTTGATTTGAAGTGCGAGAGCGCAAGTGCCTTTTTTGTTGCTGGAGAAGTGTTTAGCACAACAGTGCTGTGTACAATGGGGTCCCACTCTTCAGTGTAATGGTACCAAAAGGAGGTCATAAATAATGGATTCAAGATCACTTACACCTCATGAAGCAGGCTATGGCATTCAAAGGGATCATGTTTTGCTGCTCAAATTATGGATTTAGCTCTTTTGGCTGCAATTGTAAAGGAAAACAAGACCTCTCCAAGAGGACTCTGAAACAGTTTAATGTGGTGCAAAACATGACGGAAAAACAACAGTTTATACACTGCCACTAAATGATGACAGAGACTGGCTGGAAAAAGCAGATTATTTTTGCTTTCTGGTGGGATGTTTTGATTTAAAATTCTCCTGGAATATGTCTCATCTTCAACTTTAGTTAACTTGAAAAAAAAAACCAAGCTAAAACTTGAGATTTTTAAATTCAATCTTGCTTGTGTTAAGTAAAGATTTGCAGATGCAAACAGATACTGCACCTTCCAACCGTTTTGTTCTATCGCCTTTCCACTTCACGTAACTTGTAACAATTATCTGAATCTCTCAACAGCTGGACATGATTACATTTTTAATGCATTTGAAATGTAACCATCCACTATCACACCACATTTAATTAAAGATATATGAGTATTTATTCAGTTTTTCTTTGACTGTCACATTGAGCTGTTTGCATACTAGAATTGGAGAGGTCTTCTTGCAATAATCTGCCCACATACATGTAGCAGCTCGCTGTTATTATCTTTAGATGATAGCAAATAATGTGATAACCCCTTGTTGTAAGTTTTTGTCCTTGCATCAGTGCTGCACCTGACTCTATGCTGCCCCTCAGTGGCAAAACAGTGAAACAGTCCTACAAAGGACAAACTCGTGAACAAATTCTACAAAGTCTCACCTCCAGATGCTGAGCCAAAGTTTGATATTTCACCAGAAAATACGAGGATAAGAATCCCAATAATTTCCAATGTGCCAATGCAGCTGGAGATAAATACAGAAGAGAGAGGAGATGATCAGATCTCACTCCATATCTTAATGGGATCCTCTCACGAGCCATTCCGATTAATGACCAATCTCACAATTATGGAAATCAGAGATTGGTCACTAACAGTGAGAACTTGAAGTTGCTCACACAAACAGCAACAGTGTCACATTGCAGAGAGCGCTAATTGGCCACTACTTTTCATGTAATTGCGGCAACCAGGGTCACCTCCTCTGCTAACCTCTCCTTTAAGTATTGTTTTTCAGCACACAAACAGTTAATGGAGCAATTAAGATGGTTCTCACAAGTACCACTTCTGGGGACCATTTGGCAAGAAAGAGGTAGAGAGAAGCGGACTGGTGACTGCTCGGTCCATCATGCTGGGTGCACGAGTCCTAGGCGAAATAGAGCGAGGTGCAAGACGTGCAAGAACACTCCCACACTGGTGTGACTGGTCACCGATGAAGCAAACATTGTGTAGGAGCAAATTTCTGGAGTTTTTAAGAATTCACAAAATATATCAGTTTACTGGTGCTGTCGGCAAAAACATCAAAAGTACCTGTTATGCAGGTCTTCTTTGTCATACCAAACAGCGCACCAGGGCATGTGGCTTTGGGTGCCAGGGTGGTGGCAGCTGATCCTTTGGGTCTTTAAGGTAGCAGCCTCTGTGGATCAAGCTTGTTCCTATTTGCCTAATAGACAAATAGGTCAGGTCAGCGCCTTAGGAGTTTTTGTCACATTCTTGTCCCTGAACAATTTTTGCGTTGTGGCACATCTATGGGGAAGAGCCAGCCGCGTTCAGGGACACCAGGATGCCGGCAAACACATGATCAATATCATTCATTTCACATGTCAGTGGTTTTAATATTGGGACTAATTGTTGTACACAGCACTCAACAGCAGCTAATGAGAGGGAAAAAAACAGTCACACACAGTCTTTCACTTTAACATGCAAGGATAACTTCCCCCAGTTCATTACGATACAAAACCTTTTTACTTTTTATTACCCATTTGTATTTTTGACAGCATTTATCTGTGTTTGTGTTGGAGCAGATACAATAAAGTGTTACAGTCACAGTCATCAGTATGTTTAAGCAGCATCCAGGGAATAAAACACTGTAACAAAAAAGAAACTGTGATAATTTGGTCTCAATTGAAAGTAACGCTTGGTACTTTCCTGCTAAAAGAATTGGTAATAAAAAAAATGTTTATAACTCTTTCCTGTATTTAACATTGTTGCTTTATTTTCCTTTCAGTAAAACATTTTCTGCTGTTGTACCACACCGGACATTGAACTAAGCCTACAGTCTGCACAGAGAAAAAAAACCCCAAACTCCCAAAACTGATCTCACCTGTCCAGAAACTGCAGTTTCATTTAAACTGATATTACTGTTCAAGTCTCAAAGGGACATAATATGAATGCCACCTATTTTTAATCCCTGGAGAATGAAGAAGAGGGGGGAGGAAAGTTTTCATCTCTTCATCTAACCCTTCTACCACAGACTTTGCCCACCTTCTATGACTAAGTTATGCCCTGTCATGTAGTCAGAGGCATCAGATGCCAAGTAGACCACTGCAGCTTGCAGGTCTGTCACTTGAGCCAGTCTACCAGCAGGAATATCTGACAGCCAGCGCTGCACCAGAGGCCTCAGACTCTCCGAGTGGATGAGAGGGGTGTCAACAATCCCCCTGAAAAGAGAAGCAGACAAAGTGAGAGAGCGAAAGAGGAGGGAAAAGCACACACACACAGACACACACAATGAAATCAGAAGACATCACAGTTCAGAGCCAGGAGTGACAGCGTTGTTTCAGAGCCACCACTTTGGTGACAAAAATAAACCCAATTATCCTTTGCAGAAAGGGCATGGCATGGCATCTCTGATGATATTTACTGTGGGACGGGTGGCACTTTAATGACTGGCACATCTCTGGAAGAGCCCATGGGTACGAGGGGACGTGTGGTATAATTTGCACATAGCCTTTGGTTAAATACTTATTATATTTCCCCATTGAAATGTGCTACTTTGATGCCGAGACAGTATTTAGGCGAAGTTTATCAGAAAACCGCTGCTTTTAGTTTGCTGGTTGCACACTGGCATCTAATAGCGCCGTGTCACAACAAATGCCATTCTCTCCACTCCTCTACAGTCAAATATCACAGAGCTTACATTTGAATAAATATGTCAACATGCCCGCCTGCGCCTAATACGAGACGACTTCTGACTTTCCCCACAATCGCTGTGACAGTGACTAAAAGCCATGAGGCCTGAATCATTGTTCGATGTATCCTGGTGCCTTGATATGGAATTCCAACATTTGGCTAAATTAGCACTTCCAAGGAGCGTGTGACACCTTGGTTAACATATTCCACCTCAATTATATTTCTCTTCAGCTGCCCTGTTATCTGGAACCTTTCCTGGCAATCAGAGGTACTGTTTTCCCTCAGCCAATTTTCTAGATAATGCAGCTTATCACCGCTGCGGCTAAAGTTGCCAATGGAATCAGGCTCCAGTCAACCTCGTGAGCGCTAATTGTGTCCCTTTTTTATGCATATTTACCGACTGTCACTTCAAAGAAATCAGCGGCCCATTGAGACACCCGGTTAGCGAGGGTGGGGGGGGAAGTGAATTGCTTCTTTGCAAATTAAAATTAGCAAACAAGCTGCCGATAAATAAAGCTGAGCGTGGCGCGTGTGTGAGGGCTTTGTTCTGGGGCTGTGACTGGGCCCGGCTCGCCCGGTGCCACCGGACGGATTTGCTCAGGGATGGCTGGGGCTAAGAGATGCTTCACTTAACACCCCCCCGCCCCCTCAACCACCACCCCTACCTCCCCTCCCGACACACATTCAAACAGCCCCCTTCCTGTGTTCTCCTCCTTTTTCTTCCTACTGCTCAGCTTCACAGACAAATAGATACAAACAAGGGCGCTATTGTTGCGCCGACACTTGGAGTGAGGTTGCAAATTTGATTCCCTAATTGAACAGAACAATTAGAGCAAGTGTTTGGTTGATTCATCCCTCAAGACGTCATCTAATTAAGCACTGATGCATTGTTTGAGGACTTAAATTAGTGCATCCCCCTCAAACGGGAGCTCTTCATATGAAAGCAAAACGGCGCTAATCACTGCCTCCTTTCGCAGCTTGCTATAATCAAAAGGTGGGCCGCTGTGTTTTGGAGGAAGACGAGGAAGGCCAAAAATAGGCAGTACTTACGGCGAGATGCAGTTGACGCGCACTCCTCTGTCGGCCCATTCAGTGCCCAGAGTCTGAGTCAGTTTGACCACACCGGCCTTGGATGTGTTGTATGAAAGCTGCTTCTGAGGATGGGGGACTGGACAGTGAAGGGTGGAAAGAAAATGAGTTACTGAAAAAAGTCACTGCTGTCCATTTCGGGAAGTGGCACGTGCCATTTAAGAAGGCAACAATTACAGCATCATTAATAGTGGTATGCACTTTTCACATTCTTATTAAAGCCTCTTGTTGTTTTATCATTTGCCTTAACTGAAGAGTTTCCTTCTTACAGCGGGCCAATAGCTTCTACGGTGCACATTCCAGTTCCTGTGGTTTCTTGTGCACACTACATAAAAGCTCTTCCATTAGCTGCTGGGGACTCTGTGGATGATGCTAGGTAAAATTAATTGCTTATAATGTCCAGTTATGCTCTGTCCTCAGCAACAAAGGGAGGGAGCCATTTGTTTGCCTTGACCATCACAGATGCTGCACACTGCATGGGATGCCGGGACAGGGGCTCATTTTCTCCTGGTTGATTAATCATCACAAGGAAGGCTCCAAGTTACATACAACTTTAGTAGTTAACCTCATCACCCGCCGATCTGACTGCCAAATGGCTTCAGTGTGAGACCGGGGATGATAAATACCAGCCAGCTGCGGAGAGGCAGAGAGTGGTCCTGAGGAGAAAAGGGCTGGAGCATCCTGCATGCAATTTAGGGATGTTGGAAAAAAGAAGACAAAGAGGAATAAAATTTGCAGTGTAGGGGTAAAAGCTGGGATGTGTTGAAGAAATAACAAGTAAAGGGTGGGACAGGAGGATGGTAGCCATGAGCAGGGTTCAGCAACGAGATTGCAGAGGAAGGTAAGGTTGGGTTGGGCTGGGCTGGATAAGGGTAGGCTGGGACCTCAGAGGAGCAGGCGAGGATGAGCCGAGCCCAGGGCTTACACGCAGATTGAAGGTGAAATCCGACTTATCAGGACAGGAAACACAGCTCAAAATGCCTAACAGCACTAATCCTTGCTCAAGACCTGATGATACAGCCGCAAAATACCATTCAGAAAATGCCTTCATCCTTTAAATAAACCTGCATTGATGTTTTTCGCCGTCTTAAAGAGCAGTAATCCCCAGAGAAGCGAAAAAGAAGTAGAAGGAGAGCATTTTCCAAAGCCCTCTTTAACATTCACCCTACTTATTGCCCGTTGCAAGTGGGAGAAAACATGCTCTTTATCAGGCACGCCTTTTAAATTTTGAATTCTTCTGAGCAGATAAGGAGTTCAAATGATGTACTCTTTTCCCAGCTGCTGTTGTTATGTCCATTTCTATGCAGGGCAGATCTGCAGGTATGAGTGCGAGAGTCACAAATCCCTCAAGTAAGGTCAAAACCAAAAAAGAAAAGAAAAAAAAAAATCAAGATAGATATTTCCTGTCCGGGTGTCTTTGAGCTGCTGGCCGTCATTCAGAAAAAAATAGTTGTTGATGTTCAGAGAGTGTCTGTGTGTGTGTGTCGAGGGGGTGTTTGCAGGCCCACGAGCACATTCCATTCAGCAGATGGACAAAAAGCTGTCATTGTGCATTTTAATTGGACATTTACGGCTGCTTTTTGGTCGTCCACTTGGCTAGAACAGGTCCCATCTGATTACACATTATGACAATATTATAACAGATGTCCAGACCAATAAAGTAAATTCCTGAAGGACTGAGCGTAATGCGAGTAATTGATCATTTTCTTTATGCCGGCCTCTATTTACCAGCATGTTCCTGTTTTACAGATTGCCCCTGCAGTCGGGACTGGGGTCCATATGGCACGGCGCTTTACTGGCGATTTGACTATACTGCTGATGAAGTGTTGCAGTTCCTCTGGAGAAACCTGTTGGAGGAGGAACATTACACCGGTGCAGCGAATTACAAGGCTTTTACTAGGCTCCCACTAAACTCTAAAAGTGTCTTCCGCTGTTCAAACAAGGCCGTTGGCACAGGCTGGGGTTTTGCCGCGGCACAGGAACCCTCCCCTCCCAAGTTGGACCTCAGGTTGCCTTCCACATCCTCCAGACAGCTCCGCGGAGAGGGGATGTTTATTATGATGCAAAAATGCCTCGGCGAGATGCAATCACAACACTGCTACTGTATGCAGGGGTGGATGCATCTCTATAGAACTGTTTAACTGGGCTAAAAGTTGCCTAATCCTGTTTTAAAAGTGAAGGCTCACCTTAAGTTTCTCATAAACGAAGAAAACTGCTAAAAAAAAGACTTTGTTTGAAGATGAAAATCTAATGCGATGTGCACTCACCCACATAGCTGTACAGCACAAATGTATTTAACTCTCCCTTCCTCCCCCTCCTTCACTCTGCCCAACTCTCCACGCCAAATGGAGAGATTAAAAGCAGACATGGAGGGGCTCCAGAGAGAAAGTGGGGAAATAGAATCATCACTCACCTATTAGACTGGCCATGGAAGCTGTGTTGATAATCTTGCCGTACCCTTGCTTCAACATCACTCGACCTGCTGCCTAAGGCAAGGATTCGGAGGGGCGAGAGACACGTTAAACACCTTATTATTAAGGCCCTGATATGCCATGCCCAAAGCTGAGCACAGATCAACACAAAAACATGCAGTTTATCGTCGGAGACGGGAAAACGTTTGGTGTGGATTTGAAAGCGGCACAAAAAAAAGGGTGGGCGTGGGGGGGGGGTTGTAGGTTGTACATATAGATGTCTCGCAGCAGCTCGATAATTTAGGACTAAATTTAGTTTCTACAAAGGAGCTCAAGCTGGTTGGACCATTAATTAGGTCACAGTCTTAACTAGTTTGGACAGAAATAGAGTGCTGAAGGAATACGTCACCGAGAATCTGTTTGGCTCTTTTTTACTCATATTTAACTGGGAATAATTTGTAAATATATTAAACTGATGGATGCATTTTTCATTTTAACAGAAAATAACATTTCAGCTATGGGGTGTTTGCATGAACTGTACTCGTTGTGTGTGCAGAATCAGGATTTTTTCCTTCTTAAGCTTCGAAAACAGCAAGAAAACATGACCCGTCACAAAAGGACAGATAATGTGATTTATGTATGTCAAGTCTTCAGCTGCTATAGAGGCAGCTCTGTTTTAGATTTGCTTCAGTAAACATGTTCATTCAAACACTTTCCTATTAGTGAATCTGACTGATCAATAAGTGCACGATTCATTTTGAATTTGTCTCTGTTTATAGATTAGTTTTTAATTTGTAATGGAAATAAACCAACTCTATAAAATTAGTGCAGTGAGATGAGCGAAAGCTACAGTGGTTAAGTACATTTTCTGGCAGTTCTGGTAAACATAAAACCCGTTTGTATGCTACAAAACGTCTTCCTACCCAGTGTTTATCAAAGCAGAGGTGTATGTGAGTGAATCTCTTACAAAACTAATTAGGACCAAATCACTTGGAAAAATACTTGATAATATTTACTGCTATTGCACTACCCTCGCACAGGATGGGAGGTGACACACACCTGACAGCACATGAAGGTCCCCCTGAGGTTCACATTAAAGGTTTTGTCCCACTCCTCTAGACTGGTGTCTTCGCTGGCTGAGTTCATGTTGATGCCAGCATTGTTACAACCAATGTGGATCACTCCCCATTTGGAAACGATGGCGTCGATCATCCTCTGGACGTCATCTGACTTGCTGATGTCAGCTGTTATCGAAATGGCATTGATACCTGTTTGAAAGTAACACAGGGGTGTACTGTGAGAAAATTCGGCATTTTAGATTCTTTGACACAAAAAGTAATGCCCTAAGTAATGTGGATATAGTGAGATCACGTTTGATCAAACATTTTATCCTTTAGTATGCTGCCATCTGCTGGTCAAGACACAAACTAATGACAAAATTCACAATGTGAAACTCATTTTGAATGAATAAACGCAGGGCATGCTTGTTTTCTCACAAATAAAGCCCGGTTTGAAGCGTGCTATTCAACAGTGATGCTGTCATAGCAGATTTTCCAGTTTAAGGCCAGCTTCACCACTTTGAGGCCAACATATTGTTGTGACTCTTACAGGTTTTCATTTTAATTTCTGGCTGTCATCGATGTCTTTGAACTTATTGTTCTGCACCGCAAGCAATCTTAAGACATCTGCAGTATTTCGGCTATTGCAGCGAACAAAAGCAGGGAGACTCCAGGCTGTTCAGCGTCACATTCCTTTGGACTTCTTTAACAAGTGAGTCACAGCAGGGTGAACAGTCCGAAAAAAAAGGAGCAAGTTATGTTAAATCAGGGTTGTAATGTAGTTCTTCTTATTAACTTTAAGGAAAGTTTTAAGGAAAGGAACAACTTAAGAACAACAACCATAACAACAATCAAGTGAGTAAAGAAAGGAAAGTAACCAGTAACTTTTTTTCCTTAATTACTGATTACAGAATAAAACTGAACCACACTGTTTTAGGAGTTGTGGATTAAAGCCATCCTAGTAAGTGGACTTCATTCCATATTTAGTGGCGACTCTATCCCTAAATTCTGTCCCAGATATAAATTTTGTTGACCTTGAAGTTACGTGAGTGACGTCCATTCAATGAAACAAACACAAATGGAGAATGTAAAATCACAAGTGCGGGGGGGAGATGATGAAATTAACTTAATGTATACAAAATATATATATATATATATATATATACAATATATACAGAAATTCAAAGAATTTAGATTTGTAATAAAAGTATTTTCAGAAACCTGTACATGTTAATAATCACTGTCTATGTAACAATGTTCCTGTAAAGTCTCACATTGATTGGCTCACCAGTTAAGAAGGAGACATACAGACATATGCCATGATCCTTACAGTATGAACACTGACCATTCAGTCCTAGCCTATATAACAACCATAGCTTCATAATGATTACAGAACATCAGACTACTTGTTCTTATTGCTTAAAAATGCAGAATTATCATATAGAAATAAAAAACCTGAAGTTGTGCGCTATTTGAACACGTTGCCTGCCTGCAGCACTAAAGGACTCCGTGAGAGACGTCTGTCTCGCCCTAGCAGCACCTCTCCTCCCCTTCAATTTGCCTCAACATAAGCTCATCATATTCTGTGACATGATTTACTCTGAGGTGTTTGACGAGGTTAGTGATGTTGCCACAACACCTCACTGTCTGCCACAGTTATCGCAAACCGCGTCTCGGCTGTTTGTGGAGGTAAAATACGTCCACACATGACTCCAGTTACGCTCAGCCATTGTTGTGAGTGTGCACGTCAAGGGGCTGCGACACATTCATACAGCCATATTTCGCACATGACTATGAAAGGCGGAAGAGGAAGTAGTTCCGCTGTGTTCCTGTTAATGGTAAACTACATATTTACCCCAAATTACTAAAATATTGATATTTTAATTTGAGAATCAATTCTAGAACATAAATAACTGGTATCGGAGGAATCGGTATGTCAATATCGATCCGCACACCACTACTTCACAGGGCCAACCTGCAGTACCTTAATAGCCCACCAGGAGGCTGCAGACCACTTTGGGAATCCATTCTCTAAACTAGGATGGGCTGTGAAAAAAAGGGCATTCAAGTCAGTCCTTGTATGTTTTTTGTTACCTTTAAGGAAGAGCTCCTCAACGACTGTCTCAGCTTTTGCTCCATCCAGGTCTACCACAGCCACCTTTGCACCAGCTTCACCCAGAGCGTGAGCGAATGCTCGGCCTATGCCTTGTCCAGCGCCTGTCACATAGGCCACCTTACCGTCAAGACGCATTCGATCCAGGATGAAACGCCCTGTGACCCCACGGAAAACCTCATCATCTGTAATTTTACACTAATGAACGAGAATAAACAGGCAGATGTGATCAGTAAGTATGATGATGCCTGGAGAAACTCGTCACATCAATCATTACATGCTGTAAATAAAACGTAGTCAGAACTACAAAGTGGTAATCCATAAATCAATAGGATTTTGCAGGGAAGCCACAGATAGAATCAATAATGGCACAGTGAAAGAAGGAGTACAAGTAAGCAGATACAAATCAACATAGAAAAGCTCCTGCTAACAAGTGCTAACAGGTATATTTTAAAATAGGATTTAACTTTTCACCGTATGAAAAAACCTCAACACAGACCTTTTAGATCATCTGTAAGTAAAATTAACCACACTGAATAAGTGCCCCAAACATTTTATTTCATTCATTCATTTGTGTCATGATGAGGGAGATGAATTGTTTATATGGTAAACTCTTTCTTTTGATGGGGTCATGAAAAGAATTAAATCACTACTTGGTAGGTGAGATAAACTTGGATCCCGCTTATCCCTGAGTTGTGAGGTGTTTATATCTAGCATTTAATGTTATAGTATTGCTGATACTGTGAATAGTGAAGGCACGTATATCAGCTGTGACTGAGGGAGGTTAACAGTACCTGATGCCGAAAGCACTCAGCAGCCGGAGGTACCCGACGGATAAGAGTGAGGCCGTCTCTTAAAGGGACTATGACCTTTCAAACAAGGAGGCATTATTAGAATAAAGGTTAACCAACAAACAACTGACTGCAACACGAAAACATCTGAAACTCACCTGCTCTACTCGGGGGTCATTAGACACAAACTGGTTGAACTCGCGAAGGGCCAGTCCATTGCTATCTGTGGTTTCATTAAGATAAACCCTGGCTTTGAACAGCGAGTTATCGATACATATGACCCCTCGCAATCTGAGCATGTTGTTGTCCATGATAAATTTGTAGTAGTTGATGTAGTTGTTTTTGTCTGCATCGATGAAAACCATGTCGAACTGTTCACCGGCGGTGGCTAATTCCTGGAACAGAGACAACGTTATTACAAAACTGACCCCATGACCCACAGTTTGTTCACTTATTGACAAAAAGGGTCAGCGTTAGCCTTGGACTGTTCTGATTATGGAACGCATGTGACACGCAGTGAAGGCTAAGTGTTACCTAAATGTATTTTTAGTTTGCAAAACAGTTCATTGGACCTTCAAAAGGATCCAAAGTTGATCGATTTTTATTCACCTTTAGTGTCTCCATGGCATTTCCAGTCTTGACGTTAATCTTTTTACCATGTGGAGACTTATCAAAAATGGGCTGAGCAAACTCTTTAAGGTATGGCTCCAACTCGCAGGCCACTAAGCACCCGTCCTCTGGTAGGGCTTCAGCCATCGACAGAGCTCCATAGCCAGTGAACATCCCGATCTCTAGGACCCTTTTTGCTTGACTCATGTGGATCAGCATCTTCAGCGTTTGACCTGCCAAAAACAGATCACAGATCATGTTATCACAATATGACTAAACCAGTAAAAAAGAAAATGGTATAGTGTAAGCAGCACATGTATGAAAGTCCCACCTTCAACGTGTCCAGTGATACATTCCTTGGGAAGCTTGAACATAGTCTTGCCCTCCTTGTGCACTTGATCCCAGTCATGAGAAAAAGTCTTTCTACAATGGAGTGTAATCGAATATGTTAATGCTTATTTCACACAGCAAATGCTTGCTGTGCTTTATGATTATAAGTGAGGACTTACTTAAAAAGTTCTGCAAGCTGTTCACTTTCCTGTGTGGTCATTTTCTCCAGGTAGTCATCCAGGCCACTGGCGATGTCCAGAGCCTTCTGCAAGTGGCTTGTCAACTCTTCTGGAACATTCCCACAGGATGCAGCTATGTCCTGGGCTTTAGTTAAAAGGTCCACAATGACTTCCACTGGGGTGTCAGGAACTGGGGAGGATGTCATATGTAATGTTACTTAATGATGTCTCCATTCTAGTTTTATTGTCATTTCCTGCTCCAGTAAAATGATGCATCTCAGAAACTCTGAGTCGATGTTTAATATCAAGTAAATTATTCAGCTGGTTTTAAGAATATCAGAAAATTGAGGTAATGACTAATATGCATTATTCATGCATTATCCTTACAGAAACATTTTTTTCACTTTCAGCATTTTGTGTTAGAAAAATAATAAATATAACTAAAGAAAAATCAGATAGATCAGAAATACTTTATTGATCTCCAAAAATCTGCAAATTATAGAAAGCATTATATTGTGTATACTTACTGCACAGTAAAGTCAATAAATTGAATAGTTTTTAGTGCTAAGTCACAGTTTCTTGCCTATAATGAGTCAGCTGATATCTGCACTCATCAGCCACTTTGGTAAGAACACCTGGTCAACTGCTTATTAATGCAGATATCTAATGAGCCAATTATAGGGCAGCACCTCAGTGCATTAGGGCATGTAGACATGGTCAAGATGATGAAGAACATTTGAATGGGGAAGAAAGGTGAACATGGCATGGTTGCTGATTCCAGACGGGCTGATTTGAGTATCTTAAAAACTGCAGATCTGCTGGGATTTTCTCATACAGCCAACTGTGGGGTTCACAGACAAGGCGCAGGAAAATAGAACACATCTGGTGAGCAGCAGTTCTCTGAGAGAAAATCTCTTGTTAATGTCAGAGGTTAGATGAGAATGACCAGACTGCTCAAAGTGGACACTAACTCAAACAACCACTTGTTTACAACTAACTAAGGCATGCAGAAGAGCATCTCTGAGTGGGATGCGCTGTAACGCCCCACAATAATCTTAATAAAGTGTCGCCTAAGTGTCAAAAGAACTACCTGAATTATTCAAATTATTAAAAAGTTTTAACAGGGACCTCCCAATAAAAGTAAGCAGTTTACTTAAACCTAAAGCACTCTACTCGAAATAAGTACTTTCACTTTTATACTTTAATACTGCACGTGTTAATATTTCAGGAAAATATTCCACCTTTTATTCAACTGCCTTATGCACATAAAGTTAACATAACGTTGAGAATTAAAATTGTGCATATGACACCAGCACACTAACGCATTATAGCGTAGTTTAATACACAAGTAATACAAATATGCACCGTTTATAGAACTGTCCTGCCACATATACGTTGTTCACGTGTCTGTGTTAATATATCTTTTAAAATCGAAAAACTTACAGTACCGTTAAGAATTGAGATATCGATTTATCAGAACGGGAGTAAAAAAAAATGGCAATAGTCTTACCTTTTTCGGTTGACATGCTTCCGTTTTATGGGCGTGACGCTTTTACCGAGTAGAGGACGCTAATCTGTACCTGCGGAGGTAACTGAAGTTTCAGTTATATCACCAAAACTAGCTAATTGTTAGGTAAGGCGGAGAGACTGGCTTACACAACAACGACTCTTCATTATTCAACTGGTTCTGGCACGTGACAGCGGCTCCTGCCTGCCTCCGACCAGTGTCTGAACGCTGGTTATCAAACAGCTTTCCCAGCTCAGGGTGTCGCTCTTTCTGAGAAGAAGCTGGGTAGTGAGTGGGTGGGTGGAAAGGGGGGGGGGGGGGGGGGGGGGCGTCAGTGAGCCAGTTTGTGGGAGGGCCTGAAATGTCTGAAGTTCCTGAAATGATTTTGGCTATTTACGGCTGACTGCGATCCAAGAAGAGAGCAAAACTCCAACCAGTACCATTAGCCACACGTGTGTGTGAGATATAGATAAATAAATAGATACTTGATCCCGCAAGGGAAATTACTTCATTACAGCTGCAGCAAAAAGAATACTAATTGTGTAATCTACAATAGAAAAAGCATTGTAAAAAGTACCACAGGACCACACTGAATGCCTTATTATGTGGAATTCTATATGGAAGCGTTATAAAATAAGCTAATACCATACAATACTAAGTTTAAAGCACTTTAAAACAGCTACATCAGATACAGAAAAGTGAATAAATACATTGAAAACTATTTTTTTTAAAAAGTTGATACAAAAACAACATTAAATGCAGCTATACCACAATGAAAACAAACAGTCACAATGTTATAAAAACAAATAAGATCAATGTTTCGTACTGGGTCGAATGCAAGGGAGTTTAAGTTTGCTTTTAAGTGTTGGTGATTGTCTAATGTGCAGATAAAGCAGATATAGTGAAAAAAGCAATGTCCCTAAAACTTAAGTAACTCTACACTTAAGAGTACCTATGTTAGCTTACACTAATGCAGAAAGTGGTTTTGAAACACATCCATGATTTTTTTCCCGTGGTCTTTAGCCTGAGGTAAGCCAGGTGCTGTGTTTCTGAGAACTGTCTGCAGTTTGTCAGATCATCACCTGGGGCGGGTGTGGCACCTTTGAAATGCAATTAAAAAGCCTCACTAGTTTTTTTTTCGCTCTAGATTTGCTCCGTTAGCTCAGACATGAGAAATATTTAAGCCGTTTGAAAAATAAAAGATGAGTTGTCAAGATCAGCCTTTACACAAAGTCTTTTACACGTTTCAACCACTTGACACAAGTGATGATATAAGGCCGACATATGTTCCTCTTCTAGGTTTCGTAATGTTCCACTCTGTTACAGCAGCAGTGCAAATAATGCTTATATGTTTATAATGTTTAAAAGGAAAGAAGCTGTATTGATAAAGTTTATCTTCAAGGATCTGCACACAGCCTTTTGTTGGAGCAGTTTGACTACAAGTGCAACAAGTTAAGCCCTGGTGAAGTGAGTTTAGGTTAAGTGCAGTGTAAATGTTGGGGGCCAACTGTGAACACACATTCTGCCTTTCATTAGCTGGCTTGTAAAAAATGTAAAACCCTAGTCAGAGATAAGGCATATAAAGATTTTCTTTTTGCATATTTGCCACACATGTTACAGATCATCAAACGACTTTTAATAATAGACAAAAAATAACATGATTAAATACTAAAGTTTTATTTATTAAGGGGGAAAAAGCTATCCAAACCTACCTGACTCTGTGTGAAAGAGCACCCTGTAATCAACCATTAGTGATACCTGGCGCAGAGTCTTGCACATTGCTGTGGAATGGTGTGTTTAAGGTCACGCCAAAGCATCTCAATTTGAATTTAGACCTCATTGCATGAACTGAATCTCCTTCAGGACTTTCTGGTAGAGAGCAGAATTAATGGCTCCGTCAATTACAGCAAGTTGATAAAGTCCTGAAGCTGCAAATCAGCCCCAGACCACTTTTTCCGAATAGTTTTGTCATCAGGACATCAGGACTTTTAAGATGTATTTATATTTGGTTATAAGCTTTTGCTAATACTCTTGTACAATGCTGAAATTGCAAGTATACATCCGTAGATTATAAAAGTGATCAGGCTTTTTTATCGTCAAAAATCAGTGAAACTGATGGGGGGGTTTTCTAATCTGGTGACAAACGAAGGCGATTTCTACATATCCTTTACTAGACAATACAGCAGTAACCTGTAGTGTTTAAATCTATGCACTGTAACTGTATGCAGATGTAAATAAAGTTGCGCTTTGCATTTAGCTACCACAACAGAACAGGAGCAAATATAAATGCAAAGAGCAAAGTGGCATGTAATAATTTGAAACGAAACTTTTAAAACAGCTCAAAATATCATCAAACAAAGTGTTCGTGTGCAGTTTGTTAAACAGTGTATCTGTGAGCTAAATGTACAGTTGCTGTAGTTCCCACTAAGTGGAAAAAATGTTATTGTGTGGCCCCCGACAGAAGGAGAAAGATATAAGATGGGTACAGGACAGAAGAGGAAGAAGTGAGATCATCTTCAAAGGTAAGGACTGCTCAGCAAGAGGAATAAAATAATCTGTAAACGTAAATCCTACTTATAACATTCTAAGTCATTTCAAACCTTTTAAACCAGATATCAGATCGATTCATGATGTATTGCCAAATTATGTTTTTGTGAAGGGTTTTGCGAAACAAACAGAAGTACACGGATGTCGTGTTGTTCAAAGGTTGCATGAAAATGCTATACAAAGCAGTTTAGTACACTTCATTGACCATGAACACGCCAGTGTCATTTTAGGTCAATGTTCATGGTCAGTGTTCAGTTACATTAAGGGTAGCAGACATTAATGTATCTTTAAAGTGATGATTTAGAATTTATTTACTCACAAAGGCACTTTTTCATACTAACTTTATAGTGTCCATGAGTTGGAAATCAGCTATATAGCTTATGTAACATCTTATATGCTGATATGTTGAAGTTAGTTGGCTAAATACATAAAGAGCAGGAAACCTCAAAGCAGCAGCAGCAGCACAGGTCAGCTGATCAGAGCCAGGGAAAATCTTGCAGAACTCCCTCCTGCTTCATCTCCCACGTGCCAAATTACAATTTAAACCCTTAGTATACCCTTCTCCTCCTGACTAAGTCACGTGTTCGGCATATATTGGTGAAAAAAGGGCCACCTCCATCACACAGAAAACTCTGATTTTAAGCTCAACAGCTAATTAACACCTATTAATCTCCCTGAGCAATAATTTTGTTTTGCCCATGTTCTAAAGTGTCCTACCTTTCCATTTGTTTCCTCTTACTTCATCTTTCTGTTATCTGCGGGGATCCACTCATTTCACAGTTACTTCCTGTTGTTTTTGGATGTTAGTTATTTTCTTACTCTCACGAGTGCATTTTCCTTTCTCTATTATTTCTCGCCCTGGTGTGTATTTAGTCTGTGTCAGGGCTGGACTGGGACAAAAAATCAGCCCGGGCATTTTGACTAGAGACCGGCCCACCAGGTATTATAGGAAAAACCATAAAGCCTTTGAATGAAAACAAACGTCGTTGTGACAGTGATGTACACTGTCTTGTTGGTACATATGTATCAATCTAATAAACTTAAACCTACACCATCCTCCCTATTCTGGTATTCTAAACAGTACTTAGCCGAAACCCAAAGACTGCTTGGTTGAGTTAACTTCCTGAACTATCTACAACATATGGTGGAAACCTGAAATTAAGACAGAAAAGACTAGAGGTGAGACATGACCATTACTGAATATTAAAAATAATAAATGACAGATTTAGTGATATTTTCATAAACTATTTATTTACCACATCAATAAACAGCATGGCAGGGCAAAATATTTTTTCTAACATGGCAACCTTTTAAAAGTGAAAGGAGACAGAAAGACAGGTGAGAAAGAATAAAAATTTAACTGACTTTTTGATGGCATTTTACACAAAGTACTAGTACAGTATCTAGAAAATGTGGGAAAATACTGGCATCTGAAGAAATTATGTCGGGACCCTGAAAAAAACTTACTATGTACAATAATGGATTTCTATAAATTTGACATCAGATGAAAACTTTGGTTGTAAGATTCGGATAATTATTTGTTAAAAGCTAGAAATTTTAAATGAGAATAAGAAAGAAAAGTATTTCTTTGTGCCCCCTTTCCCTGTTAATGCCCTACATGCCCCCCTGGCAAAACTTTGCTAGACCCGCCCCTGCACAGTTACCAGCTGTCAGCTACATAGAAAAGGATCCTGGTGTAAGTTGTCTCTCAGAAACAGTTAGTATTTAGTATTTAGTATTTATTTATTTATTGTCATTGTCAAGAACAATGAAATTGCGTTTGGGGCTTCCATACAACCCAAAAAAAAGAAGAAAATAATAAATACCCCTTAAAACCCAAGTGTTCATATTTAACCCAGTGTGACTCCAATGCAATAAGACAATCCTTAGCAATAATGTTCGTAGAAATTCAGACAAAGACCTGAGAAACATGACAAAATACAACAATGCAACCCATTCAATATTATTGTACTGTGAGATATGATATCAGATATGATAGTTATCTATTTAAGAAAGGGGGGGGGGGCAGGAGGGGAAAGAGAATAAAGATATGATGCACCAATGCAGACCAGTTCATTGCTATTAAGAAGTTGGATATGGTTATTGTCCGTGAGAGGGGGGCAGAGATGCATAGCCGTGCATAGGTGTTCCTGTGTTCCAAGTGCTTCAGTAATGTGTGCAGCACTGTGGCGATCGCATCCTCGGTTGACCGGTTCTCTCTGTATGCAAACTGGTGCGAGTCCAGGGATGGTGGAAAAGCAGCTCTGATGTGTTTAATGACCAGTCTCTCCAGGCATTTGGCGGGAATGGGGGTGAGTGCCACAGGTCTGAAATCGTTCAGACATGTGACATTTGACTGTTTTGGGATGGGAACGATGGTTGCTGCTTTGAAACAGGATGGTACCAGTGAACAGGACAACGAGGTGTTATATATAGAGGTGAAGACGTCCGCCAGGTCCGCAGTTCATGGCTTTCCTTCAACCCATTCATGTCACCTGAAAGCTAAACCTGTTTCTCCATCACCTGTTCAGCTCTGATGATTCAGTAAGGACATCTCCTGGTTTCATCTTCATGTTTCCCTCTCACCAGATAACCAAACCGATCTCATGACCAGCAGCTTTTACAGCTCCAACAAACATCAGCTGATACTAGAAAGTAATATTAAATAAATTCTAACAACAGCTGATCAAGTTTAAAGGCGCTTCTGCTGTTTAACGCGACCTCCGCTAGTTTCCTCTTTCTGGCGCAAAGCGGGAGATAAACAAGCAAGAGAGACGGGACTTGTGGCAGAAACGCAGATCAGCTGATCACTGATCAGTTTCATGATTGAAGTAACAGCAGGAGAGGGAGGGGGGAGAATGAGAGAAGAAGAGGCAGCTGACAGCGTAAAGACACAGAATAACTCCAGCTTTGTGCCTTTTTTTATTGTAGCTGAAGTACGGGACAAATCGCGTTTATTTTCAGCTCAATGTGAAACGCGTAATATTAACTCTGAATACCAGAGGATTCCGTTTTTTATGGCACGGTTGGCAACTCTACTAACTAACCATATGAATAAAATAAAGTTCACCAGTAACATCATAGCACCCACCCAACTGTATAGAAACTCCGTCATGCTAGCTAGTACACAGTACGAGTTATTGTAACTGACTGTAGCACAACGTTAGCACAACGAAAATAAACTACACCTAAACTTGGTTTGACCCAGATAGACTGCAGGTCATAACTTCTTACCTGAAGCTCATTTCACCTGACAGTCGGACTGGCGGCCGCCTTGGGTCTCTCCACCTCCGCCACCCCTTTCCCCCATCCACCTGCTGGCCTCCACCACTTGCTAATTTTACTGAATCTGTGAAAGCTCCACCATAGCCACTACCAAACAATTGAGTTATTTTTACACGTCTGCCAGCATCTGTCCAATCCGCCACCTTTCACTGTTTACATGGTTACGAAAAAAAGACAACAACAACAAAACATTGGCCCATTTAAAACGAAAAATTACCATCGGCCCACTGGCAAATGGCCGGTATGCCCGATGGCCAGTCCAGCTATGGTCTGTGTCTGTTCCCTCATCGCCCCTTTTGCTTTATTTGGTTAGTTCACTGCCTTTTTCTGCATGCTCTTCTTGTTCAGCTCATATTGTCACAAGATATTTTAGTACCTACTTTGAGTCTCACCTTGAGTCCACCTCGGAGCTTTGTAACCAATGCCAAAGAAAGAAAATTACCATGTCAAGTGAAACCATTTCAATTCTGCAAAATGAACTATATCTATTTAACCTCCTAGGACCTGGCATCCACATATGTGGACATCACATTTTGGGTTATTTAGACCAAAATACTCAATTTTGCTCTACATGGGCCTGATATCCACTTACGAGGACATTATACTGCTACTGTTCTATCAAAACTTTAAACAAATATCCTCATATGTGGCTCTTATTTTTCTTAAAAACAAAAATAAGGTTAAAAAAAATCTGGTAATTCTTTGTTTTTACGTTCATCAGGCCCCAATATGCCCAAATATCAAAGACAAATTAAAAATGCATGTCGTGGAAGAGTTCGGGTCTTAGGCACTGCAAAAACCCACTTCCTTAATACTAGATAAATACACTTATTTTTGGTGAAGATTTGCTTAAAACAAGTGAAATTATCTGCCAGTGGGGTAGGTTTTTTTTCTTACTAAGATTTCTTGAAATAAGAACAATATCTAGATTTAAATAAAGCTAAAAAATAAGACTTTTACACTTATTCCAGGTAACAAATCAGAACAATTGAAACTTAAAATAAGATTTAACCACTTATAGGCAACAAATAAGATTTTTTTTTTTTTTTTTTGTGACACATTACTTGGTATCGGATCGGAAAGAAAATCAGTGGTATCGCACATCACTACTGCTCCCTCATGTCCTTCACTCCGATTCAAACAGTGAGATAATGGACAGAGCCACTTGAGGGCAGCCAGGGGGGAGGTAGTGTTACACATTTTCGTCTGTGTAAAGCTTGTAAAACGTGAACATAACATGCATAATGAACTGGCATTAGAAAAACAAATTTTAACAAATAACCCATCAATTACTATGACTGTTGTAGTCGTCTTTACAATTGCATTACTACACAAGTTAAATGCAGACTTGGTATAAACCACCCCTTCAAACTTGGTATTGACCTCTACTATTCTGCCCGCCAAGAACTTCTTTCAGGTCTTTTTCCCAAACAAGATGGCCTGTTGGAGGTGTGGGATTTGTTTTGTTTTTGTTGCCTTAGCATTAAAGTCTCTTTTGAGACATATTATTACAATTCATAGCCGTAGTCCAGACTTTCGTGTGATATGTGGGATTGATGGTTTTACGGAGGAATACAGGAACCTAACCTAGTGCTAATACATTATAGACTATGTGCACATTAGCATATGCTACTTCCGGTGCGGAAACTCCTGTGGGGAGCTTTGTTTCCGGTGTCCTATTCGCGCCCTGTTTACGGTCCAAAACAAGTTAAGCAAATGAATGAATCAAGCGGCGATTTACATTTGGGCATTTACCCAATATATCTGTAAATGATATTCATCGACTTGTCGATATTTTTTCCCCCGCGCCTCAGAGCAAAACAGAAAAGGGATTCAAATGTTATATTTCTCAGTATCTGTAAACAGCGGTCTCTTGTTTATCGCGGGTGTTATGTTATAAAAATAACCAGCGATAGGTGAAATCAAGTAGCCAAATTTATTTTTTGACGGTGCAAAAGTTTCGTGGACATCGTGGACATACAGTACTGCACTTCAGAGTCACACTGCCAGCGATGGATGCAGCGATTCTGTACTGTACAGGAGAGACGTCACGGAGGAGATCGTCTGCAGCGATCAGGACGCAGGACACAATGTGACGTAAAAAAAAAGCATGCAAACTTGCACTAAAAAAATCTGCGAAACAGCGAGGTGAAAGGTGAACCGCGTTATAGCGAGGGACCACTGTAATTTTGAAGGTAAGTCACAACTAGGGCTGCCACAAACGATTATTTTGATAGTCGACTAGTCACCGATTATTTTTGCGATTAGTCGACTAATCAGATCATCATCCATTGGACGTACAGCGTACAGCTTATTGCACCAGCAGCATCTGGTCTTATATAACTATCATTAGCTTACAGCTTGAAGTGTTTTTGCTAACTAAAAATAAAGACAAGATGGTAGTTTATTAATTTTTAATGAAATTTGCAGATTGTTTCGGTGAAGTTTAATAAACTCCTTGCTTTCTAAAATATAACAGGACACCGGAGTATATTCTCCAGCGTCTCACACTTCTGATAATCAGCTGTCTGCTTGACAGTTTTAGCTGTGCAAAAAACTATAACTTTAATCTCAGCCAAACCGATTTACTCAGGAACAAATAAAATACTAAAGAAAGCCAAACAATAACATTTTTAAGTTATCTAAGTGACTTATATATATGTTTAACCTGACTAGCGAAAGACGGCGGTGGGTTTGAAAACGATTTGCCGGGAGTCCGGTGTTCTCACGGCTCTAGTTAGCCTTGCCCCCGCCTAGCTAACGAGCTAGTGGGTAACAGACGTCTCCGAAAACGTCGGAGCGCTTTTGAAAATACGTGGTGTCTTGATAAACTGAGCAGATATTTGAGGTTTACACAGCTACATTCTCGCCTGAAAATATGTTAAACGTTTATTTTGTGACCCGGAAAGAATAATAAGAGTAAAGTTAAAACTAACTAGCTACCGCCATTGTTGACAGCTGCGCTATGAATTCTGGGACACAGCTTCTTCTTCTTCGGGGTTTAACGGCAGCTGGCATCCTTGTACATGCAGTGCTGCCATCTTCTGTTTCAGTCTGTTATTACACTCTTAAATCCTACTACTCATTCCTGCGTCCTTTGTGATCTTACAAATGCGTCGATGCGTCGACTATTAAATTAGTCGTCGACGATTTTAATAGTCGACATAATCGTGACTAGTCGACTAATCGTGGCAGCCCTAGTCACAACATACCCTTCGTAAATACTAATGTATAGAAACCGTTACCAGCAATCATTCATTTTTTGTGTGGCTTTTTTCACGGTTTGTTAACATGCTGTGTAGGTGTGTACTTGACTAGCTGATATCGACATAATGGGGGAAACATCTGGTTTGACTATTCTTCACCTGTAGTTTGAATGCTGAACATTTGCCTGTTTAAATCATAAGACCAGTCACTATACAGAGATGTGCTTCTGAATGTGGACGATGTGTCTTCTGATTCTGTAATGCAGTTCTGCTTGTGTTGAGTGATGTAAACAACTGATCGATTTAAACTCTTTAAACGTCAAAATTGATCATTAGATTTTTTATGACACAACAGTGGTGAGTGTTCCCACCTTCTCCTCTTTGTAACTTAACGCGATCTTTCCGTTTTCGAGTTTTGGACATGATTTTGGAGTATATCTTCGCAGTAGCGATTGACGGCAAAGTAAAGCTACCGGAAATGTACAACCCCACATGCGGTCTCAAACCAGAAAGTTAGCATTTTCTCGTGCACAGGGTCTATTTAACTTTTTAATATGAACTAGACTATGGAACACCAAAGTGTTAAAATGTGTCATTTAATTTTTATTTTACATTGTATATTTTCTATAATATTTTATTAAATATTTATTTCACTACGATTTTTTTTTTTGTAATAATAGAGACACTTTAATTTTAAGCACCTGTTTAAGCAGCAGCCAATGAGCGTTCAGGTCCCACCCACTGACCCTGATTGCCTGAATAAGAAATTCAGTTGTTAAATGACCTTCTGAAATAAATACACCAATTTGAAAAACCCATTATGAAACAAAAACAGACTTTGGGAAAAAGAGATTTTGGAATATAAACTCAATGAATTTAATAAAATGTCTCAAAAAATGCTCTATAATTCATAAAAAAAATTTAATGTTACTTTAGCTTCAAGTGACAACAGACTAAAACAATCCTCTGGACAAATGCTTATATTGATCAAGATTTTGCCCTTCTTATCCCTTTATCCAGTTTATTTTGGATTTGATTGAAATTGTTAAAATACTTTTTGCCCCAGTTGTGTCTTTACAAACTGAGTCCAAACTAAAAAAAAATGATAGAAGATTACATGCTGCATCTTCCCTCTCAGATTATTGCCCTGGGACCTGTAATACGTCATACATGTATGAAATTCGAGTCTAAACACAGTGTTTTTTAAACAATGGTCAGCCAAATTAAACTTTAAGAATGTGTGCAAGTCTCTTGTAAACCACAATCAGCTGCTGGAGTGTTGTCAAAGTGAAGCAGGAAACGAGCATCCGATATTTGTAAATGAGAAATGACTAGGTCCTGTTTCAGAGGTTGCTAATATGGAGCATTTGCAATCAAATGTTGTGGATTTTTTGGTGATTGAAGATGCTATACATCATGCCGTTAGAGTAAAGTGGCTTATTTTACATGGTAACAAATACATCTGTGACAGGTTTCAGATATAAATATACCTTCCAATGATTGACTTTCTTATTTCAAGGAAAAAGGTGAATGTTTCTTATTTTGAGATAATTTTTTGTTTTACACTCTATCTAAAAGCTATTTTTGCTAGAAATAAATGTAAAATGGTTCATTTTTAGATTTACAGACTAAATAAGAAAAAAAGTAATATATACTTGAAACAAGTCTGATCATCTAACACATGAGACTGGAAACTAGCTTGTAATGTTCAAAACAAGATGGACAGGATAATCTGGCTAAATTTAAGACAATAAATCTTGTTAAGCTACAAGAAATATGCAGTGGGAGGTTAATAGCAATAAATAGTCTGGATTTAAAAGTCTGTTTCTTAAACAAATGTTATTCTATGGGCATAAAGTCACATATTACAACACAGAGCCCTGTCAGTCCTGTCAACAGACTAGAAACAGATCTCAACAGATCTCATTGCTAAACTTCTACTGTTGTCTTTCATACCTTGCAAGTTGCCCTGGGGCTGTGAAACTCTATGAACTCAAAGTCCATGGAACCTGTTTTGTAAAATGGCTTGGTTAGACAGTTACAAAATATGACATTTTAAAGAAAAAATAACCCATCAGCATTTCTCTCTGCGATTAATCTTCCTGGACATAAAGCCAGGATTCTGGAGCTGTATTTACTGGAGCTAAAGCCTATCTATTACTGTACCAGAGAATAAAGATGCAACAAGTTAAGGCTGAATTTGTTTTACAACATCTGTATAGCTTCAGTAACACTCATAAAAGATGTGTTGGTAGATACTGATAAAGTCTTCAACAGGTAGAGAAGAGTTCAGCAAAAGAAGTTTCTCATGGAAAGTTCAATGTGAGGATGCCTCGGGCATTTCGTAAAAGATTGAATTTGGCCTGCAGGTCTCAGTGCCTGCTTTAAAACTGATTTGTAAAGGAAACACTGAAGGAATTTAAAGGCCGGTCAGATAAAAGCAATAGACAAGTTAGAGGAAAAAAATGTAAGCCTCTCCAATGACCTTTCACCAGTTCCCAGAATCCAGCTGAGCACCTGAGCTCCAAACACACAAATGAAAGAGCGCAGAAGCTGTTCTGCCCAACATTTCACTTAATGCTGCTTTGTCCTTTATTTGTAATCCGTCTATTATTCTAGGGTCTATACCAGGGGTGTCGAACTCCAGGCCTCAAGGGCCGGTGTCCTGCAGGTTTTAGGTCTAACCCTGGGTCAACACACCTGAATCAAATGATCAGTTCATTACCAGGCTTCTGGAGAACTTCAAGACATGTTGAAGAGGTAATTTAGTCATTTAAATCAGCTGTGTTGGATCAAGGACACATCTAAAACCTACAGGATACCGGCCCTCGAGGCCTGGAGTTCGACACCAGTGGTTTATACCTTTTAATATTAAGTAACTTGAGGCAACTGTTGTTGTGATCTGTTGCTATATAAAGGAAGGGTTCCAACACAAGGACGAGGGGACAGAAATGTTTAAAAAAACCCAAACATTTTTAACAGGTTTTAACAAAAACTTTGCTTTATAAATATGGGGCAGTCTGGGCCAGAGGTCAGCAATCTGCGGCTTGCCACATTTCTTTAGTCGCATGCAGCTTGCGAGCCATGGGTTAGAATTAGAGTTAACAGTAACCCTATTAATACATTTACTACATGTGTTCATTTATGCTCTTCCGTTTATATCTGCCACCCTTCCCCATCACCTGCGTGTCCTGCTCTTTATCTCTTCTTATCTGGTAGGAGGAGCTATAATGGCTCTTTTTCATGTTGTGGTTTGCCAACATCGGATCTGGGCAGTGACCTACCAGACCTTCATGTAGAAAAACTGAGACGTGCTGCTGTAATTGCATTTCTTTACGTAATATTAAGATATGTCAAGGATTGAATGTGTAAATAAAGTAAAAAGTAAAAAGTAAAAGTAACCCTTGCTACCCAGACCCAGGTAGTGTTACCCTTTTCCCTGGGGTGGGGAGAAGCAGTCCGCCCCGTCTCCGCAGCAGCAGGGAGACCCCACATTCCAGACCCCAGTCGGATGGCCAACTCCTCCTCCTAGCCCCTCCCCCGCTCCAGCAGGCCGCAGAGAAGGGGGTGTGTGAAGACTCCAAACCTCCCTCCGCCCGCTCATATGTAGTGTTGATGCATGTGTGTTCTAAGGTGCATTTAAAACCCAGGAGGGCATGGAGCTACCTGACAGAGAGCGGCAGGTAAGCGCATAGCCCCTCCTGATAGCCCTCAATGTCTACATGTATTTAATATTGAGAGGTGGGCAACGACGCCAGGGGTGAGGTTGTACACCCTGATGGTCTTTTGGATACCGTGTAGCGTGCCCACCCCCAAGATCCTATATGTATGTGTAATGAGAGTGTGAGTAATGTGAATGTCTAAGTTGTGGGATAAAATTGAGGCACAGGCAGCCAAAAGGGGACAGAGGGGGGGGGGGGGGGGGGGGGGTAGCCTCCCTTGCACCCTGGTGACACACCTTTACCCCAAGGCCCTGCATGTGTGGGTGATTGTGGTGGAGCGGGAAAAGGGAGGCAGCTGGAGATGGGGAGGGAAGGAAGGGAGGGGCAAGTGACCCCTCCCTGGGGCCAGCTCCCCCGCTGACCCCAGTAGGCACCCCCATACTCCGCAACCCGCCAGGGAAAGGGGGTCCAGGCCCCTCCGGACCGGGGCCTAGTTCGGCATCGCCACCTGGCCCCACAGAGCCCGGGACAGCCCACCCGACCCCACCACAGAGAAAACTGCACCCACCCCGTCATCCACTCATCTTCCAGACTACACAAGACAATAGACGCTCAGGCTGAGATCTTCCTCTACCTCTCCTGTATCTCCCCCTCCTGCAGAGTGAGTTCCTGAAGAGAGGAGACCTCCTGCAAGATGTGACAATCTCCCCCACTAGTTGAAGAGCCCCCCAGGTGGCTCGATGAACCGGCGGAACCCTACGCCAGGGCCGGGCCCCCCATACACCCACCCGCCCACAACCCCGGCAACACACCAACCGGGACCCAAGCCACCGAGGCCCAGCCAGGGCCCCAGCCCAGAGACGGAGCGACCCCAGAACCTCACGCCCGTCCCGGACCCACCCAGGGGCAGCCAGGCTACCAGGTCAGTAACCCACGTCCGTCAGCACAGACCCTCCCCTAGCCCCGCTGCACGCAGCCACAAGGAAACCGTCACCTAAGAGCCAACAGAGCTCTTAATAGGCCATGACCGCTACCCCGGGTTGAGCCCCCCAAGGAAGATGCTCCTGGGGAACCCCCTGACGCCCTAAGCTTGTCCCTACCCCCACACCAATCACATCAGCAAAGATGGGACCAAACTATAACCCCCCCCCCACCCCCATTAGGTGATGGAGCTGATCAATGGAGCCCAGAGCAATTGATCTGATGTGGTGGCAGAGGCTGTATCAAGACTAATGTAATCTAATAGATAATTTCTATTTGGTTAGAATTAAGATTATTTTTCTTTTTCCAGTTCATGAGGACTGTTGTCTTGGCTATGCATAGGGCAGTGAAAACCATATGGGCTATATTCTTTTCTGTAGTGACATTATCTAAGCTGCCCAACAAACACACTAAAGGGGAAGTTGGAATGTTACATTTGGCAGTGTGAGCAGTTGTTGGTAGACGTAAAGCCCATCTTGAACATCCGATGACTTGTATAGTGCACTCTATGTAGTATTTTGTATTGAATTAATTGAAGACTGGGATTTCTAATTAAATGAAAGGTTTTTAAGCAAATTTGAGACCAGAAGTTTTGGTCTAAGTTAACTGATAAATCCGCTTCCCATTTTGTAATAGGAAGTGATATTGATTCATCTGTTTTAGAAAGCATTCTGTAAATTTTGGAAAGTAGTTCAACTTGACCCGGTTTGAATTTCTTTTTTACTATGAATTTAATTTGTTGATATTCTAAAAATCTTTTCTTGTTGATCCCATATTGTGTAACTAGTCTGTCAAATGGAATAAATTCTGTTCCTTCCATTATATGTTCTAAGTATTTGATTCCTTTACCACTCCAATCTGAAAAGTTTATCATATTATTGTTTTGTAATATGTCAGGGTTGTTCCAGATAGGTGTACGTTTGCATGGGATTAATGAAGACGCCGTCAATTTTAGAAACTCCCACCATGCTGTCAGAGAAGAGCTGATGCTGACGCTTTTGAAGCATTCATGTCATTGGATATTTGAGCTGATAAATGGTAGGTCTGAAATCTCTAGATTATTGCAAAGTGCTTGTTCTACATCTAGCCAAGGTTCATCTAAGAAGGTATGTTTTAGCCATCCTGAGATAAACTGAAGCCTGTTGGCTAAGAAGTAGTGCTGAAAGTTAGGTAGTTCTAATCCTCCTTTATCCTTGGTCTTTTGTAGTGTTTTTAAGCTTATACGTGGTGGTTTCTCTTTCCAAAGGAATTTGGACATGTATGAATCTAGAGATCTGAACCAATCTTATGGCGGTTTAGTTGGGATCATTGAGAATAAATTATTTATTTTTGGTAAGACCATCTGTCACGTCCGGTGTCTCCCTGCATCTGAAATCACTCACATAAGACGCAGACCTTCACAATAAAACAGGAACTTACACATGCAAGGACACAGACTAAGAAACGCGGACCTGATACAGGAACACACGGGCAGAACAGAGTAAACACTAAACAGAGGAAGAACAGAACCAACAATCACACTAATAGAAAACACAAAACGCTGGGTCAAAAGGACCCAGGACCATGACACCATCATTTAGTGGCAACCCTTCCCCCTTCCCATGAGTGATATGGGTAGACATTTCCATCTAGCCAGATCGCCTTCTACCTTCTTTAAAAGTGGCATATGGTTTAATTTAGTTAGATCTGCAAACTTGGGAGAAACATTAATACCTAAATATTTTATATTTCCCGATTGCAGTGGTGAAGAAGAAGAATTATAGAAGGAGCAATTAATTGGGAGGACTGTAGATTTTGACCAGTTAATTGAGTAATCTGATATTCTTGCAAAAGAGTTTATCAATTCAATCACCCCAGAGATATTGGTTTGTGAGTTTTGGAGAAAAGGTAGCACATCACGTTATGTGTCATGTTATGTTCCACATTTTTGCATTTTATGCCCTTAATTACTGAATTCTGTCTAATTGCTGCTGCTAGTGGTTCAATAAAAACTGCAAACACTGAAGGGGAGAGTGGGCATCCCTGCCTGGTGCCCCTCAGGAGACAGAAGCTGGAGGACGTTTGGTCATTTGTTTTGACACAAGCTGTTGAGGAATTGTATAATATTTTTAACCAGTTAATGAAAGAGGGTCCAAAACCAAATTTGTGTAAAGTTCCAAATAGAAATTTCCAGTTAACTCTGTCATATGCTTTTTCTGCATCTAAAGAAAATATTGTAGTTTCAATGTTTTTACTGTATGAGTAGTCTATCAAATTAAGTAATCTATGTGTATTTGTTGATGAGTGCCTACCTTTTATGAAACCAGTTTGGTCAGGATGAATTAAGAGGGGGGTTATTTTCTCTAATCTCTTTGAGAGAGCTTTGCAGATTATTTTGAGGTCTACATTTATAAGGGATATTGGACGATAGCTTGAGGGATATACAGGGTCTTTGCCTGGTTTTAGCAGGAGATTAATGTGGTGAATCCAGTTCCATTGCTTGAGTGTCTAATAATTTTGGAAGAGCTATGTTGTCTAAAAACTGATCAATTTCCTTTTTAGATGGATTTATTTGTGGTGAATACAACGTTTTATAGAAATCCCTGAAAATGTTGTTTATTTGTTTCGGGTCATATGTGTTCCCAGATGAATCTTGAACAGCACATATAGTTGCTTTTTATTTATTTATTTTTAGCTGGTTTGCTAGAAATTGACCGGATTTATTACCATGTTCATAATTCTGTAAGCGTGGTCTTTGTACTAAGAATTTTTTTTTTTTTTTTATCAATTATCTCATTTAATTCTAGTTTTCTTTTGCGTATTTTGTTCAATGTTTCCTGATCTTGGTGGGACGCGTAGGCTTCTTCTAGAGATTTGATGTTTTTTTCTAATTCCTGAATATTTTTGTTTTCTTCTTTCTTTTTATGTGATGAGAAAGAGATAATTTTACCTCTCATCACAGCTTTCCCTGCTTCCCATAGAACAGAAGCTGATGTTCCGGGAGTGTCATTAAAGTCTAAATATGAAGTCCATTCTTTTTTAAAATATTTAATAAAGTCTTCATCTTTAAGAGTGATGTATTAAATCTCCAGTTTTTACTTGGCGTAGTATTATTCTTGTGCATTAGTGTTAAAGATACAGGACCATGATCGCTGACAGCTATAGGGTGAATCTCAGTGTCTGAAATGTCGCTCAGCAGTGAGCTGCTGACCAAAAAATAATCCAGACGAGAGTAAGAGTGATGGACATGTGAGAAAAAAGTATATTCCTTACTGGTGGGGTGAAGTGAGCGCCGTGCATCGCAAAGACCAAAATCGCTCATATACTGTTTGATTATATTTGTGGACTGCCAATTACGCTGAGTTCCCGCTGTATTGACCCTAACCATTTCTTCATTTAGTCCAAGGTTGAGGTCGCCTCCACGAACAAGTGTGCCATCTAAGTGTTCAGAGAGTGCACTGAAAAAACCGTGAAAGAATGAGGGATCATCAACATTTGGACCATATACACTTACAATACATAGCTTTTTTTTTTAATCAAGTATAGATAGTTTAATGATTAAGAATCTGCCCTCTGGATCTATAACTGTATTGAGTACTGTGAAATTAATTTCTTTATGTATTAAAATTGCTACTCCCCTTTGTCTAGAATTATAACAAGCTGAGAACACATTAGGAAACTCAGGTGTTTTAAGTTCAATCGAACCTCTAAGAGGTCTGTGGGTCTCTAGTAAAAGGACAACATCTGCCTGTAGTTTTTTGAGTTGGTTAAATATTTTTAACCTCTTTTCTCTGGAGCCAGCTCCATTTACATTCCATGTAACAAACCTTAGTGCGCCCATAGATGTCTGTGTATAACTAGGGGTGTATGCTGTGTGTGTCGCTTCAACAGGTGGAGAGAATACGTCACTTGTTCGTAAATAAAGAGAAGGAGAGAGAGAAAAAATGTGTGGCTAGATGCTCCCTGAGTCTGACTATGTGTGTGCATACAGTATTTACTAATATGAATAGGCTTGGCTTAAGTGTGTGTATCCTGTACGTCTGTGTGCGCTGTCTGACTGATGTAAATGTGCTGCCGTTGAGCGCATGATTGTGCGTGATCGTGCTGTGCGTATAATGTCAAAATAAAGGATGTTGTTTGTGGATGAGTCTGGAAGCAGGTGATCGAAGCAGTGAAAGAAAATAAAAAAGAAAGAAACCAAGGACAAGGGTGAGCAGCATAAAAACAAGAGGGGGAAAATGAGAAGATGCGATATAATACTGGTAAGTTAAACAGATGTTAATGCAAGTTAGTCTGAGTGGATATGAAAAGAGTGTAGCGGATTCTTATCTGGTGTGAAGTTAATACAGCCACGGAGTGATGTTGGGGTCGCGGTAAAGCTGTCCATCCACGTACAGCCGGTCCACAGCGATGACAGTGCGGGAGCCCTTCTGGATGAAGCCGGGTCGGATTGGGAAGAGGACCCTGCGTCGTTCCAGGATCTCTTTTGGGAACTGGTTTTGTTATACTTTTTAATACAATGGAAATCTATGACTGCTGCATTCTTCTTGCGAGGTACTTCCTTTCAGTTTTTTTGTTCTAATTTATTTTTTTTTAAATTTGCTGGTTATGGTTGCTTTTTGAGAAAGAGCACTACAATACCAATAAATAGCAAAACACATTCATTATTGCAGTGGATCCAAGTCAACTGGTTTTATTCATGGCGCTGCCCACACCCAGTGATGAAGGGCTGTACTTCGGAATCACACTGCTGTGAAAGTACTATTTGTATAAATATGGATCACAACAGGTAGTGCATACCCCAACAAATACTACACACAGTTGCACATTTAAGCAAAAGCTTTTACATGCATTTCTACATGTGTGCATATATACAAGCAGAGGAGAGAATAGTGTTCTGTAGTAATGCTATAAACTCTAACCATGGTTGCCTCTGCATTTAAAATAAGAAACCACAGAAGGCCCACATCCTATGATCAAATAGGTCAACTGCTGAATAAAGTCTCAGATATCATCGCATGCTTTTCCTAGTGAAAAGTGAGTTCTAGCAATCCAGGGGTGAGAAATTTTAATTGTAATAAAACTTTTAAGCAACTCAGTGCCAGCAAAAGTGTGATACGTGAGTTTCCTGTTGCTAAAAGCATCAACGTAAAATATCTCTCTCACAGGTTTTTAGCATTGCATACACTTAAAAACACCAAAGAGTAAGTGTATCTTTTATTTTCAACAATGCTTATCTTGCCTTTGTACCGATTTTATTTAGATTTAGACTGCTCTGAGCTTTTTGTTTGTTTGATTATAGTGGCCATGGAGCACCTGTTTCGAAAGCCACAGATACACAGCAGATAAGACTGAAGCCATCTTAAAATGAACGATAATCTTTTAAACAAGAGTGCATAGTTAAAATAACCCTCTACTGCATAGCGTTGCCCTGAGGCAACAAACCACATTTTCATGCCTTATGGTGGCCCTTCAAAAAAAACCAAAGCTTTTTTTTCAAACAATTGGGGGGGGGCTTTCTGCAAGCTGCACTACATGAGAGACATCTCCATTAGGAGGCAAGATAAAGATCACTATTTTACATGTTTATAGTGAAATAAATGTATATTAAAAAATACTTGTATGTGCATGAATATGTTAAGAGGCATATTTGATTGTTTGTTCTACTTTTTTAAATTTATTTATACAGTAAAACTGTTAATTTTCATTCGTTGCCTCAAGGCAACACTGCGCAGTTAGCCCAATTTTTTTCAGGCAATATAATGCATTTGGATATGTGTGTAGAGATGTGTTTGTGTGCATTTATATGATCATAGTCAATGTTTTTTACTTTACAATCTACTCATAATTACAGGAAATGGATGTAAAAACTTTTTATGCAAGGAAACCAAGGGAATGTGCACTTTCTGTCCTCAGAAAGTGAGGACAGTGAGCTTTCAGGGAGTGACAGTGAAGTAGAGGAGTGGATCCCTGAATGAGGTTTGAGGGACACTTAGGAGCTCAGGGGTCAGTTGGTAAAGTAACTGTGTCTGTGTGTGTGTTAGTGCCCACATAGCAAGCAGGTCTGGCCAGGATCTGGTATCAAGCCGGCACTTTGAGTAATCTGGGAGAGTAGAAAAGCGCTACATAAAAATCAGTCCATTCACTGTCTGAACAGAGTTTCGGCATGTTACTTTTGCACTGTTTTGCATGTTCTGGCACACGTTGTTATTGCATGGCTTGATTAAGGTACACATTATGCTGACATCTGGGGCCAGAGCTAAAACCGTTCTGGGCCAGCACAGGGCCAGCAGTGTGTCTACAACTGGCCCGTGGCTGCACACCACCTACAGATGGCCCACATACCGCAATGAATGACAGCCCTTTGGTGGCCCAGATCAGGTTTGCCAGAGGTAATCCACACATGGGCCAGCACAGGACGACCAGGGTGTCTGAAACTGGCCTTGTGCTGGCCCATGTGTGGGCCACCTCTGGCAAACCAGGTCTGGGCCACCAAAGGGCCATCATTCTTTGCGGTATGTGGGCCATGTGTAAGCACATTGTGTGGGCCTGATCCCTGCCATACCAATATTGCTGTGTGGGTGTCAGTGTGTGTGGTCATGTATTACTTATTGTTGTGGGGACACATATTTGTTTACACACTCATATTGTGAGGTCTCGCCTACTTTATGGGGACAAATTGCAAGGTAAATCATTCAATTTTAGGGTGAAGGCTTGAGTCAGGATTAGGGTAAGGTTCAGGCAGGGACTTGTGATGGGTAGAGTCAGGATAAGTCTCCAGGAAACCCCATGCACACGCGCGCGCGCATGTGTATGGGGTTAGGGTCAAATGTTGGATGTATTTTGGTGTTTTATTGTTTTGTGAAATGTTTACATTGTTTATTTGTTGTTTATTTATTTGTTCATCCTTGTTGTACTAATACAACTTATTATAGAATAACTTGGCATTTTACTACCCTTGTTGCACAGTGTTGCCTTGAAGCAACAAACCAATATCTGTTTGGGGGTGGACAGGGTGTCAAATTTATGATTGATATATTATTAGAGACCCTAAAGCTCCCCCAAAATAGGGAGAAATATTTTTTTCCCCCAAAATTAAAAAGTCATGCAGTAGAGGGTTAAAAGAAGTGTAAAAAAACAACTGATTGCAGCTTAAAAACATATCTTCTCAACTCATGGATCATTAGAGATAAACTGGTTGAACTCATAAAGCCCTATTCTAAGATAAATAGTTATCTATACCTATAACCTGCATAATCACAGAAAATTGTTGTTGCTGATTAGTCTCTTCTTCGTGATATTCTTTTCAGGCCTCATCAAACTGCTCATCTGCAACAGCTTGAAAGGGATTATTACAAAACTGACCACGTGACCCAGTTATTCACTTATTGAAAAAAAATGTCAGTGTTAACTTGACATGTCTTTGTAAACCAGTGTTTACAAATATGAGCCTGTTCTGATTGTGGAAAGGATGAGACCCATCACAAAGGTATTCTTAATATCCAAAAAGGACCCAATGCATCTTCAGAGTACATCAAATTCTCTGATTTTAACTCACCTTTAGCACCTTGATTGCATTTTCAGTCTTGACAGCGATTTTTTTTCCATGTGGAGAGCCATGGCCAGAGCTCTATAACCAGTGAACATCCCCATCTCTAGGACCCTCTGTGCTTGACTCAGGTGGATTAGCATCTTCAGTTTTTGACCTGCCAAAAGCACACGAAAGATCACAGCAAAATGTTGAGTCTGTTCATGGACATAGCATTTTCTTTGTCAGTCTCACTGAAGACTGAGAAGTCACTTGGATGAGTGACAAAATGTTTCTCTTACTGAAAACGCTCCAAACAGATCAACAGAATCAACAGTGTGGGATCACTGAGCATACATCACGTCTTAGCCTTGCTTTACTTGATCCAGTCAAATTAAAATCGAAAAGAACTTTAAGTGGTTAAGTGGTCAAGCCATTTATTATCAAGGAAACCATTGGGTTTACATGACTACAGTTAGTCAAGCCTCTCAGTTTAATGGGGGTAGGGAAGTTTTAGTTGCAAGATTGACTAGTGTATGTGTCAAGGTACTGTACATCAAATGCAGTCTTTTTTGGTTCACTCACTCAGTTGTGTGTTTCCTGTTCTGCTGCTTGAAAGGTTGACATGGACATTAAAGGTGTTCAACAATAATATGAACTATAAAATGTAACAACAGTCCTGTGAAATAGAATTTTCAAATATAGCTCAAATAATATCGCACTAGGAAGTGCCAGGTTTTTTTTTTTTGGAATCCAATACACAGATTTCTGTCATGCAGCAACATGTTGGGGTTAGAAAGTCAAGTTTCACATGCTGAATATTAGTTCCCTTATTTGCTGTTGAGCAGTTGTGTTTATAAAGGATTTCCTTGAAGTGCATGTAGCACTTGCTGTATTCATTTTGTCCTGGTGTATTGTCAAAATATCTAACATGGCTGTGAGCTTACGCTATTCTTACTCCATGTTAAGTTGCAAAGCAATGCCTCTTTCCAGGACTTCTTTCTCCATTTTAACCATCAGATACATAGAATATTCCTGACAGGAAGAAGATTAGAACTGAGCGAGTTTTGGTGAGCTTGTAAATCCTTCCAATCTCAACGTTTTGGATTCTTTTCTCGTTGTATTTGTACTTCTGTGTATCCTGTAATTAGTGTTTACAGAATAAGTCAGGTTGTGTTTTACAATGTTGTTAATTAGATTAAGAAAAAAACATTAATACTTAATCAGTGTTCTCAGTCTAACATATTCAATGCCAGTGCCATGTTGTTTGATGCCTTAAAACTTAACCTTGAAGTCAGTCAAACCTGTTTTGAAAAATATCCTTGTTACCACATGACTGTTTTTCAAAGTGTGGTTTGAAAAAAATAAAAACCCAACAAAAACTGCACCTTCACCAACAGGAGCAAAAAAGTGTGCATATTCCAAAACTGTTCAACTGCTGTATGTGTCATGATCGCTGTGTGGCAGGCAGGAGAAGGACCCAAGATGCAGACTCACAGACACGGGGATAAACTTAAAGAACACAGCTTTAATGCTGGCACGGCAGAACGTAGGACATACAAAACTAAACTGGGATAACTAAATACAAAGCTCGCCAAGAAACACAGGGAGGAGCACACACAACATGAGGGAGAACGCGACACAGAACTGAGGGAGACGCAGACATAAATACACAGAGGGTTAACGAGGGAAGTGGGAACACACGGGGAACACAGCTGGCACAGATAACCATAACGAGACAGGGCGGGGTGAACATGACGTATACAGGCGCGAGAGTCACAAAGTAAAACAGGAAGTACACGGGGGTTCAGACAGGAGGAGAGAGAGAGCACAGGGAGAACATAGACATAACGGGCAGGGGAAACATGGAATAAAACATAAGGAGAGACGAGGGCTCACAGATACACAGAGGGGCACACAGTGGGGTAAGAGCCACGAAGGGAAAACACTTAGGGAACAACACAACAGGGCAACTCAGAAAACATGGTCTAAATAAGGAACGAAATACAAAAATACAAGAAACTAAGAATACTGGGCCCACATGGCCCAGGACCATGACATCACCCCCCCCTAAAGGGCTGGCTCCCGACAGCCCAAACCCGAGAAACCAAAACAAAAACAGAAAACAACCCACCCAGGGCGGGAGGCGGGGGACCAGGACGGCGGGACCAGAACGGGAAACAAAATAAACAACAGAAAACACGGGAGCACATGACCATAGTCAAAACAAAGTTCAGGGGGCCGACCCAGAGCCCACAGGCACCAGAGTCCACGGGTCACACGGTCGGGGGGCCGACCAGGCGGGTGGCAGAGCTGGTCCGGAGGCCAGCCGCGCGGAAGCCAGCGGCGGCGGCGAAGGAGACGACGGAGCAGTTCCGGGGGCCGGCCGCGCGGAAGGCAGCGGCGGCGGCGGAGGAGACGACGGAGCAGTTCAGGGGGCCGGCCGCGCGGAAGGCAGCGGCGGCTCTCCAGTGTCAGGCGTGCTGGCCAAGGCCCGGTGGGCACAGGACCAGACGAAGCACAGGCTGAAGACGCTGAGGCTGGGCCAGACGAGGACGAAGACGCTGAGGCTGGGCCAGACGAGGACGAAGACGCTGAGGCTGGGCCAGACGAGGACGAAGACGCTGAGGCTGGGCCAGACGAGGACGAAGACTCTGAGGCTGGGCCAGACGAGGACGAAGACTCTGAGGCTGGGCCAGACGAGGACGAAGACTCTGAGGCTGGGCCAGACGAGGACGAAGACTCTGAGGCTGGGCCAGACGAGGACGAAGACTCTGAGGCTGGGCCAGACGAGGACGAAGACTCTGAGGCTGGGCCAGACGAGGACGAAGACTCTGAGGCTGGGCCAGACGAGGACGAAGACTCTGAGGCTGGGCCAGACGAGGACGAAGACTCTGAGGCTGGGCCAGACGAGGACGAAGACTCTGAGGCTGGGCCAGACGAGGACGAAGACTCTGAGGCTGGGCCAGACGAGGACGAAGACTCTGAGGCTGGGCCAGACGAGGACGAAGACTCTGAGGCTGGGCCAGACGAGGACGAAGGCTCTGAGGCTGGGCCAGACGAGGACGAAGGCTCTGAGGCTGGGCCAGACGAGGACGAAGGCTCTGAGGCTGGGCCAGACGAGGACGAAGACTCTGAGGCTGGGCCAGACGAGGACGAAGGCTCTGAGGCTGGGCCAGACGAGGACGAAGGCTCTGAGGCTGCAGCTGACGAAGGCTCTGAGGCTGCAGCTGACGAAGGCTCTGAGGCTGCAGCTGACGAAGGCTCTGAGGCTGCAGCTGACGAAGGCTCTGAGGCTGCAGCTGACGAAGGCTCTGAGGCTGCAGCTGACGAAGGCTCTGAGGCTGCAGCTGACGAAGCACAGGCTGGACCAGGCGTAGCAGAAGGTGGCTGGATGGGCTCCTCGGACCCTCCAGCGGAGACAGGAGGCTGAACGGGCCCCTTGGACCCTCCAGCTGACGTGGCATGAGGCTGGTGCGGTTCTCCTGAACCCCCAGCTGACGAGGAAGGTTGCTGAACGGGCCCCTCGGACCCTCCAGCGGAGACAGGAGGCTGAACGGGCCCCTCGGACCCTCCAGCGGAGACAGGGAGGTGCTGGCCGGGCTGAGCAGAGCCGCCAGCGGAGACAAGGTGCTGGAGAGGTTCTCCTGAACCTCCAGCGGAAACGGATGCAGAGCCAGCAGGTGCGGGGACCTCTGGCACAGCGGACGCTAACTGTAGCGGCACAGGGCACGCAGCCGGCTTAGGATGCAACGGCTGGGGCTGTGCAGGGCAAACAGTCTGTCCAAAGTTTGTCAGCACCGCGCAGTCCTCAGCTGGCGGAGAAAGCTCACAAAGGCTTTCAGTTGAGGTTGGCAGTGTCTGAATGGGTTGCTGAGCTATAGACTCGGCTGGTGACTGAGCTAACTGAGCTAGAGACGGAGCTGGTGACAGAACAGAAAACTGTGCTAATAACTGTGCTACTGACTGCGTTATGGACAGAAGTGCAAGTTGTAATGGTGATTGCAGAGATGGTGGGCCAACAGGGAGTTGAACTGGTGACTGAGCTGGTGACTGGCTCTTGGCTGTTCTCCTCCGGGGAACGGGAACGGGTGCCGGGCCTGGCCGAACACCAGCCATCCCCGCCCGAGGAACAGATACGGGTGCAGGGATGAGCTGGGCTCTGGCTGCCTTAACCCTGGGGGCCGGTGTAGGTGTAGGACCTAGCTGGACCTCTGTCGCTCCCACCCGAGGAACTGAGACGGGTGCAGGAGTCGGCAGGATCACGGCTGACCTCACCCGGGGAACCGGAACAGGAGCAGGCGACGGCTGGGTGTCCATCAACCCCACCCGAGGAGCAAATACGGGTGCCGGGATGAACGGAGCCTCTGCCAGGCTGGGGATAGAAGCAGGGACCAGCTGGACCTCAGCCACCTTCTCCCGAGGAACTGATACGGGAGCAAGGGAAAGCTGGGCCCGCGCTGCCCTGGTTACAGGAACTGGAGTTGGAGAGCAGAGTTCAGGAGCAGCAACAGACACTGGGAAAACCAAGTTATTGACGCCAAACCCAGTTTTAGGAGATCTAGGTTTAAAGCAAGCAGGTCCTAGGAAATCCACTGCTATAACACTCTCCAGGTTAGCGCTAGCAGTCCTGGAGGAGGTTAGCTCAGGGACAGTCAGCGAAGCAGTTTCAAAACTGACAACATCAACAACTGTCTCTTGAGGAACGGTGTGCTGTCCAACACAGGTCAGAGAAGGAAGAACGCCGGAGACAGTTCTTTTCAGAATAGAGGCTGGAAGAACAAACACAGGTTGAGAAACAAAGTCAATTTTCATATAGTCCATAGGTGAACCAACTCGGCAGGCTGACTCCGATCGAACTGGATGGGGAGCCACACAGTCCAGGGACGAAGTAACACCCACAACAGTTTTCACAGCAACAGGTTCAGAGGAGTAGCGAACAGGATCAAGCATGCGTTGCCGTGGGTCACAAAACTTGACCTGATCAAGCAACTCTTTAACGCTTAACCCTAGTCTTTCAGTTAGCTTAGCAAAGGAAGCGACCATCTTGTTACCGCTCATTCGAGAAACTGAATGGTTAAACACTGGTTGTGGACCTGACTGGGCACCACTGGACATGTCAAAAGACACAACGGGTTGGCACATGAAACAGTTACTAGAAGGAGCATCAGTTACAGAACACTCAGTCTCAGATGGTTTGGCTGATGATGGTGGTGGTGTGTGGCTGAGTTCAGACCGGAAAACCCCAGAGTGTACAGGCTGGTTAAAACAGTTCTGTGGGGCTGCAACGCTGGTAGCAGTGTGTGGGTGAGTCTGGTGTAGGATAGCTGTCTTAGGTTCAGCTGTCTCTACATGTAACACATTCATATCGGTTAAATCAAAGGACATACTGCGAGCTTTACAAAAATCAGAGGGCTCAAAAACACAAAGGTTGCTAGCAACTGGTGAATGATCCGACACCGAGGTGCCTCGCTGTATAGTGTCTCCAGAGTCCAAACACACAGTGGTGGAGTTATCCGATTCAGGAAACACAATGGCGGGCAAAACAGAGTTACTCACAGTGGTGGAAAAGTCATGAAGTCCGGGTCCAGAAAACTTGGGCTGAGAGTGTGACGCACAGTCACTCTCACCCAGAGATGAAAACTGCTCCGCTGCTCGGGAACGCCGGCGACGTGAACGCCGTTTTCTCCGGGAAGGGGGAGGAGACGAGCCGGACCGCGAATCCTCCAGCGGACCGGGCTGAACGTCCTCCGACTCTTCACACTGGAGAGGCAGCTCCGGGCGGATGCCTACGGTGGAAACGAGGAAGTCCCGGATGTGGGGGTGCAGCGCGCCGAACAGCCACGGGAGTCCGGACACCATCCGCTGTAGACGGACGGCTACGACCTCCCGGTGTTCGTCTCCTGGTAGCACTTCCCACTCCTGACAGTGATATTCCACCGTGTAGATTAAATCCTCCCGGAGCTCAGCGGAGGGGTTGTGAGTTGCTGGGTCCATGTAATGGTCGCGTTCTTCTGTCATGATCGCTGTGTGGCAGGCAGGAGAAGGACCCAAGATGCAGACTCACAGACACGGGGATAAACTTAAAGAACACAGCTTTAATGCTGGCACGGCAGAACGTAGGACATACAAAACTAAACTGGGATAACTAAATACAAAGCTCGCCAAGAAACACAGGGAGGAGCACACACAACATGAGGGAGAACGCGACACAGAACTGAGGGAGACGCAGACATAAATACACAGAGGGTTAACGAGGGAAGTGGGAACACACGGGGAACACAGCTGGCACAGATAACCATAACGAGACAGGGCGGGGTGAACATGACGTATACAGGCGCGAGAGTCACAAAGTAAAACAGGAAGTACACGGGGGTTCAGACAGGAGGAGAGAGAGAGCACAGGGAGAACATAGACATAACGGGCAGGGGAAACATGGAATAAAACATAAGGAGAGACGAGGGCTCACAGATACACAGAGGGGCACACAGTGGGGTAAGAGCCACGAAGGGAAAACACTTAGGGAACAACACAACAGGGCAACTCAGAAAACATGGTCTAAATAAGGAACGAAATACAAAAATACAAGAAACTAAGAATACTGGGCCCACATGGCCCAGGACCATGACAGTATGTATTTATTGTGGTTAAACTGTTATACATACAGTTAAGTAATGTCATACTTTATTCAAAAAGCAGGTGTTACCTCAGAGTTACGCAAAATGCGTGCATTGACATGTGAAGCATCTCAAAAAGCTCCTCCCTTGTCCTAAGGGCATTCTCTAAACACTGCTATATCTAAAGGCTCCTAAGGCAGGATGAACTTGTCACTTGCTTTGTTCACACCTGTAACTTACAGCCTACAAGAATGGGAAAAGTTCAACCAGAGGAAAAAGATGTCAAAGAAAAGACAACTGAGTTTAGTTTAGTGCGGGTCAAAAGTACATGGAAGGGCCAACTGGGAAAAAAGATCAATAAGGACAGAGTGGACAGTGTCTCGGCTGCAAAAATGTGAGTACACACACCGTAGTCTAATTTACAGAAATCACAGGGAAAACTGTGATAAACCTTTAATCGTATTTTACGACTGACCTCTTTTTGTTTGCAAATTTCTTTCATTTTCTTCAGTCTAATGCTCTTCTCAGTAAATTCTACACTGCAAATTATCACTTAGTTAGTTTGATAGTAGTAATCTGATATTTGCAAATATTGCCGAGTTAAATTATAATTTCTGCATTATTTAGTCTTTTCTAATGGCAGAAAGTGCCACTGGTATTTTTCAGGAAGTGGGATTTAGCCAGAGGTTTGTGGCTAAATTCCACTTCCTGAAAAATACCAGTGGCTGCTTTTGGCTGCAATTCAAAAAACCCATTTTTCTTTGCTTTAAGTCACACATCAGTTTGAAATGTAACACTACAGTCTTTTTCTGTAATAATGCATTACATATGATTACATAACACAGTTTTTTTTATTGATAAGTACAACATCAAGCATTTTGAAGACGAGCGTTTTAGTGCTTTAAACTGTCTGTATCCTGACATAATAAGATTCCTGCTTGGAGATAAGAAAGAAAGAATGCTGTAAATGAGGCTCAGATGACACCTCTGTCTAATAAAGAAGCTATTTATTGTTTTTAATCTTGCATAATTGTGAGGTTAGACCAAGATGATGGACAGGTAGATGACGTCTCTGTTCAGAAATACTTTAATTGTTACTGTTAACTGTTATTAACTTACAGTCTTTTTAATCTCAGTCCAAATACAGACCAAAGGTCATCGTAGTGTCCTGTGATTATAATAAATACTTTTTTGTGTCTTGTCTGGCAGCTGTGAAAATGTCACAGAGAAGGGTACAACCTGGACAGTTATCAGTCCCATTGTCTTTACTTACAAGGTAACTGAAACTCAGGGCTTGCTGGACCCAGGCAACGACACCCTCCTTCTGGGCCACATCAATGACCCTCAGCAGCTAGAGGACATTAAAAAATCAAACAAGCCAATCAGACGCTTTGTGGTGGTTGACCAGGCAGTCTTTCAAATCTATGGCTCCAAGCTAACTGAATACTTAGAGGCCAACAATGTCTCTTACAAGATCTTGGCTCTACCCACCACTGAGGAGAACAAATCTATGGAGACGGCCCTGAAGATCTTAGATGAGGTCAACAACTTCTCTCTTGACCGACGAACAGAGCCCATCATTGCCATTGGTGGAGGCGTGTGCCTTGACATAGTGGGCTTTGCTGCCTCACTCTACAGGAGGCGCACTCCTTACATCAGAGTCCCAACCACACTGCTCTCCTACATCGATGCCAGCGTAGGGGCAAAGACAGGGGTTAACTTTGCAAACTGCAAGAATAAGCTGGGTGCCTACATTCCACCTGCTGCCACCTTCCTTGATCTATCATTCATACAGACTGTTTCCCGACGACATATCTCCAATGGGCTGGCAGAGATTTTAAAGGTAAGGCAAATTTAATTTATGATAAAGTCTGTACGTTGAAAAAAACCCAGCAACTTGTGCTAATCTCATGGGCCATAAAGGTCAAGTACTACAGTCACACATGTGCCATTTATAGCAGAGAAACTAGTCCAGAGGTCACTAAAGATGAGTGACCCCGACAGCAGAAGTAACTCCATGCAATTTTTGTCGGTTTTTTGCAGATGGCTATGATGAAGCACGGCGGCCTCTTCGAACTTCTCGAGAAACATGGCTCTATGCTATTGAACACTAAATTCCAAACTGATAACAGTGTATATGGGTGCAGCACCCTAAAGGCTGCATCACAGGCAACTCGCATAGCTATTATGACTATGTTGGAGGAGCTTGCCCCAAACCTTTGGGAGGATGACCTTGACAGACTTGTGGACTTTGGCCATCTTATCAGTCCAGCATTAGAGATGGTAATGATCACTAATGGCAAATACAGCTGAACCCTTTGTATCTTTTGCTGATAAAGTTTATGGAGTATGTGCAAAATATACATTAACGCTATGTAGAGCTTTAAACACTTTTGAGATTATATATATATATATATATATATATATATATATATATATATATATATATACACACACACACACAGATATCTTAAAAGTGTAGGGTTTCACATTTTCATTCAGGTTGCAAATGATATCATCTCACCTTTCTCTTCCCCGTCCAGAAAGTTCTCCCGTCTCTGCTTCATGGTGAGGCAGTGAACATAGATATGTCCTATATGGTTTATGTGTCCAAAGAGAGAGGTCTATTGACAGAAGAGGAGAAGCAGAGGATCATCAGCTGCATGGTGAGCCTGGAGCTTCCTGTCTGGCATCAAGAGTTTACTATGGAGCTCATACAAAATTCTCTGCAGGACAGGCTGAAACATTCTGGCGGCCTGGTCAGAATGCCTCTCCCTGTAGGTCTCGGGGAAGCAGGTACGGATCCTGTTGCTTGATTTAAATGTACTTGTCACTGCTACAAAACACGTTTTTTCCTTCCAGAAAGAAGTAGAAGTCATTGCTTATGTATTTGCAACAAAGGCGGAACTGGAAGTTTCACATTTTTTGCTGCTGAATTAACTGTTTGAGTTGGTCTTTTGTACTAAATATTTAAAAATGTTGCTTTGCTCTTCTTTTTATTGCAGAAATTTTTAATAACACATCATATGAGATCCTGCACAGAGCTTACGAAAAATGGTGCAAGGAACTGAGCACCGCTTCTGAGAGCAACTGTGACCCTTAATAGTGTCATCCTACAACCCCCTCAATACTGTTTTTTTTTAATGTTTTGTTTTTACATTTTTAAGTGTGTAGTATTATGTACTGTACTTTTAAATGTTTCGTACTGGTAGGAGAAACTGGTTTATAGCATTGGTCTGCTGCATTTTCAGAAACAGTCACATTGTGAGATAACTATTTTTGTATTGATAATCTTAAAGCCTGTAGAAATGGCCTATAACTGTCAGAATTATTGTTAGTGTGTGTTCCTATTGTTATTATTGTCCTAAGTGTTCTCATTGTTGTGTGATACAGTCAAAAATAATTTTTCACATAAGGGCAGCAACAGCTAGCAAATAATATAAGATCCACAGAAATATAAGAAGCCGCTTACAGCTTGTGTTCGTTGCTTGTTATGTCTGTCAAATATATAAGCGCCATTAAAGATTTTTAATTGGTTATCAGTGGAGTTTGTGTTTGTAACAGTTCACTCGTGTTTTACCCTTAAAACTTTTTTAATAGCATTATTTCAACTTTAAAATTGATTTAACATTTATTAAAAAAAATTAAATGTTAAGTGTATTTATTTGCTTATTTCATAGCAAACCTGATATGCTAAAAACGTCAACATCAAGGCAAATGTAGAAACAGCATCACACAATCTTACCACACGTATTTGTTTTTTTTTAATGAATGATTAAAAAACAAACGAATAAAAACACAAAATGCAGTTTCAATCCTGATACTGTTCCTGATCCTTTCTTCTGGGAAAAAAAGGTGCAGTTGGAAATATATGATTTGGAAAGTGGGGGAAATTGCATTTTTGTCAACATCAAAATGCAACACAAAAATCTATAAAATGCACATTATTGATTAATTTCCTCTTCCTCTGTATGTCCCACATTTCCTGATATATCCTAATACTCCAACTGCCACATCCTTACACCAGCACCCTGGCATTAAGTTTTGTTTATGATAGTATGACTACTTCTTTAAATTTCTCATTTTGGCTGAAGATGCAATTACAGGTTTTACTTAAACAATTTATGGATGGATGGATAGGTTAACGTAAAATATAAACTGACTAAATATTCAATTCAATTTTAATTATACAGATGCTTAATAATGTAAGGCACAGACCCTTCAATAAATAACATTGCAGTGATAAATACGTAACCATGGGTGCTTTTTGACAGAGGAGTTGTTTAAATGGCCAGTAGTTCTAAAGAAGTAAAGTAAAGCTTGAGGGAGAGATACAGACCAGCCCGTGTTTATTCGCCAACACTGAATGATGTTAACTGGCATCCTTCTACAGGCTGCTACTTCTGCTATTGACCCCCAAGCCATGCCATTGTATCATCAACTATTATGTAATTACTTCCTCACTTAGCCTACAAGCTATATATAAAATAAAAGTCTATCCTGATTCCTCATTCATTTTTTGTAACAAGTATTTTTCTTTCATTCTTAACAGTAGTAGTTTCTTTATTTAAGTTCAGTTCTTAATTTTAATGGAAAATTCTATTTTTGTAGCTTTTAAACAAGTTTATAACTTTATAAAAGAAATCAATGAGTGTGAAAGTTTAGAAGTGAATGGTTTTCTGTTATTAGCAGGGATTCATGTTAGGTTCATGGGTGATTCAAGATAAGCCAGGTGTGAGTGTGAGCACAAATGGTTGTCTCTGTGTTTTAGCCCTGTTATGGATGGGCTAAAAACACAGAACAATCAGGTGTTGCAATAAGATGCAACACAAACCGAGGAGCACATTGCAGGCCTGACAGCAGGAGGTCCATCACTCCTCCGAGACATCATTTACATTGCAATCTGCATTCATAACTGTACATTCCAAACACACAAATCTCTCACATCTGAAATCCAGGCTGCATCTTGCTGCTATACATCATCGTTCATGTGATCTGGACACCCCAGAGGCTTAAATATTCCCTTAGCAAGTGGCACACAACCAGATGCTTTTAGCAGCCGCCAAAAACCTTCTGGTATAAGTCTAGCTGGATATCTGACCACTGTTCCTGAGAGATTTGGCAGAGCTCATTCATAGGACACTGAGAAAAAGTTTACACAGGTTTATTTACAGGTTGCTAAAAGTGCAGAGAAAAAAACTGTCTGAAATGCAGTGGCTTCTAGGCTGCATATAAGTCTGTGTACACACACACACAGTCACATTTACTGGAGGTGAGGTCTGCAGAGAAACAGAGATTAGAGCAAACTGACAGGAAGCATTAACAGCAGGGATGGCAAAACAAGGCTTATGAAGCTCTGATCCCTTTTTCTACAACTGTGTTAAAAACTGGCCAACTACCCCAAGCTTCATTCATTGCACTCATGGTGGACATCTACTGGCAACAGTGGTTGTTGCACAGCCAAATCTGACTTCATTTGATAGGTCGTTGTTGTTTATACCCAGCACTAAAGACATCTGGCTGAGTAATTCCATCTATAAAATAATAATAAAAAACATAAAAAATATAGTGAAATGGGTTTGTCATTGATTGTAAATTACATAATTGACATGGAGGATATTACATAATGCAATGAGGCAGTACGTATGACTATGTTGTGATGTGTTTATATACAAACCCTGCCCTGATGTCGTCAGTTCATTGTTTTCACCCACATTCCTTTATCTCATTTCCCAATATTCATCTCACCATCTTCCCATATTTATTTCCCAGTGAGTAGGAAGGCAACTCTTGAATAATATGCCACCATGAGTATATTATATTTGAATAAATATGGAGAATAAACTAATTCTGTAGCACCAACTGTAAATATTCCCACACTTGGGAACGTTTCATCAATGGCTCTATTATTGAAAAGTCCAAAATACACCAAAGCAAAAGCTATTAGTAACGCTCAGTGCGCGTAGCACAAGATGTGAAACAGTGAATCAGTCATCTTAAGTACACCGAGTGTAGCTCTGGCCCACTGCTTCACAATAAACAAATTAAAAGCTCCATGGTGCTGAAGGTCAAAAACTCTACTGGGAACTTCTGATTGGAAAAGGGAGGAAAACTTTCATTGATTTTTATTCACATATTAGACACACAGGCTGTGTGTGCTGACTGCACAGGCTCAGGCTGAAGCAGTGCAGCGCCTGGCCCTTTTTCAGGTACCACTAAAGTTACAATGTCACTATTAGATGCCAGTAGATTGCAGTCAACTGAATTCAATTCTCTTAACCCTCCTAACTCCTGTAAATCCTGCATTTGTAACTCTGCAAAAAGCTGACAAACTGAGAATAGACTTAAGTAACAATGAGTAATATTTAATTTCTTTGACAGGTGTTGTTCAACACACCTATTTACAACGTGGCTGTGAAGATCTGCTGGCATCTTCCGGTGAGTTACTGTGACACCTACAGACCATCCACCTCACACCTAAAAACCTGTTTGTGATGAAGTGTAAATACTTTGAGAAAGCCTCTCTTTTGCTTTGCTTTGAAGGCTTTGGGAATTTGAATTCCCAAAAGATTTAGAAGAAAAAGAAGCCAAACCTTTTCTGAAACTGGAAATTTATTTTATTCATTATGTTCACATAACCTCTAACTGAGGCTACGTCCACACGTACCCGGGTATTTTTGAAAACAGATTTCTCTGTGCGTTTGCACCTTTCGTCCACACGTAAACGGCGTTTTTGGTCACTGAAAACGGAGATTTTTAAAAAATCCGGCCAGGGTGGATATTTTTGAAAACTCCGTTTTTGCATTTACGTGTGGACTAGAAAAACGGAGAAAATGCAGCATCAAAGGTGTGCGCATTTTTTGACGTCACACTGTGCGCCACGTTATTGTTTCGGTGAAATGAATTTCTACGATACTGTTAATTGTACTCTCTGCAGTGTTTAAATGCTTACATATACACACAGTTACTGTCCCTCCACACATACGACTCGGTTCTGCTTCTATGCCCCAGCTTTGTTTACTTTTTCCCACCGAGGCTTCTAGACTTCTGATTGGCCAACATTTCTGCACGGTTAGGAATATATCGCCACCTGTTGCTTTGGCATGTTCCTAGCAGCGTTTTCCTTCATTTCTGCGTTTACGTATGGACGGGATTATTTTTTAAAACGAAAACGGAAAATCTCCGTCTTCAAAAATACCCGTGTACGTGTGGACGTAGCCTGAAACTGTACCGATGTGGGCATTAAACATAATTAATAAAATGAGGGACAGAGTTTCAAGCCTGAATCCTGCTTAAGTTTCCAGAGGCCATACCTCCTAAATTTCAGTGATTCGCAATTATTAACAGTCCAGCTACAGTGTTTCAATATTTCTGTGATTCTTTAAATAGCTTTAAAAGATAATTCTTCTAACTTTATTTTACCTAAACTCCTCAGCAATGCCAGAAATGACATCCAAACCCTTAAAGAGAAGCAGCAGGAAGCATAAAGCTCCAAACTGCTCACAGCACATGAAGTGGTAATAGAGGTAGTTCCCCCGTGTCCTTCTGGGAGCTTCCTCCTTGCCCCCTTTTGAACATGGCCTCCCAGAACCTCAGCATACTCTCCAGCATTGTCACAAAAGCCACTTTGGCTCAAGTCTCCAAAACCCTCAGAGACATGGAAAGCCAGGACATCTTCTCCTTTTCCATCAGAGATGACATGGTCCAGACTGTCCTGAGGGAGATCAGAGAGAAATATCCAGAAGAAATTCTACTCAACAAAATTGCAAACTTTGCACCAGAGCTTCTCAGAACAATTGTGGACGTAGCAAAGAACACCATATGCAAGATCTTCAAGCCCCCTTTTGGAAGTCCACCAGTGTCTGATGTTATTCCAAATGAAGAACCTTCTTCTAAAGGTCTGCCAATGTCTAATGTTCTTTACACTGAAGAACCTCCTTTTGAAACTGAGTCAGAATTTTAAAGGGTCCTTAAGGGTTAACTTCACTAAATCCTACAAGGACTAAAAACATTTGTTATGCACTGGCTGAGCATTTTATGTAGGCTAAAAAATCATGCAAAATATATTCAAATAGTTGAAATCATCTAAACTATCACACCCCAACATATAGCATAAGTGAAAAAGTGAAAAGCAACTATAATTGCTATAGACAATTATAGCTTGGAGTGCATGAAGTTGTAGAATTCCATTTGCAGAGATAGGCATTATTGCTAAACGTTCAAGGATGCATAAACCATCACAATCAGAAGCACATATTCCACGTTTGTTTTTTGTCCTTTTTACTAATATTCAAAAGAATATTCTTGCTAACTTTGGTTTCCAATTAAATGTAATTTGGTGTAAACAATGAAAAACTAAAAGGGAAAACACGTTTCCAAAAGTTGAAGAGAGCACTGAAAAAACGATTTTACAAAAAGAAAATCGCCACTTCAGAGGGACCTGACAATGAGAGTGAAAGGCAATTATATGCCTCTCGTAGTCAATGCTAACTGACAATGAGGTTGTGCAGGATGCTGCCATTATGTACACTTGGGTTTTAAGGGGTATTTATTATTTTCTTCTTTTTTTTTGGGTTGTATGGAAGCCCCAAACGCAATTTCATTGTTCTTGACAATGACAATAAATAAATAAATACTAAATATACTAAATGAAAGATCAGCTGTCACTACCAGTGATGTCAGAGAGCCCCCTTGACACGACAAAGAAAACGTCTAGTCAGAAATTATTGGATGAGAAACTTGAAGACTTGGCAATAGGACACCACGAACATGACGAGATAAAGGCTGGTCATCCGATCACTGATAGCGTGTTGTCAACAAATATCTGTGAGAGAGACACGGAGGATGATGTGGTGTTAAAATGCTCAATCAACAATCTCTTTATTCCATACGACACTTTGAGCATTACGTCCGGATGGGAGATTTGCATAGGAGGGTGTCCAGCCAATCTCGAAGTGTCTGACCGTTTCTCACATTCTTATAGTTTCAGCCCCCTCCAAACTAAGCATGGACATTATTTCTCTCTCTCAGTGAGGCTAAGTTACGACCTTGGCTGTCTGTGCAGTATGTTTTGTTCTTTCTAATCAGACAAATAAAGCCATGATTCTCTGCAAACAGTATTTCTTATACATCAGCAGTATAATGCATCATAAAACAGTGTATCATCCCATTCCTGTTTTTTTCCTCAGAACAAACAATTAATTAAATCAAACAATCAATCTGCTGGTCCCTCTCTAGTTTAAACAACAGTGTTTTCAGTAGCTTTCCACTAGAAGATGGTCCCCTGTTATCTACTTACTCCCAGGCAAGCGTGAGCGAGAGTCTACAGCAGTCTTCAACTAACTTTAAACATCTATGAAATAGATAAATGTATTTTCATGAATAACAGGATATTTATTCCATGTTTTTTTTTTGTAGTTATTAACAAATATGACATGACACAGCTTACCTTTCTCGTTGACTCTTCTGCACCTGACAATGGGAGAGCAGATTGTCACTTGTAACCAGCGTGATTTAGATGCTACAAAATGAATCTTGGGAGCTGAGTTTGTATACTCATAACTGTTCTTAGCTAAGAGATTCTTGTATAAAGTAAAATTAAAAATACTTAAAATACAACCCTGAACATTTGAAAAATATCAAATTGTAGAATTTCTATCACAAAGCTATTTATAATTGCTAAAGGTTCAAGGATGTATAAGCCATCACAACCAGAAGCATATACCACACGTTTCTTTTTTGGTGCATTTGTAACAGAGTCAGAAAATAGCTTAATGAATTTCCTCAAAATTGATGTGCTTTGTGAATAGTTGGAGCCACCTGGTGGACAAATACCGCAACTGTTAAGGTTCCAAATTGCATGCACAGCACATGCAAAGGAAAATACTCCCAAGCTGGTGGTAGGTGCTTGTGAGCAATGCTGTTGTCAATTTTGTATGTGTATTGATGAAAACATTCTCATAGTGGCAATTGTCAACAAATGTATTTTGATTTTTAAGCAGTACTAGCATGTATCCTGAAAGTTACAGGCATTTTGATGCATGGGTAGTAATTTTATTCACGAGTAGCATTTTTAGTTAGCATGCTAAGCTAATACTCGTTAGCTAGTTGGGTGCTTTTTGACTTGCATTCAGCTCTAATTTTTCTCTATGAGATTGTAATTGTTCTAATTCTTGTTAACAGAACTGAACGTTACAGTTGCTTTTCACACTGTTGACGACTGTGTGCTGTTTTTTTTGTACCAGGTAGGCGCTGTTAAGTACAAGTTTTAGTTGATGCTGTTGTATAGAAATAAAATGATGAACAATGATGTTTGTTTTATTATATAAGAGCTGTTTTTATATGTTATTGTTGTTGTAGGTTAGGAAAAAGGAGATATGATGTCTCTCATCTCTCAGTTACCATAGGGAGAGAGGTAGATAAATAATACTGCCACTATATAATCACAGGTTTGGTTTCAGCTAGAGCTGGGCGATATGAGATTTTTTCATATCACGATATGTTTTTTTCATTTCAGGCGATAACGATATCTATCACGATATAAGCCAAATAACTATATTTGTAAGATTTAAATGTGCCGTTGCTCACAAGTAAAATGTGAAATAATCAGCAGCTTGTTTTTATTTAAATATTTATTTCCCATAATAAGTTCAACAGGGTAGATGTACTTAAGGAACATGAGACTTTTTCAGATAAATAAAGGCAAATATTACAAACTACACAAAAGGCAGCCGCTAAAGCGTTTAAGTTTCAAAATAGAACAAACGAAACAGACTACTAAATTGTCAATTCCACTTAGAAACAAAATATTAATTCTAAAAATATGTTTTACAGAAGAACAGGCAAAACTGACTAACTTTTGTCAATATCAAATAAACTGAGAACTAAAAGGAAATTCTCAATCTCTCCTTGTTGTATAGCTGAGCTTTTCAAACAGTTTTAACAGTTACTTTAGTCTGACAAAAGCCGAATGACGAATTAGCGCTTTCAGTCAGAGACTGAGGCTACGTCCACACGTACACGGGTATTTTTGAAAACGGAGATTTTCCGTTTTAAAAAATAATCCCGTCCACACATAAAGGGAGAAATGAAGGAAAACGCTGCTATGAACATGCCAAAGCAGCAGGTGGCGCTAGATTCCTAACCGTGCAGAAATGTTGGCCAATCAGAAGTCTAGAAGCCTCGGTGGGAAAAAGTAAACAAAGCTGGGGCACAGAAGCAGAACAGAGTCGTATGTGTGGAGGGACAGTAACTGTGTGTATATGTAAGCATTTAAACACTGCAGAGAGTAGAATTAACAGTATTGTAGAAATTCATTTCACCGAAACAATAACGTGGCGCAGTGTGACGCATGCACCAGTTTATTGTATTTCCAGACTTGCTTTCGGCACAATTTACAGTGCATGCTACTCTGTTTTTTGTCAGACTTGAAATAGCCGAAATACCTTCACACTACGGAACTTCTATGGCTCTTCCGTTCGACAATCTCTCCGGCGTTGGAACCATCATCTGTTTTCTCTTCGGTCACGCTCGGTTGATTTTTCTAGTCGGCACACTCATTTCCTCGATTACGCGCTGCTTCCCAAACAAACACACGTGCGGCTTGGCACTTGTGCTGTACGTAACAAGTCACGCGACGTGACGCTGCGGCTGTGATTGGTTCGGCTCTGCGCTACTTAATTTGGATTGGCTGACTTTTTTTTTTTTTTTAAGAGGACAAGAGCGGCGAGGTCTATCGCGATAGTTTAATTTCTCTATCGAGTAAAAGTTATATCGCGATACATATCGTTATCGTTCTATCGCCCAGCTCTAGTTTCAGCTAGAACTTTTAAAGAAAGACTTTGTTGATGTTGTGTTGTATAAATATATATTCATCTTTTGTTAAGTGTTATGTTTCGATAAAAAAGGAAAATACTCCCAAGCTGATGAACTGAATGTTGCAGTTGCTTTTCACACTGTTGATGACGACTGTGTGCTGTTTTCTTTGTACCAGCTGCCAGAATAAAGAGGGAGCCCAGAGTAAGGGCAAGTCCAGTTTCGCAGTGCCATCCTTTCTACATGGGCATATGACACCACATGCACCATAGACTCACAGAACAGCAATAGTTACACATTTTATTTATAGGCAATATATATATTTATATACATATACACATACATATATATATAAATTATTGCTGTTAGTGTTTATTAGTATTAACAAGATTAACACTCCTTCTTCCTAGCAGTTCATATCTCGCGATGCAGGGTCCGCTGTTTTGCATGTCTTCCTCCACTTCTTCCTATCCATGGCGTCTTCTGGTGTAACATTCGCAGCCTTCATATCATCTTTTGATTCGGTCCATCCAGTGATTTTTTGGTCTTCCTCGTGGCCTGTTGCCACTGTCTAATTGCTGGGCTGTCTTTGCGATAGAGTTTTTATCACTACGGGCAACATGGCCGTACCATTGGAGCCTCGCCTCCCGCATCTTGTCTGTGATCGGTGTCACTCCCCATCGTTTCCTGACATCTTCGTTTCTCGCTCGGTCTAGTCGTATGAGACCCAGAGGCCACCTCAGCATCTTCATCTCCATGGTGTGAAGGGCTTGTTCGTGCTTAGTCATCGCTGGCCAGCACTCTGACTTACAGTTTTGTTCCTCAAGATCCAATTGGTGATTTAAGTGTTCCAGAAATTTTTTGAGCAGTGTGTTTTGCTGATTTCTTTACATTGACACAGAAAGGTGGTAAGGAGAATGGTATTTTGTTAATGTGCTAGATGGAAGTTTGACTGGGAGGCTAAGGTTATGGAAGAATCACAGATGTACTGCAGCACATCAACTTCCACGAATTGTTTCTTTATATCTTTAATGTCAATTTCTTCATTCAGACTAATTTTTATCATTCTCTGCAAGTCCTTCTGCCTCTTTCCTATTTGATATCAAAGGGTTTTCAGTAGATTGGTCACTTGCCTTCATCATTCTTTGGTCTTAATGACCAGTGGGCAAGTGTTGAACTATCTGAATCTATCTGAATTGAAGAGCCACCTCCACAGGACAAGACTCAGCAGTCCATCTGCATCTTAAGGATAAAGGACACTCTTTCGAGGATGACAATGTTCACATTTTGGACAGAGAGGACAGATGGTTTGAAAGAGGAGTGAAAGAAGCCATCTATGTCCACTGTGAGCGACCATCTTTGAACAGAGGCGGTGGTTTACAACACCAACTGTCTGCCATCTATAATCCAGTTTTGAGTTCCCTCCCCAGACGCCTTAACGCCCACTCACATCCTGGGCCATCTGACCTCAGGAAATCGCATGATAAGGTGGGGCCAGGTTTCACAATGAGCTCACCCGAAACCCTGGCTGATTGGGACCCACACCCATTTTCACACCTTGGCTCAGGCGATTAGAGGATCATCAGGGGGTCCTTTTGTCCCTCTGTGAGGGGATTCTCCCACTAGGTTTAAATCTGGGACTCCCCACCATTTGACCTTAGAACTGAAGAAGCTTCTCGGATGAGAGGTGAAACGTCTTCAAGCAACTTAAAGAAGTCCAGACGCTTTTTTTTTGCAAGCTCCTTTGACAACTATCTGAATCAAGTAATTCTGATTTGATGTTTCCTTCAGCAAGATGTCTGACAGCACTGGCTCTGTGATGGTTGCACCATCATGAATCAGAGCTGATTCAGGAGGGGGATCTAATAACCCATCTTCAGGTGCGTCTGAAGCAATGACTGTAGAAACATGGACGACGCGACAGCTCCCCAAAGATGACGGCAAAACGTCTCTATCGTCCCCTGGTGCCTGGCTGCAGTATAGGTCATAAACCCCGCCTTCTTCTGGATGAATAATCTCAGTTCTCCTGACTGAAGTTTGTATAGCATCTTGCTATGCGATTGCATTTGTCCCTGACCACCAGAATCCCTCACGTTAATTTTTATCGAGTGGAAAAAAAGTTGGCGTTCATCCTCCAGCTTCACTCTGTTAATGTTATGCTAACATAGCTGTGTCGCTAGCAATCACGTAGCACAACATTATATACCAGGTAGTCCAACTTCAATAACCCTGCAAACGCCACTGCTGTTTAGTTTTCTGTCTTCATTTATGTTGGAAGTGGTAACAGAGCTGTACGTTTTAATTAGTTTCAAAAATCTCTCAGTCAGAACATGGTATGTCATGTTTAGGTGGAAACTAGCGAGGTAACTTCCTGTTAACTTGTAACTCCGTTAAATTTAATAAATTTTGTTTTCATGGATGCCTGGATGTTAAACTTAATTGTTACACCTGGTAAAGCAGCAACGCTGATCATTTTATTAAAGATGAAATAATTTAGATCATTTTTAACTCTCAGTGTTCTTTGACTTTGGGGCCTGAAGTGGACGGAGTTTTGGACCCAGATTACGCCGCGAAGCTCCTCACTATGGCAGCCGTAATGCTCTGACAATCCATCAAGCAGTGCGGCTTACCAAAGTTGTACTAAAACATTTTTTAACAGATTTCTGCACGCCCAAATCGGTTCGAGGTCAGTAAGCACAACCAGAATTCATACATAAGGCACACTCTCGATTTTTGAGAAAATTAAAGGATTTTCAGTGTGCCTTATAGTGTGGAAAATACGTTATACAGAAGAAAAGAATATATCGCGATATATATCGTTACTGCACGTGCTTCAAATTACCGTACTTTCTGGACTATAAGCCGCTACTTTTTTCCTAGGTTTTGAGCCATGAGGCTTATACAAAGGTGTGGCTATTCTGTGGATTTTTTCTTCCACCACTAGGGGGACTCTAACCAGAATTAGAATAAAAAACAAGATGGATGAAAAATCAATGCAAAGAAGAATACCCTACTTTTTCTTTAGCAGATAGAACACGCACAACAAATTACCAACTGGTAACCATTTTCAAATCCTCGCCCCTTCATCATGGAAACCACACGAAGAAGTTCGTATGATGCAAGTTTTAAGTTGAAGGCCATCGATCTTGCTATCCAGGAGGGAAACCGCGCTGCTGCACGCAAGCTTAGCGTCAATGAGTCTATGGTGAGACGTTGGAGGCGACAGCGGGAAGAGCTCATGCAATGCTAAAAGTCGAGAAAAGCTTTCAGAGGACATAAAAGCAGGTGGACTGAACTTGAAAATGTCCTGGAGGAATGGGTGAACACACAGAGAGCAGGTGGCCGAGGTGTATCCACTGTACAGATCTGACTGAAAGCCAAAACAATCGCCCGCGAAATGAATATTAAAGATTTCAAAGGTGGGCCGTCATGGTGTTTCAGATTTATGAAACGTAAAAACCTGTCCATCAGGGCACGGACCACTCTCCGTCAGCAACTCCCCCCGGACTATCAGGAAAAAGTAGAAAACTTCCACAAATTCATTGAAAAAAAGATACAAGAAAACTCCATCGGACCAGACGATATAATCTGCCTCTGACTAGGACCGTTAACAAGACAGGTGCATCATCCATGTTGTTGAAAACAACAGGCCATGAGAGGACGCACTTCACCTGCGTTCTGGCATGCACGGCATCTGGACAAAAACTTCCACCAATGGTGATTTTTAAGCGCATAACTATGCCGAAAGAACAACTCCTGAAAGGCATAGTGGTCAAAGTTAACACCAAAGGGTGGATGATAGAAGGTCTAATGAAGGAATGGTTAACGGAGTGCTATGGGAAGCGCCCGGGAGGATTTTTTCACTGGAAAAAAGCACTGCTTGTTTTGGATAGCATGAGGGCCCACATCACAGATTCTGTGAAAGCAGCGATCAAGAAAACAAACTCCATTCCAGCTGTGATTCCTGGAGGTACAACAAAGTTTTTGCAGCCACTTGACATCAGTGTAAATCGGGCATTTAAAGCTGCACTACGGGTTGAGTGGGAGACTTGGATGACAAGCGGTGAAAAGTCATTCACAAAAACTGGCCGCATGCGAAAAGTATCCTTTTCTGATGTCTGTCAGTGGATTCTAACAGCGTGGAGTGCTGTGAAAGAATCCACCATCACCAATGGGTTCCGAAAGGCTGGACTGCTGCGCGAAGAGAGCGGCGCACCTTCAGAGCCAACTTCACCGGAGGATGACAGTGACACGGAGAGCGAGACTGATGGAGACAGATGTGATGAAGCGCTTCTGAGCCTGTTCAACTCCGACACTGAAGAAGACGACTTCATGGGTTTCAGCGAAGATGATTAAAGTGACTTGTGGTTTCAAATACAGGAAAAATGGAGGTAAATAAATAGCGGTTATTTTCTCTTGGTTCTGTTCCGTTTTAATAAGCAAAGTTGCTGCCGTGTTAAAAGGCATTGTTCGGAAAGAATCTGTTCAGGTACATACTAGAGATGGCACGATACCACTTTTTTATGTCCGATACCGATATCATAAATTTGGATATCTGCCGATACCGATATGAATCCGATATAGTGTTTTTTAATCAACAAAACTGTTTTTTTTTTTAAATATCTTGCTGCATTTTGTATAAGTTCATACTCAAGCTTAAAACAACAACTACACTAAAGCTATTCTGTTATACCTATATGCAAAAAAAAAAAAAAAATTCATAGTTCAGCAATACTGATCAATCTAATAAACTTAAACCTACACCATCCTCCCTATTCTGGTATTTTAAAGAGTACTTAGCGTAAATATTAAGCAACCTAACTAATAGGGTTCCAACTCCCAGCAACAACAAAAATAAATAAATAAAAAATAGGGAACCACCCCTCACACTCCACCTCATGATGCTTAATCAACGTAATCAACCTTAATTTGATGCAGTGTGAAAAAAAAAATGCACAGAAATCAATTATTTTTCAAGAAATATTAAATAGATTCAACATCTTTCTTCAACAAAATTGCAGACTGCACAGATGGTACCTTCCCAAAGGAAAAAGTACTATAGCTTACTAGGGTATATATATTAGACTTAATAGTCACTATATACAGTAATTGACTTCTATTCATTTTACATCAGATTAAAACTTTGGGTGTAAGATTCGGATAATTATTTATTAAAAGCTAGACATTTTAAATGAGAATAAGAAAGAAAAGTATGTCTTTGTGCCCCCTTTTCCTTGTTAATGCTCTATCGGCCCCCCTGGCTAAACTTTGCTAGATCCGCCCCTGCACAGTTACCAGCCGTCAGCTACGTAGAAAAAGATCCTCGAGTAGAAAGTAATATTAAATAAATTCTAACAACAGCTGATCAAGCTTAAACGTGCTGCTGTTGTTCAGCCGCTGGTTTCCTCTTTCTGGTGCAAAGTGGGCCAAAAACAAACCAGAGAGACGGACTCGCGACAGAAAAGCCGATCAGCTGATCATTAAGCAGTTTCATGATTGAAGTAGCAGCCAGAAGAGGCAGTCGCTCCATATATTGTTTGGTAAGCTTAACGCAGGAATGCTTTACAAACATTCAGAGATGGACTTACACACTTGCTTTACTTCTCTCGGGATAACTTTGTCGGAGATGAAATGCCGGGTTGCTAGCGAAGCTCCACATGCTATCCAGACCACCGACAGGTCCTGCATGCCACAGCCGCTCTATCACGTGATGCATACTGCTCCGACGTGCTAACGTTCTGAGGTGAGTTACGGCGTGTTGCAAGTTTTGTGAGGTGCTTTCGTGATATTTAATGGATCGGATTACATTTTTTATTTTTCTCCGATATCCGATCCAGTAATTTAGGTCAGTATCGGACCGATACCGATACGTAATATCGGATCGGTCCATCTCTAGTACATACATGTACATTTGCAGTGCAAGATTGTTCTGTACATGCAGTAGATATCTATTTTTTCATCATAGATATCTGCGGCTTATAGCCGGGTGCGGCTTGTATATCTTTTTTTTTTTTAATTTTTAAAAATAGAGCGGATGCGGCTTATATACAGGTGCGCTCTATTGTGCAGAAAAAATTAGGGCCAAAAAGAAACAAGCCCTTCAGGCAGACGCTGCCAAATGTGTAAAAATAACTGAAGTGTTTGGCGGTAGCTATGGCATAGCTTCCACAGATTTAGCAACATCAGCAAGTGGTGGAGGCCAGCAGGTGGATAAGGGAAAGGGGAGGCAAGAGGAGGAGAGACCCGAGGCGGCCGCCGGTCATAGTGGCAGAGGAACTGAAGTTATGACCTGCTGTCTATCTGTGTCAGATATAAATAGAGCAGGGCGATATGGCCAAAAATATTTATCACGATATATATTTGAAAATTTGCGATAACGATATAACCGACGATATAATTGATGTGAGACAAAATACAACTCCACAACATTACTAGCGCAAAAAGACAACCTTCCATTTATTTTCACTTAAACAAGAAGCTGGTTTTTATGTACATTAAAGCTTTATAAAAATGTAACAGTGCAAATGCAAATTCCTTGCTGAAAGTTTAACCAAAAGGCATTTCCAGTAGAAATGGGCTGACATATCCTGAGCATAACCATGTATAATATCCATTGAAGTTAAAAAGAGGTGCTTTGCAACATTAAACTGCAGTGTGCAGTACGTATTTTTCGGACCATAAGGTGCACGGGATTATAAGGCACATTAAGCGAAACAAAGCAGTCAGATAAATCAAACTTTATTAAACTCATTCTTCTTGCTTCCTCCACTTCTGTACCATTGATTCATTAATGTTGAATTCTCTGGCAGCTGTTCTATTCCCATGTTGTTGCAGTATAGTAATGACTAACCTTGTATTGTTGATGGATTATCTCAGTTGTTCTCCTGACTGAAGTTTGGTCCGTTTACAGCATCCTGCCATGCGATTGCATTTGTCTCTAACCATGAGGAGCCTTCACGTTAACTTTTATAAGTGGAAAAGTGTTAGTGTTCGTCCTCCAGCTTCACTGTTTATGTTATGCTAACATAGCTGTGTCGCTAGCAATCACGTAGCACATCATTATATACCAACTAGCCCAACTTCAGTAACCCTACAAACGTCACTGCTGTTTAGTTTCCTGTCTTCATTTATGTTGGAAGTGATAGCAGAGCTGTACGTTTGAACTTTTTCAGAAATCTCTCAGTCAGAACATGCTTTATCATGTTTAGGTAACTAGCGAAACTAGCGAGCTAACTTCCGCTAGCTTCCTGCTAACTTCTAACTCCGTTAAATGTAATAAATTTTGTTTTCATGGATGCCTGGATGTTAAACTTCATAGTTACACCTGGTTAAGCAGCAATGCTGATCGTTTTATTAAAGATGAAAGAATTTAGACAGTTTTTAACTCTCAGTGATGCTGCAGTGTTTGTTTGACCTGAAGGATACGGAGTTTAGGACCCAGATTACTCCCAGATTTAAGAGCATTTTAGTCTGACAAATACGACGGCCGCTTGCATGTTCTGCAAAAAAATGTTCTTTGTCGTGTATCTGACGGACAAACACCAAACCAGTTCCACATCACTGAAGTTGCACCATTTTTACAAACCAATTCTGGTTCATTTGTTTCACTCAACAATCGGCCATGTGCGTATGAAAACAAAGGCACTGCGCATGAGCGTTTTACTCATATTCTATCGCGATATTTTATTTTCCTATCGTTGCCTAACATTATACCGGTATTACCGTGAACGGTATAATATGGCCCAGCCCTAGATATACACCAAGTTTAGTTGTAGTTTGTTTTCGTTGTGCTGACTTTTTACAGTCGCTTAGAATAACTGGTACTGCGTACTAGCTAGCATGACGGAGTTTATATACTGCTGGGTGGGTGCTATGAAGTTACTGATAGTAAATTTTATTTTATGCTTAAGGTTAGTTTCTCAAACTCCTCAAAATCTTAACAAATTGTGCCAATCCTTACATGTTGCACCAGGCTGATTTATCATCAAAAGTGGAGAAGTCTGTGACAGAGGAGACAGAAGAGCAGCAGAGAGAGATGGAGCCAGAGAAAAGAGCAGGAGAGAGAGATGGAGAGATGACTTTATGTCATCCATGAGGGATGCATTTGACATATGTTTCACATATTATAGCCCAACAATTTACTTATAGCAATTTAAATCCGAGCAATCAGTTTTTGGCAAATACCGTAAATCACTTTTTGGCAGACAATCACTTTTTGGCACAACACCGGCTATTGCAGTTAATAATACAACAGCTTCTTGCCATTTTTTGTGTTTCTTTTTATCGCTGTGTAACTGAGTTCAATTGAAAGCCTGCATGCGCTAGTACCTCTTGCCACAAGTTCCCAGAATCCTTTGCGGTTTTACCCCTGAATGACGTCACATTTTTGGTGGGCCGGTCTCTAGTCAAAATGCCCGGGCCGATTTTTTGTCCCAGTCCAGCCCTGACCACGTTGATGTTAAATTGGGGTGTAACGTCATCATAGCGGCTTTGACTGGCAGCTGCAGTCACGGAGAAACTTGCGTATCTCTGTTTGGGAATAGCAGTTAGAGCGTAGGCTCTGAGAGGAGGGCCAGCGTTCATGCTACGAAAATACGATCGACTGTTTTAACCTGACAGCCTGAGGTGTTCTTCAGTAAACTGGACTACCCGACAGAAGGACCTGAGGCCCCGCTGCACTTTTTCGGTAAGTTAAACGTGTTTATAAGCTAATCCGTTACTACCGTCCTTAGCTAGGTCCTGAGACGTAGTCTGCAATTACCGTTACTGTACTTTTATTACAAGTATTATACTGTAAAAGCAACAGGCTGCACTCTGCTTCAGCTCCTATGAAGAGCTGATTATTAAATATGTGCAAACAGCAGCATGTTTTCTTTCTCTTGCCACATCTGTAAAGACAGTAACACCAAATTTTAAAAAAGAAGAAGCTTGTACTTCAGTAACTCCTCATTAATCAGTAACGATGGATTAAACAGTGGAACTGAAAAAATGTAAGACAAGAACTTCAGATCCTGAGTGTGTGGGACAGAGAAGGATCAGCTTTATTTCAGATTTGAGAAATAAACTTTATATTTCAGTTTGTGATGATTCTGTTCTCTTTGACTTAATTTTGACTTATTAACTCAACATTTTGAGAAAAGTAACTTGAAATTTCGAGTTAACGCTGCCAATCAGTAATCTACGTGAATGATGTCATTTCCTTGTTACCTGGAAGCTGAATTAAGCCCTCAGGTACAAATGCTATAGCTAAGTGATGAAATCACTATAAGCTAAAATGATGAAATCCTTGTGTTATTAGCTGAATCACATGGCGTTACTATCAGCAAACGTACCCACAAAAGCGCCAATTTGTTGCGATCCGGTTTTGAGTGCACGTTACTTTGGGGTAACAAGAAAGTGACTTTATTCATGTAATTACTGATTGGCAGAGGTGACTCGAAATGTTGCCTTTTGAGAAAAGTAACTCAAATTTCGAGTTATTAACTCGAAATTTGGAGAAACATAGGTCGAAATTTCATGGAAATAACTTGAAATTTCGAGTTATTGATACTTGGGTTTTTTTGGGGTTTTTTAGTGGCGGAAACGGGCTTCCATACATGAATGAATTGAAGGAAAGTTATGAACTGCTTCTGAGAGACAAATAACACCAGGATCCTTTTCTACGTAGCTGACAGCTGGTATCTGTGCAGGGGCGGGTCTAGCAAAGTTTTGCCAGGGGGGCAGGGAGGGCATTAAGTAACGCGTTAGTGTAACTACATTATTATTGTTGTAATGAGCACGGTAACTAGTTATTATGCCAAAATCAGGAACGCATATATTGTTACTGGGATTTAGATAGGGTCATTATTCGTTACTTCGTGTGTTGCATTCGACTTACCTCGTAAATCTTAACATGGACCTGGGAATGATGTCACACTCTGGTTAGACTTGTCAGAGAAGTCGGGATTCCAATATGGCGATGCCTTTGAAAACGGTTGTTTTGCTAGCCCTCTACAAGAACAAATTACTACTAAACACATATGCAACTCATCTGCAGTCTGGAGTTACCTACATCTTACTACTCGGATGGCAGAATTTTGCGATCAAAAGCACCACGACTGCAGTTTCCGTGTTGGATGTAAAAAGCGCACATGACGCTGTGACATATGCTAGAATCATCCCGGCCGGAAATGACGGTCCAGGATTGGGGTTTCTCTCGTGGAAATATGCACATTATTTTTCCTTTCTGTTGGTAAAAGACAAGAATATTGTGGTGAACTGTACTCTTTGTGGAGGTTCTATAACTCTTTCAACATCAAAGACCAAGTTAGTTGAAAAAGAACCTGAAGGTAACGTCGGTGACTCTAGCTCTGCTGAGCTATTCCAGCAAAACAACGAAAGCTTGATTTCACACAGCCTGCTGCACAGTCCATCACCCAGCCACAGCTACACAGGCTGATTGGCAGGTATGTTGTGGAAGACATGAAACCCATCTCAATGGTTGAGTCCCATGCTTTCAGACAACTAATTAGTCATATACCTGGGCGAGGGAGAGGTGGGAAGGCACCATGCAGAAAGTCATTTTCCAGTTACCTAGACCAAGAATATGCCAACATGGAGTCAGAGCTCAAAAATACACTTGACAAGGTAGACTATATCCCCACATCAGCAGACATGTGGACTGTGCATAATACTTTTTTTTCTTGGTGTGACCACGCATTGGATAAATGCACAAAACATGAAAAGTGAGAAAGCAGCGCTGGCATGCAGGCGAGTCATAAGTATGACAGTATTGCATCTGAGCTGAACAACATTAATTCATCTCATGGCCTATCATTTAAAATCACATCAACTGTAACGAATAATGGCTCCAATTTTGTCAAGGCTTTTAAAGTGTACCAGCCACCACCTGAGTCGAATGACTGAAAATGAGGAGGATGAGGTGACTTCTGTTTCCATTGGGGATGTGCTGCAGAATGGTGCTGATGGTGCAATTTTTTTACCGCCACATCAGAGATGGATATCGCACACAATGAATCTTATCTCTTGCACTGATGTGGAGAAGTGGCTATTGTCTGAAGCTGCAACAAACACGATCTACAGAAGTGCCACCACATAATGTGTAGGGCTGTGGAACAAGGCCAGTCGTTTCACAGTGGCTGCTGAGATTGTGGAAGACATTATTGCAAAGAAGCTACTAGTACCTTGCACAACAATGTGGAACTCGTTCTATTATGCTCTGGAGAGAATTTCAAAGATACCTTTGGTGGAGCTGAACACAATCTCATCCACACTACATTTGAAATGTTTCAATGAGAGGGAGCATCAGTGAGTACAGTGCGGTCATGAAACCACTTACTGTAGCACTGGACATTCTTCAGGGAGAAGACCATTGTTTTTATGGCACACTCCCACCCCCACTGGAATTGCTGATGACCAAGACTCTGGCTATAAAAAATGGTCTGCAAATCCTTGTTGGGCTACCAGATGCAGTTGTCCAGGTAATTGATATTTTCATTTTTTTTTTTATCTTTAATGAAATGTATTACTCAATTGCTTTTTATATTGTTGTTGACTTGGCTGTCTCTGACCACTACTGTGTGTTTTTTAACATCACCGGTTTTATTCAGCGGGAGACCTCGGTGCGAACTGTGAGGAGGCGCTATCTAACCTCTGAAGTGGCTGCAAATTTTACCAGGGTTTTAGACGAATGCCCCCCCTGTGATTTTACCTGCACCCTGCGATTTGATTTTTAATCATTTCAACAGCAAACTGAAGAAAAGCCTTGACTCCGTTGCTCCACTCACCACCAAAAAGATTAACGTAAAACATGCATCACCCTGGAGAAACGAAGAAGTCAAAAAACTCAAAAGAAATTGCAGGGCAGCAGAAAGGAGATGGAGGAAAAATAAAAATACTATCAACCATCAAATATTTTGCGAGCAACTTAAAATGTACAATAATACATTAAGGAACTCAAGAAATTCATACTTCGCCAAAATAATCAGTAATAACAAAAATAATCCCAAGGTCCTCTTTTCCACTATAGATCATTTATTTAACCCTGATTTTAACAGCTCCCAAAGAACCCCCACAGACTCACTCTGTGAGCAGTTTGCAGACCACTTCAGGGGATCAGCGCCATCAGATCAGATATTTTATCTAATCGCGATATGTTTGTAAACACATCTGAGGGCTCGATTGTACCTGAGGAGACACTGGACAGCTTTGTCCTGGTTAATGCTGAGAACCTTCAGAAAGTTTTCTCCACAGTGAGACCCACCACATGTCTTTTAGATCCAATCCCTTCTTCACTCTTTAAAACACTTTATGGATTTTTTGAGGCTGAGCTTTTATACATGATGAATTGCTCTCTTCAGTTGGGTGTCTTCCCTGCTGCCTTTAAAACGGCGGTGGTGAGGCCCCTTCTGAAGAAGAGCAATTTGGATTGTAATGATTTTAATAACTACAGACCTGTATCCAACTTACTATTTTTAAGTAAAATCTTAGAAAAACTTGTTTTTACTCAGATTAATGACTTTTTGAATGATAGACAGATCCTGGAGATATTCCAGTCTGGATTTAGGGTGAACCACAGCACAGAGACTGCTCTCCTAAAGGTTTTAAATGATCTTAGATGTAACTGGGACTCCCAAAAGCTCTCAGTCCTGGTGCTACTGGATCTAAGCGCAGCCTTTGATACAGTAGACCACGCTATTCTTTTAAACAGACTGAAACACATGGTGGGCCTCTCTGGTGCTGTACATAACTGGTTCACTTCCTATCTCTCTGACAGAACTTTTATGGTGAGTATGGATACATGCTCCTCTAAGATCCATAAAACGACATGTGGTGTGCCTCAAGGGTCGTTTCTAGGCCCTGTACTTTTTAATTTGTATATGCTCCCTCTCGGCAGTGTCATCAGGAGGCATGGAGTGAACTTCCACAGTTACGCTGATGACACGCAGCTGTACATCTCCGTGTCTCCTGATGACACCAGACCAGAGGTGGGACCAAGTCATTGTTTTGCAAGTCTCAAGTAAGTCTCAAGTCTTTATCCTCAAGTCTCAAGTCAAGTCTCAAGTAATGTCAGGCAAGTCAGAGTCGAGTCTCAAGTCACTGGTGTAAAAGTCCGAGTCAAGTCACAAGTCTTAAACTTTGAATTTCAAGTCCTTTCGAGTCTTTAAAAAAAAAAATGAAAAAAGAATGTTGCAGTTATGCTAAATGTAAATATTAGACCATGTAATTTTTAAATCTGTGTTTTTCTCAACACATGACAAAATAGTGAACTTAGAAAATATACACAAATTGTGAAATTGCACCTCTATAAAATGCAGCTCAATTAAACCTAGCTCCAAGAATAATTTTCACTGACAGTTCTGAGATAAGCTGCATGTTATTCTTGGATGCGCTTGTAGGACCAGCTTTAAAATCGCATGACAAAAATATCATACATATTAAAAAAAACTGCATCACCAACGTAGCCTGGACAACATTTGCTAGTTAGATGAAGTCAGCTATCTCATCGTAGCATATTTATATGCATATTTATAATTATACGGTTCTTGGAGTGAGTGCATACACTCATGAAGTTTAGTAACTTCAGGTCACTGCAACAAGCCCAGGTACAGTTTACCGACGGATGGGTACAGGACCTTGAAATGCACCGTGTAGAACGAAAGACCATCGTACCTATCATAAGTTTACCAGTCTCACAAATCGTCGTCATAAATACACATTCGTTAACCGTTTATTAATATAACCTTTGAGCTCAACGGTAATTAATTAGTAGTGGAAATAATTTCTGGTTCATTACAAAAATGTAGCAGTGACAATAATACTGTATGCTGTAATCGTACTGGGCAATTAGTGATACAAAAAACCTGTTTTATCCTGTGAATAAAAGTATATGTTTTTGTCAATGTACCATAATAACAGAGGCGAAACGCAATATTGTGTCAGGACAATTTACTATTTATGCACAATAAACAAAGGAGCATAGCGCGACAATTTCTGTTCAGCGCCAGACTTGCTTGTAACCTATATCACCAATTGTGTTATGAAAATGACGTATTAACTACTAAAAAACACTGACCTTCGTGTAAATGCTTGGAGCAGACTAACCTGTGAGCTGGAGTGTTCTGGGACGTTATATTTGGTCTTTGAATGGCTGCAATCCAGGCCATCCGTCGCGTCTTTGTTACTTCGGAAACATGGCTCGAACAATTTCTCTTCAACGACGTAATCCGATAACAACCGATCTCTTTACCCGTCGGCTTCCCGTGGCTGTCATGCGACCGGCTATTGCAGTTAATAATACAACAGCTTCTTGACATTTTTGTGTTTCTTTTTATCGCTGTGTGACTGATTTCAATTGAAAGCCTGCGTGCGCTAGTACCTCTTGCCACGAGTTCCCAGAATCCTTTGCGGTTTTACCCCTGAATGACGTCACATTTTCAATCTCTATATAATATGCATGTTAAATTTTATATTTGGGGTGAAATGTCAAGTCTTTTCAAGTAAACCGGTTCAAGTCCAATTCAAGTCCCAGGTCATTGGTGTAAAAGTCCAAGTCAAGTCACAAGTCTTAGAACATTTTTTCAAGTCAAGTCTAAAGTCATAAAATTAATGACTCGAGTCTGACTCGAGTCCAAGTCATGTGACTCGAGTCCACACCTCTGCACCAGACCAATGGATGCCCTTTTTAACTGTGTCTTAGATATACGATCTTGGATGGCAGAAAACTTTTTACAGCTTAACCAGGACAAAACTGAAGTTTTAATCGTCGGTCCTGAGGCTCAGAGAGAGAAACTCTTGTCTAAATTAGAGGCATTTTCACTATGTCCTTCGCTACAAGTGAAAAACCTGGGTGTTAATTTTGACTCTGAGCTTGGTTTTATCCCACATGTTAAACATGTAACCAAAATTGGATTTTATCATCTAAAAAATATAGCCAGAGTTCGCCCTATTCTCTCTCGGGCCAACACGGAGATGCTGATGCATGCTTTTATTACCAGTCGCATTGATTACTGTAATGCCCTGCTCTCTGGTCTTCCTAAGAAGAATATTTCAACTTTACAACTTTTGCAAAACTCGGCAGCTCGTGTGCTGACGAAGACCAAAGGGCGGGCCCACATTACACCGGTTTTAGAATCGCTGCACTGGCTCCCCGTGTGTTTCAGGATCGATTTTAAAGTTCTTTTATTGGTTTTTAAATGTCTTAATGGTCTTGGGCCTTCTTATCTCTCAGATCTGCTTTTACCATACGAACCCTCGCGGACCCTGAGGTCCTCTGGTACTGGCCTTTTGATTGTCCCTAAAGTCAGGACACATACTCACGGAGAGGCAGCTTTTCAGTGGTATGGTCCTCGTCTGTGGAACAGCCTGCCGGAGGAGCTCAGGGCCGCAGAGAACGTACATGTTTTTAAGAACAGGCTCAAGACCCACCTTTTTAATTTAGCTTTCACCTAACGTTTATTTATTTTATGCTTATTTATTCTATCCTGTTATTCTATTATTAATTTAGACTTTACCTAATATTTATTGATTTTATTCTTATTCATTTTTTAATCTTCTTACTCTATTTATATTTATATTTATATTGTATCCTGTTCTTATTTATTTTATCATTTTACCCTGTATATATCCTATTGTGTCATATCTCCAGTGTTTCCTTGGAGGGTGCTCTCTGCACCGGGGCTGTGATCGACCGTGGCTGCTGGGTTTCTGGGGGTCCTCTCAGCCTGGCTGGGGGGCTCCTTGGCCTCCCTCCTGCTGTGTGCCCAGCCTGGAGGCTGCGGTCTGTGACCGGCTCCCGGTGCAGACGGCTCCCTGTTATAGTGTTTCCTCACTTGGCTCATGCGAGCCCAGCCCAATTTTTACTCTTTAAGTGTGCGCGTGTGTGTGTATGTGTGTGTGTGTGTGTGTGTGTGGGGGGGGGGGGGGGGGGGGGGGGGGGAATATGTGTATTCACATCATTTATGTTAATGAGAGTGTGGGGAGTGAGTTGGAGGGTGGGGTGGGCTGCTTTTAACTATGTAAAGCACTTTGTGCTACATTTTTTTTGTATGAAAAGTGCTTTATAAATAAAGATTGATTGATTGTGCTATGCTGTTGTGTCACATGCAAGTGAATGCTGTTACAGTTTGAGATTCTTAATCCCAATAACAAAATAAATAAATACAACATAGTAAAATGCACACTATTTACAAATTAAAATACTTGCTGTGTCATTATTACAGGCAGTCAAAACAAGGTTTGCACATGTCCTTGGAAGTGAAGATGCTTTGCTGACTGCTGTTACACTACCAAAATTCAAGCTTCATTGGTTACATGACCAGGCGCGGACGGACCTCACAAAGGCCGTCCGCGCCTTTGTGAGGCGCTCTACCAGCACATCTGCTGGTAGAGTGTCGAAATTTTTCCCCGAGCAAGATCAGCTACAACCATGTTCCAGTGCCACCAAGACAACACAGCACCCGAGTTGTTCTCCTTTGAAGAGAATTAGGACATATATGCCACTGCTGAAGCTGAGGTAGCCGAGTACCTCAAATCAGAAGCAACAGGGTTGGACTCTCTGAAGCATTTCCCGATGATAAAGAAACTCTCTCTTAAACTTAATGCAGCCACTCCTTCAAGTGCCCCAGTTGAAAATACTTTTTATTTTATTTATATATTATTTATTTTATTTCTCTTTGTCAGGCTGAGGCTGTAGCCCTCTGGGAGGCACTACAGGAGCCTCTGGACTAGACCACCAGGTACCGGAACAGCTTCTTCCCTACAGCTGTCAGATTTCTGAACTCTGCCTCCTGATATCTGACCCACATTAAACTCACAGACTTAACATACACACACCCACAACCACCTATAACTGAACACACAATGGACAAAAACAAACAAATGGACAACTGTACCCTCATACACACAATAATAACATGGACTGAACCACTGCTCACAACCACTAGCACAAATTATCCACATATCTCACTGGTCTAAACTGCACCACTGTAGATGCTGTATAGACAATCATTCTGTACAATACGACAATAACAATTCCACAACTGTTTACAACTGTTTATAACTTGCATGGTTCATATTTCTGTATAGTTTTCATATTTATATCCTGTTCATAGCTTGTACACTCACTACAGCCTGTACATACTTATAGTTATAGCATATTCATAACATACCTTCATACGTGTACATTGCAACATACCAATAATAGACCCATATATTGTACCCACATGCCTATATCAGACCCATTTTTGTAATATATCTATATTATTGCTAATATATATTTTGTAATAATCTCTATTATGGCTAAAGCACTTTCTAAATGGATGCAAACTGCATTTCGTCACCTTGTATTTGTGACATGTGCAATGACAATAAAATTGAATTCTATTCTGTTCTATTCTATTCTAAAATACTTTAAGTTTACCCGTCATTACTGAACATGAGGTCTCCAGTTGGTGCAGTTCAGCAGTTAAGTTTACAAAGAATGGACAAACCTCACTGTGTTTATGTTGAACCATTTTTGCACTATTCTGATACCTACAGCTCCTAAATGGTCTGAGGCACAGTTTAATGTTGGCACTGCTAAAAGTATACTTTCTACTCATTTCAGTGGCAAAAATGAATATATCTTTCAAAAGTTTCAACACACTGTAAGTTGTCTTTTGTGATCCAATGCTTCTTCCTAGTGATACTACGTACAATGATTAGATTTATAACACTGCTGCACCAGCCCCAAAATGATGTGTTTGCATTTGTAGAGGGTTGAAATAGATTAAAACAGACAGATAAAAAAGTGACACATAAAAAAAAACATTGTTAATTTCTAATTTAGTTTCTATCATTTCATCATTAACTTGCACTCACACTACGACACTGCCATTTTAACCATTTTTGGTTCAGGCCATTAGGGGGCAGAGTGCACTTGTGGCAGGTTAGTGCTAACATGTAAGCAAGCTAGAAGACTGGCATCCTTGCTGGGTATCCAGTTAGGGAAACAACACATTAATAAGAGAATTAAGGGTAAAACCAAAGTTACTTTCCCTAGTAACTAGTTGCTTTGAAAGTAACGAGTAACTTGAAGCAACTGAGTTACTTTTGATAGAAGTAACTAGTAATGTAACTAAGTTACTAATTTAAAGTAACTTACCCAACACTGGTCATAAGGGCAGTTCTTCAAGAGCCATGTATTCAATGAGGTGGTAGTTATTGTGAAAAGTTTGAGAACCACTGCTATAGACTATAGTGTACACTGTACACCCTACTTACTGGTTTTTGATGTGTCAGTCTGCATCTTTCAATTGTGCGTTTCCGTAACAGCTCCGCACCACCCAGGCGGCAAAAATTTGAGTGCAGTCCAGTCTTAGGAGCACCTAACATACTGCACAGGACCCTCAAGCTTCCAGGCATGTGGTAGACAACCCAAGCTTAAAGGATAAACCACCCGCAGTGGCGAGACGAAACATGACATGTATGATTGTTATTTATGTGTAATATATCTGTACCTTCATGTCTTTCCTTGACTCTTTCACTTTACAGGTACATGAAAAAATTGTAAATTGAGAGTTATTTGTTCGTGTATGGTTTGTGTGTATTTTAATGCCTCATCTTCTGCCATTAAAACTCTGTATACATAAAATATAAAAATTAAGTTTTCTGTAATACCTTAATAGAGTTTTGATTTCCATTTTAATTTTTTTCCCTGTTATTCTCATGTTTGTGTCTAATCATTCTAGTAATGACAAGTCAGTAAGGGCATAACAAAGTTTTAGTTGCTGTTTAGTACTTATGAAATTTTGGATCCCTATCATGTTATAGGTGGGTCCATGGTCTTAATTCAACATCAGTATATACAGTACAGGGAGTGCAGAATTATTAGGCAAGTTGTATTTTTGAGGAATAATTTTATTATTGAACAACAACCATGTTCTCAATGAACCCAACAAACTCATTAATATCAAAGCTGAATGTTTTTGGAAGTAGTTTTTAGTTTGTTTTTAGTTTTAGCTATTTTAGGGGGATATCTGTGTGTCCAGGTGACTATTACTGTGCATAATTATTAGGCAACTTAACAAAAAACAAATATATACCCATTTCAATTATTTATTTTTACCAGTGAAACCAATATAACATCTCCACATTCACAAATATACATTTCTGACATTCAAAAACAAAACAAAAACAAATCAGCGACCAATATAGCCACCTTTCTTTGCAAGGACACTCAAAAGCCTGCCATCCATGGATTCTGTCAGTGTTTTGATCTGTTCACCATCAACATTGCGTGCAGCAGCAACCACAGCCTCCCAGACACTGTTCAGAGAGGTGTACTGTTTTCCCTCCTTGTAAATCTCACATTTGATGATGGACCACAGGTTCTCAATGGGGTTCAGATCAGGTGAACAAGGTGGCCATGTCATTAGTTTTTCTTCTTTTATACCCTTTCTTGGAGTACTTGGATGCGTGTGATGGAGCATTGTCCTGCATGAAAATCATGTTTTTCTTGAAGGATGCAGACTTCTTCCTGTACCACTGCTTGAAGAAGGTGTCTTCCAGAAACTGGCAGTAGGACTGGGAGTTGAGCTTGACTCCATCCTCAACCCGAAAAGGCCCCACAAGCTCATCTTTGATGATACCAGCCCAAACCAGTACTCCACCTCCACCTTGCTGGCGTCTGACTCGGACTGGAGCTCTCTGCCCTTTACCAATCCAGCCACGGGCCCATCCATCTGGCCCATCAAGACTCACTCTCATTTCATCAGTCCATAAAACCTTAGAAAAACCAGTCTTGAGATATTTCTTGGCCCAGTCTTGACGTTTCAGCTTGTGTGTCTTGTTCAGTGGTGGTCGTCTTTCAGCCTTTCTTACCTTGGCCATGTCTCTGAGTATTGCACACCTTGTGCTTTTGGGCACTCCAGTGATGTTGCAGCTCTGAAATATGGCCAAACTGGTGGCAAGTGGCATCTTGGCAGCTGCACACTTGACTTTTCTCAGTTCATGGGCAGTTATTTTGCGCCTTGGTTTTTCCACACGCTTCTTGCGACCCTGTTGACTATTTTGAATGAAACGCTTGATTGTTCGATGATCACGCTTCAGAAGCTTTGCAATTTTGAGACTGCTGCATCCCTCTGCAAGATATCTCACTATTTTTGACTTTTCTGAGCCTGTCAAGTCCTTCTTTTCACCCATTTTGCCAAAGGAAAGGACGTTGCCTAATAATTATGCACACCTGATATAGGGTGTTGATGTCATTAGACCACACCCCTTCTCATTACAGAGATGCACATCACCTAATATGCTTAATTGGTAGTAGGCTTTCGAGCCTATACAGCTTGGAGTGAGACAACATGCATGAAGAGGATGATGTGGACAAAATACTCATTTGCCTAATAATTCTGCACTCCCTGTACGTTTTGAGCGCCTGTCATCTCCTCTTTCAGCCTGTTCTCACTCCCGAGGCATAACATCCTGATGATTTGTCCTAAGGAACGCGGAAGGTGACCTTCAGCGTTCTTATGATACGCGCCGGGTTATGGGTGAAATACAGTAGAATGATGGTCTCGTGGTAAAACACGTTCCAGCCATGTATTCCAGCCCTAACCCTAACCTTATCCTTAACCAGCACTTCAATGATGTTAAATAGCATTTTCCAAAGTGATCTGAGGAAAATGAACGAACATGTGTGGATTGATTTCAAACGGTTCTCATGCTTCCTCATGTATCCGATCTCATCATTCAGGAACGTTTTGGGTGCCCGGAAGCGTAACATGTTGACGATTTGCCACCTAGCATAAAACATTACGCCTCGGATGTGAGAATGGGTTGCCTCTCCATCTTGTCTTTCTGCCACTTTCCCCCACTGTTGACCTTGTCTCTGGCTATGTCTACACTAGCACGGATAAATTTTAAAACAGCGTATACACCAGACCACGCTCTGCGTCAACACTATCGTTTTCAGAGTTGTTCATCCACATTGATACGGCCGAAAATGCTTGTGTTCCAGTACTGCACATGTGTGAAACTCGAGACAATTTGACCTGCGTCATTTCTGCCTGCCGATTATTTACTCTGAAACATCACGGCAGAATTTTGAGGAAAAGCACCAAGTTTTTTAAAAATGGACTAACAATGAGGTGGAGTTGTTGCTGCGAGTAACACAAAAGTACAAAGTTGCAGAAGCGAGTGAGAATTAAAGAATTTGAACAAAAGCTATCTGGAGTATGTACAGATAGTAATCTGTAATAGGGCTGTCAAAATTGAGAGCAAACAAAACAACTGCTGTATAATGCCCTTCACTATCTGCATCACATGACAAAATTGTGTCTCCGGGCTTGCTGTCCACACTGCGACACGAAAACAGCGTTTTCAAAATGCTGCGTTTTCCCTTGACCAAAAACACCATCTCAGTGTGGACGGAAGGCCAAAATAGAGAGAAAAAGATGCTAATACATTTTCAAACGAAAACTTATTAGTGTGGACATGGCCTTTGTCTTCATGTTTAGTTTCTGTTCACAGTGAACATTCATTTTGTTTTCCTGCAATGAGGTTGTAGTTAATGTTCTCACCTGATTACTGTAATTACTTACTTAATACGTCTTTAATATATCCTGCGGTTTTACCATTCTCTACTTAGCCCTAAATGCTATTATCTTCTTCTCAGTCCCCCCACAACACTCTGCATTGGGTTTTTGTCTCTCTGACCCTTGCATTTAAGCTTAACCTTGACTGGATTTCATCGGCATGTCTTGAGTTTGACACATGCTTTATATTGTCATTTTAAAGAAGCAAAAGGCAAATCTCAAAGTGTTAAGCGCTTGTACAGCACCAGATGCTTCTCCACTGCTCTCATCAGCATAGAAACCACACACATATAATGTAATTTCAAAAGTTCTATCCAGTAAATGAGTATAATGTTTTTTACTATGTGGCCCTTTTTCTAAAAGATTGCTCTTTCCTCATAATACAACAACCACATAGTGTAAAAATTACTTTAAATAATACACGGATTTCTAATACCAAAACCTTTCTTTCTAAATATTTATTATATGTAGTATTTCCAAATATTACAACATGTGCCAAGTTTTGGAATTTATCAGCAATACATTTTTACATATGCATACTTTTGTCTTTTGGCATTGCCACCAGGTTCACTGTGTATTTAGAAAAGATATGAAAAGTTTGAAATATGACAAAAATAAACAGATTTGCAAGTCCAAAATAAGACTGCAGTCATGTTTCACAGACACTGTATATTACATGTCAAGTAATTTTGAGCTGTCTGACCATGTAACACTTAAAACTTCTACACCAGTGTGGACAAAAATAAGAAAAGATTTAAACATACCACGAGTTCTTTAATCCATTCACATTGATATCTTTAATGTAGGCGCCACACTGGTGAGTTGCTACAAATGTAAATGTCAGTGCAGCTCATGCTGTTGGGCTAACATCCATGCTCTTTCTCCTCCAAACTTGAGCTGGAAGTGTGGTGGCTGTCGATGTTGCTGGAAATATCTGGGGACATCGAGGACAGCAGGGGATCACTGGGGGAAATTGGCCCTAGGGTGTTGTCCCTTACCAGCTCCTTCATTTTACACGCACTAGAGCTGCCGTAAGGGCCAGGTTCCCCCGCATCTGCTGGTATATGGTCAAAGGTGATGGTGCCGTTGTTGAGGTCTAATGTGGTTGGAGGGGACATGTCAGGGGCAGAACTATGCTGGTAGAGCTCTGATGGGCAGTCACCAAGGACGGGCTCCTGCTTAATGGCACGAGCCATTAGCTCTGACGTACAGACAGTTGGGGATGACACCACTGTAAGACCATGAGCACGGGCTTGGATTTCCAACTCCTAGATAGAGATAGAAACGGTGGAAATGTTGCAATGTTTTAACACTGGAACAAAAAGTACATCTACGCTAATCAACTTCAAAATCATGTTTTGTGCAAATTTGCTAAGCCAGCATAAGACCTGGAACATAGAGCAAAGAAGAAAATCCAACTAAAGGCATCTTTTGAAACTCACTAATGGTTGTGCTGCATCTTGTTTGTAAAGTGCAAAACAATTGGTGAAAAGTGGGAGGATGCAAATACACTGCCTGGCCAAAAAGTCGCCACCTGGACTTAACTAAGCAAATAGGTATGAGCCTCCTATTGGACAATTACTGCATGGGCGATTATCGTTCAGCTGGCAACAAGTTATTTAACCCCAACTGGGCTCAGTGCTCAGGGTAAGAAGAGAGGCAGATGAAGTGATGGAGAGACAGTAACTGCCTGTGTATATGTACGTGTGTAAAAACTTCAAGTAGTCAGATTAACAGCAACAGTATTTTGTCTATATCCGCCATTGTAGAAATAATCACATATAAACAATAACGTGGCGCACAGCATCACGTCAAAAAAGGGGCACACCTTTGACATTGCATCTCCATTTTCCTTGTCCACACGTAAATGCAAAAACTGAGTTTTCAAAAGTCTCCACCCTGGCAGGAATTTTAAAAAAATCTCAGTTTTCAGTGATCGAAAACACTGTTTACGTGTGGATGAAAGGTGCAAATGCATAGAAAAATCTGCGTTTTCAAAAATACCCATGTACATGTGGACGTCGCCATAGACTGGCCACCACAGAGTCCAGACCCCATTGAGAATCTGGATGGAAATAAATCTTGTGACATTGCAGAAACACCCCCGTTCTCTGCTGCCTGTTGGAGCAGGGGGGCTAGGAGGAGGAGTTGGCCGTCCGATTAGGGTCTGGAATGTGGGGCCTGCTGCTGCCGAGTCGGGGCAGTCTGCTTCTCTCCACCCCAGGGAAGAGGGTAACACTACCTGGGTCTGGGTACCTAGACCTGGGGCTTAGAGTACACTTGGGGAGTGTGATTGTGTGTACAGCGTCTCTTTATGTCTGTCTCCACGTTGGGTGAGTGTTGAGTAATTGCATATGAGAGCATGAGGGTGGGAATGGATGTTTGTATCTGTGTGTGCCTGTATGTCTGTGTCTATATGTCAGGTTGGGTATCAGACGCCACCCCTCTAGGGACATCTCAGGCCCTCCAAGGTATGGAGGCCTATCTCCTCCGTGCTGCACAATGTTTAATATTTAGTATTTTCTGTTACATTCCCATAGATCATCGTGATGTTGTTTATTATATTGCGCTTTTTTTCCTTCTGATTGTTCTCTCTTTTTTCTTTCTCAACAGGTGATCCAGGTGATTGATACATGTATTTTTTGTCTGCTTATTTTGTTGGTTTTTGTTGTTTGCCCTTTATTACCTTTCCTCTTCTCTGCTGTTTTTCTTTCCCTCTTTCTTTCTCCGCTTTCTTTTCCCCAGTTAAGTCTGTCCCGTATTTAGCAAAGTGAAAATAAAATAAAATAAACAATAAAAGGTGAACCAAATAGACCAATACGGCAAGGCTGGGATGGTCCATTTGGTAAAGTAAATCCGTTGGGCATCTTTCTTCGCCTTTAGACACTAATTCTGATGGCAAAAGAGGCAAGAGGGAAAAAAAAGACATTGCAGAAACTTATCGAAACAATGCCAGAGCGAATGCATGCCGTAAAGGCAGTCCAACAAAATATTAGAGTGTGTGACCCTTTTATTTTGGTGGCAACTTTTTTTTTTGGTCAGGTAGTGTATGACCCAAATTACTCAAAATTGGCTGAAACATCTGTTGAATAGAACAATTTTTTTCCAGATAAAACATTCTCTGGTTTTGCACACAGGTTCTTTTGCCACCCTTCATGCTATAGCTGCCAAGCTATACTGGCTGCTGGCTGGACAGGATAATTCCCTTATATATAAGAATGTCAAACACAAGTAGCTTTCTACATATTACCTGTAATTGATGCATTAAAAGAACAAGCATTTGTTAATTTTGTGTTAAATACTGTACATCTGGGATCAAGTAGATTTTTGCTGTACTAATTTTGTGGTTTTACGTAAAAAAAAAACAAAACATGACCATAATAATAAAAAAAAAACCTACATAACGTCTGCAAAGCCTTAGAGTGACCCACCTGTATACGCAACATGAGATGCCGATTTGCGTGCTCCAGCTTCCTCTGTCTGCACTCAAGCTCCTTGGCTCTCTGCTGCTCGCGCTGTAATTTCCGAATATAGTCCACCGAGGCTTTTAGAATAGTGCCCTTATTCCAGCGCATGTCTCTGGGGTATACATGAGACAAATATCTACAGTCAGACTCAGCTGACCAGAACACCTCAGGGTTCTTTACATCCTGCTGAGCAAAACGGCAATTGCATTTTAAAGAGACTTTGACACATTAGGATGTTGAAACACGGTTAATGCATGAATCACTACAGTAGGCAGACAAGTAGATGGCTGGGCACATGCATCCATTAGCTTAAATACATGCAAAAACACTTACGGATCATTTGACTTGGGTATTAAGGTTCCCAGCTCTTTAATGCGATCATTGATGTTGAATCTCCGTCTTCGTTCAACTAGAATGCAAAGTAAGGACATGAACTGTGAACACGGATTATATATTATAGATTATATATATATATTATAGATTTACGAAAAAACTAGCAGTAGAAAATTAAGTATAAAAATAAAAAAACTATTTGCTTTTTAGGATATTTAGGCAATTGTGTAAACCACTACACAATGAAGCTACTAAAATTAAACATAAAAAATTGAAATTCAGTAATATTTTGATTGCCTTACTTAAGTTGTGGTTGTCCTTCTTCTGTCTCTCTTTTGCCAGAGCACGAACTTCAGCCTCTGTGAAGCAAAAGAAGGCTGAATAGCAATACTTTAGACAAAAGCATTTGATTACAATGTGATTTAATCCAGAGTAAATGATTTCATTTTATAGGTTTGTATTTCACATGCTTTGAGGTTTGTTTAGCATATTTGAAACCTGTTAATCACAAACAATACAAAAAATAACAATCTGAAGGCTAGAACTGGAAAAAAGCTTAAAGTTTGCATCTCAGATTTTGCAATATACAGTAGTATAATGTGTGCAATTTAAAAATACACAAAACACTCAACATACAGTTTCTGAAAGTGAAGTTTTACTGTTTACAAAACATTATGTCTTTTTTTTCTCTTCATTTTGCTTTGCTTACCTACTGGAAAGCTCTCTGGCCTTTGATAGCTTTCATATTGGCCACAGGATCCAGGCTTGTCCAGTACTTGCTTCATGCCAGGAGCTGGAGTAATTATTTGGCACATGATTGACTTAACAGTATTTTGTGCACTTCTAAATTGCACACAATATTGACATCAGCCTAAAGTAACCTATGTATTTAGATGTAAAAGCGTCTGAGTGGACTGGGATTACATCATACAAAACAAGGTTATGCATGTATTTTATCAGCAGTAAATTTTTAGACACAGAAAGGTCACAGAAAAGTGTACTAAACTGAGTGTCCACAAATATACCAGTAGTAAACAACATGTAGTAAAGCCTTATACTTTTTCTAATCCAAACGCTCATAAATTGAGTGTTAGTTTACCAGTGAATTCCCTTTTAATGTTGGGTGGACAACTGTTGATGGCGAGGCCTGGTAGTTGGAGACTTTGGTTGGTGTATACATCCAATAAATTTCCTGACACAGGTAGCTGTTGGTGTTAAAAACCTGTCATTATAGTGTCCTCTTGAAAAGAGCAACTGTCATATATTTTATTTAAACTCAAAGAAGGTGTCAACATTACACACTTTGGTATTTATTGTAGTATTTATTTTATCTTAAAATAAATTACCTGGTTGTTCATTTGGAGTCCTGGATCCATCAATCCAAGAACATCGTCGTTGTAGCTTGACTCCAAGCTAATAATATCATCAATGACATCATCCATCTGTATAACACAAAGGCACAATTCATGAACTCCTCACTCTCTGTCGAGACATCTGCATGTAAGGATACTGAATGTCCTCGAAGTGAGCAGGTGTACCTCTTTCTCACAGTTGGTGCTGAGGGTGAGCAAAGCCATGGGACTATTGGGTGCACTGCTGCCAGGACCGGGTGGCATACTGTGTTCGGGGGACTGGCTGCCAGCTTTACCACCCAGGGTGGTTGACAGATACTGCCTCACCTGCTGCCGCTGAGCCTGCTGGATGTGGTATTTGGTGGGACTTTCCAGGTGGGTCTGGACCTAAGTGGCAAAGTCGTAAACATTACACCACATTAGTTTTGGATTTATTTTTTGACTAAGCTCGTGTGATACAGTTAAGGGTAAGGAGAAAAATACACTGGCACGTAGAGAAAAAAATAGATTTAAAAATGAATGTTTTCATTATAATAATTCATCTGTCCCGGTGTGGTAAAAGCACAAATTAAAAATGCAAGAACTTAAATGTTCAAATGTTTCCAGCTTCAAAGTGCAACTTACAAATCCAAATTAATCACACTATACTACTCTGTTACATTAAAAGTTCCCCTGAAAACAGCCTTTTAAAAACCAAATAATCTAACGTGCTTGCTTTGCAACATTACGGTGATAAGATGTTGAAATGTCCAAACAACATTTCTTTTACATTTTTTTTCATCAAGCTCTTTTTTTCTAAAAGAGCACTATATAACATTTCAGCACCTGTCCAACTCGTGCAGCAATTTAAATACGACTGTGTGTAAAACAGCTTCCCTGTCTTCATTTAACCAAAGACTTGTGAACTGGGTACACATAATGAAGTATTTAGAACTCAACCCTAATCCTCAACCTTAAGTCCTGTTTTCAAGCGCAGCAAAGATATTTTGACTCTTTTAGTGTAAAAATCGCATCTACTCTTTTTTTTTTTTCAAAAATTTTAAAATATGTCAGTCCATCTCACCTGATAGTGGCTGTATTCAAGCATCTCCAGCATGGTTTTTAGGTATTTCAGAAGTTGAAAATAATGCACATACAGTACAATCCCTTTGTCTTGTTAGCTTACACTGTGGTCCACAGATAGCTTGTGCAAATCTGACAGCAGTCACTGGTCCTGCTTAATTTATCTGATATTTAAGGCTCATTAGTTATGCAAGTTAAGAAATGGAGGAGGACACCAAGACTCATCCTCCCACTCCTGTGTTGTTCCAGATTAGCTATGAATTTATGTCTTTATACAGCCCATTTGACGTCACAACCTGCAGCTCACAAAGGAGTCTTTCTACTGTTTGGCCAGTAGTCTGCAAACCGAAGCTTGCTTAAGGCCAACTAACATTTAATCTTTAGTTCTGCTCATCCAGTATAAAACATTATTTGTTCTGAACACCCAAAACACAATTGACACCATTGTTTCACTACGATCTAGCCATACGAAAACTCAAACGTATGCTGTTTTCCCTAGCCCCATCCATTTAAAACATTTTTTAGAGGTTAATTACATTTGATCATCAGCAGGTAAAAGTTAAAGTCACATTGATATCATGTATATATCTAAGGTGAATGTCTTGGTTTAGCAGCAAAATATTTTTTCATTCCTGTTTTTCCTATCTGGCTACAGTTTTGTGCTGCCTAGGTCAATTATCTTTGTATTTAGGAGAATTAACTTGGAACTGAGCAAAAGTGAACAGGGATTTGTTGCTTTTCAAATCTTTTATTGAACACGCTTCATTTTTGTGAATTGGTTGTCACCAAGTTCAGTCAATGTCGCACTGCATTGAGCCCAGAGGGTGTGCTGAATGACTTGGAAAAAATGTTTTGGCCAGATATGCATGAAGCGTAACGCTGGTGGAAGTCGCGTTGTTTTCTTTCAACTGAAAAATTTACACAGATGGTCTTGATATGAATAAATCTTTTGAACAAAAAAACAACAAGTTGGCTTGTCTTATATAAAGAACCGAGAAGTAGTGACCCCTTATTGGCCCTTGTGATGGCATGCCACACATGGTAAGCTCCACACCTCATCACCCGTTGAGTCACTTTAGTTTAATTTACAGTCACTACTTTAAAATATTCTATTTATTGTTCAATATTGTTTCTTTATTAAATGTATTCATTTTTCCATCACACCTTCCAATGTTTATATGGCGTGCACACATATTAACTTTGCAAGGTCAAAGTTCTGTTTTGTTATATTAATACATCTTTCTTTGTTTGAGTTACCTGGGGGTTGGTGTCTCCTCCTGTCTGGCAAAAGGTGTGGCAAAGGGCTGGGAGACCTGAAGTACTGCTGACAGCCTAATTGGATTGCACCACATGCTTCATTGCCTGGGGGGTGTTTCATGTTTGTTTAAATGTTTTGTATTAGTTGGTTATATGGCAGCCATCTTGTTTTCCCCCGTGTGTGTCATTTGGTTTAGCTAAACCAGTATTTAAGTCCCCCTGTGTGTCATTTCAGCAGGTCAGTTTACCATATGTTTGTTTGAGGTTTTGTTAATTATTATCTTGAGTTTAGTCTGTTGAGTTGACCTCTTTTATTGGTCTGCCTGTTTAAGTTTTGGCTTTGTTAAATATATTTTCATATTTTTGGGTCAATAAAACCCGTTTTTTGAATTAAAACCACCGGTGTCCTTTATGCTTTACTGCTTGGTCCCTGACAATTGGTGGCAGCGGTGGGATCATCCAGTATTGGACACAGGTCTTTTTTCTTTTTTTCTTTCTTCTGTTTTTCCTCATGAGGAGGAAGAATGCATCGTGGTGGCAAGAATGAAAAGAAAAAGGGATCTGCTCAGCAAACCTGCGAAGAGGAGGAAAATGGAGCCTCAGGAGTCACTGAAGTTGTGGAGAGAGTTGAAAAGGAGCCTACTTTGTCTGATCTAGTCAATATGCTACATGCTCACATGGAACAACAGGACATCCGGGATGCAAAACAGAGTGAGTTAAATGCACGACAAGAACAGCGATTTAAAGCCTTTCAACATCAGTTTAGACTTTTGCAGTCAGAAATCCAAGTCAGAACATCACCATCAGATTCTGCAGAAGCTCGCTCTGAATCATTAGAGTTTGATATTCATCCTTCTTCCTCTGTTCAGCAGGCCCAGGGTGAACCAGTTATGACTAATTCCAATCCAGCCATTTCACCAGCATTTCAGTTTCCCCTACAAATAGAGGGCAGATTGGAAAGATTAACTGAAGCTGATGATATTGAACATTTCCTGATCACATTTGAACGTATGGCTACAGCTTATCGATGGCAGAAGTCAGATTGGGTTTTTCATTTGATACCCTTGCTTACTGGTAAAGCTAGAGGTGCCTATGTTCACATGGACATTGATGATTCATTAGACTATGATAAAGTGAAATCAGCTATTCTGTCAAAATATGACATTAACCCTGAAACATATAGGCAAAGATTCAGATCCCTGGACGTTCAACCAGATGAAAGCCCTCGTGAGCTATATGCGAGACTGAAGGAGCTTTATGGGAAATGGATCCAGCCAAAGGGTAAAACTATTCATGACATTGGTGAAACTATAATCTTGGAGCAGTTTCTCAGAATGTTATCTCCTGAGCTTCAGGTTTGGATCAGAGAACACAACCATGGTTCAGCAATGGAAGCGGCTCGGTTAGCTCATGTTTTTGTTGCTGCCAGAAAGAAGGGGCAAGCATGGAGCCATAATGCATGGAAGGTATCGAGGGACACCCGGAAGATACCTCAGCAAAACCATCTGGATTCAGCAAATACAAGCACCAGTAAGAGCTCTCAGTCTACCACTAGACCACCAAAGGCCTCTGGTAAGAAGCTCATTTGTTATCTTTGTGGATTAGAGGGCCATACAAAACCTATGTGCCCAAGAAATTCTGCTAAAATGGTGCAAATGTGTTTTGCTCCTCGTTCTAATGCTGATCCTGAGGAGAGTGACAAATCCATCAAAATGAGCCAGATTGAAGTGAATGGGGTTCTACTCAATGCCCTTCTTGACTCTGGCAGTTCTCGGTCTCTTATTCACTCAGATTTTGCCCCACCTAATATTGTTCGCACCAGTGATACAATTTCAATCTGTTGTGTCCATGGAGATGAAAAAAGATATCCGACAGCTGACATCTACATTAAAGTTCAGGACCAGATGTATCTGCTGAATGTGGGTGTTGTGAACAGTTTGCCTTACTCTGCCGTGTTAGGGCGTGACCTTCCTGTGCTTTTTGATTTGTTGGAGTCTGAGCAGACTGAGGAGTGCAATGTAGCTGTTACCAGAGCTCAGGCTAAGCAAGTCAGTACCCACTCTGAGACCCTGAGTGCCCTGCCTTTTTTTTAATGAGGAGTTTGAGACAACTGTGGTGAAGCCACGGAAGACCCGCAGACAAAGAAGGCAGGAGAAATTCAAATTTTCACCTGTGGATACACTAACAGACGCTGAGCCAACACCGTCACCCCTAGGGTTTAATATTCCAACTGAAATTGCTGAACTCCAAAAATCTGATCAATCTTTAATATCTCTTTTCCGGAAGGCCAAAGAAAAGGAACCTGGAGTGGAGCAGGTTAACAGTGAGTACATCTTGCAAAATGACATTCTCTATCGTCAGCAGGGGTCGGTGCTGCAGCTGGTGGTTCCCCAGAAGGTTAGAAACGCCATTCTCACCTTAGGGCATTCTATTCCGTGGGCTGGCCACCTTGGTAAACACAAGACCACAGCTCGCATCAAACATCATTTCTACTGGCCTGGTCTTAGCAAAGATGTGGCTCAGTTTTGTAAAAGTTGCCCACAGTGTCAGATAACATCTGCTAAAATCCCCCATAGAGCTCCACTCCAACCTCTCCCTGTCATCGGCACTCCTTTTGAGCGTCTTGGAATGGATATTGTAGGGCCTGTTGAGAGGAGCAAAGCAGGAAATCGTTACATGCTTGTTGTAACAGATTATGCCACAAAATATCCTGAGGTGTTCCCTTTAAAATCTATAAAGGCCAAGCCCATTGCATTTTGTTTAGTGCAGTTCTTTGCAAGAGTTGGGTTTCCACGAGAAATACTAACTGATCAAGGCACTAACTTCATGTCTACTCTGTTAAAGCAAGTTTATCAGTAGTTGGGCATCCGGAGTCTGAGAACTTCACCATACCACCCTCAAACTGATGGGCTGACAGAACGGTTTAACCAGACATTGAAACAGATGCTCAGGAAGTTTGTCAACGACAGTGGTAACGATTGGGATCAATGGCTGCCATATCTACTCTTTGGTTATAGAGAAGTCCCCCAAGCCTCCACAGGTTTTTCACCTTTTGAGCTGTTGTATGGTTATGAGGTTCGTGGCCCTCTAACTCTGTTAAAGGAGATTTGGGAGGGAGACAAGGTGGAGGGGGGATCCAAGAACATTTTGTCTTATGTCATTCAGATGAGAGAACGGTTGGAGAAAATGGGTGAACTTGCTCAATCACATATGGTGGAGGCCCAGCAGCAGCAGAAGTCTTGGTATGATAAATCTGCTCGTCAGCGTGCGTTTGAGCCAGGACAAAAGGTGCTCGTGCTCCTCCCCAGTGACAACAACAAATTGTTGGCAAAGTGGCAGGGGCCATTTGAAGTCATGAGGAAGCTGGGACCCACCACATATGAGGTGTCCACCCCAGGGCAGTTGCGCTCCAGCAAGGTCTTGCATATAAACCTTCTGAAGGAGTGGGTGGAGCGTATTGAACACAAGGCGGATGCAATGCTCATATGGCGAGTGCCTGAAGAAGATGAAGCAGATGAGCAATATCTACCACCTGCTGGCTCTCTAGATTATGATCTCAGCCATCTCCCAGAGGACAAGCAGCAGCAGGTGAGAGAAATGTGTAAATCAGCAGTCTTTCAAGAGAATCCAGGGAGAACTGACATTGTCGAACATGATATTGTGGTACGAGAAGGTGCCTCTGTGAGACGATTAAGTTACAGGATCCCAGAACGTCTGCTGCCTTCATTGAAGAAGGAAATCGATTTGATGCTATCTCTAGGGATCATTGAAAGATCTAAGAGTGAATGGTGCAACCCTGTGGTCTTGGTACCCAAAAAGGATGAGAGTATGAGGTTCTGCATTGATTTCAGGTACCTGAACTCCATATCCATGTTTGACTCCTACCCGACACCAAGAATTGATGATCTACTTGAACGTCTGGGAAAAGCAAGGTACCTGACCACAATAGATCTGTGTAAGGGTTACTGGCAGGTCCCACTCACTCAACGGTCCAGAGAGTTCACAGCATTCAGAACACCATGGGGGCTTTTCCAATTTACAGTCTTGCCATTTGGACTACATGGAGCTCCAGCAACTTTCCAACGGCTGATGGATCAGGTATTACATGACTGCTCTGACTTTGCTGCTGCTTACTTGGATGATATTGTTATCCACAGCAACACCTGGGAGGAGCATGTGGAACACCTGCGAACTGTTCTGGACCACCTGCACTCAGCTGGGTTGACGGTGAATCCGTCAAAGTGTGTTTTCGCCGCTGCTGAGACAGAATACCTGGGCCATGTCATCGGCAAGGGGGTTATCAGGCCACAAGTCAGCAAAATCGAGGCCATGGAATCATCCCCCCTGCCCCAAACAAGGAAGCAGCTGAGATCCTTTTTGGGCATGGCAGGTTTCTACCGTCGTTTCATCCCTCAGTTCTCCAACAGGGCAGCTCTGCTCACAGACCTGACGGGATCACGTTCCCCCAATTACATCCAGTGGACAGAGGAGGCAGTGGCAGCGTTTCATGACATACAACAGTCACTAAGTAAGCAACCGGTTTTGTACAGTCCCAACTTTGATGAACCATTCATATTACAGACTGATGCTTCAGATCGGGGCCTGGGAGCTGTCCTCATTCAGGAAACCATGGAAGGCCGCCATCCAGTGGCTTACATCAGCCGGAAACTGTTTCCACGGGAAGTTCGGTATTCCACAGTAGAGAAGGAGACCTTAGCGATCAAGTGGGCCCTGGACTCCTTCCGCTACTATCTACTGGGAAGAGACTTCACCTTGGAAACTGATCACAAAGCACTACAGTGGCTTGAGCAGATGAAGGACACAAATGGGCGAATTACCCGCTGGTACCTGGCCTTACAGCCATTCCGATTCACTGTCCACCACGTACCAGGCAAGGAGAACCTTACTGCTGACTATCTCTCTCGCTGTTCCAGCGAGAGCTCTGAAGAGGGGAGGTGTGTGATGGCATGCCACACATGGTAAGCTCCACACCTCATCACCCGTTGATTCACTTTAGTTTAATTTACAGTCACTACTTTAAAATATTCTATTTATTGTTCAATATCGTTTCTTTATTAAATGTATTCATTTTTCCATCACACCTTCCAATGTTTATATGGCGTGCACACATATTAACCTTGCAAGGTCAAAGTTCTGTTTTGTTATATTAATACATCTTTCTTTGTTTGAGTTACCTGGGGGTTGGTGTCTCCTCCTGTCTGGCAAAAGGTGTGGCAAAGGGCTGGGAGACCTGAAGTACTGCTGACAGCCTAATTGGATTGCACCACATGCTTCATTGCCTGGGGGGTGTTTCATGTTTGTTTAAATGTTTTGTATTAGTTGGTTATATGGCAGCCATCTTGTTTTCCCCCGTGTGTGTCATTTGGTTTAGCTAAACCAGTATTTAAGTCCCCCTGTGTGTCATTTCAGCAGGTCAGTTTACCATATGTTTGTTTGAGGTTTTGTTAATTATTATCTTGAGTTTAGTCTGTTGAGTTGACCTCTTTTATTGGTCTGCCTGTTTAAGTTTTGGCTTTGTTAAATATATTTTCATATTTTTGGGTCAATAAAACCCGTTTTTTGAATTAAAACCACCGGTGTCCGTTATGCTTTACTGCTTGGTCCCTGACAGCCCTTAACAAGCATAAAAGATGGAACATGGAGATAATAATACTGAAAGCTGGGAACCAGTGCTATTTTACCCAGCCTTACCAGAAATGGAACTATCAGGAACCATAGATAAGAAACAAAGATGGGGAAACAGCAGAAAGGCATTACCCAGGGTCGAGAATAGTTGCAATGCTTGTCCAACAGGTGGTATAGAGCCACATGTTACACACATATATCAATATTTATTATATGAGTATATTAGGTAAACCGTAGGTGCTGTGTTTATCCAAAAGATTGATGATTAACTTGTGTTACATGTAAAATAATATCTGGAAGCAACAAGGGAACAATGGTGTAAAAAAATAAAACATTGCATTTTTATGCTGGCTGTGCTTTTGTCCTTTAAGCATGAAATACATAAACTGGATGCTTCAAATAAATATGTCTTGCGGCCAAGCTGCAACCCCTGGAACTGGAAAATGAATTCAATGTAGAAGTGACACAAACTGCAGCTCCTCTAGTGGCCTGTGTGGCTGACTTCAAAAGCGAGTCAGCGCGCACAAACGTACATGTTAATTGGCTTTTTAATGCCAGGAACAAAAACAAAATTGCTCTTTATGACTATTTTCCTTTCACCTTAATAACGGGCACCATTTGACCTCCAATTTGACCTTCTTCTGTCAAGAGCGTCCCACAGCGCTACAATAATGTCGAAGTCCAGGGATCAAATCACCTTGTTGGTGCAAACGTATTATTTTAGTTATGTAAAACTGTGTTGTTGTTGGCATTTTTCACAGATTCAACTGGAAAAAATGGGAACAAATTATGTTTGCAGTTTTTTCTTGTGATACAATATTTGAAATTTTAAAACTGTCACGGCTAACAGAGTGAGCCGTGTGGAGAAATAAATGAGGACCCAAGAGCAGGCACTCGCTGAGATGCGAAGGAGGTTTATTGTAGAATAAAACACAAGGAGAGGATGGCAAAACGGAACTAAAGATAATCTATACTGGGTTAAACTAAACGGAAAACCTGAACACAAAGGAAGGTGGGCGAAGGCACATGAAGGTAGACAGCAGGGAGAACACGCACAGGTGGGGAACACAGCTGGAAGTAATTGACAAGACGAGATAGGGCAAGAAAAACTGAATATACTCACATGAGACAAGGACCTTCACAATAAAACAGGAAACAAGAAACAAGGACGCAGACTTAACCCTGAACTAAACCTACACTAAACACGAGGGCACAAGACACAAAACCTGAGAACAAAACTCTAACTAGAATAAACTGAAACAAAGGATTATAATATTCAAAATGAGATAACTAAAGAATCAGAACATAAACCATAATTCAGATAAATACCAAAATACAAGAAACTGAAAATGCTGGAAAAATGACCCAAAACCGTGACAAAACACCCAAACAAACAAAACACTACATTTTCGGAAATATTTGTGGGTGCTTTCTTTTTTGTTTGGTTGTTGTTTTGTACTACTTGAACGCTAAAGTGGCCGTCACATGAGATGACCGTGCCAGCAGTGGCCCATGGGTCATTTAAGTTATAGATGCTTCCACTAGGCAGTATCATTCGAAGGCAAAGCATAGATTTTCATTGCTATGCAGATGATACCTAGCTTTCATATCTATGAAGCCAGGTGACACACGCCCATTAGGAATGTCTTAAAGAAATAAAGATCTTGATGGTCTCCTATTTCCTGCTTCTAAATTCAGATAAAACTGAGGTTATTGTACTACTAGCCTACTAGCCTGATACAATATATTATTAACTCTCCTAAAACCTCCCTGAAAATCATTCAGGGTCGATTCAAAATGCTGACAGGAAATAGAATGAGAGAACACAATTCTCCCATATAGGTTTCTTTACATCAGCTCCTTAAACCAAGATTTGGAAATCTTAGCCCAAGGTCTCAAGCCGCATTTTATCATAAAGACCCCATAGTAGCATATCACACCAAAAGCACTTTGCTTTCAGACTGCTTGTTTACTTTTGGTTCCTAGAATGAATCTGCTTTTAAGATCAGGCTTAAAACATTCCTTTTTGATAAATCAAATGACCCTGAAACCTCTCTTAGTTACGCTGCAATAGGTCTAGGCTGCTGGGGGATTCCCATGATGCAACATGTATACACCATCTGCATTTAATCATTAGTCATTATTAATCTCTGGCTCTCTTTCACAGTGTGGCGTTTGTTCTGTTTCCTTATCCTCAACCCAAATTATTATTGAACATTTTTAATGTCAGTGTTGCCAATGTTCACGAAAACAGACTAACCATTTTCACTGTACTGCTACTATTTACAGTTTTTGCAGTTTTAATGAGAAACTTCATTGCCACATTTATTACATTACATTTTATTTTTTAAGAAGGGCAAATAAAGCCCCCGTTCACAGACACCTGTCTTTTCTGTTTGTTTAATAGTTAGGGTTGAGGACATTTCACTCATGATGACAAGCAACATTAGACTAGCTGTGCATGTTCTTGTACCACCGACATGGTGTCAAATTTTCAGGCCATACTTCACAGAGGGGTAACATTGATGTCACGCCAAATTATTTTCTATTTTGGGCTCTGCAGATTAACCATTAAATAAAGTTCCACAGTGCTACCAGTAATTAAATTACTCATTTGAAAGCAGATTCAATGTTTTTGCTAAAAAAAAAAAAACTGCAGCATCAATTATTTACACTATTTCACATTGCATTTTGTGATTGTCAATAATATTTTATGTCTGCTTTTACAAGCAGAAAACAACTGCAAAGCGAGGGGTACTCTGCACTGAAAGCTCTTTGTGTGCTTCTTTTTTCATGATGAAAAATAGTACACTATATCTATAATCTCACATTTATTCAGAGATCCTCTCGATGACGCTTTTTTGACGAGGGAGCTCTTTAATGCCTATATGAGCTACTGCATCTCGTGTACCGCTGATAGAACACGGAGCGTCACGCCTTTGCCTGAATTAGTGGAAACTCAGTAAAAGCTTGAGAGGTGAGCACAAACAGAGGAGGAGCCCCCTGGCTCGACAGAGGTTTATACAATGAAACAGAGAAAGCATTCTTTGCAAACTCATAGTAGAACGTTTCTTTGTCTCTTCTTCACAGCTTGGCCTTTTCCTTCAGCAAAACCTTTGGGTCCAGAGGGAACTATTAACAAGGGATGTATTTCATCTATCCCTACAGCAAGACGAGCTCTCACTTTATTCACAGACTCTTTGTGAGACAGAGGTTTATTACCTTCTCAAGGAAAGCACATGGGTTCGTGCTTTAAACTAATGCCTTTAGGACCAATAACATTTCGAGATAGTCGTCACTCTTTGACCCCTGAAAAGAAATACATCCATTCATATCACTCCACCAGCCCCACTCCACTGTTTCCAACTTCCTTGGCAACCAGCCACACTCAAAGCATTCAGTCAAAAGGAAGATGCTAATTGTGTGAGCTAACATTTAAGAATATGGCTACAGTAGCGGTCCTGACTACTTAAGATCTTTCCTATCTTAGGCAATGCGAGTCAGTAGCAGAAGTACAGTAGACAGATTGAAAAGTCAAGCATTAAATAAATTATTTTAGAGTTCATATCTTGAGTTTGAGAGAACAATATTAGTGCAGTAAAATTTTCTCTGATTCAGCCATGTGCACACTGAATTTGATCATGGTAGCAGCAAATCGTTTTGTGATATCAGCTCTCAGTGATATTATTGCAAAGTGGCAGCATTTAGGAACTACAACAAGTCAGCGACAAAGTGGCAGACCACGTAAAGGCACCAAAGCTCTGTAGACTCAGTAACTGCAGAGTCCAGCCTTTCACGGATTTATATGTAAAACTACAGAGCCCCATAGTTTACAATAAACACACGCACACGAAAAGATTTGATTTCTCTGGTCCCTAGTCAAGCTAAGCCTGACTGAAAGTAGTATTAGACATATCCAGGACATACACATTTCAGTCCTATCAAAGCACTACACGACTAGTAATGGGGGTCAACAAAACTATATAAAACATATAAACAAAAACGGAGGACCACAAAAGTTAAAATGAGGTCCATAAACAACAAAAAGTCATCTGTAAATTCTTTTTTTCTTTTCTTTTCCAAGTAAACCCACAAAAACAGCACTAGTCATGCTTATATTTTGGATCATTTTGACAATTTTTTTTTTATTGTGTTAATTTAAAAGACAAAAATTAATAACGCCTTATAATGAATTTAAAAATACTATACTAGCAAAAAATACTAACATTTTCTTCTGTGTAATTTTCAGTAGTAGAATAATCGATCTCCAACATAATATCATTTTTGTAAATATAAAGTTTTTGTATTTATGGAAGGAATTCACATAAATACAAACACAAATATGAAAGTTTGTGCTTAAGGTGACAAATTTCCCAAATCATATTTTCCTGACAAATGTAAGACATAAGCTGTGAATATCTTTAGTACAGGTATTAGTACCTTGACTTTTTCTGATAATTCAGTAGAGAAAATGTCAGTGCCCATAAATGATGCACTGCAGGATTTTAGCGTGTTCAGTTAACAAACAATTAAATCTGATATATTAATGCATGGTACTGTCAAATTTGTTATTATTTTTTTTCATGTCCTCTAGCCTGATATTTACACCATGTTCCCTTTTCCTCCGTTTCCCTTTTCCTTCTCTCACAGTGCAGAATTAAATCAAGTTGTGGCCACAGTACTTCAGAGTGTAATTACTGCTCCACAAGGGGAGAACTACAAGCGCAAGGAACATCAGACTACCAGCACAGATCATCTAATCTCTGGACGTTCACAAAGAAAAATCTATTGTAAAAAGGTAACTTTCACCTCAACTTACATTTCCCATTTTTTGTTGGTGAATAACTGTTCTTAGCTTAAATTTCAAAGTTACCAAAATGACATGCTGCTAAGCAAAACAATGCTTATTTTGATTTAAATGTCAATGTGGCCATTCATATCAATGAAGAATATCTAAAAATGACATTTTTATTAGTCATAAAATAACTTTTACAACATCTGAACAGACCCTAGTAGAATTATTAAGATGGATTTTTCACATTTCTGCAGTGCATAGTATTGTGTGTATTAAATAACTTTTCTAATAATAATAATTTCGCTTATTATTATTATTAGATAATAAGCAGAATTATAAGTCACTGAGTGGGCATCAATTCTTATCTGAGAGAGACCGAGACAGACCGAGTCTGTGGCATCCTTGTCAAATGAAGCTGAACTCCCCACTCTATCTCTGAGGGAGAGGCCATTCGGACAAAGCTCATTTTCGCCGCTTGAATCTGCGTTCTCGTACTTTCAGGCACTACCCAAAGCTTGTGATCAGAGGCTCCAGTGCGAGCTGGACGCCACCACTCGATGAAGCCAACAGAACCATATAATCAGCGAAAAGCAGAGATGAAATTCTGAGACCGCCCAAGGTGAAGCCTTCCACCACTTGGTTACGCCTAGAAATTCTGTCCAAAGAATTATGAACAGACTCGGTGACAAAGGGGCAGCCATGGCAGACTCCAACTCCCACTGGGAACAAGTCCAACTTATTGCCGGCTATGCAGATCCACCTCTTGCAATGGTTGTATAAGGATCGAATCGCTTGTAGCAACAGGCCAGACAAATACGTGACCCGGGACATTCATTGCCACAGAGGACAAAATTGGGTTTCTTTCAGTGCTTTTTAATATCAATAAGGACCAAAATCTGTAAGAAACTTCTTGAATAGAGGCTTTATTACATTCCTAACTTGCCATAGTTCACTCATGTTGACATGATTTATGATACCGGGACACCAAAATACCAACATATTTGGCAACATAAGTAGATCACAAGAATATGACAGAATACACTTTCCTGGAAAATGGGAAGTGCTTTTCCACTTTGCTTTAGCTGTTTATTCATTTGCACTGTGAAGACATTGAGGATTCCAATGAAAGCTTCATTCCTCCACATATTTATGTGTTTAATTTCTCATAAGACAGCAAGCTTCCATCTGACAATGAGCCATCTCATTCAATTGTCCTGTTACTTTTACTATGTATGATGGTAATAAATGAACATTTAATGTAATGTGTTGGGTCTGTCTAGCACAGGATAAATGAACATTTAATGTAATGCTTTTGTTAAACCCCTTGAATTAACGCTGACAATCAGCCCTTTACCCTTTACAGATTTTACCCTGGGTTAAATTCAAATGGTGCTTTAATCAGGAGAAATCAAGGAAAAACAAAACTATTAAAAAACACTGTATTTGTCTTTGAAGTTCACACAAAGATATAGCATTTAACAAGACAAAGCAGTCACATATTTTTACACAACCGTGACCACTGTTATTCCAGAAAACCCCGAACACAGAACACAATCTGCTTTCTACTGAAGAAATGGCCCCCATTAAAACTTTTAATGTTTTAGTATAGGTCGCTGATGTAGATACAGTTATGAATTCCTTTGCGTACATTGCAACAGAATACATAATAAACATAATAAATAAAATGTTACTGCGAAGCCTCTTTTTGAGAAAATTGTTTCTTTTTCAAGAAGGCAGCAAAAACTCTCATATCCAAAGTGGTCGTAAGAAGGATTTTGAGTTGAACAACCACACTATGTTGTTTTGACATGGCCTGAAGGAGTCAGTTTGCTCTCTTGCCCAATGCCCTCACTAGCACTTCTCTTTAGCAAAGGCAGCTACAGCAGAGACAGGCCAATTCATTAGGAGGAGCAGCTTGGGACAAAGACGTGTTCTTTTTTCTTTCCCTAAGGCTAACGGGTAACATTAGAAAGAATGTAACATCCTCTTCCAAGAATGAGACACACAGTCCAGTCAGTGTGGGATTAGAAACATGCACTTGCTTAAGTTACAAACAACAGTGCTTAATTTAGCAGCTACATAAACACGCTGTCTGGCTGTCATGTCTGATGTGGGAGCTTTGCACTAGACTAAGCTTTGAGTTTTAAAATTGAAATTTTAACCAAGCAGCGTACATTTCCATCTTGCCATAATGAGAAGGGTCACGCACTTACTCAGTGCCAGCATTTACAGATGAAATGCAGTATTAAAAATATACAAATGCTATATTTTGGGTTTGAAAATTCTTGTCATGGATTTTGAGACTTGTTGAGACATGTCCTACTCTTGGTAAACGTTATCTCGAAGGATCGAAATTGAGAACAGAGCTTTAGGTATACTCTGAAAAATGTAACAAACAAAAGACTCTCTCTTAGGTCGTTTACAGCTCAGTCTGAGCCAAACCCAAAAATCAAATAGTACAAAGATCTCGCATTATTCAGCTTATGTGCCTGAAGTTTGAGGAAAAGGTCAGTGTAAACCACAAAGGGCTGCACGCGGACTTGAATCTGATGGTTTTTTTTATTTAGGGCTACGCAGTGCCATCAAATGACTTTGGAAAATATTTGATGGCACTGTTGAATAAATTAAATTTTTATGCATGAAGATTTATGAATTTTTAAATTAGTTTACATGTTATTTTAAAAATCTAATATAAAACAGATCATATAAAATAATCTTTTGCAAATAAAATCATACTACCAGTAAACATCCTACTAGAAATAAGAATAATGAAAACATAAATACAAGCTCAGAGTTTAGCACTGAACATTATATTATATAAGCAAAAAAGGTAATAACTGCCACAGGAAAACATGAAAAATGTGACTCACCTGACAGTTTATTAGGAACAACTAGTATAGCATTGGACTGCCTTTTCTGTACAGAATTAATTCTTCGTGGTAGAATAAACAAGGTTCCATCACTCCCTAAAGGTGCTCTGTTGGACTGATATCTGTGGATGGCATTTAAGTAAAGTGAACTTATGGTTATGTTCAAGAAACAAGTTTGAGATAGTTGGAGATTTGTGGCATGGTGTGTACGTGCAAAGGGATGGCCGGCAACAATACTCCTGTAGGATGGGAATGATGTGAATTCAGAGATGCTGCAGAGATGCTATTCTGCGTGCCTTGATTATGGTTATTGTTGCTTTCCAATTGGATTGAAGCAGTCTGCAATTATAGCATCAATAAGGGATTTTCACCATTGTCTAAACCCTAGACATCGTTGTGTGGGAAAATCCCAGTAAACTAACCCGTGGGTTCAACAACCATTCCACATGCACTGAGTTTGTCCCACATGATTGGTTTAGATATTTGCATTAACAAACAGTTAAGCCAGGGAAACCAAACAAAGTCAGGTAGTACTGGTCACAGTACCAGGTAGCAAGGAATTGCCAAAAAACTGTAGTTCCTCTAATAGCCTAAACTTAAGAAAAAATTGTGCAGGGGTTACATATTCATACAACTCGCCCATTTAACTTGGCACGTGGCAACTTTGAGTGGCGATTACCATCTGACTCAGAAAGTAATCTCCAGCAGTTTCAGGTTAAGACCACTTCCTATTTGTACCAGTGTTCCACAGGAATCTATTCTTGGACCTCTTTTATTCACTTTCTATATAACCAATATTATCTTTACCCAACCCAATATCACAGTGTAACATGCCAGTCAACCCTAGCTTGTGCCACTATTGTTTATATACATGCTTCCACATCCACCTTGAAGGCTTGTGTATTACGATTTATCACAGGAGATTTTTTTCTTACTCATCATTGTATCATACATAAAGAAGCGGTATGATGCTCCCTGGGAAACTGAAGAGAGCAGCATTTTATGATATTTGTTTACACGGCTCTGCTGAAAAGATTTCCTGCTTCCCTCAGCTTCTTTATGGAATTTAAGCACGCTACTTAGGATGTCACATTACGACCATAGATACTTTGATGCTCATAAATGGACTGAACTACAAAAAATTATGAAGCTGCATTTTCTGATTTCACTGGAACATTTCCACAGATAATATTTTGTGTGATCATGTATAATGTGTCCTTTTATTATGCAGCTGTCTCAGTTTTTGTATAGCCTTTGTGTACACTGGTCTCACCTGAAATATAGAGCTCAATCTCAAAGAGACTACCTGTTAATAATAACCTTCTTAATATGGTCAGTTCAAAATAACTGATCTCTTTTTATGTTCATAGTTTTTATGTTCATTTTTGAATAAAATGACAGAAAACACAAGTCTTGTGCATAATGAGCTAGATAAATAAATAAATAAAATTATTATTAATCATTAATCCTTCAAACGATACCATGCAGAATCCTACCACTAACCCAGAAAATAATGGCTTTTGAGCAACTTTGATAGGAGAGAAGCCCGGTGGGACGTCATGTGCGACAGAGCTGTAGAAACAGGTGTAATGCCTTTAAACAAGTTAACTGACACCCTCGGTCCTCTTGCTTCTCATCTTTCTCACACTGTAAGGAATCTCGGAGTGTTTTTAGATAGCTCCTTTAAATTAGAGAAGCAAGTGTCCACAGTTGTGAAAACAAGTTTTTATCAGTTATGTGAAATTGCCAAAGCTAAGCCTTATCTTCCTCCAAGAGACCTAGAAACACTTATTCATGCCTTCATCACCTCTAGACTGGACTACTGCAATTCTCTCTATTTGGGTCTCCAACACTCATCTCTCCATCGCTTGCAGTTAGTCCAAAATGCCGCTGCACGTCTTTTAACAGGTGTTAGATTGTATGAACACATCTCTCCAGTTTTAGCAAATTTACATTGGCTCCCTGTAAAATATTGTATTGATTTTAAGATTCTTTTACTTACTTTTAAAGTTTTAAATAATATGGTGCCTAGTTATTTAAACGAACTCAACATTTATGACCCCGAAAGAGCACTGAGATCATCTAGCCAGATGCTCTTAGCACAACCAAGGTCTCGATTGAAGCATAGAGGAGATCGGGCCTTCGCAGTAACAGCACCCAGACTCTGGAATAATCTGTCAGAGGAGATTCGTACTTCAGTCTATTCAGTCTTTTAAATTGCGTCTTAAAACTCACTTTTTTACTGGCTGTTAATTCGAGTTCAGTATGAGTACCATCAGGCCTGTTTTATGCTTCTATTGTTAATTCACTGTCTTCTTATTTATCTTTATTTGTTTCTCTATTGTTTTCTCTTGTTTTTAACAGATTGTGAAGCACTTTGTTCAACTCTGTTGTTTTTAAATGTGCTATACAAATAAATTTTGAATTGAATTGAATTTGAAATTCCGCCTGCACACATAATAAGGGAATTTTATTCAAGCACAGCTGAAGCAAACAAGACAAAGTTCTGAAACTTAGAAGGTGGACTGGCAGGCAAACTTTAAATAGCTGCTGATGGAGCTTTTTCATGTCCGTATGTTGTTCCATGCAAAGTAAAACAGACGCTTTCTAACAGCTCTGATATGATCTTAGAAGCCACCGTGTACACACAGCACAACCCCAAGAGGAACAGTTCCAGCTCATAGGCACAAATTAAGGAAGCTTTCCTATCAGTGGTGCACCATGGAATCAAAAAGCAGTTATTATTACACACTAAGATGTTAAACTGTAAAAAAAATCACCTTTAAAATGTTTCTCTAACAAGTTTTCAAACTGAGTGAGATTTGGTTTTTAGATGACCTAAATATAATTTTATAAGCAGTGCTGTCAGTCTTAAGTAGTCTGAATTTTAGCTGGTTCTTAAAGCTTGAGAGCAGTGTAAATATCCCAAACATGATATAGATCAAGTGTTTCTTATCTTACGTTTTACCAACAAGTCGAAATGATCTAAACTATTAAAGAAACATTTCACTAAACAATCCATCCTGATATGCCATTGCAGGAAGTCTGGTTACTCAAGTAAGACGTTAGAGTTTTGTGTTGCTACAGGTACTTCCCAAGGATAACATAATAAATGGGCTTTATTTAATTCATCCCACAATTTAGCAAACACTTGGTTGAAGCAGTAGCTCAAAAAATGACAACATTTCTGTAGGGGTCCACAACATGCATCAAAAAAATGAAATGGAAAAGGTTAAGGATGTGGGACTACATTATTCTATTTGTTAAAAAAACGTGTAAACATTATCTCAACTCAAGTTATTTTTTATTAATATTATAGTTGGTCTTTTTTCCTATAGGGTCTTTTCTCCAGCCATTAGGTCTGACAAAAAAGAGGCATTTGCATAAATTAAAGTTTTGTTTTTGTTTTAACAACAACATGTCTTCGCTTCATGTTTCGGTGTTTTATGACCCAAATTTCTCTGCAGCTCAAAGCTGTCTCCTTGGTTATGAAACTGTCAAGCATCAAACCCCATATCGTCATCAATTACCAGCCATCTGCACCAAAATTTTGGCCATAACTCAGTCAAATCCAAAAACAAAGTCATATGCAGTTCTGTGAAACCCAATTCTTAACACTGCTGAGTGAGTGCCTTTGTCTCAATCCCTGAACTATTTTACACTCCATTCTCACAGGGGTCAGAGAAAGCTTGACTAATTAAGGGCCCCCCCATCCCCTTTTGGACTTCAACTGAGCTTTATGTTTTCACTTTCATGCTCCAGCAGCTCTGCCTGGTACTTCTAAGCTAATTTTGCACTGAATACATGTCTTAAGGGGGGTCTCTCTGATAATCCAGACAGACAAGGTTCAAACTGTCAGGAAGTGTTTGCCCACATGGCATTTCTGTCTGGGTTGTGTGAAAGTTATGAAGTATAAGAAAAAGATCCTCCAAAAGAATTCCATAAATAATCTGCTTTATTACAGTAATGTTGTGTTTTTCCATGTACCAAGTAACATTATGGCAGGCTTAAACACAATGATATATCAAAGGTGCAACACATCAGCAAAAAGACTGTGAGCAGCAGGAATGAACCCAGTGAAACAGAGCGATGGTAAAGTCATTTTACTTTAACTCAAATACACATCAAATCTATAGAGCCAATCCATCAGCTACACACCAACTATAGTCAAAATTTTCTTTAACAGCTCCTTACTCAAAATGCAGAATGTAAATACTCATACTTTCTCTTCATCTCAAACCTGGAAAAATAACTATATTTGAAGACCTCTTATTTCAGGAAACTAATATTTATAACTAGCGCAGACTGAAAAATGTGTACACTCACACTTTCAGGGTCTATCCGGTCATTCCAGGACTCAGATGAATGAAAATATGTCAGTGTAGTGGAGCAAATAGGATTAAATGCGTTTAATGCCAAATGTCTGGAAACAGGAATTCTGTCAAGAGATAATCCCCTGTATGGAATTAACACAGTCCCCTCTTAAAAAACTGTATTTGTTCATAGTCCATAATAGAGTTGAAATTGTGATTTAAAGAAGAACAAAATCCTTAAGCAGTTTTTGGAAACAAGGATCAACTGGAGAATACCCATTACTGATCATCAGTGACTCAAGCAGGTTTTCCAGAGTCTTGGAAGCCTTACCTTCAGGTCCTTTATGGATGACTGGCTCACAGCAGAAGGGCCAGGTGGAGGCGTCAGGTCGTGGACAGACCTGTGTTGGGCGCCGTGGTGAAAAGGGTGACCGGACTTCTTCTTCCTCGCTTCCCCACACTCTCGAACCTGGTAGGGGGAAAACACTGGCATCTCTTGGAGTTGGACCTGTGACATCACGGCCGGTAGAGGGGGGGAATCCTGGCAGCGCTTGTAGAGGCCATGCTGGTCCAGAGGAGCACTGAAAACACCGGCCCACCCAAGGGCAAAAAACGGAGGGAGGAGTTAAATAAGCCAGGCTAAACAAAACGCTGGTGTGTATGTACTTGGCCAATGGCATTTTTTCCTGAGCCATCCTGAGTCACTGAGCTATATGAGGTATTGTAGTAGAGCACAATGTAATGATTGAGCAAGAGGGAAGCCAGAGATTCTTTTACTGAGAATATGTTATTGTTCTACGAATGAGGGTGAATGATGCATTTATGCTTCATGGACTGTTATACACTATAAGAGGGTGGGTAATTATCTATACAACCCTGAACACGGATGTAATCTAACTGATTAAGTATCCTAAAATAATACAGAAAGCATTACTGTAACGTCCATTTTCTTTTGTAACTCTGCTTTTGGTTTGTAAAAATATCAGGATTTGAGAAATAGCACCTAATGAACATCATGGTGTAACTTTGGTGTAGTGCTACACTGGGCTTTGCAGCTATTCAAATAAACAGTGCTATCTTTAGCACTATAAAAAAAAGTGCCAATGCTAAAAACATTTAGACCAAACTATTAAATTACCAGGCAATAAATGTTCCACAAAGCTAAGGGATTTGTGCTATAATTCCTGGTTATGGGTTCACTGCATTATCTAACCTCTACCATGTTACTCATAGTAACTGACCAATGGACCAAAGGTCATTCAATGGAAAATCAGTAATTGGTTCCAACTTGACCCCTGAAAATGGAAAACGTTTTTTCATACAGTAACCCTAACATTTTTAATGAATTATATAAATCAATATGTAAGTCAAAACAAAGTTTGTCAGGGGTCTGTGGCCCAGCATTTATGTGTTTGGACTCTATTATATAAAGGGTTTCCTTTATGCATACATTTCGATGCCAGGAAAAGTACATTTCTAAGCTGAGCTGCTAAGCTGATCAACTGTAGTTTTTCATTCTGATCTTTACCTCAATGTCAATAACAATGGCCAGATAAGATTGGTAATATCACTGGGTCTGCTTGGGTTTCTATCTAAACTCTGCCAAGTCTGACAATGATTTCAAGGAAATCTAATGCTGACTATGAACTGTCAGACTCCAAATAACCAATCAGCTTTGAGGTGTGAGGCAGTGCCTTAGGCCTTTGGAAAACCTTTAATAAGCATCGCAGATTTACTCATGTGCAAAATCTCAGTCTGTCCACTGAGAGTTCATCCATTCGAATCCATGTACATATTTCAGCAGACAGCAGCTGCACATCCCAAACTGAACTGGGTCTGGCATTGCACACGCTGTCAGGATGAGGCATTCCCTCAGAAAATGATCCTTTTGATAAAACCACTTCAAATCCTCTCAGCCTGCACAGCTGTGTGATAATCGCACTAATTAGCCTGGCATGTCAAATCTAGCCTCTGGTCGACAGCTATTGCTTTTACATCACCAGTGAAAGAGCTTCAGAAGAAACTCTTGTTTTTTCTTTTTTATGCAACCTATTTCACAGAAATTTATATCTTGTTTCATTAAAAGTGATTCTTTGGGGTCTTGCTTATGAAAAATAAGTTCCAGTTCATTAAGTCGTTTTATAATGTTCAGTGTTTGTGTGTCGGATATTGATTTTCCACAGAAAAATACCTTCCATTTGGCCTTTTAGAAGACACAGCCGTTTTCATGCACTTGCTATGGTTTAAATCATACTTGTGTTATAACCATATTTTAAAAAGCTGAGTCATGCTTAATTTAGTCTGCAGTTCATTTGTTAAGGTTCAGTGAGACTGGCTGTATTCTCATTGTTGCCTTGCTGAAAATATCAATAAAAAAATCATCCAAATCGAAATAATTTGGATTATTTTTCTAATTTCACAAGAAGCTGAGTTACTGCGAAACAATCCAACTTTGTCCTTAAAACACTGTTCACTACAGACAAAAAAATGATTTACCCTGTCAGGGTTTAGGACATATGTACTTATGAGTCAAAAAAAGCAAACACGCAAAGTGAAATATTTTTATACGCACAGATTTTATATCCATATTATGCTCATGAGCTATTGTTTTAAAGTGTAAAATAGTGAGGTATACATTTAATTTCTTTATATTTTGTTTGGAAAATGGGAAAGTCTTCTTGAAGGATATACAAAGCTCTTCTTTGGATGTTGGCTGCCTTTTGTTCTGGTCTCTATCAAGATGAGCCTACACTACATAATGTTGGGGTGCAGGCTCTGGGGAGGCAGTTTGATGACTTCATTGCATGTTTTTTATTCACCTATGCTTTGACTTTTTTGGCAGCATGTTTGTGATCATTGTTATCTCTGAAGAACAAAGCCAGTCCCAATCAGACTGTTTCCAGATGATGTTATATGGTGGATCAAAATGTGAGTTTCTGAGCTCATAATTCCATCAATTTTGAAAAATCTCCATCTGTGAAACAGAGCCTCCACCATGTTTCACAGATGGCTTTAGACACCCACTGTTGTACGTCTTTCCTGGCCTCCTCCGTTGGATTCACCGCTCTATAAGACCTCTTGCCAATGACTTTAAATATGTAAATATGGCTACCTTTGTGAGCAGCCCTTCTCAAGAGACCATTTCTGATGAAACTCCTGCTTCAGAAAATGGATGGATCAACTGAACGGCCTGATATATTTGTGTCAGGAATTTGCTGGATTTTTTTTCCATTTTCTGAAGGACCTGATTCTCAGATACTCTTCATCTGCTGTAGATATTTCAAGGCCTCGCCTAGTTTCCTCAAATGTTTTAAGGACACACGTTGTAAGATGCCAAGTTTTCAGCTTCTTTGGGAATCATCTTGCTGGTGCAAGTACAATTTTATATCTGTCTGTTAAACTGTTATCTTTGGCTTTTTCCATAGATACAACAAAAGAAATGAGAAAAAAATCACATGCTTTTGCAATAGACAGTAACAGTAAGTAAGTAAAAGTGGCTAAAAAATGTCAGGTCTCAGTTCTCAGGAAAAATGTTGTCAGGTATCAGACAAAAAAATGTCAGGTCTCAGTTCTCGGGGAAAAAGTCAGGTATCAGACAAAAAAATGTCAGGTCTCAGACAAAAAAATGTCAGGTCTCAGGAAAAAAATGTCAGGTCTCAGGAAAAAAATGTCAGGTCTCAGGAAAAAAATGTCAGGTCTCAGTTCTCGGGGAAAAAGTCAGGTATCAGACAAAAAAATGTCAGGTCTCAGACAAAAAAAAAAGTCAGGTCTCAGACAAAAAAAAAAAGTCAGGTCTCAGACAAAAAAAAAGTCAGGTATCAGACAAAAAAATGTCAGGTATCAGACAAAAAAATGTCAGGTCTCAGACAAAAAAAAAAGTCAGGTCTCAGACAAAAAAAAAAAGTCAGGTCTCAGACAAAAAAAAAAGTCAGGTCTCAGACAAAAAAAAAGTCAGGTCTCAGACAAAAAAAAAAGTCAGGTCTCAGACAAAAAAAAAGTCAGGTCTCAGACAAAAAAAAAAGTCAGGTCTCAGACAAAAAAATGTCAGGTCTCAGTTCTCAGGAAAAAAGTCGTCAGGTATCAGACAAAAAAAACATCAGGTCTCAGTTCTCAGGAAAAAAGTTGTCAGGTCTCAGAACACGAGCTATCAGACAGAGAGAAAATCTTCCTGCAGGTGGCGCTGTTGTCATGTGCCAGACGAATTGATTTCCAAATACGTCATCAACGTGTGTGACAGTGGAAGAACATAAGGTCATTGACCTCACCGGAATTCTACCACAGTTCATGCTCCGAACGACACAACGGCTGTGTCCCAATTAAGAGACCGCATGCTTGGAGTACACATTTTGAGACCTATTACATCACCACCACGCGACTATGGCTGTCACAATTCGAAGTGGGGTTAGGGGTCCCGTATGTCCCACAATTCATATGGATGTGGATAATTTTGCCGAGAAATACGGCAGACGGCAGAAGCGGGGCGACCGAAGACTAAACTTTCAAAAGTAAGTACTGAATATTATGTCACTTATTTATGTGCAAATGTTTAATAACAAAGAACACTGAAACATTACTGTTGGCCACATGTCGGCAAAGTTACAAATATTAGCGATGTTTGTACTAACTTGATTTTAAAGCCTTTACTGTAAAATATATGCAGTTCAATAGTTGTCCTTAATCTGACAGAGAATGTGATGATTTTATGGATAATTAAGTTCAGTCATATATCCACAAACACAACAAGCTGAAAGTCAGTGATGCTGCTCGGTTTGCAGTCCTGAATATCACGGCACAAGCAGGATTCACTGCACTGTTAATGTTAGCTATGTTATATTGCTGCCTCTGTCCGGTGGTGTCGAGCCAAACGGACTTTAACGTGTGTTTGAATGAGCTGACGGTTCACTCGTTAAGCTGAAAGAAAGATGCTTTAATCACAGGAGTCACACATGTGTCCACTGTACCATCTGGGAACTCTTCTTGTTTAGCACTCGTAATAACACAAACACTAAATCCTCCTTCTCTGGTGCCGTTTTGTAGCAGGTTATACACCTGAGACTGTCACCTGTCTGTCCTGCACTCTCTCTCTTTTTCTTTCTCTCTGATTGTGTAATAAAGGTATGAACATGTATTAATAAGTTACACTTGTGTTTGAATCCTGCAGCTTATCACACATTTGATTTCCATGTGTGACAACTGCAAGTGTCCAGAGTGAGGACAGACTGAGGGACCCACTGCTGCACATCATCTGTGAGGCTTTGCAGCCCTGATCATCCACCAGGACAAACTCAGCAGTGTGTGAGGAAGAGGAGGAGTGTAGCAAAAAAATACACTTCTTTGATATTCAATTCAATTTTATTTATATAGCACCAAATCACAACAACAGTCACCTCAAGGCGCTTTATATTGTAAGGTAGAACCTACAATAATACATACAGAGGTGTATGTATGAAAGAGGTGAACAGTAGTTACTAAATAAGTTGTACTTTTGTCATTTATTTTTAATGCTTGATTAAAAAAAGTATTTTTGGAAGAGTCATAGAAACCAGCCAAAGTCGGATACTCCTTTCATCTTCGTCAGATGACATATTCCAGCAAATCTATAAACAACAACAAAAAACAACATATCGGGATCACAAAATATCTTGACAGTAGCAACAGAAAAAGAGAAATAAAGAAAACAGCGACAGAAAGGATGCAGGCTCCTCGTAAGCTTTCAGCTTGTCCATTCGCTGAAACGTATATAAAACAATTACTAACCAGTTTAAATTTAGATCGCGTTTCAACACCACTGTCGCTAGCTAGAAGGAATTAGTCAGACAAAAATAGTGCTGACTTATTTTATCGTACAAAATTAGCTTTCCTTCTCTGATATGCGTTATGTAACTTTCACAACCTAACCGCAACTTAATATAACACAACTGTCCAACAAGTATGGACAAAAGGGAGAGCAAATTAAACTTACGTTGTGTCGTTAGGAGCATGAACTGTGGTAGAATTCCGGTGAGGTCAATAGACCCTGTGCACGAGAAACTGCACAGGGTCTTCTTGGTTTGAGACCGGATGTAGGGTTGCTTTACTTTGCAGTCAATCGCTACTGCGAAGATATACTCCAAAATCAGGTCTAAAACTCGAAAACGGAAAGATTGCATTAAGTTACAAAGAGCAGCAGGTGGGAACACTCACCACTGTTGTGTCATAAAAAAAAATCTAATGATCAATTTTGACGTTTAAAACGTTTAGATCAAGCAGTTGTTTACATCACTCAACACAAGCAGAACTGCATTACTGCAGCAGAAGACACATCGTCCACATTCAGAAGCACATCTCTGTATAGTGACTGGTCTTATGATTTAAACAGGCAAATGTTCAGCATTCACACTGCAGGTGAAGAATAGTCAAACCAGATGTTTCCCCCATTATGTCGAGATCAGCTAGTCAAGCACACACCTACACAGCATGTCAACAAACCGTGAAAAAAAAGCCACACAAAAAATGAATGATTGCTGGTAAGGGTTTCTATACTTTAGTATTTACGAAGGGTATGTTGTGACTTACCTTCAAAATTACAGCGGTCCCTCGCTATAACGCGGTTCACCTTTCACCTCGCTGTTTCGCAGATTTTTTTAGTGCAAGTTTGCATGCTTTTTTTTTTACATCACATTGTGTCCTGCGTCCTGATCGCTGCAGACGATCTCCTCCGTGACGTCTCTCCTGTACAGTACAGAATCGCTGCATCCATCGCTGGCAGTGTGACTCTGAAGTGCAGTACTGTATGTCCACGATGTCCACGAAACGTTTTGCACCGTCAAAAAATAAAATTGGCTACTTGATTTCACCTATCGCTGGTTATTTTTAGAACATAACACCCGCGATAAACGAGGGACAGCTGAGAAATATAACATTTGAATCCCTTTTCTCTTTTGCTCTGAGGCTCGGGGGAAAAAATATTGTCAAGTCGATGAACATCATTTACAGATATATTAGGTAAATGCCCGAGACATCTATAGAAATGTAAATCGCCGCTTGATTCATTCATTTGCTTAACTTGTTTTGGACCGTAAACAGGGCACGAATAGGACACCGGAAACAAAGCTCCCCACAGGAGTTTCTGCACGGGAAGTAGCATATGCTAATGTGCACATAGTCTATTATGACTTTTCGTTCTTTCACTGTCACACGTTGATAACGTATTTGGAAATCAATTCGGCTGGCACATGACAACAGCGCCACCTGTAGGAAGATTATCTCCGTCTGATAGCTCGTGTTCTGAGACCTGACGACTTTTTTCCTGAGAACTGAGACCTGACATTTTTTTGTCTGATACCCAACGACTTTTTTCCCTGATACCTGACGATTTTTTTGCCTGAGACCTGATGACTTTTTTCCTGAGACCTGACGATGTCCTAAAATGTACACCGTACGGGGTCTGGTTGAGCATTTGGAGCCTCAATACGTGCTTCCAAACCAGCACTTAATCTCCGAGAACGTTATCCCAGAGAAGTAAAGCAAGTGTGTAAGTTCATCTCTGAATTTTTGTAAAGCATTCCCAGGCAAAATGCCACACTCTTCAAATTCATGCCAGCTATTATTTTTACGTCCAGTAGGTGTCCTGCTAGAGCAAATGAAGCTTCATGAAGCTTTGCGTTGGGGTGAACCAATTGGATGAAAAGCTTCAGTGCTTCATGGGGCTTCATCTGCCCATCACTAGCGTGCACACATTAACCTTGCAAGGTCAAAGTTAGTGATGGGACGTTCTGTATCGAGGCTTCGAAGCGTGTGTCGAGTAATGGAGGGGGCGTTTCCGCGAAGCGCGTATCGAGGCTTGCTTCATTTATGGGAGGAGCTGAAAATGATGACGTCCGAAGCCTCGCTGCCCGGCTGTACCACGTGACTGGTTCAGGAAGCGGTTCGAACTTTGCCGCAAATAATCATTTTCCATACTGCCAGCATAAATATACACAGTATACTGCCATCACTACAATATAGATGTTTTACACACTCCTTTTGTTGTTGACATTTACAGGCTGTGTGCAAAATGCCACACTCTTCAAATTCATGCCAACTAATATTTTTACGTCCAGTAGGTGTCCTGCTAGAGCAAATGAAGCTTCAAGAAGCTTCGCGTTGGGGTGAACCAATTGGATGAAAAGCTTCAGTGCTTCATGAGGCTTCATCTGCCCATCACTAGTCAAAGTTCTGTTTTATGTTATATTAATACATCTTTCTTTGTTTGAGTTACCTGGGGGGTGGCTTCTCCTCCTGTCTGGCAAAGGTGTGGCAAAGGGCTGGGAGACCTGAAGTACCACTGACAGCTTAATTGGATTGCACCACATGCTTCATTGCCTGGGGGGTGTTTCATGTTTGTCTAATTGTTTTGTATTAGTTGGTTATATGGCAGCCATCTTGTTTCCCCCCGTGTGTGTCATTTGGTTTAGCTAAACCAGTATTTAAGGTCACCTGTGTGTCATATGTTTGTTTGAGGTTTTGTTAATTATTATCTTGAGTTTAGTTTATTGAGTTGACCTCTTTTATTGGTCTGCCTGTTTAAGTTTTGGCTTTGTTAAATATATTTTCATATTTTTGGGTCAATAAAACCCATTTTTTGAATTAAAACCACCTGTGTCCTTTATGCTTTACTGCTTAGTCCCTGACAAACCACAATGTATTTTTTTCAAAGATATGAAATGCTAAAGGATGAGGATATTAAAACACTGTTTACATTGTTTAAGTGTAGACAGGCCAAAAAAAGACTATTGGAAACAAACATGTAGACACCCACATTCTCACCCACTGATAAGATGCACAAGTGGATCTTATCAGTCACTCAATATCCTACGTGTTTTGTCATAATTAAGGAAACAACGATCTTCTTCCCATTTACAAAAACATGCTGATGCACAGTGTACATGGATAGTCATGTGATGTGCATTCATGTGTCATAGTTTGAGGTTTCTGTTTAGTTCCTACTTTATTTTGGAATCTCTGATTTTATTGAATGTTGGTTAGTTTGCTTCCGTCTTTTAGCTTTATTCACACTGTTACACCATATACTGTTGGAAAATTGTCTTTCAGTGTTCCACATCAAACTTTTCTAAGTTTTTGTTTCCATTTTCTTGCTCAGGTATGAGTTTTTGCATTTTACTTAGTTTCCTTATGTTCCTAGTTGAGTTTTTTGGACTGTTTTGCTTTACTTGCCCCTCTGCCACAGTGACTGACCTCCTTCTTGGTGCAAATGTTTCAGACTTCACTCTATAGGTGTGTTGTGTTTGGGTTGTTCTCCTTATTGCAGTATGGAACAAGATGACAGAAAAACAGCTAAAATAAATCTCCCCGAAAATGTTTTGTTAAACATGTTTTGGAACAGCAGAGTTTTGATAAAACTTTAAGGACACATTTTATACATATTTTCACCAGTCATAATGATCCCAGAAAGTGAATATGGCCACTGTGTAACAATACTTAAGCTTAACTGGTTTAAAAAAAGAGAAATGCCATTAGTCATGTTTTGCTTCTCCATTGTGGTTAGTTTGTTCCTTACATCTGCATGTGTTTGTCACTTTTAAATACAGAACCAACTATCTGTCATAACTAAACCTTTAAGAAATGTGACTTGTAATTGCATATATGCATAAACATGCCCTAGCAGATTATCATTTATCTTATTATAATTGCACACCTGTGTTTCCTAAATTGATTGAACACATATTTAGTGCCACCGTGGAAATTTGACTAAACAATAATGAACTGATGCATCACAAATATAAATAAATGGATCATGTCTACAGCAAAATTAGTCCCACAGAGTTGTTTGTGAAATTAAGATCTCAAAGTCTCCAAAAACCTTTTGCCTTTTGATTTTGTATAACCACAAGCCATTTCTCTACAATCGGCATTTAAGAAAAAGATTTACATGCATGTGCAGCACAGACACACAGCTGATGTGTTGCCAGTTGTTGGTATGAAGTTCCAATTTAGTTAATGATAAACAAGCTTCAGTTAAATGTAGAAAAAATGGGCACGTGAAACATAATATTAAGGGAAACATAGCTGAATTTTATTCTAAACCCAAGAGGCGCATCGACCCAAAATAAAAGAAGATATATTTACAGAGAATCAAGGACGCTTCTTACCTTTTTATTTTCATGACAGTGACTCCAGGATTCACCCTATACCACTGCTTCAGATTGAGAAATTAGATCCTTTCCTTTTTCTTTTCTTTTTTTAAAGAGCTCTAAAATGTAAGAAGTGACACAACGCTGTCTCACTCATGAGCTGGCCTAAAGACGAGTGACAGATGTCTCCACTTCCGTGATTTAATTGAACATATTGATTTAGGGAAGGAGAATGAGCAATTTTGGAATTTTGCAATAGTACTGTTATCAGGCAACATTTTTTCCATTCCGAGCTGTGATGGTGAACAGTTTTGCACCCCATTTACATCAAGAATGCAGAGGCTGCATAAAATGACAGAATTCAGTAGATCTTATCATTCTGACAATTTAATATGAAAGTAGGTAACAGAAAATGTTGAAACAGAAATTTTGCACGTTTAAAAGGGTCCTTTTTGATGAGCTGGTCCAAGGACCAAGAGTAAAATAAAATTTTATTTATTACAGTAGAAATCAAAAAAGAATAAGAAATAAAACCAGACTAGGTACACTAAGATAAGATAACCTTTATTAGTCCCACACGTGGGAAATTTGTTTTTAAGTATAAGTCAGTAACCCCTTTTTATACGGCACCTTTGAGACACAAGTGTAAAATCAATAAGAAAATTAAGGACTTGCTGCTGATTTTTTTGTTTTTGTTTATTTGTTTGTTTGTTTCTGATGGTTTTCTTTGGTTTTATAGTCACACACGTGCTGTAAAGTACTGATTATTTGGTAAGTTTAGTTTGGAATTTGACCTTTAGTTCTGTGATTTGAGTGTGTTGCTGTTGTAAGAGACTCAAAGCAAGCTGAGCATACCCAGGGTATCTTCCTGCTATCTTGATTCACTAACCCTAACACTGCCAATCAGGATACGGGGTCATACGAAGCCGGTCGGCAGCTTGTTGAGTTCACACAGGCTTTTCTGATCTGGGTATGAGTACACTCACATTAAAGGTGTGAAACTGGCAGCATGTGACAAATTACACTGATTATTTATTATTGAATGGCTGACTTTACAAATGTTCTAATATTAGGAAAAGGTTACTGTTACGTTCTAAGTCTAGGAATGTCTTGAACGCAACAAAACATTGGCCCACCACACTCCACCCAAAACAAGAACCCAAACAATAGTATCTTTTAAAATGCTAAGCAGCCATTTATTTGCTTCAGCAGTGAGCAGTGCCAAAAATAACAAAAAACTCCCTAATGGTCCCTACACTTCCCTACAAAAAAATGAAAACCAAACAAAAGACAATTCTCTTACCTAACTCACTACATGAAAAACAGGAGAAAACTTAATCAACAAAAATGGCTTCTCACGCCTACTAGGCTGCTGCAGTGAACAATATATACAAAGGGGGGGGGGGGGGGGGGGGGGGGGGAATACTCAATTGCTACTTTACAAATCTATTTACAGCTATATACAAAACCACAATACCAACACCACAATGATCACAACCCATGACAAACTGAAACACAGGGCTTAAATACATAGAGGGAGCAATCAGGGAATGGACAACAGGAGGGAAACACAGCTGGGGCAAATCAGAACTGACGAGACAAGGAAGCGTAAACTGAACACACTGAGATAAGACAGACCTTCAAAGTAAAACAGGAAACACATAACAGTCACGCCTAACACAAAACACTGACAACATTGGATCGTAACATTACACACATAATAGAATGCAAGCAACACAGCTGCTGCAGATGTGTGACAGGAAAAGCACTGTACAGTAGTTTAGTGTTAAACATGCTGAGAAACTGCTGAAGAGCGATTTGATAATGAGGAGGCGATACGTAAGAAGTGCTCATCAGTGCACAGGCGTTTTAGGAGCAAATTAAAAATTTAAGTGAAGATCATTATGTCTGTCCTTTACTGTATTTTATATTGATATATACATTGTTTTCATATTTGCTTGCTTATTGATCACTAGTCTTTAAGCAGTGTGTGTTTCTCTGCACTGTGTTATGTAGCAGGATAGCTTATGTAGGTCTTCCTACCATACAGTGTGCAGCACTTGTGCCAAAGGCAAATTGATGTTACGTTATGCTATCGCTTCATAAAAATCTGCTGTATCGTTACAAACAGCTTTTCAGTTCTGTGGTGATGGTAGCTCTGAACCACCAAGCGAACCATGACATTTTCTCCACGGGGGTCAGTGTCCTCATTTCCTTCATTATCAATAGAAAGTCTTGTCTCTAGCTTGACATCATGTTGTGTGCTCCAACAGTGAACTAAAACTAATGAAAACCAAAGGTGGGAAAAAATGTTGTGTTCTTAGAAATCTAATTTATTCGAAGTATGTCTTTTGGTGCTTTATTACAAGTAAGAAGTATAATTAGATTTCTGACTCTCACTCACATGTGTTAAATGACAGACGCATATGGAACACAATGATATGGCAGGAGGCTATCCTTAGTCTTCCTGTGGAAGCCCAAATTTTCCGAGGTTGTAAACGCTGCAGCGCAGCCGCTGAGAAACAGGAAGCATGAGTTGTGATTCAGCCATTTCCATGTTGTAACTTGGATCTAAAATTGGTGCTTTCCTTCCCTGACTGTTTCATCACCTTCTTGCACTTGGATGATCTGACTGTTGAGTACCTTCACAGAAGATTTTACAACCCAGCATTTGTCTTAATCTGTGTGAGTACAACAATTATCTAGTGAGTTTTTGGAGGCCTGGTATCCTGTGGAGAAAATAACTTGAAATGATTTATGGTTTAGTTTTTGGGATCAATTGTCAGAAGAAAAAAAAACACATCTGGTGCAAACAAAATCCTGCTGTTTTGCCCTTTAGCACATTAAGTTAGCCACAGACTGTAAATATGGTTTGTCAGATGTGTTTTGCTTCTTGCCCCGCCACCCCCCATGCGTAACTGAGTTAAGCATACAAATGAATTTTACTTGTTGGTGTGTGAGGATGCAACTTGTTACAAGCTTAGTTGTGTGCACACAAAAGGACAATTCAAAGCTACATCTTGTGTTCTTCCCCAATGATAATGGGTTATTCACAGGATCTATTGCAGAATAGCACAGATAACGCTTCCTTTTCCTAGCCCATCAGTGTGTGGTCTCGTAACACACAATGCCACAAGCAAGCACTGTGCTGTAATTCCTTAGGTAGCGCAGAAGTGTCTTCTAAATTTCAAGTCGAATAGAGAAGAATACAGTAAAATGCATCTTTCATTTGTCAGACAGACCCTTCTTTGTCCTCTTTATCTTTAGTTCCTGTGTTAGGATTCCCTAAAGGTTCGGTCACGTTTCAGCAGCAGTTTATGGGAATGTCATGACTCCAAGTACACTCCAAATATCTAATCATTCCATGTGTCAAAGTGAAACAGCAAATAAATTAGAGTGTAAGCTGTACTGTTTGTACTAAAGTGGAAGTACAGTGTATCTGAAGCATGTAATGAGAGTAGAGCTAGAAATTTGATTGATAAAGGGATTTTCTTCTTCTTTTGGTAAAGTAACAAGGTGGTATTAAGAGTTGAAGATGCTAAGATGTTCTTTGGGGGTTACCTGGATGAACCTGGATGGATGAAGATTAGAAATGAGCATATCACAGGGACAGTTCAGGCTGGACACAAAGTTAGAGTAGTGAGGAACAGATGGTTTTGCCCAAGTGCAGAGGAGCAATGGTGAATATATTCGGCAAAGGATGTTGAATATGGAGCTTCCAGGCTGGAGGAAAAGAAAAAGAGCATAGCCGAGATTCATGGATGTGGTGAAGGAGGACATGCAGAGGGTTGGTGTAATAGAGGATAAGGATAGAATGAGATGGGGGTGGCTGTGGTGACCAGAGATGGGTAACGCGTTACTGTAATCTGATTACTTTTTTCAGCTAACGAGTAAAGTAAGGGATTACTATTGCAAAAATGGTAATTAGATTACCGTTACTTTCCCGTAGGAACGCTGCGTTACTGCGTTACTAAAACCGTGATTTTTTTTGCGAGAATGTCTCATGGCAGTGACGTAAGCGAGTGCGACGTTCGTGACAACAGCTGTGTGCAGATCAACAATGGATCACATATCGAGTGTGGGAGAGAGTATGAGCGTGCAGCGTTTAAAGCGTGGAAGTACTGACCTTACTTTAAGTTTGATTCCATAAAAAGTGACAAAAACATTAGCGTCCATTGTGCGTGGGAAGAAAACTTCTTTTTAAAGCGAAAAAACCCCTAAACTTCCAAGCAAACACCGACGTAATGGGAAACTCACAGAGAAACTCGCGGATTCTTCCACTGACCGCTGCGGCACACCTGCACCAGGGCAAACCTCCGCCTACCGCAGTCCTGCTTTACAGGTGAAAATAGAGCAACAGGACCGCTAGTCTTTGACTTTATTTATTTTCTGCTGTGTTTTACTTGCATCTATTTGAAAGAGTGAGTGTAAACACACACAAAAAAAATATTTTATGTGCTGGAATGTGCAGAAAATAAGTTTAAATGTTAAACAAACTTCTTCCAGTCAGTGAATGGTGCATATAATTAAATTTTTGCTGGATGCATAAAGTTAAAAGATTAAAACTAATAAAACAAGTTTTAAAAAGAGACTTTTCCCTTTGATTACATTTTGTATGATGGATTATGCAGAAAAAGTAGAATTGGGCTGACAGATCTATCGCTTTATTACCTATTCAGGTTGTAAATCGTGTTTTTAAAAAGTAACTAAGTAACTAATTAATTACTTTTGAAAAAGAGTAATCAGTAAAGTAATGGGATTACTTTTTTGGGGAAGTAATCAGTAATTAGTTACTGATTACTTTTTTCAAGTAACTTGACCAACACTGGTGGTGACCCCCAAAGTGAACAGCCAAAGGAAGAAGAGTGATGTTTTATTAATTAATTAATTATTTACCCATAATTACCATGGTATCAGTTTGAGTTTGTTACCATGGTATCAGTACTCTTACAGGATCACAGTGCAATAGGCTAATTAACAAATATTTATACCTTGACCAACTACCCAACTGACACCTTTCTTAGTGTTGACTTTTAAGTGTAAGGTAAGACTCGACACTGGGGAAACAAAAGCCCATGACCTTGATGAAGACCAATCGGTGTCTTAGGAACTTCCTGCCAAGAAGGTTGCAGCTGTAGGTGTGTTTTACATGACCGTTGTCACTGCATTTTCTTGCAATGACAGGAACAATATCATGAATACATAACAAGCCAAACTAAATGCTCGCTGGGTTTCAAAGCACATCACATTTTGGCTGTTTTCCCTCCTTGAAGTTGTTGAACTCCTGTAGTCCATTATTTGTAATGCTGCAATCAGTCAGTAAAGCAAAAGAAGGTACCAGTATATATTAGCCAAGAACAAATATATATGTTATCTTTTGCCACTTACTAAATACTCAAAAATAGTATGATGAGGAGCAAAAGAGTTAAACAGTTACGGTATTTTTTTTTAAAATGAGGATTTCTTTGTTGTAACCAATCCACGAAGCCATCAGCTGGTCTGCTGACTTGGTGTCTGGGGCCACGGGCAGTTTCTCAGGGCTTTCCATTTACGCAGTGGTTTTTAAGGCCAAGACATTCAGTAACACCCGCTGGTAAATGTTCACGAATGCAGATATATTTGAAAAACCAATAAAAAGTGAAATTGTTGTTAAGTGATAGCTTCTGCTTTTATAGACTTTGGACGGATTTATGTTGCCATTGTTGGAGGAGCCGTCAGACTCAGTGCTTCTTTACACTGTCTAAAGTCTTTGTGTTTCTCTGGTGAGAATCTATAATAAATATAAATTCTTACGATATTATTTCTTGATTTTTTCCCCCCAAGTTTTTATTGCAAAATATTTTACAGTTTCATTGTACTGTGAGCATCAATATAGTTTGATATTTTAAGAAAAAACTGAATACACCACACGACTCCGTAGCTTTTGCATCATGAATTTGAAGTAATCATTTTCTGTTTGACTTTTAAAGTCTCACATTATTGTGAAGGAATAATCCCAAGCATGAAAGATATCAGCAATGATCTTGGGGAAGTAAGTTGCAGGCCATCAAACTGGGATGAGTTATGAGGTCATTTGAAGTCCATCATTCCACCGTGAGAAAGATTATCCTCAAGTGGGTCATTGCTGCCAATCTTCCCAGGAGTTGACTTCTCAGCAATCACCTGCTTCTCCAATCACCTGCAGAGTATTTTAAAGCAACTCTTTATCTCCACTCACCTTGATTACTGCGGCTGTTTCCCTTTTGTTGTATTTCTTCATTTCTTTTACAACATGTTGAGATTACTTTAGAAAGGCTGAACCTCTTTAGGCTGTAACACTTCACCATGATTTATATGTTTAAGAACAGTGAGACAATACATCGATCTCATGTTGCATTAGAAAAAAATGTTCTGCGTTTTGGCATCTTTCAAATAAGCACTGAATTTTAGAACAAATATAAGTTACATTTTGACATGTGATAGCTGAAAAACCTAAAACAGATATGTGGGACATACATTTATAAGCATTCAGGTGCCACTATACAAGCATAGAGCATAATAGCAGTTTTTACTTTTCATTTTTCTTGCATTACCCACTGGCATGTTTTCTTTTTACTGTGTGAAAGGTTGTTGTGTAAGACCGCTGTTGGTATGTCACATAGCTGACTGCAGTGCACATTATCTTGTAGTCAGGAGATAATGTTAAAGGCTGTGTGAGGTTACTCAACTGGTACAGAAGTACTAGAATAAAGCAGCTCTGTGTCAGTGAGTAGGTCAAACAAACAGTTTCAGGTCAATTTTCACTAGAGGGCGACAAAGCCAAAAAAAAGCCGAACAACTTCACTCCTTTTGACCTGGAATGTTGTTTAGTGTCTAGGTTACGTTTTCTTAATATTGTATCTGAATAATATGACCTCTTGGGATTTGGACCTAAAAAAGACTTTGTTTTCAATTAATTGATTAATTGTTTCAAAAGAGAGTAGCAGCAAACAGAGGAAAAAGTGAGAAAATAAACAGAATTGTGTGCTTAGTCATTTAATTACATCAACATTTACCCCCATACCTTCAGAAACGCAGGCTAGTTGAATGTTGATAATAAGCTTCTTTGCATAATGGAACTTTTATCGGCGTTTGTTGATGGCACAAGGAACCGCGTTCACACACAGCGATTTTTGGAAGTGTTCCCAAGCCCATGCAGTGATTTGCATGACTGGATCATGCGTGTTTTTCATAAAGTGTCACCTGAGAACTCAAAGATCCCCAATGTTGATTTTTGGTATTGCACAAAGAGATTTCTCAAGATTAACAGGGAGAGTTGTTGGAATATTATGTACTTCTGCTGATAAGGCATTTTGATTTTATTTAAGTTTTACATTGAGGAACATTATTCTGAAATTGCTCCACAATTTGTTTTGCAGTTTTTTTCTTTGCAGATTTGTGAATCTTTGCCCATCTTTACTTCTGATAACCTCTGCCTCTCTTAGATGCTCTTTTTATATCCAGTGATGTTACTGATCTGTTTCCACTTAACCTGATTAACAGTAAAGTTTTCCTCCAGCTGTTTCTTTAAAAATATAAAATATGAGCTTATAAAATTTGCAGATCATTGGATTCTGTTTTAAGTGAGATTTTGCGCACCATGCCAACGTTTTTGGAAGTGAAAGTGTGTGATAGGAACTGATTTGTGTTTTGTGTTGATAAGCTCCTATCTACATTTAAAGCTTGCATTACACATCTAGTCCACATAGTGGCACTGCAACAGCGTGTGAATGCTGCTTCTCTCAGTACAGCTGTTGGATTGAAGTTAAAATTTATTTTTAAAAAATCTAGTGTTGCACATTAGATAAGAAAACAATTAGAAAAAGAACACATTTGTACATAGGGCTGAACAACATTATAACACACAGCATGTGATTTTGTCCTGTCAGTGTGAGTGCTCTGTCTTTACTTGGCTTCCTGTTGAGTCAGTATCTCTCCAGCTGCGTCCTAATAATCTCAAAAACCTGCAAAAGGTTTCAATTCTCTGCCAGTGTGATCACATGAGATTTTGAAGACAAAGAAAAAGCAAAAAGATGTTTTTCAAGGGGAAATTACCCATCCCATACTGGCTTACCTTTAGTTTTTACTACATGATGATCATCATCATCACCTTTATGTATAAAGCACTTTAAAACAACCACAGCTGACACAAAGTGCTGTACATTGGAACTATAAATAAAATTACATGAGATATAAATAAAAACCAAATAAAAGAAAAGTAAAATAATTAATTAAATAACTAATTCAATTAAAAGAGAAACTAAGTCTCACTGAGCAACTATACAAGATATAAAACATGACTTTCTTGATACAAATACATAGATAGCCTGAAAAACATACACTAGAAGACATTAATAAAGGGGTAGAAATACATTAGGACATCGCTACATAAAGTGGCATCCTCATATCTCAGGGTTTTGTTTTTTATGCACATTTGTCACACTTACATGTTTCAGATCACCAAAGAAATTATAATATTAAACAAAGATAACTTGAGTAAGTAAATATTCAGCGTCTAAGGGATTACTTTATTTGTTAAGGGTAAAACGCTGTCCAAAGCTATTTGACCCTGTGCGAAAAAGTAATTGCCTTTCTTTGTTAAATTATTAAACAACTGTTAATGTTACATAACAAAATTACTCCAAGACTGCACTGACAATTCATCCAGGAGTTCACAAAAGAACAAAAACAAACCAAAAAAAATACGAACTTGCCTTATATTTGCCGGAAAACAAACATCTTGATGATCCGCTAGACTTTTGGGAAAATATTCTGTGGACTGAGAAGACAGAAGCTGACCGTCTTTGAAGGTTTGAGCCCCGTTATGTCTGTTATAAAAACAATACTCCATAAAAAGAACACAATATCAACAGTCAAACACGGTGTTGGTACTGTGATGGACTCACAAGCTAGTGTACTCATAGTACTGGTGCCAAGATTGGATAAATGGAAGCGGTGTGACAGCAAGGACAGAAAATCTGTACCACATCAAACTGGAGATCTGTCAGCTGTGGTGACGCCTCGGGAAATAAGGGAGCAACTCAAATTATCTACCTGTGTGTTGTGCATGAAGATTGCTGGAAGCCTAATTTTACCCTAAAGAGTCATCTCCCCTTCCCTAAAGAAATAATTACACAGCCTATAAACTGCATGTTTGCCATGAACGTTGAACAGCTAGCAGAAAGGAACGTGGCAGATGTTGGCAAATCATCAATATGGTTTGAGGAATATAATAAAAACAGCCATAATATTTAAAAATGCAAAAAGGTTTGTTTTTCTTTTTCTTGGCTGGTTTTGATTGTTCTTTAAATTTAAACTTCACTGTCTATACACAGTGTCTGTGTTCTATGATCTTTTTTCCCCCACAACAACGAACTAAAAAGCCCTTCATTTTTACAGAATATGTGGGGGTTGGGTTTCATTTAGTGAAAACCCACTTAATTAATTCACCCTGACCTGGAAAATACTAAAGACACGCTGAAAAAGCCAAGCTGTGAGGAAGAATGATAACTGGTGGCACAGGACCACGGCACAACAGCTTGAAGGTTTAAAAGAGGGGAACGGGAGGGTCAGTGCTCGTTTATTGTTGACTTTACTTATTGTCATCCAGTCTTTGTTCATATCAACCTATTCATGAGCATGTGGAGTTTGCTTGGAGAGGATCTTGGAAGTTGGCCGGAGTTAATGTCTGTCAGAACATAAAGGAAGATGACATTAGCAGCCCATCAAGGTCAAGGTTGGTGTTGGGTGAGTTAAGCTTTACTGGAGGGGGTGGGGGCAAAATGCAACCAAAGACCCAGAGGACAGGATGCACACCAACAATGGGCCAATAACTGTGTGACAGTATGTCAGTCAGAGGCCACTCTCAGGAGGGTAGACTTGTCTACGTGCTAACATCTGTTCCACGAGCACAACATAATCCCTTTGTGTTTAAAATCCATGGCTTCCTCCCTGTGCACAAACTAAGGCCCTCTTTAGAGAGTTTCCCCATCTTGTCAGTTGTTTAACTTCAGCTTCGCATTTATTTGGCTTAAACAGATACATTTTCAGTTTTCAGATCTTCAGTTTTCTGTGAGGTAAAAATGAGTTCATGTACTGCAAATAAGGGTTTTCTTATCTTGGTTATTCCATTTTCTTTTTACATGTATCTGCTTTCCCTCTGTACTCCATATAGGACATTTTTTTGTTACTGTTTTTCTTTGTCTTTTTTAAATAACTGGGTAACACAATGGTGCTGTTGTATTACCATAATGAGAGTACAGCTTATTTGAAGTGTCATCAGAACAATAGTGGGCTAATCTCAATGGGAGCCAAGGCCAAGCAGAGATTTGGTGTGCATGTGAGGAGGTTTGGGGGGGTTTGGTGCACACATGGCACTGGGGTGAGCCTAATCACAAGCTCACAGAAATCCTCACAAATAGGAGGGGGGTTGGGGATGTCCCTGGGGTTACTCATTTAGGTTTGGTGGGCATTTAGCTCCAGTAGCACAGCACGCCTTCGTTTAAACATGAGGACCTTTTTTTTGTTCTCTCCTCCATGCATATACAAGGCTGAGGTAGCCAAGGGAACGTCACCTTATAGCAACACCAGCATGTACTTCAGCTGGTTCATAATAAAATGGACAGTTTCATCCCTCCCATTTCCTTTCTCCTGGAGTTTCTGTGGATTACTCAGCTTTCCTATTGTTGAGCCAACCCCATGTAGGCACAACAGTGTGGCACTCCTTTCCTTTCCTGTGATCACTGGAAAGTCTATAATACACTGGTGTTCTTACAGGCCTGCAATCTAACCTCAACTCCCTGCACAGTATTGCAAATATATTGTGATGTCAGATGGATAAACATGATGTGATGAATGAGAGTGAACCAAAGCATTAAAGCAGCCTGTCAGAAAAGCAAAACGGTGAGTAAAAACATGCTAAAAGGCTCCAAGGAGAGGAGCTGTGGGAAACTGGGGTTTGGATAGGGTTTCCCTTTGAATTTGGCACTGCAGGTGCTCCATTTGACATGAGCAACTAACATGAGCAAACATGAGCAAAATAAAAATGAATGATTGGTTATATCAGAAGTTGTTGCACCTGGCCGTCCCCAAAATCTACTGAAAACCTGGTGCTGTGGAGCTTTTTCAGCTCTCACCGCCAAAGTATTGTTGTTGTTGTCATTGTTTTATTGATTTGTCATGTGGTGTTTTGTACAGCAACCTGTTTGGATCGGTTGGAGAAGACATTTAGCTGCTCGTGGGCCATTTTGCATCCCTGATCCTTTTCTAAAACTCACATTCATTTTTCCGTCGTGTAAAAACTGAGCTGTGGGAAATATATAACACTTTATTCCACTTCGACAAAACGCTTCTCTGACTTCTGGTAAAACTCTCATATGATCGCCATAAAAGCTGCTTGCTATTTGTGTGTCTATTGTGCACAGTTAACAACAACATAAATATATTGGGGAGGTACAACCGCCAGTGCGAAGGGATTAACTATGCCTAATGGACTAAAACTGGCTAAGTCTGGTGCAATAGGGAATACATTTAAAATTACAGCGGTCTTACGAACATAAATTGCTGAATCGCTTTTTAAATCTCCATTACTGAAAGTAGTTAATCTTGGGCTTACTCTGATACAGTGTTTTGTTTTTAATTGTCTCTTCCGCTGAGCAATGGTGGATTTGGGCAGCAGAGAGCGCCTCTCTATTGGCTCCCAACAGCAGCAGTGGGAAATTCATCTGCCCCATCAGGGCATCAGTGGAAGGTAGCGAAGAGGAGGAGGAAGCCGGCAGGAGGCGGGGAGTGTGAATGGATGGGACTCGCCGTGTGCGTGGAGTGTGGTACAGAAGGTTACTATGCCGAGCAGGCAGCAGCCTCTTCTCCTCCTGGACTTTTCAGCACGACTTCCTCTGAAGCGGCTCCTCATTTTAGCAAGAAGTCTCATTGTGAAGAAGCACCCGCTTTTAATAAGGAGCGCGTTTTTTTTTTGTCCTTTCAAACTGACCGGTGTGCGCTCAGACGCTCTGCGGACAGACAATAAGTAGGAGCGATCACATCACAACAAAAGAAATACGGTAAGAATGGTTTCATTCGTACGGGAACATACCGCTTAGAACCGTTTGTTTTTTTTCTGGAATAATCTAATGTAAACACAGTGTGAGGGGACCTGTAACAGGCTTTCTGGCAGCCACACCGTTTGTTTTGTTTGTCTTGGATTATCAGTATGTGCTCATGTGACACCTGACAAGATGTTTGCTCTTCACCATACTCCAAGCTTGTAAATTAAACACTTCATCAACTCTTTGAAAAACTATATTGTGTGGCAAAAGTTTAAAAACACAAATCTTATGACTGTGACTATGACTGGATCCTATGACTGTGCAACCCGCCTGCGTTTTCCGTGACTACTACTGACCCAGTGTCAGCTGGGTGCTGAACTGTTGACATGTCAACGTGAGTGACTTGCTGGTGTGTTTATGACGTTGTCAATGATTAGTGTGTCCCAGTCAGTAACAATTGTGGTGCGCCGTCAGGTCAGCATAAAACTGAACTCGTGAACATTTTTTTTTTTAAAATGCAAAAGTCTTAAAGTACTCTGTGGTCAGCCGGTCATTCTCCTGTGTGTGAATATCCTGTTTCCTGGCCAAAACAAACAATGGTTATCCAAGCACGTGATATCCTGTATGGGTCTCATATGAGTGTATTGTGTAAGTGTGTGGATGGTGAAAAACAAAAATACTTTAAACTGAGCCTCTCTATATAAGAAAAGAAGTCAAGGCAAGAGTTTCTCTTCTCTTAAAGTGGAATTCATTTGTGATGATACAGCTCTGGCATGAGGAAACCCAGTGACAGGAAGTGTGTGAGTGATACAGAACAAAGGCACGGGGCTGCTTTGTATAGGTGACTATATTGAAATTGTGCCTCATGAGTGCAACATGTGCTGCCTGTCTTTCTCTTTTGACTCACATACAGAGGCAAACTGCAAAGGCAGCGCTGCTTTGTGTTGACTTTTAGTCTAGGATGTTCAGCTGCTTTTAATGGGGTCAGCGCTTCTGATTCAATAAAGCTATTAACTGTCGCAGAATATTCCAACGCTTGCCTCGGCACATAGGAGTCATTTGCCCATTAGAGTCCATTAACAGCCTTAACCACAGGGCCGGTTTTTTAAAGGGTAAACAGTAATAAACACCACGTCAAGTCCACCTGTGCAGTGTGACCTAAGCTGCACAGGTGCACGTCATTGAAGAGACGTGTTCTCACCTCTCCTCAATGAACCTGCTTTGTGTTAAAAGTTGCTCATCAGCATTTTTTTCTTTCCCACGCATCTAATCATGCATAGGTATGAATGATAACATTTGTCAGTTAGACTATGTGATACAGTCACCATGCAGGTTCATGCAACCCAGCACTTTCAGCAAGCAGAAATCCTGCCAGACTGGTCTGAGAGATGTCTTCCACTCTGGGAGATCAAACTTACTATCAAAGAGTGCCATGTGACATGATGATGTAAACAGCAATTCTTCCAAATTTTATACAGAAGTATAAAGTTTGCTTGCTCCTTTAGCAAGCTTGTGAAAACTTTTAAAAGCGGACATCAGGTATTTCAAGGGCACGAGATTCAGACAAAATATCATAAAACTAACGTAAAGTATATTTAACAGAGCAGGTGCCATCTTAATCTTAACTAGTATCGTTTGAGCACCAACAAAAATCTGCATTAGTGCATTAGTACTGTATTGACATGACATTTTTTAACACTTCAGAGGTACAGAATGCATTCTTCACTCATTGTAACTAAACGTGTGTAAATCCAATGCTTAGATAGCATTAGCTAACATAGTTTTACTGAAATGTTTAGATGCTGCCGGCCATTTACGATTTGTATCTACCAATTTGTGGTAGGTAGCATCAGTCTACAGAAACTCTAGCAGAATCTCTGTGTTTATGCTAACTTTGTTTTCTCCCTCTGTTAAAAGCAACAAATCACAGAAGAGTCTCTTGTGTGACTTGTGTTCAGATATTTCTTTTAAATTTAAGGAAGCTTGAACTCGTGGCCTTAAAATGCATTGTTTTTGTGCATCTCCTCATTTCCTTTAATTGCTACTGCATGAGGGACTTCTGGAGTCTCAATGACTGCATTAACGGGAAATGAGTGAAACTGAATTCTTCATTTGTAAAACGAGAGTTAGCTTTGCAGAAATTCCAAACATAAAATAGATGTTGCCCTTTGATCATCTGACAGTATTCAAGTGTTGGGTCAAAAAGATTTCTCATAACTAAAGCAAAAAATGTGTGTTGATTAGACCTCTCGGAGTGCTTGAGGCCTAATTAAAAGGTCAGACGCTGGAGTGTTTTTCAGTTCAGTGTTTGTGGGTCATCAGTAATCTATATTCACAGTGGAAATCTATTCAGATCACCAGACCTCAGGACATCTGAATGAAGAGGTCATGCGGACGTTTAGTGAAAATATTTAGTCCTAAATGTTTTATCACTAATGTGTCAGTCCTCCAGTGTTTGCAGTAAATGACTCTAGTTCTTTCCATAACATAATCACTGAAAAGTTGTGTCAACAGGAATCTGTTCCTCATTGGTAGTGAAACAGCTACGCAGTGTGCAGACATCTCTTTTCCTTTCAGAAAGGACATCCTGAGTAAAACAAAGAGTCTGGACCACAGTTTCGCATTCAAAGCACAGACACTGGGAAATTTCCCACTTTAATTGCCAGTTTCAAAATTTGCAGTACCAAAAATGCCACATGTGTACAGTGATAGTTTTCGCTTGGTTGCTGAGGGATGCGGTCCTTTAATGCGGTGTGCTCAGACTCTGTTTGTGTGTTTATTTCCCTTCAGAATAAAGCAGAAAACACTTGCATCAACCTTGGAGAGTGGATCTGAGCTGGGTTTGGTATTCCTCTGGGAGTCTGTTTCCATATCATTTAGATAAAAGAGACTGCATTAAAACAAGCTCCAATCTGTTTAAGGGCAGGCCCTTCCCAGTTTGTGGACAAATTCCCCCTCAAAATGCATCATTCAAGACCACCTCCTTATGAATTATTCAAAGGATGGACACAAGGTTATATTCACGGGTTACCCACGCGTATCAGTGGCTACTGAACCAGGGACAGGCACAGAATAAAAGGGTAACATTTGTGGTAAAATAAATCACAGTTTCAACTGTGCATGGCTATACCAACATAAGTGTGTTCAAATTGGGCGAAACAGGCAGTTGGCGACCGTCTTGATAAGAAAGCTGGTCCACTTCAGAAGACTTTTGCACAGTATAGCACAGCCCACCTTTTTAAAAAAATCTTTATTAGATATTGCTATATAATGTTGTTGTTTTGTTTTTTTACACACAGCTAATGTATATACACTCCAGTCCCAGTTCAAACTCCCAGTTAAGTCCAAAAACTAGCTGTGATGCATTACATTCAAACTCCTGCTTTCTGGGTGACACCGCTGTCCTGTCAGTTTTTCTACTTCCTCATTTGACAAGATGTTTATCTGGAGCATAACCCTGCAGGCTGTACGGGAGCCCAGTGAGTTAACAAATGACAACAAGGGGTCCCAACAGTATCTAAAGAGAGAGGGTGACAAGGTGCTGTTAATTAGGCATCTGAAATGTTGCAGTATCACTAAAGTGTCAGTGAATACAAGCCAAAAATCCCATCTTGCAATTTGTCTACTTGTATCACCAAAAGTGTTATTAATTCATTTTTATGGTTATATTTCTGCACCTTTAAGGGTCATGAAAGGATTCTGTTCAGGATCTAAGGTTGTCCACTCCACTGTTTGGTGTCACAGTCCAGTGCTTTATTCATCCACCGTCAGCCTCATCCTCTTCCCTCTAACGTTTCTTTGGTACATGCTTTGTTTATCCAAAGAAAGTCATTGCCTGTGACCATAATCCAGCCAGCGATAATGTTTGCCAACCTTGTGTAATTCGGAGAATAACTGAGGGTGTACAGATAACAGAAGAAGCAGTTTCAGTGATACTTGTTTCTATTGCTGCAAAACCCTGTCGTGGAATTATTATTATTATTATTTTTACTATGATTCCAACAGCAAGCGGGTCAGTAATGTTCCCATTTATTCCAGAGGATAAACAGTAAAACCCACATAAATGTGTTCGGGAATAACCGGTGTCTAAAGCTTCCGGGGAGATGCATAAGCTAGAGCGGACTCACTCATTTTATGACAAATGTGGAAATTATGAAGCAGTGGATACCAGTTTTTTGGCATCATCTGATTATTTTTAAAGAAAAAGCGGTGCTGTTAATTTGAGCCAGATACAAACACATAAACTCAAAGTAATGATTCTTCATCCTAATTTTAAAATGCAAAATGCAACTGAAATATATAAAAATCAAAGATTTACTTATTCAAATAATTAATAATGAAAGAAAATCTGAATGTATACCAATTAAGTACATTTCATTTGACCTGATTTTAACTAATTTCATTACACAAGTACAGTCAGATATTTATTATTATTATTATTAATAATAATTTATTTTGAGTGTATAGACCAGGGATGTCAACCACATACAGCCACCATGAGTAAAATTGCAGAAAAAAGTCACAATAGTTGATTCCACAGACTGTAGGAAAGTCTGTGCAATGAACTATCAGGACCTTTTTAATAAAATATAAAGTTTTTGTTCATTTATCTTTTATTTAATTTGGTGGAGTATGAATGGTAATGGGAGTGAACAGTCTTCATCAACAGGAAATCGTTGCACTCCTTCATGGATTAGAGTTTTTGTCGGGCCAATTCTGGCCCCCGGGCCTTATGTTTGACACCCCTGGTATAGACAGACACAGGCATTTGAATGCCACGTTGGTATCAGGATAGGCAAATAACCATTTTTAAACAATATCTCTCCATCCACTTACATTTCCTGGTTTTCCCAACTGTCTGTATTCATAAGACTTCTTGAATCATAACACTGTGTACTGCTGCTCAGGTGTGCAGTTGAGATGTGGATCTTCTAGCAGACCTGAGCAGAGGAGCGCCTTCCTCCTCCCAGTTTCAGCCACATCCTCGGGCATTTAAGGGAACCTTGAACCCAACAGCTCAGTGCACAGTTCCGCTCCAGAAGTGAACACCCCCGTTTCTGTTCTTCCTCCTGCTCCTCATCATTGCCTGTTTTTCCGACTAGAATATAATTGCTGTGAGGCTGAGAAAATGAAAATAACAACAAAGCAAAGCCCTCCACCACCTTTCTTTCTATCTGTGCTGCTGCTGTCGGCTTGCCCGGGAGGTTTTTTTTTTTTTTTTTTTTTGGAGATATGGAGGGGAGTGACTCTCCCTGAAATGATGCCGCTTGTGCACCTCTCTCTATCTATTCAACAATCCCTCTCCTGTAATCATTCCCCATTTCTCTGTATTTCACTCCTGAATACACACTACACCCAAATTACACATTAGGAGAGCTGCGAGGTGGTGATGTAAAGGCGGGTGCTTAAAAGCCTGAATGTTCAGAATGAGAGTCCCTGCCCGGCAAATGTGTGTAAGGTAAAGGCGGAGGGATGGACGGAAAGGGCTTGAGTTGCTATTATTATCCTCTCAGGCACAAATGGAGAGGTACATGGTGGTGGAGCTGGAAAGAAAAAAGCAACCGTGCTTCCCAAGCAGACATACCCCACAGCTTCATACCCACAATGATCAATACTCCTCAGCTCTTAAAACCCCATGTGAGTGTTTCACACATTTAGTGCCAGAAGGGTTAGAGGCATGTTAAAGACACACACTGGAGACTTCTGTGAATATGCGATGCCCTCATAACTCCTCACAAAGTAATTTCCTGCTGAATTGGTTTGATTTTTTTTTTTCAAATCATATCTCTATAAATTTATTTTGTGTGGGTCTGTGGCCGTACAGAGTGTATATATTGATGGCTGGATACTGCAGGTGCTCGCTCACTAGAGCGTAGCATTCATCATTAATAGAGGGGTTACCTGAGCTTCCTCTTGTACTGGGTTAATAGTGGAAAGCAACGCCCCCGCTCCAGCTAATACACATGCAGACACTAGCTGCTCACAGATCGCGTGAGTTTAGAAAGACAGAAATCATCCAGCTGCGGTCACCTTCACCATGGCAGCTTGGGATGAGGGGAGGAGTTGGGGGCAAAGGGGGTGGAGGGTGGGTTAGAGCGATCTGCAGGAAGTAATTATCACCTGCCCTGTGGACCGAAAACGAGCATCCTGCTGGTTCACTCAGACAGATCAGACTGAGCTTTCGGACATGGATGAGCGTCTGCATTTTAGCTCTAACATGCAGGAAAGATTTAGGAGTGTGACACAATGACAAGGAAACTGCCTCATAGGGGGAAAACCTGTAATTCAATAGAAAAATACGACTTTGATCTAGAGGGTTTTTTATTTTCAAGGTTGCATTGTGTTCCTAAGAGGCTTGTGTACTGGGTTTGTACAATGTGAGAGTACCCTTTAACCTACTTTATACTATTGTATCAGCCGTGTGCTTACTAAGCACTTCACAAAAGTGTGCTAAGCAACAAGTTGAGGTCTTCCCTCAGCAATGTTACCTGCAGAATCAGACCTGGACTAGAAATAAATGATGTCAGGACAGCATTTGATGACACTCTACACTGGACTTGGATGGAAAGCTGATATGGGGGTTGTGTGCAGGGCACAGTTATAACAGGTGTCGAGCACACCGGGAAGAAAGATGACACTCGGTGTCCTCAGGGGCAGCGGTGGTTGTCATAGTGGCGAAGATGATCAGTGGTTTAAAATTTGTGTGGTTACATTTAAATGGTTTTCCAGAATGGACTTCTGAATATCATCAAAATTAATCACATTACATTTTAGGCATGCCAGAAGTACCAGACATTTGGTAGTTTGTGGTAGTACCAGTAGAACTGCATGAGTCTCGATATCAAACCAAAATTTATCCCATGTACTTAATAATTGTAAAAAAAAAAAAAAAGTAGACTGGGTACTGTACTGTAGCGTTAGCAAGTTTAGCGTCATTAAGCTAGCTTACGCATTTAATGTTAGTTATTACAAACATTTTAGCGTATGGACTGCAGCAGCTAGGGGCAACACTAGCTGTCAATATGGTAAAGTGTATTTCCAGATAACATAAGCAGGATAATACTTTGGATTTTGTTGAATACTGGACTGAAACTTTGTTAAAAAAAATTGTTAAAAAGATCAAGATCAAGATATAAACAGAAGATTTAAATTTCTAGTTTATAAAATTTCACTTGCAGTCGTCACCTTTGGAAATCTCTCATCTTCCTCTCTTGTCCTGTGCTTCTCTCTCAGTCACACTTTAACATTCTACCACGTAGAAAAACGTTGCTCCGTTTACATTTGCTGCTCTTCTGTTCTACTAGCATATTGCTAAAGTACTGTTACCGCAACTTTACATCTGCCCCTTGAATGCATCACAGTGACGATGAGGGAAAAGGGAGGTTTTGAAGATGTAAGCAGGCTATGTCCTTATTTTCCGAGTAAACATCACCATGGCATCAGATGGAAAGGCATGAGAAATTAACTCATTTGACAGTATGAATTAACCTGCCCATCACATTTAATTGCTCATTAACTGAAGGTGTCAGAATGTCATTCCAGGCCTGTTTAACCTCTGGCCGTATGCAGCTTCCTTCAGTTCCAGAAGAATTGCTTCCCTGGTAGAAACGCTGCAATAAAAGACAAGCAAAAAAACAATATCAATAATATACCACTGTGTTTTCAGAATTTTGATATTGAAAAGTATTGTGCTATTTATTCAGGTAACAACTCTGATTTCATGTCATAAAGAAAAAAATTCAAACATTTGCAACATTTTCTGCCTTTATTACTTTTATCAATATTATTATTACAACTCACAAGTTATTTCAATTCAAAAGGTGACTGGGCACCAATAATTTGCACTTTGCTGACAACTTTTGCATGTTGTCTTTATCATTTTCAGTCAAGCCACAAAATTAGAGTTCAGAAAGACTCAGATCCTGTTAATGTTTCTGCTTTGATGCCCTTCGTGTTGTTTTCTTCTTGCTTCTTGCTCGCAGACCACAAAAACGGTTACATGTCATACTTAATGGTCTCTCTGGTTTTAGCTCAGTTTAGGTCTCCGCCTGCTTCACTCACTTCGTCTGATGTTTTTTGCTGTTGTTGGCATCTTGGTCAGTCTGTCATTCTGTTCTGTGGGTCTCTCTGAGTTTTTTGGCAAAGTTGTTTTTTGGAAGCTGCAAATACACAGAAGGAGAGCAGCAAGTGAGGACTTTCAAGCTGTAAAAGCAAAACGATGAACTTAAGAAATTCTCAAATTTAACACAGAGGCAGGTGGTTTGTTTGTTTTATGACCTCTTTTTTATTTATTTATTTATTTATTTTTAAACCAAAGAGTTATTTAAACCAGTTTCAAAATGCAAATACGGATTGGTTCAGCTTTGTGCTTTGCAATGCAGCCTAGTGGACTATATTTTTCAGCTACTGCCTCATCTCTCTTCCTAATCTCAATTTTTGGATGCTTGTGTGTTTCTTTACCACAAGAACTGGGTTCTTTGTCTGAGCTTTGAGCACTTTTTCTGTCTTCATGGCAACTCCTAAGAATATTTACAGTTAAAATTTTAATTTGCTCTCATGTGGTGTGTTTTCAAGTCAATAAAATATTGAAAAGCAATGAGACATGTTTTCCATCTGCTGTGTAGCAGCTGTTTCAGAATTTGTGACCATATAAACAGTAAAAGTATTGAATTAGACATACTTGCAGCAGTAAAGCAGAAACAGATGCCCTGTTTTTTTTTTGTTTTTTTTTTTATATTTAGGCTCTTTGCACTACAAACTCCATGCACATATAAATCCCCATTTGACTCGCAATGAACTCAACTCCACTTCAAATCAAGGCACCTCATGAAATTGCTCTGACAATGCCAGCACCTTTGGGAGCTCTCGGCCCGCTGAGAGCGCTTGTATTCATACGACAGGATAAAAATAGAGGTATTCTACCATATTGGTGGCTTAATACTGACAGTACAGTATTCCCATAAGACCTCCCATAAGTCTTTACTTTAAAGTGATGTCTCCGTGAGTCTCACGGGTTCTGCAGTGTGCCTGCGCAGGACAGGGGGGTAGACATGTGCACTTCACAGCTGCACATCTGTTGTGGTTTCTCAGACATGTGTTATATGGCCAGATAAGGCCATATCACTGATCTGATTATCTAGTCACTAAATTGGATTGGGAATGATAAGCCAGAGGGACTCACATGTACAGATGCAGATATCATCTGCCAGGTCTCTACTAATCGCGAACCGTGGCCACAAAATGGATTTAGACACTTCAGAACGGAAATGTTTTGATTTAACAGATGGGAACGGGAAGACTCAAAGGAATTTCTAGTGTCGATAATTTTACGTGTGTTAAGGGCACAATTTCTGTTATCAGATGAAAACCTGCCAATACATCAGAGTATCAGATCACTTACCCGGGGTGAAAATCAGATTAAGAAGCAACATTAGGAATCAAATTGAACATCCACAAATAATGTAACCACAGATACTAAGAGTAGCATTAATGCAGGCAGGCTCAGCCACAGTACCAGCAGATCACATCTGCTGACATAATTCTAATAAATTCCTCTGGGAAATTTCTTATATAGGGCACCGACAGCTGCTGTACCTCTGCAAGCTGCTTGGCAACCCACCTTCTCCTTGCAACCTAGCTCTCCCTGTTATGCTGTATCCAGCTTAGTCAGTGTGCTGGGTCTCAGATATAAATGACTGCGGAGCAAAGATTGAAATGCATTTTTCAGCCAGCTGGTGAGCTGTTTTAAATATTTGCAAATAATTGTCTGTAAAGTGTATGAAATTTGTATGAGTTGTGTCATAATTTTCCCAGAGCCATCTTTTTAAATTGTCCAAAAGTAACTGATTGACAGCTGACTAACAGCTGTATTTTTAAATTCACTCGTGACTTCTGATTTCGTGGGGTTCCAAAGCATCATATTTCAGTTTTTTGTATTTGCAAAACAGTTCTTAGTGTTTCAGATCATAATACAGATTTAGATCATAATACCCTCTCAATAACTTCACCCCGTGCATGGCCTCAAGGCTCATTACAGACTGATAGTGTCTCCTCCCCTCCCCCCGCCCTCTGCTCCGTCCCTCTTTGTTTCACTGGGATGCCTGTGGTGATGTGCACAGTGGCCATTCATGTTTTTCGTCACTTGGATATGATATTGAAAACTTCTGACACTGGCTCTTTATGCTTCTTCTAAGAAATGCCTGGGCAAATCTGTGCACCCGCAGTCCCTTGAGGCAACATTTTGTCGTGGCAGTCAGTGTTGGGCTGTTGACTCATATTGTGGCCTCTAGGCCCCCTGCACCCTTCCCCCAGCTCCTGACCTCCTCCTCTTCATAGCATCTGGGTTATTCACACACATGGTTTGTCGTGGCCTGTGGCCTCCAGCGTGCCCCTAAGGGCCATCCTGTACAGCAAGAGGAGCTGGCCCCAAATCCCTAGTCACAACCCAAAAGCCGATAGGTGCATGGTGGCAGCCTGAAGCCCCGGGCCCTTGCCTCTTTCCCGGTCTTCTTTTCTTTTTCCACCCCCCACACTGCCCAAACACACACAGACACACACACGCAAAGCTTTTCTGTCTCACCAATGATTGCCAAATGGAGCTCTATCACACAGTGTTAATTGGCTGTAATTAAGATGTCTTGTGGTTTCTTAAACAGATGCGGTGACAATTTCAGTCAAGATGCATAATAGATATCTCTCACTTACGCTGCCTTGGTTGTCAAATCTGAAAGCTTTTGTCTTTAAAGGATTAGTTCTTTCTGATTTATTGATTTCAAGCCATGTGTCAGGGGGAGGTTAACAACAGTGAGAACACACAAGATGCATAACATCTGATAATCAGCGTAGCCATGCTTGCACTATTAAAGCCCTTTAAAAAGTAGGACATAGACTATGCATGACCAAAGATGGCCTTTTTAATGTTTTATGTTCCACATTTGTTCATCTGTGATGTATGATTACAAATCATGCTCTGATCGGGTGTCATGATCTCAGACAGCTGTGTCCACCTGCTAAATTTCTAACTACAACTGACAGTCGGGAAGCGTGATAAGTGTGTGTGGGTAGGGTCCTGTGAGGAGACGGTACTGTAAGTGAGAGTGCCGACCTGCGTGCGTTTGTATGTGTGTCAAGCGTACTGTCCAAAATGTCTTCCATTCAGTGTGTCAGCTGCAGTCTCTGTATGTGGCAAAGCTCGTCAGCTGCAGGCGTGTGTGGGTGACAGCTGTTTCCCTGCCCTGCTCCAGCTCTGTTCTGTTCACCGGGAGGCCTACCCCGTTTAGACTATTAATCTACCACTTACTGTACACGGTAATTGCCATCCCATGTTGAAAAGAGCCCCGGGACAAGAAACCGTGATGATCTTGGCAGCGTGGCTCCCCCTGTCATGCCCTGCCTTGTATTCTCTACAGATTCAAGCCTATTAACACGAAGCTTCAGGGATAGAATTTGGCTAAATTGTAACAACTTGCCTGTCTGTACTCTTATTACATTTTCAATCCACATGTCACAAGTGAAATAAGAGCTTTATGTGAGGAGAAATGGTGTGACATTGGCAAAAAAAAAAAAAGCATGAGGAAAACCCTCCAAACAGAATAATTTACCACAAAAGGATTGCCTCCATTTGCCCCCAAGGGTTGTCTGACACCCTGTTACCCCATCTGCTGGCAATAAAGGTGCATTGCAGCGTCCGCAACAATGATCGTATTCTGTCCGAGGTGAAGTACAACAGCAGCTGGAAAAGAATGAGCCTTTAAGTGAGCACAGCCTTGTGAAAGCACATGACTAATTCAGAGTGACACACAAGTGACATCAGAGGGGGTGACGGACCATGCTGTGACCTCATGGTATTTACGGCTGCTGTGACAGTGGACGATAAGTGGGAACACAGGTGATAAATTCTCTCTGTGAAAGCATTTATTTAGCTGTCGAGTAATCACTTTACCTTGAACTGAGTGGACAGATTTGTACTTGCAAGCTTGTTTTGTGTGAGATTTCAGAAGTTAGAATGAGTGTGTCACTATGATCACCAGGAGACAAAGAAACCTATTTCAGGCATGCAGAGATCAAAGCTGGTTTTGTTGTCTTTTTATGTTGTTTTTAAGCTTCAAGCTCATTTGTGCTCATGAGTTTGCAGACACAAAAAGCAGAAGATGCGCCATTAGTCACGATTGGCCGACACCACAGAGCCCAAAATGCAAGTAACTTGGGAACATAATGGAGCAATTATGTGCTAATTAGCCACACATCCCCTCTAAGAGTTAGAGACTGAATGACTATTCAATATGAGATTTAGTATTTGAGTAGTTGTCACAAGGTGTATACAGTACTGCATCTGCCCAAAAAAGCAGTTATTTAAGATTTAACATTACTTACAGATCACACAGAGTCACAGAGTATCAGATAGATATTCTAAATATGTATCTACCCAACGGATGATATTAACTTTTATCTGGAAAAGTTCATATCAGTTAGTTCCTCTTTGAAACTTGGTATAGAGAGTAAAACTGTGTGTCTTAAAGACAGCATCTGCATGTCTATACACTGATAATTGTTTGTTTAACCAGTGTACCTAGCTAATTTATTGTTCACTCTACATAATGAATGTACCCACTACCAAATGGGTTCATTTAATTTTGCAAGAATCAAAGAGTGATCTTTTTTTTTTTTTAATGCAAGAAATTGTTTTCAGGCAGTTTAAATGCTTATTAACCAGGCAGTTTATGTGACATGCTCTAAGTGGAAAGTCAAGATGTTTACATGGCAGAAATGTGTGCCACAGATGCATAAGCCCCTGTTCATGTTTCAGAATGATGTGGACCAGAACACATCGGCCTCCTTTGCACACATGGCAAGCACGTGTGTGTTCAACAGCAGCAACAGTGTCCACCATATGTTTGGCTCTCTCGACCGCTGCCCTCCAGGCAGCTGTGGCTTAGCACGCCTGTCCGTGTTTATTATAGTTAGCTGCAACTTTACATTTAGGACAGTGAATCCTTTCACTTAGAAGTAGATCCATCTGATTCAAGTGAGATGGATTACAACATCACATGTATTTAATCCTTTCTGGACGCTTGAAATGAATGCAAGAAAATGAAAGTGTATCCCTGGCATGCTGTTCGGTACAGTGATGGCACATTACCAATCTTTTGTTTGCCAGGGGCTGCCAATCTGAAAAAAGATGACTTAAATGAAGTAGGAAGGGAGCTAAAACAGACAGTAGCCTGTGCACTTCCTGCACAGAGACGGTGCATGCATAGCTGCGCACACAATGCATTTTAGATACATGGCGGCTCCTGATGGGTGCTAAGGTTGTGTTTGTTTACACACAAACCTTCACTTCCTGCCCTGCTTTTTCATTGGTAATTAATAATACACAATTTTCACTAATAGGCTCCTTCTCTCACCTCTGTCTCCACCCTTCTTCTGTGTTGTCATTGCAGATGTAGCAGACGGTTACATTGATCATGTGCATTGAAACGGCACCTTGTTGTCTGTGGCCACTTTTAAATTTCTCAGAAACTGGGATCACATAGACAAACATCAGGATATTGCTTCGATGTGAGCCGCAGCACTCCCCCATCTCTCCTTTCGTGCTGTTTTTGCTCAACCTTCTCCAAGTTGTAGGTCTGACTCAGGTGTTCAGCTCACGCGTGAAGTTCACCTATTATTTACAGCCGTATGAAAGGAAGAAACAAGGCGTGTTTGCATCAAAGCCCTCCCAACTGATTTTCCCCAGACGGTATCACTTTTAGTTTTGCCTCGTCAGTTTTGCCAGCCATGCTGATCCAAACAGGACCAATTATTTTTAGTGTTTCTGCAGAATATAGAGGGTGGGAATGTCTGGACTCCTCAGGAAATTGCTCCCCACATCCCAGACAAAGTGACGGACCATTCCCACACCCTTTCTCAGACAATGAAACTGAAATAAATGCTGAAATAAAAAAGTAATGCGAGAGATGTAGTCATTCGCTTTTGCCCAATCCCCCCCCCCCTCAAAAAAAAAATTCAACATTATACTACTGTGAGCCACAGATGAACGAATGTGGGACTTTAGAGTGGCCAGCTGAGGTTTGTTCGCATGTAAGTTGTATTAGTATACAAGTGTGTTTATGTGGTGGGAGATGGAGCCTTTGCAGCAGGGGCTTTGTGGTTCTGTCCTGCCCTCCCCTGCACTCTGTGAGGCAGTGTTTTGGACTGGGGCCCAGGACCAAGCCGGAGGCACGCTGCTCTGCTCCAGCCTCTCCAGAGCGCCGACTCTCACTGACATTACATCAGCTGGGGGAGACATAGTAGACTAGTGTGTGTGTCTGTGTGTACTGGAGTGTAAGTGCTCCCTTTAAGCTTGTTGCTCTCAAGCAAAACAAAGTGGTCCACAGATCAGCTCTTCTACTCATTCTGAAAGTGCAAGGTGTCACCAGTAGAAGAAGAAAGAAAGGTGGCCAGCGGAGAGAAAGAGCATTCGGACATGGCTGTGCGTATCATACGTGGGATGGAGGATCTGGTGGCATCGGGTAGCCAGCTTGTCTGGAGCCTGGCGCATCAGACACTGAGGAGCTGGTACAATCGTGGGCTGATGCCATGCAGACGCTTCCTAGAAGCCTGGTTCAGGATTGGGAAATGCTACCAGGTATGAGGGCATTAGTGTAAATATCTCAAGTGGGAGGAAGTCAGATAAAGCTGATTTTACTAGCTGCCTGGGCAGCACTTGTGATTAATTACTGTATTGGATTTTTATGGCCAAACTTTCCTCTGACTGAAGTGAGTCAGTGCTTTTTCCTCATCTGGCTCATTAGTGCATGCATGTGTTTATTTGTGTGAACGTGAGGAGGCACAGGCTGCCTCATGCTGAGTCACAAAGTCTGTTTTTTTAACAAGGGTCCCTCTCCCAGGACACGTGGTAATCATTTGGAAAGCAGCGTGACCGGCCGTTTGATCTCGGCGTCCGGGTAACAAGGGGCACTTCCAAAATTTTCTTTGAAATGCGTGGTTCCTGGAACACCTGAGCGCTGTCTGCGTGGTTTACGCATCTTACTTTCATGGACGTCATCTGGGCAGACTCAGGTTTCTCTCTCGGGTTTTGCTCTTTCCCTGCATGCTATCATGTGAAGGTAAAGTTCATTTGTGTCTTTGAAAGAGCAAACAGAAAACCTGACACTGACTTCTTTGAAAAGGAGTTCTGAAAAAAGACAGGTATCACATCCCTTTAATTTTAAAGCAGCGCTATTTTCATTTTCATAGTACTTGAAATTGACTTCCTCAACCCCCAAAATGCACATAATACAACAATTAAATGTAAGCATTCCTCTATGTCACTGAAAAGTTTGTTGTTTCCTAGAATTAATCTCTGAAGCATCAAAGTGGGCCTGTCTGTGTAGCTTTCAGTCTGTATTATTTGTTTAACCTCTTCATATATTTATAATATTATAATTTTGTTTTCCTTTGTATAACCACTACTTATCAGAATCAGAATCAGAAACTTTATTGTCATTGTCATGAGAACAACGAAATTAAGAATGGTCCCCGATCATTGCATCATCCCTAGCAATATCAAAATATAAATAAAACAATAAAATTCAATAAATAAAATAGATAGAATACTTAAAATACTAATAAGATATAACAGTAAAACATTCACATACATTCCCACACACATGCTTCAGACCGTGCATAGATTAACACAAGAGTGGCGTGATGGACATTTTTTTGTAGTATTCAGATGTGTTATTGCAGTTGGATAACAGCTGTGTTTGAGTCTATTAGTCCTTGCTCTGATTGCCCTGTACCGTCTGCCTGAGGGCAACAGTTCGAACAGGGAGTGGCCAGGATGTGAGGTGTCTTTTATGATGTTTTGGGCCTTTTTAAAACAGTGGGCGTTGTGTAGAACTTCCAGTGTGGGGAGAGGGCAGCCAGTGATCTTTTGGGCGGTGTTAATGATCCCTTGGAGTGCTTTCCTCTGAGCCCCTGTGCAGCTAGTGTACCAGATGCATATGCAGTAAGTTAGAACACTCTCAATGGTGGCTCTGTAGAAGGACACCAGCAGTCTCTGTGTGATGTTATTCCTCCTGAGAATTCTCAGGAAGTACAGCCTGTATTATTTGAATGAACTGATAACTAGATTGGGAAACCATGGGTTAATTTAGTGAGGTGATAACCTGATTTTAGTCATCATAAAGAACGATACAAGACCTTGTTTCTGCTGTGCACATTATTTTACGGAGGACAGGATACCGTTATAGACACTTTTAACAAATAATTAAACATTGACACGGAGAGTAAAAACTTATGGATGAGAGGCTTTGTGTCCCACGCAGTTTTAGATAGTGAGGTCACTTTAACGACTGGCTGTGAGTTTAAAATCGGACCATTATCTAAAGACCTTTGTCCCTTTCTTTCTGTTTTGATGTCCCCGGCTTACAACAATACAGCATTGATAGATAGGCTCTTGGAAGGACTGTGGCTTGGACAGCAACAACAACTCATAAAAGGGTTGCTATAGTGATTAATCCCTGTTTAAACAATGGACATTACTGTCATCTACTATAATTCTTATCAAGGCAAATCTTGTTATGTGTGGAGTTCAGGAGAGTCCTAAATGCAAAAATGTGGCTAAGAGGTAATATAACAATATCAGCTTTAATAAGACTTACCAAAACTGTTGCAAGACACAGTTCAAACATAAACCAGCAGAAGGTCAAACAGCACAACACCAAATCAGAAAGGCAACCGTACAGGTGGCCAGTAAACAGATAAACTGATGACTAACAAAGGGAGGACAGGAGTCTAAATACACAGGGAATTAATGGTCAACGCAATCAAGAGGCATGTGACAATAACAAGGCTAGAAAAAAAACCCCAACAACAACAAAAAGAGGGAGTAAAAACGTGACATGACGCACACGAAAAGATAAGAAAGAAACACTGACAGACACAGACAAGAAAGCCCAGGAGACACAAGACAAAAGAGAGCAAGACACAAAGAAGTATGAAAAGAGAACCACATAATGGGCAGACCACAACAAAGCTGCCAAAGATGTGTTTCTCATACAGTCGAGCTGCTGTGATTCTTTGTTTGTCTTTGGCAGAGATTCAGAGGCTTAAACCTTTGGACACGTGCACAGTAGACTGAGGAGGTCGTTTTAAAATCTGGAACTTTACAGCTTTCAGCAAAATTATGGCACAATAAAAAGTTAGCATGACCGTACACACAACTGAACACACACATCCAGCTGTCTCTGGAAGCGTAAGTCTCACTGAGGTTTTGGGTGTTGAAAAACAGCAGCTTGGAAAAGCAGCCTGTGCTGTATAAAAGTGAAATGACTGCTCTGTTGTGGTGCTGAGAACGATATGTCCTAGTACATTTAAGGTTTAAAAAAGTGCCACAAGACGTCTTCCCTGCCTGTGGTCTCCCTGAATGGAGGTCAGTGTGACCCTCAGTTACCTCCAAAGAGGCCAAATCCCAAAAGTTGTCACCTCAAGTAGGGTAAAGACCCTGCAATGACAGAGGAAAAACCCCCAACAATCAGACAACCCCTATGAGCAAGCACTTGGAGACAGTGTGAAGAAAAAAACTCCATTTTAACAGGAAGAAACCTCCAGCAGAACCAGGCTCAGGGAGGGGCAGTCATGTCCTGCGACTTGTTGGGGGTGAGTGGAGGAAGGCAGAACAAAGGACACTGTGCGAGAAAGCCAGACTTTCAAAATAAAAGATGAAATAGCATAGTGGTGTGTAAACACGTGGGGAGTTCCAATGATGGAGAAATGCTCAGTGCGTCATAGCAAGCACACAGCAGCTGGGGCCTATTACATCTTAACTAAATGATCACCTGATCCAGCCCCAATGAGAAGCTTTAACATTATCACTATAAGCTTTCTTATATGTTGAGATTGTGTTTGCTGGCGCTTCTTCCCTCTAGTGTGTTTCACAGGCTCAGTCTACTACATGATATTACAAAAACCACTTTGGGCTGGTCAAACTAAGAGGGAATGAAGTTTTTGAAAGATGAAATAACATTGAACCATGTCAATGTTTCAGCTGTGCTTGTAGTCGAACTTCCTTTTGACAGTACCAAGCTAGCTGCTTCCCATTGTTTCCCATCATCATGCCAAGCTAAGCTAACAGCTGCTCATGGCAGCCTTATATGCAGCTACTCTACAGACAGGAGTGTTTGAATAAAGCCTGCAAATATGAAGTGTGTTCATAGTACATTGTAGCAGACCGATGCCTCCACTAGCAAGGAATAATATATGTTAACACAAGGAAATGAATATAGCAGTGTCGCTGCATTCCTCAGTGCTACATAGAAATCCCTTTTCTGTATTAATGGCACTTGGAGTGTGCACGTCTCAAATGATCAGAACCAGATCAAAGTGTTGGTGGCAGCTTAAAAAATTAAGTTATAAGTTATCACAAGACAATAATGTTTACGGTGCTCTGCAGTGAAAGACAGTTCTGCTGACTGCAACATAATGAGTCTTACAAACCATTCATCATAAACAATAGACTGGGAATTCAATTAAACTCTGGAGGAGGACATCATTGTCTTTCACTGCTCTTTCTTTACAGCAGAGGAAAAAGTGGGATGACGACATCTTAAATGTTTTCATAGGACTAGTGTTGATGCAGAGGAAGGATATGTGGGTGAAAAGGACACACCAGCAGACAGGATATGGGATCCTGTCTGGCGGCAAAAGAATCTCCATGTCTTTTTCTGAGATTCACTGTGGCCTTATAAAAAGCAGACCTGTGGCCAAAGTGTTGCCAGTGGACTTTTAAACAATAGTTTTCAGACATGTAAAGAGAATGATCTTGTGAAGACTTTGATCTTTGGGAGCGTGGGTCCCAAATGGGTGCTTAGCTTGTGGATTTTCTTACCTATTCACTCCTTCATCACAAAGCCAATCGTGACACTGAAGAGGACCTGAAAAGAGGCCTGAAACAGTGGAGGCACAGCTTTGAGCTGAGGTGTTGTTTTACAGGAGTTGTCTTTGTTTCTCCCCTCTAGATGACAGAGGGCCGCCTGTGCCAAGTTCACCTCCTTGATGACCGCAAGCTGGAGCTGCTGGTTCAGGTACGTCACCCTTTTAATTTATTTCACATTGTATTTATGGTGTTTTATGTTTAAAAAAAATAATAGTAGTAGTAGTTTAAACTGAGCTCCTGCATATTATTTAAAACTTTACAGCCCAAGCTTTTGTCCCGTGAACTGCTAGATCTGGTAGCGTCACATTTTAATCTGAAGGAGAAAGAGTACTTTGGATTGTGCTTCATAGATGACACGTAAGTACATTTCCACATGTGTACACTTTAATGCAAAAGTGCACTTGAGGAAAATTTACTTTAACAATAAAAGGGAAATAATTGAAAAATAGCTGTATTGCAAAAATTATTTTCTTTTTTTTCTTTTGCAATTAATCCCTGCTCAGTGGCCAGAGTAACTGGCTCCAGCTAGATCGTAAAGTCCTCGATCATTACTTCTCCAAGACTTCGGGGCCTTTGGAGCTCAAGTTCCTTGTGAGGTGAGTGAGTGTTTTACTGGAAGCATCAGCCTATCATGTTTTATTGTTCTACACACTATAATAATGAGAGCCCCGTTTTGAAGCAACATCCACTGTTTCGTCATGACCAGCAGGTGGCAGTAATGGAACATGGTTTAAATCCAGCTGTATGTCTTCCAAACAGCATTACTGTGTTGAACATGATGATGTGCTTAATGCTCAAACACTGGCTGACTTGCACTGGCAATCTGTTTCTAGTAAGCCTTACTGACCCAAAATAAACTTTTCACAGGTTTTACATTGAGAAGATCACCCTCTTGAAAGACAACACAACAGTGGAGCTGTTCTTCCTAAATGCTAAATCTCTAGTGTTTAATGTAAGTGTTTGCGAGCAAAATGTGTTTTATATAATATATATGAGCAAAGAAAATCAGCTCACAGCAGGCTATGTGAAGTTGTTACATCTGAAGCAAAATATTTTAAAAAATTATTATTATTTTTAATATTTTGTATAAGGGTATCCAAAACTGGCATTTTAATAAATTGCACACAATAGCTGATTGCATTATGGGAAGGTGCATAACAGCTCTGGGTAATTTAATTTTGAGTAAATATTAAGAAAAAAAATCTACATGATGCACATTTTAAAAATAAAACATGCACTTTTCTACAGAATTAATATTGCCCATTTTGATTCCCTATTGTTTTAGCATGACAAATCACAAATTCCCATCATTTTGCTTCAGATGTAACAACTTCCCATAGCCTGCTATGCGCTGATTTCCTTTGCTCATGGTTCTTTACACTGAATTGTTGTGCCTACGTAATATTTATTCATAATATACTGTTATATCTCTCAGTAGGCCCTCTACCACCGCTCAAGAGCAGAATGCTGCTTTCAGTGGCAATTGGAAACCACCTAGTGTTGTTCTAATTTACTAACGGTGTTATCAAAGTCGAATGTTAATGTTTAGGGTACATTCAAACAGAACAAAAGGTTTCAACACAGAAATGAAAAACTCAGAGCTCCGGAGTCACTTTCCCTTTGTATTTTAGTTAAATTATTTATAAAAAAAAATTAAGCAAAATTATTGTGCTACTTGCTGACAAGAGTTAATAAACGTTAATAGATACTGGTGTTTGATTATTTTTAATCATTTTGAAATAAACTTAAATGTGTGAAGTTCTGCGCAAATTTGCTAAAAGAGGACAGGGGAACGTGGGATATACGAGGAGCACATGAAGGCAGCACGTGATCAAACGTTGCGGTTGCCGTTTTTTCTTTTCGCGGGGAGAGCAGACTGATCTCCATGGGAGACGCAGACTGTTGAACCTGCTTTCGGACCGTACCACTTTGCCGAGGGGGCAGCAACTTCAGTCAGGGCATTAACCCAGGCTCTCTCTGCACTCCGGTGTGTGCGTTAAGTTTTAACGAGTAAACGACAGGATAAATTCGGGGACTGAAAAACATGTTAAATCCTCTTCACGGGCAGTTTTTTTTTTTTTTTTGTAACACGGGGTTGACTTTGCGAGAGTGGTTCAGTCGGTAACGGTGGGACCGAGGTACGGGACGGGAAGGTTTTTCTCTCAAGTCAAGTGTTTCAAACGGGCTACACATTGTCTTTTTAAATACCCTTGCCAATTTTTTCTTCTTCTTCTTCTTCTTCTTTTTTTAACAACAGGAGACCATTGAAGTGGAGAGTGAAAATGTGTTCAAGTTAGCCGCGTTCGCATTGCAGGTAAGAAAGATTTTGTCGCAGCCTTTCCAGGCTAAAGTGTTGTCACTCAGCCCAAACGAGGACGCTCGGTGGACTCGCAACATTTGAAAATAGTTGTCTCTTGAGGGGGTGGGGGGGGGGGGGGCTACAGTCGGAGCTGTTGTTACCCAAACTGTGCCTTTTTATATCAACAGTGACGTCTAAAATCACCTTATGCTTCGACTACATGCTTGCTTTTAGCTATTAGCTATTGAAATGAATGAAATTCAAAATTAAACGTGTTGATGTTTACTATGTAATGTTGCCTTTGTAGTGACTGACCTCTGCGGTAATGTTAGCTACTAGCACAGTTTATTAAGTCTTGACTTTTCTAGCAATATTTTCACTAATTTCTTTGTTTTCCCATTTTTAGGAGGCCAAAGGAGATTACAGCAGGTAAGAACCCCTTGAAATATTGCCTGGCTCAAAGGTCTTTATTACATCAAGTTGATTTTCATTCAAAACAGTACTATCTGTTGAAGTTTAGAAAGATGTTTTGATGTATTGGATAAACGGATTTCCATACACATTTTTATAAGTTAAGTTATGCACTTGAATGCAGGCTTTGCATAATCTATAAAGTATTTGTTCCTGTCATCTATAAAGGAAGCAGAGTTTGCCAAGTTCATTGGTCAGTTCTGTTTGTTTAAACGATGGCTGTCTGTTAATGTACAACTTGCTGGCTCAGATTTTGTATTATGGTGGACTTATCTGAGTTAATAATTTTGTTTTTTCTTTTCTTTTTTTTTTTTCTGGTTGCTCTTGTGGCATTTACCTGAACCTCATGTGGCTTGGCATTATCCACATAGTGCTTTCAAAGACAGATTTACTATTAATTCCTGCCTTTGCGTATGCAATTGCAATGTGTTTGTGCTCTAAACATATGGAACACTTTACAGATTTACTTTTTGGCATGTAGTGATGGCGTCATCTATTAATAAATGTCACGTACCCTAACAAACATGGCCTGAATGACACATGTACAAACATGGGACGTAGTGTACACGATTGGGTCGATGACACTGGTGGGAGATTCTGTTCCAGAGCTCAATAATCTGTTCACTAGTTGTGATAATGCTTTCATAGTCAACTTGCTCTCAGAAGCCTGCCTAGTGATAAAGTGTGTGGGGGGGTTGTTTGTTTTTTTTGTTTGTTTTTTTCCCCCTCCAGTCATAGAAGTGAAGGACATTTGCTGCCACTAGTAAACACTGGCCTGTCTGATTGAATGAGCAAGCAGCTTGAAGCAGCCTGAACCTGCATGTGTTGTCTCTTTGCTTTGCCTCTAAAGGCCTCTCCGTCCATTGTGCAGAAACAAAGATTTGTGCTTTGTAAGGCGAGTGCGCTTGTGTTGTTTGAATGGCGATATATATGCAATGCTGAAAATGCAGTTCAACCTCTTGTCAAACCTTTGCCTTTGTTCTCCTGCAGGAAAAAAAGGGAAAAACACAACTTGGCTGCATCTGCTTGTGCTCATTAACTTGCTCCATTTTCTTACAAGCGCGACTGACCTGATAAATATTAATTACCATTTATTATAGCTTCAATGCAGATTTATTCCTCTTGTGTTTCATTTCAGTGTGTTTTGATTTCAGGCTTGTTATATCCTTAAAGTGTAACATGCACTTTACTGTCTGAACTTTCAGTTCATGTGGGTGTAGGGATGGGCTGTACTTTGCCCTGACTCTGAAAGCACAATAAAAGAAAACTGGCCAACAAATCTGGAAGAATCAGAGAGGATGATGGGAAGTTTCCAAATCAAACAGTTCTGTTTTAGTTTTTTGGGAGTTTCGTTAGTCTGTATTTGCAGGGATATCTACTTGCATTGTGGTTGCTAGATTTTAGGCTGTAAAACACAATAGATTTTGTTTACTTTACACATTAATAAATAGAATGGATTTCCCTCAGTGGCAAAATACTTTTTTCCTTGTCTGACTTGATCATAGCACCCCCATCCCATTTATCTACCACTATTATTGTCCTGGTGCATCCCCCACTTCTCTGTGGAAGTATTTCTCATCCCTGTCAGTGATCTCCTTTATTTCTACTCCTGTGAGAGAATAGGCCAAGTAAATCCCCTCAGGAAGCATATGAATGTGCCTCCCATATACTGTATCAGCGAAGGGTCCTGGAGCAGTAAAGATTAGCTGCGGAGGAGTCAGGGAGCCCTCCGCATACAGACACAGCTGCCTTAAGAGGGATGAGCCAGACCCACTGTCCAATTGCAGACAACTTGGCGTCAGGAGGACTCACTGTAGTCATGCTTTTGTTTTGGTGTGGGCTGGCCCCCTGCTGTGATTTGAATTAATGCGCCATCAGGTCTCCCATTGTGTTCTGTGTTAGAATTCCTTTTCCTGTGCAGTATTGCATACTGATTCACACTTTATTGCTGTCCTCTCCGCACCTGCAGGTATAATTCACAGCAACAAGTTTCAGCAGTTCTCTGGGGTTTGGTGGAAGCATTGGAAATCACTGAACTGATTGATGGCTTTAATTATGCCTTACAGTTTAAAGAGCGGCTGGGGATTTTTTTTCTTTCTTTTGAGTAATTGTAATTACCTTCAAACGTAATCTTCAGACATTTGTCTATTCATCTGTTGATGATTTCGAGTTAACTTGAGTGTCTGTTTAGTTCAAAATGTGCGGCGCATAAACCGGCATTACACCCAGACAGTTTTGGTCTTCAGTTCTATTTGCAGGTGTACCCTGTAGTTAGTGGTCGATTCACAGCAACCAGCTCTCTCATTGTGCTCTCTTCCAAACTCGCCATGTCTCAGCCCTGTGGAACAGCTGACACATGAGCATTATCGCTCCCACACTGGGTAGGCTGCTCCGGGTTGGGCTGCACTGGGTGTAGGAATTGCCCCCACGCTGCATTCTGCGGGAAGATAACAGACATAGTAATGAATTCCAGATTGCTGACACGGCAGTGCGGCTGCAGAGTAGATCACCTCGACAACACCAGGCCCCAGCTCCCCATAAAATGTATGCCATCAAACACACAGCTAAGTGCCGTGGCAGCAAAACCCAGTCAACCTAGGAGAGGTAACTACAGGGGAGAATGAGTCAGGAGCCTCTGTCCTTGTGGTGGTTCACTCTTTTCCTTTGGTTTAGGGAGCAGGTTCGCATAGCTGGATCGTTAGGGTTCCGTCTTACCGTTTGATTCCATTACTCTCTGAAGATGAGCTAAAGTGATGACCACAAAGTCAGCTTGAGGTTAAATGGTTATGATCTTAAAGTCATTCAATACTTATTTTCAAGGTTATTGTAATTTAGTTAGATAGCACAAGAGCTGAGGATGTTCTAATAGCTTTATATTAAATATGGTGTGATCTACATATTAATATTATAGGCCTGTCTGAGAAGACATGGATTGTTTTGTAATAGGACTGGCCCATACAGTACTTTTCAACACAGGCAGAGGCTGCCAAGTGCTTGTGAATGGCTTTTGTTCAGGTCTCCAGTGGACTGGCCCGCCAAGCCTGAGCCGTTTTTGTCTGACAGAAACTGTAGACCCAGTGCTCCCATCTACAAGAGGCTGCAGTGACTCATGGTTCAGTATCAGAGACCTTGACAGTCAGTAACACCACAGTTCTGTACAGATAAAGTGATTACAACAGTTGGTTGGTTTGTGCATGAGAACACCCCTTCTTTGGCTTACCCGTGAAGAGGAATCGATATACTATTATTTACATGCAGTAAATTACATAACTGAAGTGGCTTACTGCGGAGAACCTGCATAGAACGGCTTTGATATTTTTTAAGAGATTATTTTTCTCCAAGCCCTTTGTGACTTAAAAGCTCTGCATGTGCTGCGCAAATGAAGTCTGGCAAGACATGAATAAAGCCCAAGTTTTGTCTTGGCGGGACGTTATACTCTTTCTACCTCAGATAAGAAAGATGAAAACAATATCCTGACAGTGCACCTTTTTTAAAGATCTACAAGGGTGAGTTATTGCTGCCATGCCTTAAGATTGAAATCCAAAACGCACTGTGAAAGTCCGAACATGTGGAGAAATGTTCTCGACACATTTTTAGACTTTGGGTTGAGATTTTTGCGTAAACACTGAAATTTTCTTTACTCATGGTCAACACAGGCCACTTACTTTAAGGCCAAAACAGGATACCTTGGACTTCTAAGCATGATTCCCATGTATAGGAAGTCTTGTACACTATTGTGTGTTAACAGGCAATAATCGGTGCAGTTTTGGTGCTTTACTGTCACACTGCCAGCAATAAAGGATAGCACAATAACTTTTTCTGTTACTGTAAATTAACAGAATTTTTTTCCCCCACTCCAGTGCTGAAACTGCTACATCAGACCTGAAACAGCTACCAGTCCTGCCCACCAGAGTATTAAGGGAACACCCGTCTCTCAACTACTGGTAAGATATCTGAGATCTTGTGGTCTGAGAAAACCACAAAATGCACGAGGATAATGAATGATTAAGTAGTTTCGGATTAGCACCAAAGAAACTTTTAGCCAACACCACAGCCCCTTTCTTCACGACTCTAACAAATCTGCTCACTGGTCAGCAACGCCTGGTTGAACACAGCAGTTAACTTTTCTGATGAGCTTTTTTAGGTGTCAAGGTTGAATGCAGACCTAGTCTCTTATTGTCAGAAGCTTTTTCCTCTGACAGTGTGACTCATTAGCGTCTGGGTCGTGTTAATTACGTTTGCTCATTAGTCCTGGAGAGCACTGGGAGGTGCTGACAGCCACAGACTGTCTGAAAGATCACTGTCTGCCTCTTCAATCCACTTTGCTCTTGCTTATCTTGGTCATCTGAGGCTGCTACAGTCTCTGAAGCTGATACAGCAGTTTAATATCCTAATTAAAATTACATTGTTATGGTGCTTGGGTGACCACATGTACACGTCTGTCGTTCTCGCTTTCTCTGTGTGTTAAGTTTCAGTATGTTTGCAGTGTGGCTGTTAAGAAATGATTACAATGGGATGTAAATGTGAGGCGTTTGCAGGAGAGGTAGACGAGAGCCATTAGCAAGCCAGTAGGGCAGACTGCATTTTCTGCATGAGCAGTCAGAAAGTGTGTTGGAGAAATGGCCCTCGCACAGCAATCCCTCTGTGGCTTCAATATGCTACACTTGATGGATTATTCATTAAATGTTTTATCTATCCATTTACAGTGAGGAAAAAGTGATTGAACATTACAAGAAGCTGATAGGACTGACCAGAGGGCAAGCCATTGTTCAGTAAGTCATGAAAACAACTCTGTGTGTGTGTGTGTGTGTGTGTGTGTGTGTGTGTGTGTGTGTGTGTGTGTGTGTGTGTGTGTGTGTGTGTGTGTGTGTGTGTGTGTGTGTGTGTGTGTGTGTGAGAGACTAAAAATGATTTAAGGCTGAACTTCTCTTCTGCATTACAGCAGCTTCTACGTCAGGTCTTACTCTTTAACTTAACATGTCTGCTCTGTGGTGGCTGTTGTTTTAAGAGGTGACTGTCACCATGCCAGAATGTGTCATTAATTAGAGGAGGTGCTCTTAGAGTCGGCAGTTTGCCAGCCAGCCTTGGGAGAGTGTCAGCCCTGCACTGTTTTTCCCAGGACTGTAATTCTGTGCAACCCTGGGTCATTTACACTCCGATGATTTCTGCCCTTGAACTGATCAATGGACTCTGTCACAGCCCTGAAACAAATCGATCAGCTTGCCACTTCAAATGATTGTGGCTTCTCAATGGCTGTAGCTTAAATCCCACTCAGTCTGTTGTATTACAACAGCCAGATGACAGTGATGAAGTGTAAGTGGCTGAATTCCTGTTAACCTGTTCCTCTTTCACTGAAGGTATCTGGCCCTGGTGGAGTCCCTGCCAACATATGGAGTCCATTATTACCCAGTGAAGGTAATGGCAGTGCCTTGTGTCATACAGTAGCTTAACATTAAAACAAGCTTACGTCTACATCTAGTCTAAACACATCAATCTAACCCCTATTCCTACTTTTTTTTCCTATGATGGTTGAAATGTGAGCTTTTTGATTCAGCTAAGACAGCAATCTATCCATTCAGCTTTTCTCACTTTCTTATTCATGCACAGTTTTATTTTTCCCTTACCAAACCTAATTAAATCAAGGTGTGTGAGGAGATCAAACAGCAGTGTTGAAGTTTTAAGAGCTTAAATGTATTTGATCTCTTCTTGAGTTGCAATTGTTGTGAGCCTAACAGGGTAATTACTTTGGTAACAGGCCTCTTTCTTTTTTTTAGACACACCAATAAAGTTACCTCTAAGGAGTGAAAGTGTGGTTTATTTGCATGTGTGTGCTTTCCTGCAGGACAAGCAAGGAATACCGTGGTGGCTGGGAGTCAGCTATAAAGGCATTGGCCAGTACGATTGGCAGGATAAGCTGAAACCTCGACAGGTGGGTTGACCTCTCGTTATAGCTGCTGTATTTGCCACAGTTGCTCTTCTTTCTCTTGTCCTGTCTTTGGTGAAGGTATACTTGTACTGCATTCATCTGTTTGTCAGATGAATCTACTTTGCCAAATTGCATGAAACTTTATGGAGACACAGAGCCTGAACTAAAAAAGGGATATGTTAAATTTTGGTTTGGATCTGCGTTCCTATTTATAATTTACTTGTTTTACTTGTTTGTTGCTTTTGTTTGGTTTGCAAAGTTACTCAGACTAGCTTAGGGTGTGGGCTTTATAAATAGACCTGGCTTTCTTACAAGTGCCATTTAATACTTGATCAAGTCACTCATCGAATGTAAAGTTGAAAGCTCTTAAGTTTGTGGAAGTATGATGCATTGAGGGTCATTGAAAGGCTTTGTCTGATGACAACTCTGCTTCCACTCATGTGTTTCTTGCTGGCTGGTTAATGATCCATCCAGACTGTAAATAGGTGTAATTAAGCCTCTGGTTCCCATGCCAGTCAGGAGAAAGAGGAACACAGATAGGGGGGGGAAATATTTTGGAGTGTCAGTATGTGCGTAGTGCTTTCAAGGCTGCAGGAGTAAATACAGTATGGACCAGTATTAGCAGGGGTGGAATGCAGAGTGGTATGGATTATAAAATCTGCTTGCTAAGTTTAAGTGGTAAAATACACAAAGACCTACACTTTGAAAAAATAGTGTCATAGTCCTTTTTTGATTAATTCTAAAAATATATCACCAGGCCAGTGTGTTAAATAAAAATAACAGCTCTTGCAAAGCTGTTTTTTTTCTATAATTTGTAGCTTACTCCAGTTATATAAGATTAGTGGCTTTAAAATTATACTTATAACTTGTACTGAATTTGTAGTGGTGTGTGTCTTAAAACATCACTCTGGTAATAATGTAGTTTGTATAGTATCCATTGCAGTTTAAAGATTCCCTGCTTATAGGGCAAACGTTCTTAATGTGTAGCTGTGTCCGTGATTGTTGTCTCCTTTGTCTGGGAGGTGTCATTTAATAATGTTCTACCCAGGCATTTTCACTGGCCTCTTTCTTTAGTCTCATCATAGCTGCTTTTATACAGTATGAACCTGTTGACATAGCAGGGTGTGCAGTACTGAGGCAAGGCATTAATGGGCAGACGCACAGCGTGGCTCTCCCAGCAGTCCTATAGGAGGGGTAATTATGGTGCTCCAGGGAAGCAGCAAAGCTTTGGGACCAGAGTTTTCTCCTCGATAGCCAAGTGGATAGGTAGAATTTGTATTTTGGGATGTTGGAAATGTTCATCCAAAGCAAGACTGCCTTTTTGCCTTTTCTAAGTCTTCTACTCAGGGCAGGAGCATAAAAACTTCATAAGAGTTTCCTGTTGGGGGGAGAATGTGGCTTTTTTTTTCTTAATAACTCTTTTTGTTGTTCTTGCTGGTAATTAGAAGCCTCTGTTTCCCTCATTTTCCTTTACCTTGAAGGGAGGTCTCTATATCCGGGTAGTATTCTTGTCTTAGTTCATAGCCCTTGTATTCCACCCATCCCATCCCTCCTTGCCTCCTGCCCATCCCCTCTCAGCATGCTGCATTCATTATGGTAATTATGTGTGTGTGTGTGTGTCTCAGAGGGAACACAATTGATCAAACAAAACAAAACCGTTATCTGTGGATGTGGGTGAGGTGCTGGATTTTAGTATTAAGGGGAGGTCAGTTGACCATCACGGCAGTTTTAAATGTAATTTTCAATTCTGTGTGAATATTTTCCTTTCTCAACAATGTTGCTTTGAACAGTTTTTCATTAAATAGATAACAGGAAATTAGTACTTGCTGCCATTGTTGTAGTGCTGATTTAAAGAGGACAAAACATTTGCTCAGTGCTGCTTTTTTATTTTTTGATTGTATAAGTCTAGTAAAACTAAAAAGCAGCTATGATAGCTTAACCCAATATTATCTTCTTTCCACACACCCCACTTTGATCACTTTTAACTGAATACCCTGAAACTGAAAAGGCCCCTTTCCCTGCTGTGCTTTAGAAAAGTGACATATTTAGTAAAGTGAATACTCTCCCGCTTCCATTATGCATACATAATGGAACTGTATATAAGCATGTAGATAACACCCACTGATTATCTATCCCAAAGATCTGAATGTGGAATGGGAGGAAAAAGATGCAGAATTGTAATTAGGAAGCCTGTGATGCTTTAATATGAAGGAGCAAAACTGGAGTGCCACAACTGTTTCTGGGACTCAGGCAGATGGCAAGTCGACATTTAATTTCTTCTTAAATTAAACCAGGAGTCAGTCTCCCTCTCTCTCTCTCTGCGTCACTTGGGCTCTCCCCCTTCATGTAATGGGACCTCATGCTGGTCCACACGTACAATGAGCCAGCAGAACCAAAACCAGTCTTCAGGTCATTACGAGACAGTGTCAGCTGGGGGTATAAAAGTGTTCTCACTCTCTGTTCAAGAAAAATAAAAACTGAACAAACTTCTTTTCTATGGTGTGTGTTTTTGTTGTTTTCCTATCTTCACTCAACTCACCTCACTCCTGTTATGAAATAAAACAGGATGTTTTTTGTTCCAGGAGCTACATTTTTATCAGTTTATCACTACTTTGAGCTGTGTGTCATGTTGTGTCATGCCATGGAAATGTACAGTGTTCAAGTAGAACCCTGGTATGTGACGTACTCTGTGATGGGTGTGGCAGATCTTTTTCTGTATTGGCATGTGAGTCAGGGCTCCTTTTTAAAATCCATGTATGATTTTTGAGGACTTGTGGCCCTGGGGGTCCTTGGGCTTGTGGGTGTGTCTCCATGAGAGCAGCCTGATCCCATCTGAAACCACAGGCATTTCTGGCACACTTCCACCTGCCTGTAATGACACATTTGGCAAAAACAAGGAAGATGACAGAAAATGAAGACAGAAAATTTTTGTGTGCTGTTAATTCCGGTTAGTTTTCTGGTTTTAGCAAACTGATTCTGCTTTCTCTAAATGTGATCTGGGTGATTTCATGGACTGTTTCCTCTTTGAGAGGTCTCGTGATTGCCGAGTTTGAGGTGTGTCACATCTCTAACATTTTTTCGAGCAGTGGTTCTACCAGAAGCCGCCTTAGAGTTTTATTATGCGCTGGCACACAGGTGTGAAGTTTCTCTAGCAGAATGAGTGAGCCAACACAAGTATCAGTTGTTACTGTGTGATTGATGTTAAATGGTGGTGACTAGACAGTGGTAATTTTCGTGAGGACCTCCACAAGAAAATTAGGTCTTTAAATGTGTCTACCAGCTGCTAGGAGTGCAGTATTTAGTGGAATGATCTGTCATGCTGGAATACCCTGTTTGAACTAAGCATTTATGTACAGTTTCAGTATTGTAGGCTCAGGTTGTAGGGTAATTTGGGCCATGCTGTGTGCTCACTTGCTCTCACAATGGCAAAGAAAGCCACTGCTATTAATGATTATCCCAAAGTTACTTATTGCCAGCATGTTTTCTTGGTGGGGGAGATGGTTGTAGTGGATTATTATACATGGCAGTGCTCCGTCTTCTGTTTACAGTAAGGGCGGCAGAACACTTCCCACATTTAGTGTGGGGCATTTAAATGTCTGTGAGTGACAGTAAGCAGAGCAAAGGTGAAATATCTGGTTCATCAAATAGTTGTGTACAACCTGCTTATCTGGTTTGACCAAAAAGGAAGAGAGCTGCGTAGAAGAGAAGGGGGGGGGGAAAGAGAGTGCAGAGCAGTACTAAGCACTGGAGGCTGCAGGAGGTGTCCCTGCTATCGTAGGAGGAGAGAGAGGTGGAGGAGGGGTTGGGGTTAAGGAGGGGGGTGGGGGGGCGTGGCTATCTCAACCAAAACTCTTGCAACACCTATCTGGCTTCACAACAGACAAGAGAGAGTATTGTTCGAAGAAGCTCAAGCCCTGTGGGAAAGTCAAAGGATTCAATACAAGTCCAGAGAATTCCTCAGAGATTTGATAAGCACAGATACAACGTTCACGGTAAGCCATGTTGTGGTGTCCACTAGTTACCTGTCAGGCTGATTTAAATAATCTTTAAGTTGGCATGTTTTAGTATCTTTGTGCTCTTCTCTAGATTGTTAGTGTGCTGTGCTTTCTGTAATGTGTAAAGCATTGTGTCTGTCACTGCTGTGATGTGCTGTACTTGTTTTACTGAGAATAAACTCTGAAAATGGAACTGGATACTGGATTCTTAGCCCGAGAAGCATGTGTGTGTGTGTATATATATATATATATATATACGTTTTTGTACAATGGGGCGTTTCAGTCCTTGTCTCGTGAGTTGGTATCAGGTAAAGCAGTTTCTATGAACACTGGGAGCCCCATTGTTTTGGTCTTATTATTATGTTTTTTCCTGTACGTGAGCAGAAAAGAGTTCTTGAAAGGCAACAAAAACTTTAAATCTGTTTGAGTTGTTTCCGTATCGGTAGAACAGATGTTTCTTCTGACACAGAGAAGTCGTGTCTGTTCTCTTCAACAGAGAGAAATGAAAAGCTGGCTTGCTGCCTGGCACAGTTTTGTTCCTGCAGTTGCAGCAGCTTCATAATTACTCTTTTGTTAGCCTGAACTTACACCTGACTGGCTGGCCCACTGAGTCCCATTCATGACTTGAGCAGTTATTTTGTATACGTTATAAACCGTGTTCACAGGCAGGCTGCTGTGGCTGAATCTAAGCCAGTTTTCTAGATACCCACCTCTCTGCTTAGTATCTTTTGGTGGTATTGATTCCTCTTTTTTGTTCATGTAATGTAAATCCATATTTCTATAGTGTTGTGTTGGCTGATGTGTGCTCAGTGATGTGTAATCTATCTCTGTCTGTCCCTTCCCCTCCTTTCCGCCGAACCCTCTCTGTGTCTCTGCAGTTGTTTCAGTGGAAGCAGTTGGAGAATTTGTATTTCCGTGAGAAGAAGTTTTCAGTGGAAGTGAACGACCCGCACAGGTCAGAAGACAAACCCACTTACTTTATCTTCACTTAACCTAATAGCTGCTTTCCTTGTATTCTGAAGTGTTCCCATTTTAGCAACTGCTCTTGCTTCCTTATCCTACACCTTACACACTGTGAAGGTCATCTGCAGCCACTGGCCCATTTAGGACACCTTGTTAAAGCCTTTTAACATGTCTGTTAAATGAGTCTTTTCCTGCTGCTCAGTGGCTGTTTATTATTCTAAGGTTGTTATAAGCCCTCTGCCCTTAACACAAGCTTTAATGTGCCACTTCCAGCAGTTAAAGCCATTATTAAACCTAACAGACAGCTTCAGATTTAAAATTATTCCTCATATCTACTTAGTATATTATTACACAGAGATCTAGAAGTTTTAATTATTAGTTTTAATTAGATTTAATAATATTTTTGTTCTCCTTGTGCTGTCTAGTTATTTCTAATTTCCTTTGATTTGTTATATAGCTGTTATGTATGTAACGGGTTCTGTAGTTGGATAACAAACACTGTTGCTGAACTACGTGAAATGCTTCGTTGACACTTGAGCCCTTACTTCCTTTATGTACCCATATAAATGTGTTATCCATGTTATCGCTCTGTAATCAGGTTAACTAGCTAGCAGCTAGTTTGGCACTCCCTTAAGCATAGAATGACTGCCTCGCATTCTCCATTTTCGCCAACTTGCTAGAGCTGTGTCCACTAGGTCTGACTTTAAAATGTTTCATCCACAAACAAGCATGTTCTTTTGCTGCCAGTAAGAGCTGACTTTTAGAAGTTTCTAATGCTCTCTGAGAAACTGAGCACCCGGTGGATTAGTTTTTGATGACAGTGTCCTCACAAGAATAGGAGAGTCTGTAGTTGCACTATGCTGCGAGCTAATGTGGCTGAAGTAAGCATTTGATCATTTGCCCACAGGCCAGAGCTAAGTGAGCACCGTAATACTGAAGGACAATCAAAAATGACTTAAAGATTGATTTGAAAACAATAAATAAGAATTGGCTGTGGGTTACTGTTTTTTCTCTTTGTGCTATAGTGGAAGCTAAACTTGGCTGGATTTTTTTTTTCTTTTTTACTGTCATTCCCTTGTAATATATATTTGTAATATAAATACATGAAAAACAAGTTGATTAAAACCTTGTGCTTTATGGGATGATATGACGAGTAGTCTTTTCTGGATACATACCAGATTCATACTGTTGATACCAGCCAACAGATCTTAGACCAGCATTAGTTTGGCTTATATTTCCTGGGACTGTTTGGGGCACACTGGGCTTTAGGTACACACCCAAAATAAAATGAGGAATCTTTAAATGAACATATTATAGGCACTCGAATTTAAGCAATTAAACAGATTGTATCTGCAATACAGCAAGTATTGGATGTCCATCTTATCTTCTACAGAAGAGCAGTGACCAAGCGAACCTTTGGACAGTCTGGCCTGGTTATTCACACGTGGTATGCCAGCCATTCACTAATTAAAACCATCTGGGTGATGGCCATCAGTCAGCACCAGTTTTACCTGGACATGAAGCAAAGCAAAGTGAGTGTCTGCCTGTTTTTTCTCCTCCATGATTCACTTTGCTTTGTTCACACTGTCTGCCAGTTTTTCTATTGTGAAACACAAAGAAACAGTCTACACCAGTTTACACCAGTAATTTACACTGTTTGATGTGTTTAGAGAATATGCATGGTGGTTTCTCGGAGTAGAGTCAATCATAAGATTGAAGAGACCATAATGGACTTTTTCCTTGTTTTTAGTTTTTAAATTTTGAATGCTAAATCTTCTTGTTATTTGCATGTTTTTAGTTTGTCTTGTGGTGTTGACCTATTTTCAGTAGGCTGTAAAAGGAGTAACCTCTAGATGGATTGCAACAAAGAAAAGCTTGCAGTCTTTTTCAGTTTGAACAGTGACCGAATGATGTTTAAACGGTTTGTTGTGTCACAGCCTTTTACAACAATGACTGTTCTTCATGTGATACACTGCCTGATCCGTGTCCCTTACTCGTGACTAGTGTAAATATCTTGACTCAGAGTTTATCGAGGGCTTCCAGTTTTAAAGTAAACAGATTCCATGCCATTGAGTTTTATGTTGGAAGGTTGTTAGGTCTTAAGTTTAAAAGCTGTTATAATTCATGTAACCAGACCCTCTCTAATTCACTTTTGCAAAATGAAACTGAAAGTGCACAAAGTGCTTGAAATTGCACCCCAGGAAATACTTTTATGATGTTGTGGATATAGTATTCATTATAGAATTGTAGTATTTTACGTATTTTTGTTTTATTTGTAGCTTAAGGTGGGGGGATAAGGGATAAGGCACATGTGCACAAAGAAAGTATTTAGTTTGGAAAGCACAGAAAAGTAAAATACACTGTGAATTAAAAGCAAAGATCCTGGAACAAGTGTTCAACTCTTCCGGAAACGCACACTGGGCTTGAGCACTGAGGCAGGTGTTATGTGTGTTATGTGCATTTCATAGTTAAGATGGTTGAGTGTGTGCGGTTGCAGTTATATGAAGTTATTCAGGCTATGTCTTGGAGGCGCATGGCATGTCAGGTTTGATGCCATGCACAGGAAGTCAATGAAGTCAATTGATGATAAATATTTAGCATGCCACTGCAGCTGTCATGATGCACTGTGCTATCAATAAAATTAAATACTATCGCCTTCCCTTTTCTCCTCCTAATCTTCTCTTTCCTCACTTACAGTCAAAGATGACCACTACCAGGAGTTCAGGAGACATCGCAGTAGACCTCACTGAGATCTCCGCCCCCCGGATCACTAAACTTTCCAGTATTGAGAGCAAAAATCACCTAATAATGGCCAGCAATGGAAGCCTAATCTCAACTGGTAAGCAGACAGATAATCAAATAATGACTTCTATTCTACATCAGATTGATAGGTGATAATGTATTAATTTTTTTTATTTTATTTTGTCCCTGTTCCAGGTTCTGCTGACTCTGAAGTCAGCGAGGAACAGAAGAAAGAGAAGATCGCTGAATTGAAAAAGAAGGAAAAGGAACTTCAAGACAAACTGTCAGCGAAACTTGAAGAACTGAAAAAGATCTGCTTAAGAGAAGCTGTGAGTGTCTGTCTTACTGGATTTGTTTCCAAAAGTGTCAAATTCTCAGCTGACTTCTGGCTGCTATTCTCATTTGCAGGAGCTTACAGGAAGATTGCCTAAGGAATATCCCCTGGCCACAGGTGAGAAGGTTCCTCACGTGCGACGGCGTGTTGGGACAGCCTTCAAACTGGATGATCTTTTCCCCTATGATGAGGTGAATGCAGATATTTGTTTGTGCTGTGGTTTTGCTGTGTGAGGCTGCTGTGACACTTGAAACACCATTAGTGCCCCACTGTTGTTGTTTAGCTACGGCTCATTTAGATCAGCTGACTTTTTAAAGTGAGGCTTTTGGAGTTCAGTTCTGTTTTTGAGGCCTACACTGTGTAACATATCATATGAGACTCTTATGGGGAGCTGTACCTAGTTTCTGTCTTTAACTAAAGATGAGTATATAAAATGACTCTAAAAGACTGATGTCTTTGTGTTTTTAGCTTTGAGTGCTTTATGTCTGTTTCTTTGTTCATATGGGTGCCTCTGCTCCAACAAGATCTGTGTGTTTTTTGGAAAGTCCCCATTAACTGTGTCAGTCTTGTGTTTTCCTACAGGATCCACATCTGAGGAATCTGGAGAGTCGGTTTGCCTTGCAGCAAAAGATTGTGGAAGCAGCCATGAAGCTAGCCAATGAGGCTGACCTGTGCAAGACTGTGAAAAGGAAAAGGAAGCACAACTATCTTGACGCTATGAGAAACCTGGAAGAGATTGAGAAACAGATCAACGACTACAGGGTCAAAAAAGGACAGAAACCCACTCAGAGAGCCTCACTGATCTTACGAGGTAGATTTCACGAACAGTGGCAGTGACACATACTTGCATATCAGAGCTTGTAGAACATTAGTCATAGTGAGACAAGACTGTGGATAATAATATCAGAGACATTTCTTAGAACACTTGTCTCTCTCTGTCCTCTGACCAGATGATCCCCAGCCTTCAGAACTCAGCTCGCTATCTGACAGCCTCACTCTGGATGATGGTTAGTGTGCTCAGTGTGCATGTGCTTCCTAAATCCCATCTCATTTATGAATGAGTTATACTTAAAACAATGACTTTTCACTCCCAGATGATGAGCTTGGCTCCCAGAGGCAGCGGTCTCGTTCAGTCCAATACTCCCCCAGACCACACCACGCAGACACTCTGGATGCTCATTACAATAAAGACAGACGAGCCTCTGCCAATGACCAGCTCGCAGACAGCAGGTATGCGACCAGCACCCACACTCATGGAGCATACTTTATTAGTGTCCTAACACTGTGACTGAAGAGGAGACTGAATGTGAGCAACTACACAACTCTGTTCAGACACAGTATACAGGCAGAGCTCAACACACAGGCAGTTGGAAGTATGCGTGTAAAATGCTAGAAAATAAAAACAAAGATACATGTAGGCAAGTTGAGAGAACCACTGGATTGATGGGTATGATGACTGATGACAGGGAAACATGGCTGAACTGTTTTTCTGTGGAGATACGCAATGCCTGTTGTTTCTCCAGGGGCCTGAAGCGTGAAGCTAGTACAGACCTGTAGAGTAGATCCAGAGCTACATTCCTGACAGTCAACCTCCTCCCTCCTTCTCCTGCCTCTCCAACAGTCTGCTTATCAGCCCAAACACACCGGCTTTAAAAATAGATGAAAAAACAACATGTCTCTGCCTGTAAAGGAGCAAACAACAATCCCAAGCTGAGAGGAAAAGGGAAACAGAAGGCGGTGCTGGAAATGTTGTTTAAACACCAGCTACTGCGTTAGTGTTTAGAGTGGTGCGGGTGATGTTTTACTCTCAGGTTCATTTAAAAGAAGGGTGGTAAAAGTCATAATGCTTGCTGCTGCATGAAAAGATTAATGGTCTATGCAGTGGAACTCATTCAGGTGTAAGGAATGACTAAAGTGCCGCAGTCGAGCAAACCCTGTTTTGTTTTTTCCTTTTTTTTTTCTTCCTTTCCTAGATTTACTGTCAAGAAGATAGTGGTGTTAATCATCTGAACATATTTCCTATCTGTGTTCTAGATTACATTATGACCAAGACCAGGAAGCGCACCATTACAGTCACAATGACACCTTATCGGTCTACAGCAGCCCATGTAAAGCAGCTTCCAGGCAGCCACGTGATGCACGCAGCATGCCACCCACTCCCCTCCTCACCCGCAACGCATACAGCAGCACACAGCTGAGGTATGAGCTTTATGTAGTTCTTTCATTATTTTGAAGACCCGCTTCATAAACGGCTCTTATGCATTACATTCACTAAACTTTAATTTTAATTGCAGATCAGAGGATTCTCCACAACACTTCCGCCAGCGTAGCGGGAGTCTGGAGTCACAGTCTCAGCTCATGATCGAGACCAAACCATCCATGCCAACACTGACTGTCCCGTCAGCTCGACGCAGCAACAGCACCGAGATGCTCGATGACGGTTCCTCCTACACAAGCCAGTCTAGTGTGGAATACAGCGTCCCTGGTAACCACCACACCCACGGGCGCAGAGTGCGCGGGCGCCACAGAAAAGACATGTACGCCAACACGGGCAGCATGCCCAACCTGGCTCAGCCAGACACTCGGTGCTATGGCTACCAGCCTCGGGCTCGGCCCACCACAACAGCCTACTATGTCACAGGCTATCCCAACTACGCAGAACCGGAGCCTTACTCCAATGGAGTCTATGTTTACGACAATGAAATGGAGGGACACTATAATGTTAACCCTTCCTACCACCACACCCAAACAGCTTATCAAAGCCCCAGCGTGTATGGTCACTACGGTAATGACGAGATAGACGGTGCATCACAGAACGTGTACGCCACGATACGGCCATCCAGGCAGCGTCCAGTGCCTCGAAGCAACGAACAGATCAACAAGAACATCCAGAAGGCCCTGGTGGCTGAACACTTGAGAGGCTGGTACAAACGTAACACTGCACAAAAACAGGCTGCGTACGACTATGAGTATGACAGAGGCTCCCAGCAGAGTCTGGGCTATCCAACCACACATGCACCACAAGCCTACAGCAGCAGGAACCTTTCCTACTCGTCAGGTTAGACAATTTCACAATGTCCTCTGAATTATGTTTCTAACACTGGTTCTACATGTTGGTGGGTTGTTTTCTGACTTGTACCATTTTTCTGCCATGTCCTCAGTAGCCTCCAGTGGAAACTGGCACAGTCACATGACCGGCAGTGCTATGCTGGAATATGACATGCCCGTGCATGCACCGCAGTCTTTCCCTTACAGCACAGCCTCCTACGCCCACTCCACCCACAGCAGGTAAGATGGGAAAAACCTGGCCCTCAGCTCTTCTACTTATCCAATAAGCCACTCCCTGATCCTTCTTATCCTCAGAGTTAAGTGCTAGTGTTTAATTACCTAGAGGGAATGGCTACAGAAAACACGAGCTGCTATTTGGTGTTTTATCCCTTACACCCATCAGCAATGTGAAATAATGTGTTGCCAATTTCATCTTTTCTTTACCTTCACCTATAAATTATGAAACTGAATCCACAAACAGGCCAGTGTTTAATTTCACAGCCGTATTCATTGATGGGATTAGAGGATCTGTGCTGCCCGCAGTCAGTTCCTCCTAAGAGCTTAAAAATGGTTCTGCTCTCCCTAACTGTCCACTGGCCCCTGCTCTCTTATAGATATGGCGACTCCTGGCACAGCCCTGATGGCCAGAGGTGCTGTGCCTTTATCCCTGCTAGTTCTTCCTCCTCTGGTTATCCTTCCACTTCCTCCCTGCCCTCTTCTTCCTTTCCCTCCTCCTCCCCCTCCTCCTACTACTCCCCTGGCTGTCGGGTCAGGCAGGTGGCCTCCAGCCCTGCGCAGCCACAATCCTCCAGAGGGCACAGGCTCAGTAAGGTGTCTTTTTCTAAAGGTAGCTCATAGTAAGTAAACAGCATCGGCCAGACCCCGTGCAGTTGCTTCTTTTAGTGTGCCCGCAGTCTGACTCGTGAGTCTGCTTGTTGATGTTTTGAAGTGAACTTTGCATTTTTGAGATGTTTGACTGATCATTCAGTGTCATGTCTGATACTGTGATTGCATGGCTTTCTTAAGAAAAAATATAAAAATATATAAATATGCTTGTCCTACTTCCTCCTCAACTGCCACATTGTCATCCAGTGGTCACATTTCTCCGCAGTCTTCCTTTACTGTCAAGATTTTGTTTGTTTTTGTTTGTTTGTTTTTTCCCTCCACTCTTTGCCCATGCGCTTTCATTCACCACTGACCTTTGCCCCCCTCTCATGCACAGATGTCTCCCAGAGTTTGAGTGGCGAGGATGTGATAGGATGGCATGCCCCCCTGGGTATTTAGAGAGGTGTGGTGGTGCTTCCTATGCTACTGACCAGGAAAATTATCCCCTCCCCCCCAATAATCAAAGTCACAGGAGAGAAGAAAGGGTGAGAAAGTGTAAAAACTTCCCCACATGGTGATGGTGATGTGTTAATTTTTATGCATAGCAGGGACTGACAGAAAGCACCAGATCATTTGATTTCACTGACGAACTTTGGTGCCTCGTGGTGGTGGTGGGAGAGCACTTGTGTGGCAAAGGGAAAATGTGACCCCTGAGCACTGTTGCATTGGAAGGCCATGTGTTTGTGTATAGACGGCTATTGTGTCTGTGTGCATCTGCCTTATAACTGGGTGAGAATGTTTGACCCTGGCTTTGAAATCAGCATTCACATTACAAAATCTGAAACACAGGTGATGGCTCACATTGCTGTTTTATATTGACATTTTACCTTTGTAGTTTAGATGCACAGCCCAGGGTTAATCGATTCTAACCCCGTAGTCAGTCACAGTCAGCAGTTTGCAGCCTAATGTGTTTGTTTTGTGTGTTCATTACAGATCCTATATAGATGTCAGCCAAATGGACTCCCACATCAACAGCCAAATGCACACTAACATGGACCCCGAAGAACAGCTTTACTGGCATGAAGACTCAAAACCAGGAACAATAGTTTAGCCGGATACCTTACAACTGTGCAAAAACTTCACCTTGACAAAACGTCACTGTGCCTTAAACTGCACTTACCTGTTTTGTAATTTCCTTGTAAAAGGAACCCAAAGAATGAAGGAATTTAACTTCTGTGGAACTCAGCACGTTAAATGAAGTATTCTCATTTCTGGATCTCTTGAACGCAGTTGCCAAACTGATGCCCATCCCTGTATTTTAAATCACAACAAGAACCCCATTGGAGTGTCTAATCATGGGGTTGCGAGTGTTTGTAGTGATGGGACCTGTGCACTGAAACTATACCAAGCCCTGCAGTGGACTGAATGGTATAGCAAAGGGTATAGCATTACTCTTTAGAGATACTGAACCAAGGACGAAAACTGTCTCTCTAAGAGGATACCGAGCGGCAATGAACAAAGAACATGACTGATCCTGTTGTGCTACTTGCACACTCATATGAACACTGTAACCATGAAGGATTAGACACGGATTTATAAGGTCATTAATGAAGCACTGAACTCGTTAAATAGGAGTCGAGAGAAAAGGCTACTTCCGGAAACATTCTGCAGTCACCTGATCCACGTTTCTATTACAACATCTGTTACCGTTCCGGTCTCTACACTCGTTTGTCATTTACAAAGTATTCAGTTTGCTTCACTGTCAATACTTACACCATAATTGAGCCAAATGCTTATTTGTTGCACCACTTAAGTATTACCTGAGTCACCAGTTTCGAATATTACTGCCTCTGTGGGAAGATAGAAAAACCAGTTTTGTTTTGTTTTGAACATGGTTATTTCATCCATGCTGGAAATCATGGACTGGTGCTCCAAATTTCTCTCAAGAGATTAAAACTGTGTAAATGTTGGTATGTAAATACACTGACTTAGTCTTTTTTTATTATTTTAGAGCATTTTTATGTATTTGAAAAGCATGTAATATATAGTAAACAATTATTGTTAAGCTGGTTCTTAGTAATTTGTATAATTACAATGGTTTGGATTAAAAAAAATTGAATTTCCCAGTGCTTTTGTTTGTGGGTGATATTTATTTAAAACTGAGCCTTCGAAGCGTCTTATCCCCCTTAGTGCAGGACAACACAGGATTTAAATCCAAATCCTTTGAATTAGCTAAATGAACGTCTGCTGGGCCAATTCAGTTAATGAAATTGGGTATAAAAGTGCAATAATCACCACTTCCAGAAGGAAAATAGGTAGAAAACCTAAAGTGTCATTTACATTTAATGACTGCAGAACACAACACAAATGAGTTTTCCTCATATAAATGGTTTGGAAGCTGCTTATCTGGTGTTCATTCAAGGAAGCAGATTATAGTAAGAGAGATAACTCTAAAGTACTGGGTTTTTTTCTTTTGAGCATCTTAAGAATGAATGAATACAGAGCTGCAATCACTCATAATGACAGTCAAGTGTGAATAAATGAGCCGGTTTTAGAAACTCACTGCTCTGCAGAGTTCTGTCGCTCTGCTGTACTTTCTCACTGCCTTGCTGTGTAACCAGGCGCTTTTTTGTGTGTGCGGGTTCTTAAGCTGTAAACCGACCAAACCAGTCTTTAAAGGCTGTCACACCCACTATGGGCTATAAAACCTCTCCTTGTGTCTTCTGTGTGAATGACAAGCTAGTGTTTATAGCATCAAACCCTCCCTGCAGGCATTCATGTTATGAGAAGTCTGTTTTACACATGTTATCCGAGCCCTCCTCCCTTCACTACCATTCCCCTTCCTTTCCTTCCTGTGCTGCTGCACATTTTCTATCGATGTATCCTGCCTCGGGTCCCCTCTTTAAGACGGCCAGAGTTGAGCAGCTTTCCTTGCTCAGAGTGCCTCTCAGTTTTATGCTTCTTGAGCAAGCTCAAGGGAGGTCTTGGACAATTCCAGCTCCTCGGGCAGCGAAAGAGGGGGAGAGCTCTTCATCCAGCTGTCTCCCTGTCTCGGCCGCGCCACACCAGCTGTAGTTACACATCATGGGAGGCTGTTCCAGCTGACACTTCACTACATAAACAATAGATTTCTATTGACTTTCTCTTTATCTAAAACGCAACACACAAAACTCTTGTAATGCAGAGTGGATTAAGGCTGTACATGGACTCCAATACCTGTGTGACTAATGGAAACATCAGTTACGCAAAGTATTGAAACCTGTCAAGTACTGGAAGTACTGGCATCAAATATCTGTATTACAAGTTCATTGACTGAATGGTTTCTGATTTAAACCTGCACTAAACAGTGTTGAATAGTGTATTAGATTACCATGAGAACCATAGATTGTACATAAATGATCGACACAGCTCCTGGATCCTGAAGTGCCTTAGACCTGCATTCTGCATAGAGGCTTATGGGGAAAAACAACCCTTGGGGCAAACTAGGGAAGAGAGAGGTTGGAGACTGCAGCACAACCCAAATTATCATGAATGTGTGTAATGAACTCCTCACTTCGTGTCCTTGATGGGGTCGCTTCGTAGACAGGGACCATGTCTACGACCACTTGCTGTCAGTTGGCTTCTTCAAAAAGACTTTGGTGCCTTGATGTGGTGATAAAATGATAAGATGGAGTCAGTCTGCTATCAGTTTGCAACTGAATGAGGTCAAGTGGCAGTTACAAGCAATGTGTGAAAATACTGAAGTGAACTATAATAAACTGCAAATGTGTTACAATCAACAATGGGAACAGAAATTTCAAACAGCTCCAGAAGGACAGTGATCCAAGTGGAAAATGACCCGCCTGCTGGGCAGCCTTGCTTTATATAGGTAATATAACCAGTATAACGGTCATATTTTGTGTATGACAACTCATGAGTGGGTACTGTCCGTTGATTTTCTGTCAGGTCCCCCCCCCCCTCGTTCAGCAAGTCTGTTTCCAAAATGACAATAGCAATGGCGGAAACACACGCACGATGCCTGACAACTGGACTTAAATAAACAATGGGTGGCGTCATGGTGGCGTGGTGTCCATCTTTTGTATACATTTTCTTTTGTGTAAATAAGTTCAAGGAAAAGAAAAACTCACCAAATCCCCTAAGCTCCATGGCTGTCCGTTTTAGGACCTTTCAGCTTCTTGTTTCCGCATTACAGCCCCGCAGCTAATATGTTTTAGTTCAGTTTCACTTTTTTCATTAATCCTTGATTTTCGTCAGTGCAGGCAGTTATATGATAAAGACTGTAATAGACCAGCTGTACACTGAGTGATTATTAAATATAGAATGTACAATGTTCCCAATGGTAGCACACACAGGAAGTGTCACACATGAAACACTAAACTGAGCAGCCACAGGGCTCAGCCAAACTGAGATTAAAATGGCTTGAAATCATGCTGTGCTTACTCCCCGAATCCTGCGACTTCCCCAGGATTCAGGGAGTAATGACTCTGACAAGCTATGAAAGGTGAACGACTGGATTAGCTGACCAGGTCACATGCTCTCACAGCTCATTCCTGTCTCTTCCTTCAAAAGGAGGCAACAGCAACAACAAAAAAAACAAAAAGCCCATGGACAAACCGGAAGGTGGAACAGCTCACATGAGGATACAGCAGACTGCACAGGTCATGGTGGGTCATCATTAATGGGTCACATGATCGACTGTGGTGTAGGTCTAAGCAGCCGAGCTCTGCTGAATGACAGGCTGTTTGAGTTATGAGGCTAGCTAACCAGCTTAGCTAGCCACAAGCCAAAGCCTCTCAGGGAAAAGGAGGGGGGTGGGGACGCAGGGGTCAAGTGGAAGGCAGCACAGCAAGTACGCGTAACCATGCAAAAGCAAGCACTGTGTACTGTACATTGCTCAGTGACCCGTGCAAGAAGCGCACAGCAGGTGAAAGCAGCTGATTTTTGCCCAGAAATGCACAGAAACAAGATTTTGGTATTGTAGAGTGTAAAAGAGGCCTCACTCCTGGAGAGACTGTGAAGAAGAAAAGACCAAACACACACACACCTGTTGGGTGTGCAGCAGCACACGTGCCGATACGATCTTCGCAGCAGCTGCATCAGCAGCTAGAACAAGGGCTTCCACTGTGCCCTCTGAGACATGACTTTACTTGACTAGACTGCCACCGGTGCTTATACTCACTCGTCCAAGTTTCACAATATGGATGCTGATGAAGCACCGCAGGACATAAATCAGTGCTGAAGTACAAAAAGGAGGGGAAACCCAGCAGCTGAGTCTAACTGAGCAATGCGAAGAGATCATCATCTACAGCAAACTTAGAAAGCAAAGGGTTAACATGGACCATCCTCTCGTTTTCCCCTCGCTGCCGCTTCAAACCGAATAACAGAGCATTAGGTTCTGGATGGATTCTTGTTATCTGCAATCAATTTTAAATGGAATCCAATAAAAGAGAAGCTGACACAGCGACTAAATCAGGTTTGGAGGTGAGTGAGTGCAGATGAATCTACTGTCAGCTCTCTGCACTATAATCTACTGCAAGCCCACTGATTAGCATTTGGGGTAAGTGGAGAGGAAAGTAAAGTTAACCAATCCATCACTGTCAAGATGAAGCACTCAAAGATTCAGAGGGAACACTGATGGTCACGGGTCACCTTTGAAGTCTTTATTTTACAATATTGACAAAGCAGTTTGACTTGAGACACAGCAGTCCTCTCTCTTTTGTCTACTTTTTATTTGGATGAGCATCGGGTGGGCTGGTGGACTGAAGCTGGTGTTACATTTTACGTGAGCAGATTATTCAATCCAGCCTCCGAGCTTCTTGGCAGTACAGCTAAACTGAGCGTGCACTCTTCATTCTTTGTTAAAAGGCAACACTCGTGCTGCTTTCGCAATTTTAGCTGAGTACAAACAGACAGGGCTGACGGCTGTTTCTGAGAATGATTGAACACAGATTTCGTACCCAGGGTTAAGTCTGCAGCTGGTTTTACAGGAACACTTGCACACTGCATAGCAGAGATGTGAGGCTGCACTCACACGCCCTCATCACTGTTCGGAGAAAGAAAAAAAAAAAAAAGTACCCTGACGAGTTCTGGGTAGAGTGACAGAAGCCCTGAGGTAAAGATAAAGCCCTTTAGATAACAATCTTTCATTTTAAATCACAAGCTGTGCATGAAACTTCAAGGGGTTTAGACTGAGAGAGACAAACGTATGAAATCTAAGCAAAATTTAAAAAAAAAAAAAAGTCAAAATCTTTGGCGCACAGATGTGCATTTGGTTCTTCTCAAATCCAGTCACTCTTTAACTTTTAATTCAGAAAGTTGTTTATCTTTTGAATGGTTTCCTCCTGCTGACCCAGAGAATCCAGCAGAATGCCCATAAACGTCTTCTTCAGTCCAAATCCATCCATCTTGTTCTCCAGCTTATTCTGCATATTGCGTTTGCGACATGAAGCATGTGCAAATATTACTGAAAGACAAACCCGTAGAAAAATGTCAGCTGTAATATCACACTTTGAGGATCTGGAAAATGTGTTTCATTGATTTTGAAACATTTCATGATGTCACAAATGCAGTGATCATTATGCTCTGAAGAATTATTAGACATTCAATCACCCAATCCCCTCTGAAAGCCAAACTTACAAGTCAGGGGTAAAGTGATGGCCCACATGAATACCAAGATGCTCCCCAGCATGGAAATCAATATGCAGCTGGTAACCATGATCAAAATGATGAACGCTGAAGGTTTCTGCTTCTTAAAGTTGTTGATCGCAGCTCCGTTCTCCCCCACCCACACCGAAACCACGAACACGACCGACACCACGACTATGGCTATGAGCGTCTCCAGAGGTTTCAGGATCCTGCAAGGCAGCAGCATAGAACATATGAGGGCAAGTTTAAATAGCTTTGGCATACTGCTGAACTTGACGCCATGGTAACGACGTACAACCCTTGTGTGCAATATTCGTCTGCCCAACTCCAGGTCCTACCCCTCGGGTTATACCTCCTTATGTGCATTTTATAATATGTAAAATAACTTGTGTAAAGTGCGCTTTTCTACTGCTCAGCTTCACACGATTATGACACTCAGGTATACACAGACATACACAGCCAGTAAATAACTCATGTTCAGTCCAAGCATGCAAAAGGCCCACTTTCACTGTGTACATGCTGCATATAATGTATTTTGTCAGTATATTTATGTGATTTAAGGCTCTTTTTTTTTTTTGCCTTAATGTCGTTATGCTTGCATAATGACAATAAACAGTCCCGAATCTTGAATCTGACATGCAGCTGGAGCACAGGCGCTGTTCTTGTGTGCTAACTGGCTCCATCAAGTGGTCAGATGCTGTGTGTGCAACAGCAACTGCTGAGTGGATCAGATTGGTTTACAAAAATCAAATCTCAGATTAGTTTAATTGTACGAAACAGCAGTAGGGGCAAATCAAGAAAAATTTAGCGAATAAAAAGAATTAGAATAAAGTCAAAATTTCAAGATTAGAGTCGCAATTCTATTTCGAGAAAAAAGTCGAAATGTGGAGATTACAGTTGTTCAAGACAAAATGCCACGGTTGCTCTGCCCTCTGAGTTGGTGAAACTACTTCAGAATCAGTTTTAGCAACAATGAAGGGAATGATTTCTCTTTTGAAACAGCTTGTAATGGACAGTTCGTAGGGCATCGATAGTTTCAATATCAGAGCATGTATGTTGTATCACACGCTGGCTGATCACTAACTCATGTACACAGGCAAACGTGGCAGTTTGTCTTGAAACAACTCCATTTTTCTTAATGTGCCCCTAATACTTATAAGTGTGTGTACACTTGGGATGATTAATATTTTTCCACTGAAACTGAGAAACGCCCCTTGCTGTTTGCAACCTGATGCCACTAAACCTGTTTCATAAAAGAAAAATGGAAAAGTTGTGAAATGCAAACAAAACAAAAACAGACAAAAAAAAAACCCCCAAACAACTCTGGTGGAACATTTCACACTAAAACTTAGAAATATGACTTGATAGAAAACAAGCATCCAAAACAGGTTGAGTTTGCCCGAAGTGTTGCTGTTAAAAGATTCAGAGAAGACAGTCCAAAAGTGTGGGGGTGTCACCGAGTTAGCTGTGACCTCTTCAGACCCTTGCGCAACACTGCATAATAGCACAGGAACACTTCTAAAAACTACTGATGAGAAATAAATTTTAAACTGGTACATCCACAAATGCAAGTTAAAACTGCATATAAGCAAAACCAGAGCTGTCCTCTTTGCGCTGACCACATTCAAGATGGACTGGAAAACTGTGCTGTGGATATTCTCAGGGCTAAAGAGGAAAAGCAGAATCAGTGATGGTATCAAGGTGTGTTAGCGCACATGTGCATGCCTTCATGCATGTGTGAAGGCCCTGATAACACTTAACGATTTAAATACTTGGAGCAACATATACTGCTATGCACATGATATCCTTTTCTTTTTCTTGTTTCATGGAAACTACAGACAGTGCAAAAGATGCCAAACCACATTCTTCAACAGCAGGGCTGCTAAACTGGCTCGTCGGTGGCTCAGATGTCTCACACACTAAAAACATTTAGAGCACTAAGGAACAGAAAATAGAATTAACTTTTGTGAGGCTGAAATCTTACAAATCCAGGATAGGACAATCTGAGCATTTATTACATTTTCAAAACACAATAACACTTCTCATTGTCCAAATTTGATATAATCACATTGTCTAAGGTTTAAATAAATCAGCAGATTGAAGCATTCTATTCTCATCTCCATCAAGACATCAAGATATCTCTTGTGCCTGTGCAGACATATTTGCTTTGTGATAGATCCAGCCTTGGCACGACGACAGTGATGCCACCAGGCCAAGTCCATGACCTCAGTAAATGTGGCTAGTGGCCTGCTAAGCAACTTAGTCAGGCTTTGTTGGATTACTGGCATCAAAAAAGCTCAAGAAAACTTCAGGAAACACGGCTTGATGAAGGTGGAAGCGGTTAAAATGTAGCATGATCAACTCATTGTCATATGCAGATGTTCGTCCTTTTATAGCAGAAAAGTTAATCTCCACAAAGTCCACAGAGGCTCTTTGGGCATTCTGTAGTACTTTTACTTGGAACTTTTCCTTTTGCAGTGACTTTTTCTTTTAATGTCTTGTTACAGTCACCTCATCTATACTTTGACGGTTTAGCTCTACTTCCTCATATTTAGCTCTATTGTTTAGTCAACATGGAGAGCTGATTTCTTGCTAATTTGTAGGAATGTTGCTCTAATCCTGAAAATCCTCTTCTTCTTGTAGGTTTGGTCTACAGGTATAATACTGAGTACACTGCACATAGTCCCTACTTAATCTGCCTACACTGACTTTTAATACTTCTTTGGTAAGCTTGCAAAAATGCCTTCAAACCGTACAAACAGTATAATATTACACTGATTTATTTTCTCCGAGTTATCATATATCATATACAATAACACTATAAAACAACTGACTTTCACAAACACACAGCACAGAGACTGTTTGCTCTACACTGAATGGAAATAGCATCACAGGGTTTTCTGATGTTAAGTGGTTAAGCCATTCTGTCCAACTTGTTTGAACTTTGACACGTCTGAAAAACCAGACGTGTCAAAGTTCTCCCTGACAAATTTTCCAGTGCTCACTAATCAGGAGACTGGGGGCCTCTGATTAAGTTGCTGTTTTATCACCAGTGCTATCTGCAATATAACAGCTGACCAGAAGGCTTATGGGGCTTTCATGACCACAGCAACAGTGTTGTGGCACAGCTCAGTGGACATCATTATTTTTAGCAGGCTGGGCTTTAGAAGGGGGGGGGGGGGGTAGTGAGAAGCAAAGCCGGGATGTTTTAGATCAGAGATAATATATGTCACATCTACCTTGTATGTAGTTACAAGATAATAGACGACTTCAGAAAATTCCTTTGCATAGGCACGTGTCTGTGCATGGATCTTGTTTTAAGTTATTCTACTTAAGTCCATTCTCAAAATTGTTTGCAGATACCTGTTTCACTGTTTAGAGCAGCCCCCACAAACGCAGGCTGTTTCTCAACTATAGAGTTAATATATGTGCATTTTAACACTGCTTAAATTACATTCTCATTTAATGATCGGTCGTTGGTTCTGGCACCAAAGAAATAAAAGTTCATATTCAGAATATAACAATAGCAGTGCATCACAGTCATTGTACTTTATGCGAGCTGGGTAAATAAACAAAAAAGACGAAGTTCTCTGATATAACATTACTTACCCGACGAGGAGGAAAACGGAGGTGACCAAAGACAGATAATTAGTTTGATAATAAAGCAGGTTGCTGACGACTCTGTTGTTCCATTTCGTAAAATCTTTGTCTGGTTTTGCGAATCTATTTGAGCCCGGAAAGAAGTCGGTCCACGGTCGGAGCGGTGCCACCTCCACCCTAGCCATCACTTCTGCCCCCTTTACTAAATCTGACAGCGCACAGAATCTGACAGACAATCGCCCTTAACTTCAAACCAGAATCTCGCGAGACTTGTTGTTGCACGTTCGTTAAAAACACTGCCTGACGAAACCTCGCGCTATTGGCTAGTAAAGTGCCCGGTATGGAAACTCTTCCGGCCAGCTTTCACGAGAGATAACAGGACGGTGTTATGGGAAATAGTGGCGATTTATGCGCATATAATCTCCTTGTTAAGTTGTAGGTCAGTTTTTCTGTTGTTTTTGGTTACACATACGTTGGCGTGGAAAAACATCAACGTGAAATGTTCACGAGAGCTGCTCGAGCGCAGGAGCATGCGTTCAGTGACTCATAGCTAGCTAGCTCGATAGAAGTAGTGATACACAACCAAGCAGCAGCCCGTGACAACTTGTCTTTTGTCTGTGCAGATGTGGAGCAGGTTACTGAGTCCTCGTGTGAGTGGTAGAGCAAGTTTGTGTTGGAGAAGCCTGTTTACCATGCAGCTAAAGACCAGCGAGTTCCAGTCCCTGTTCACTGATGGACTGAATGGATTGGCAGGTGAGGCACAGCTGCGGAAGGACACGTGCTAGCTGCACGGTCACTTAAACCTCTGAGTTTTCGCCTATTTGTGAAATGTTAATACCCGTGCACAATGACAGAGTGACTGACAACTTGATCACTTCCTATTAAAAATAAATGGGGACACTCGGAGAGCAGTTAAGTAACGAAGACCGCCCGTCGGTCTGTTACTTACTTTCTTATACAATTAATTATTAATGCAGTTTTTATTCAACATCGAGGTTTTTTATTAGGTACAGGTTTATTGTTTTAATGCATTGCGCTTCCATGGCGAGAAATTGAGTTTACTATACCGGAAAGAAGGGTTTGATGATGGTTATTCTATGTTGATAGTAATAATTGCTTTATTTATTTAGTATTAAAACAGAAAGCTTGGAAATTGGGACCAAATATAAAACGGGATTTAAAAAGAAAATAAATATTAAGACAGAAAAAGCACTGCATCAGAAACGTATTATATTGTAAGAGCCAAAAAACACACGAAGCACTCTGAGAGCCCAAATCTCCACCAAGGCAGCTCACTCGCTGGACAGTAAGAAACACTTTTAAATAGCTCTGTGTAGCATTATTATTGTTTTGACCTTCAGATCAATCTACTAACCTTGAATGAGAGGTTTAAAGCCCAAATGGGACATGAAATTCTAAATCTTTATACAGTGCTAACCACACTTGTAAAAATCATAGTTTCTAAGTTATAAAGCTTTTTGTCAGTTTATGACCAACAAGTCATTAAGTTGACCTTGAAGACCTCAGTGGGTCTAAGCCAAAATTTAATGGATATCATAATTAATGTCAAACTTTTGAGCTATCGTGTTTACAGACAGAAATACACACGTGCATAAACAGTACCAGAAACACAAGCTCCTTGAACGAAAGCAAAAGAGAATTAAAAACCAAATGAGAATATAAAGCAGCAATAAGAGGGCGAAAGACAAACCAGAGAGATCAATGATGTCGCAAAAGCAAGTTTATAAAAATGTGTTTTTTTTAGTGATTTCAAGTAGTCACCAATTTTACCTTATCTCCTTGGGCAGATTGTTTTCGAAAGCTTGGGGCTGTGATGGCAATAGCACGGTCACCTTTAGATTTAAGTCTTGACTTTAGAGCAACCAGAAGGGCCTCAGCTGCTTTAAAAGTGACTAGTAAAATAATTTAAAACTTTTAAAACACATTATAAAACATGTAGAGAGGTAGAAGCAGAGCTGCTGCATTTTAATCTGGTTGGAGGCGAGACTGACTTTTCATTTATGCCAGAATGATTGAATAGCCTGTGGATGTTATTTTGAAGAAGCCGGGCCAAATAGGTTTTCAACGTTTGCGTGAAAAGTCACCAAGTTATAAGAAGCTGTCATTCCCTGATGTTGTCCCTCAACCTGCCTGAATAAATCCTGTTGATTAAAACAGCCATAGACCCTTTTTTCACATATTTTGATGGTATGAAAAGCAGAGTTGGATTTAAGTGGGAGTCACGTCAGTAAAACATGATAGTGAACTAATCAAAAACAGAACATACCCCAGAGTGACTGATTTAACTGATATTTGTGATGATGGCTGCATTTCAAACTTCACTTTAGCATCTTTGATGCAGTGCTTCACAGATGATGCAACTGTTCTTTCTCTTCTGTGTCAGAATGTCTGCTTCAGGACCAAAGCAGTGTGTAAAACTTGCCCCCTTTTTTTTAAAGGTATATTTAGACGAGAAAGAGATCGTGAGATGTAAAACTCCCTGTTTTATTAACAGACTAAGGATGAAATAGTTAAAATTTTTAAACTTATCAGGTGATTTGCAAGATAGCAAATACACTGCAGAGGTCAAAACAACCTCCAGGCACAACTTCTGAAAAGTTTCCTGAGTGTGTTTGCACGGTTTTTCCAGAGGTGTTTGAGAAACACCAGCATGAGCTGAGGATAGCTGGAGGTGCTGTGCGGGATCTGCTGTCTGGGAAGCGGCCTGAAGATGTGGATTTTGCTACCACAGCCACTCCAGAGGAGATGAAGCACATGTTTCAAACGGCTGGGATCAGGATGATCAACAATAAAGGAGAGAAGCACGGGACTATCACTGCACGAGTAAGAGGCTCTGCTGTGTAACGCTGATGAAGTCTTTCATTTGTCTAAATAATGCTAAAAGCTGTTTTGAACACAGTGTTAAACTTAACTGTCAGCGACTGCTTAACCAAACTTGCTGTCCTGGTATAGTTATGGTAGCTAATGTTGTTTGAAAGGAACAATAACTTTATTACTGATTTCTTAGAAAATGTATATTTTCTGTCTGTTTTTGTCTAATAGAAAATAAAATGCACTTAAGAAAATAATAAGTATTTAGACAGCTACATTTGAAGTGTACTCTATAGATAGATGCTGGGTGTCATTTTTAAAGATTCGCATGAGGTTCAGATTTTAGAGTTGGTGTTTATGGTAAATATGGGTGAAGGGGAGGTCATGTGAGTTAACAAGGCAAGAATTAGTGAAGCTTAAAAATGCATCGCAAATATTAGAGCTAGTTTGTCCAAATCAACACTTGTGATGATTCTTAAAATAAAAACCAAATGAAAAAAAACAAGCCAGTCAAACAAGGTTTTAGGCTGAATGAGCTTTCTTCATAATTAGGATTAAGAATTAAATGTTTTAAAATTTAAATGAACAAATCAAAAAGTTCGTCTCATACAGTAGCTGTTTTATATTTTAAGGTAAATAACCTACAGAATTACAAACTAAAAGTGTAATTGTCCAGATTCTTCACATCTGTTTATGACCACGTGGTCATGTGAGGGTCAGTTATAATGGTGGAATAAAGTAAGTGTGCAAATATAAAGTAAATACGTGAGCAAAGATTGTGATGATTCACTGAGCAGCCAGCTGCATCATCAGTCTGATCAGTCAAATCTTAAATCTTAATGGAAAGATTGTAATGGTTGAACGGCCCTGATGCATTGCATAAATAAGCAGCCCACTAACAGGATGATCTTGATGAGTGTTTCCTTTATTGGGTGTTTGCAGCTGCACAATGAGAGCTTTGAGGTGACCACACTGCGAGTGGATGTTCAGACTGATGGACGTCATGCAGAGGTGGAATTCACAACTGACTGGCAGAAAGACGCTGAGCGGAGAGACCTCACCATTAACTCCATGTTTCTGGGTAATTTCCCTTCTTCTCCACTGAGCCTAAAAATGGACTGTACAAAGAATTGATAACACTGAGCTTCTTTCACCTGTACCTTCACCTTCACCCAAAATCTAAAAACCATTTTCATCTAGCACGTTTTTTTTTTTTTTAATTATGATGTTTCAAGTATTGTACAGCTGTGATAATGGGACAGATTCACCATTTAAGAAATAAATCTGGTCTCCAGAAAAGTGAAGCCAAAATTAGGAATGTGTTCTTGGTGTTTTTCCTGAAATCTGTTAACTGATGCTTGACAGTGAGTTCAAAAGGAAGCTTAAGCCACAGGAAGCACTCGAGCAGGTTGTCCAGAATTTTCTTGGCAATCACAGAGCAGAGAACTTGAGTTTGTATTGAGAATAAACACATTAAAACAGTTTTGGAAGTACTTAAAATGTCAGAAATTATGTTGCTATATTGATATTTAAAAATGTCAAAACATCAGTGATGTGCATCTCAAACCTGCCATGCAAGCTTAAATTAGTTTTCATATGCGAAATCAATGTAAAAACAAACAAATTAAAGAGAACTAGAAGAAGAGTCGGTCTGAAGTTCCCAGTTGCAACCAAAAAGTATTGTTTTTGCATTCCAATTTTTTTGTGACAAGTTGTGTGACTCTGCTTCCTATAACAGGTCTGGACGGCACATTGTATGATTATTATCGTGGATATGAGGACCTGCAGAACCGTAAAGTGCGGTTTGTTGGCAGCGCTGAACAAAGGATCAAAGAGGACTACCTGAGAATACTACGATATTTTAGGTAACTTTCTCATTTCTTTTTGTATCTACTTGAGACTGTGAAGTTTAAAAAGCAGATTGTCTTCCTTGTTTGACGTGAGCCTACTAACCACCTCACTCCCATCATTTTGTCGCAGGTTTTACGGCCGAGTTGCTTCGGAGCCCGGTGACCACGAGTCTGAGACACTGACTGCCATCAGGGAAAATGGTCACGGACTGGGCGCTATATCGGGAGAGCGAATCTGGGTGGAGCTAAAAAAGTTGGCGGTCGGGAACCATGCTGCTCACCTGCTACAGCTGATCTATAGCCTGGAACTGGCTCAGTACCTTGGTGAGAGAGGGAGGGCACGGCTGGGTGTCTTAATAATTAATAACTCCAGATAAAAAATGTTTATATGTTTATGTTCAGCTGTTTTTAAAAAGAAGAAAAGGTAAATCTGACATTTTAAGAGTTTTTCACATTATATCCAGCACTACCAAAGATGAATTAGAAAAATTAATTATTTTAAAAAGGAAATCATGATGGTTGCAGCTCAGATGTCAAAATTAGTTTTTCCCTGTAGGTTTTTTTTTTTTTTAATTTTATGTATTTATTTAGCTGACGGTTACACATACACTCATACTCATAGAACTGGTTATTATTTGTGAAATATGCTTTTTGTAGACAACATTTTTTACCCAATATGGTCAAATTTGACCTCTTTGTGTAGAGCATGGTATCCCTTTTGCCTCCTTCTTAAAAGTGGGCTGAGGGGATGGCAGTGAAATCATTGTTTTCTTAGCATAGGTCTGGACATAATGGATCAAATGTGCCAACCTTTTTCTTGCAATTTGCAGCTGTTTATAACTGGGAGAAAGTTTTGGTTTCCTTCCCTGAGATAAAGAGGATTAAGTGCCTCCTGATGTCTGTGGTCCTCTGAGCTCTATTATTGTCTCGTATCTAATAAGGTTCTATTTCCTCTGATTTAACTCTTGTTAAATTAGTATTTAATAGGATTGAGGGAGAAATCATTCTACCAAACATTTTCTGTCTTGTTACACGTCAGTTCTGGTCACTCCCTCCTGTCCCTGCTGCTCCTCAGGGTTACCTCCAGATGGCGATATTGACGAGATGAAGCGAGTGTGGCAGAACGCCAAAGACCGTTCTCCCAAACCCATGACCATCCTGGCTGCTCTGTTCCGCTCCCCAGAGCAGGTGGAAAAGATGGACATCCGATTGAAGGTGTCCAGAGAGGAGAAGAACCTGGCACTGTTTCTGGTCAAATACAGACGGGAGCTCTGCAAGAGAGAAGATGAGCCAGACAGCCTCAAACCTTTCACTGACTTTATTATTGACGTAAGTTTCTTCTTCTTCCACTCAGTCTGTACAGAGAATATTATTTCCAGACCAATGTGGTCACTGATATTAGTCACATATGTGTTTAAAAAGCCAGTTTCACAGACATTAATTGTGTGGATGCTTAAGCATCCACACTATTGAGTTCCTGTTTCTCTTTATTCTTTATACTTTATTCTAGTTGCTTCCGTACACTTTTCGCCGTTAAACTACTTCCACAATTTTCAGCCGATTTTCACCGTTCAAATTTTAAACTATTCAGCTATTTTTGCTAATTCCTGCTATGATTTTTGCTATTTTTAACTATTATACTTTTTAAAATATTCCACTTTTTTCCTTTAATTTGTCCCATTGAAATGAATGGGAAACTTCAGCAATTCTGCTAAAATTTGCTTGTTTTTGAAACTTAACTACTTCCTCATATTTTCACCTAGAACAACCATTCAAACTTTAAAATGTTCACAAATTATTGGGCTATTCAGGTATGATTCAGCTTTTTCAAATCTTTTACTGTTTTACTTTTATGCCTCTTAAAGTTTTGAGTTGCAAAATTGTGATTTTTCACAAAATACATGTGTTGTTATGGTTGCTATGCTCTTGGCTTCCAGTGTGCCACTGAAGGTTTTGCAATTTTCACTTCATGTCCGAACAACTTCCTGCTACTTGCTCAATTTTCACTCAACTTCCACAAATTATACATCAAAACGTAGGTATTTTTGCTGGCTTTCAGAAAATGTGACCATCATTGTTGTGGGATTTATAGAATTTTTGCAAATCTCCTCAGACTAACACAAGGTCAGAAAACTCTCCATATAAAGTGAATGGAGAGCTTGTTCAAAATCACCGCTGGATTTCTGTAATGAGAGGCATATTCGAATCGTCATATCTCCTTAACGAAGCAAAGTTAAGACATGAGGCTTGTCCCCGAATATCTTCAGACACCCCTGACGCTCACAATTCAAGAATTTCTTTCTCACCTATTACCGTTCTGAAATGAGTTGGACTTGTTTGAGGGTAGGAAATTCGTCCTTCGCTCAGATTTCTTCAGATTTCAAAGTCTGGAAATGAACCACTTTTTTCTCTCGTCATAACTTTTTGTTGGATTTCCACAGAGACCTGAAAATTTCCATGATTGTTCACCAAAGCCTGCTGTCTCTTACGGTGAAAGAATGATATCGATACTCCAAATAGATTTCAAGTTACAAAGCGTTGTTTGAGGGCAAGTCAAGGCAGTTTTTGCTTCGCTCTACTCAGTTATGGTGCATTAGAAGTCAAATATCTTTAATAATTCATATTTTAATGATAAATTGTAAACACTGGAAGATTCCCCCATGTCTTCTGAACAAAACGGTGTAAGAATGACCGTTCTAGCCCCTACGGTTAGGAAATTATGGTCATTTGTTTGAGGGGAGTCGTCACTATGAGAAATAGACTGCAATAATCCTGTGCCTCTCTCTGCTGCGTGTGTAAAAAGATGCACCTTTTTTGGCGGGAAAACGTAAACAGCCACTCTGATTGGTGGATTTAAATTCGGCAGCTCTCTCCCTCTGTGTCTGTCTGTGTGTGTGTGTGTGTGTGTGTGTGTGTGTGTGTGTGTGTGTGTGTGTGTGTGTGTGTGTGTGTGTGTGTGTGTGTGTGTGTGTTAGTGGGAGAGAGAGGACCCTGCCCTTATTTGGCAGCATGTCATTGTAGGATTTAAATTGAATATAGTTAGACTGATTGACTGGATTAGAGCCTGTGTTTGTGTGTCCCTCTCTGCATTTCTGTTTCAATATGCCTCCATATTTGTAATTTTGTAAGTTATTGCTATTCTGCTAAATCATAGTATTTCTGGTACTTTTCGGTACTTGTGCTAAATACAGTATTTCTGCTAAATTATAGTATTTCTGCTTTATTATACTATTTGTGCTAAAACATAGTATTTCTACTAAATGTAGTATTTCTGCTTTTTATACTATTTGTGCTAAATTATAATATTTCTGCTTTTTATACTATTTGTGCTAAATTATAATATTTCTGCTTTTTATACTATTTGTGCTAAATTATAATATTTCTGCTTTTTATACTATTTGTGCTAAAACATAGTATTTCTACTAAATGTAGTATTTCTGCTTTTTATACTATTTGTGCTAAATTATAATATTTCTGCTTTTTATACTATTTGTGCTAAATTATAATATTTCTGCTTTTAATACTATTTGTGCTAAATTATAATATTTCTGCTTTTTATACTATTTGTGCTAAAACATAGTATTTCTACTAAATGTAGTATTTATGCTTAATCATACTATTTCTGCTTTTTATAGGATTTGTGCCTAATATAGTATTTCTGCTTTTTATAGGATTTGTGCTTAATAATATAGTATTTCTGCTAAATTATAGTATTTCTGCTTTTTATAGTATTTGTGCTAAAACATAGTATTTCTACTAAATGTAGTATTTATGCTTAATCATAGTATTTCTATATATTTCTGCCATGTCCCCAGGCAGCCAATCGTCTGTGAGGACTTAGACATTCAAATTTTCAAATCAGGGCCTGCACGGTTTCCCAGCCAATCATATATGTGTCCTGAGGCATTCAAATTTGCATATTGGGGCCTTCATGGCTTCTAAGCCAGCCAATCATATCTGAGGGCTGAGGAATTCAAATCCACAAATCAGGGCCTGCACAGCTTCCCAGCCAGCCAATCATGTATGTGGGCTCCAGGTATTCAAATTTGCATATTGGGGAATTCGTGGCTTCTAAGTCAACAAGTCATCCATGTCGTATATCTCTAAAAATTCATATTTTAATGATAAATTGTTAACACTGGAAGATTCCCCCATCTCTTCTGAACAAAACGGTGTAAGAATGACCGTTCTAGCTCCTACGGTTAGGAAATTATGGTCATTTGTTTGAGGGGAGTCATCATTATGAGAAATAGACTGCAATGATCCTGTGTCTCTCTGTGCTGCTGCGTGTGTAAAAAGGATGCACCTGTTTTGGAGGGAAAGAGTGCACAGGCTCTCTGATTGGTGGATTCAAATTCAGCAGCTCCCAGGCTGACCTAGAAACTCACTTTTCTCTCCCTGTGTGTGTGTGTGTGTGTGTGTGTGTGTGTGTGTGTGTGTGTGTGTGTGTGTGTGTGTGACAGAGAGAGAGAAAGGCTTTTAATGGGATGATCTCATTCTAAGATTCAAATTCAATATATTTAGACTGGTTGACTGAATTGGATCTTGTGTGTGTGTCTCTCTGTGCATGTGTGTTTTCTTATGTGTACATATTTGTGATTGTGTGGCTGTTATAGATTTTTTTGCTGATTTTTTTCATTTAACAAGTATAGTTGAGGGACCTTCAGCATGTTCATCATTTCTTCAGCTGTCCATTTTTGCTTTTCCAATTTTTCTGTTTAAGTTATTACTATTGTGCTAAATCATACTATTTCTGCTATTTTATAAGATTTGTGCCAAATACCGTATTTCTGCCAAATATAGTATTTCTGATTAATTACAGTTTTTTCTACTAAATCATAGTACAGTATTTCTGCTTTTTATAGGGTTTGTGCTTAATATAGTATTTCTGCTAAATTATAGTATTTCTGCTTTTTATAGTATTTGTGCTAAATTATAGTATTTCTGCCAAATTATAATATTTGTGCTAAAACATAGTATTAATTTAAAATTACAATATTCATAGTTCATCATAGTGTCTCTGGTAAATCACAATATTTCTGCTCTGTTGTACTATTTTTCTAAATCATAGTGTTTCTGTAATGTTTAAGTATTTTTGGCTAAATATATTCTTTCTGTTATCTTATACTATTTCTCCTAAATTCTTGTATTTTTGAGAAGTTATCATGTTTCTGGTAAGTTACAATATTTCTGCTAAATTCTGCTATGCTATTGTATTTCTGCCAAGTATTATGTTTCCTCTAAGATATTGCAGTTCTACTAAGTTATTCCATTTTAGCAAACTTATTTTGCTTCTGCAAAGTTTTTACAATTTCTGCAACTTTTCAGCTTTTTCAGCTACTTTTTGCATACAGCTTCAGCTTTAAGCATCCACACTGCATTTTCGCAGGAAATGCAAATTTTTCTAGTTAACCCTTTGAGTCTGTGAATGTTCCCTACCATAGCCTGTGTCGCTAATGTTCAAGAGTTGCCAGCCTGCAGCCGTCATTCACAACAGACTGCAGCATGTTCTCATCCGACTGTTACGGCTTTGTTTTCAGAGGCAGGAAGTATTTAGGAAATGTGTGGCATCGTTAACCAGAGCTGAACCAAAACCACTGCTGATCGTTGATGAAATATTTATCTTTGCAATGTTTGTAGAATAAAAAAAAAATAGTTTCCAAAACATTCTGGTAGTTATTTTTGTAAATGGTGCATATTTCACAAATCTTAGCTGAACCTTAGTTTGTGTTATAGCAGTATTTGTTTTAGCTGTTATTTTAAAGTTGTTTTGTTTTTTTATGTGGAAATGTCAACATAAATCGCTCTGGTGTTTAGATTTGCTAAATTGATTTGACACTAGTTTAAGCTTTGATCAGTTTTCGTTACAACCCAGCTCATAAGCTGAAACACACCGGAGAGAGACTGACACCAGAGTTTATAGAAACATCAGTTTTATTTTTAATTAGTTTATAATCTCATCTATCAAAGCCAGCCAACACTGTGCACTGCCACTGCAGGAGAGCAGGGGGTAGCAGAGGAGCCTAGAACAGGTCAAAGAGCCGAACCAAAACCAGATCTGTTAGGGTCAAATACTCTACAGCAGGGGTAGGCAACTCCAGGCCTCGAGTGCCGGTGTCCTGCAGGTTTTAGATCCCACCCTGGGTTAACACACCTGAATCAAATGATTAGTTCATTACCAGGCCTCTGGAGAACTTCAAGAAATGCTGAGGAGTCATTTAGCCCTTTAAATCAGCTGTGATGGATCAAGGACACATCTAAAACCTCCAGGCCTGGAGGCCTGGAGTTGCCTACCCCTGCTCTACAGCTACCAAAACACTCTGCTAGTTCTTTCTGTAGTTAGTGCATCTTTCACAAACCGTAGCTCAACTTCAGTTTTAGTTGTAGCAGTATTTTTTTAAAACTGTCATTGAAGTTCTTAAAGACATAAATATGAAATTGTGTTTAGATTTGCTAATTAGACACATGATTCCACATTCAAGCTAAAGTATAATAGACAATTTCAACACTATAAAGCCTACATTATTGACATTCTACACTTTCTTTATATTTCCATGTATAACTAGACATACATGCTGGGCAGTATTTATAAGGGAATAGTATTGTCTTTTATATGTAGTTATTTTGTTTTCTTTGTTCTTTTTAAATGTACTTGAAGTTTAGTGCAGTAAAATTAACACATTTTAGGGACTAATTGAAAAAAAAAGTGTTGCCAATGCAAACAAAGGCAGCAGGATTTTACAGATAAGACATTTTATGAAAGTTTAACCTAACTTGACCGCAAAGAGAGATCAGAGGTACAAAGTACTGTGATATTTAGAATCCGTATATCAGTCGCTATATGCTTGTGGTCAGTACAAACAATGGTAGTAAGAACCATAGTTTTAAATGGCTCTATACAACATTATTATTATTACTTTGACTTTAAGATCAGTTTATTGGCCAGGGGTCAAATGCGACATATTTTAAATCTTTCTACAATATTTTCTATGTGTTGAAACTACACACCGCACTTGTAAGTATTGTTTCTAAGTCATAAACGCTCCCGTGCTATGGAAATGTGCTTTGCTACCAGCGCGAGTAGTCGTGTCTTGAGCTGGTGACAAAACTAATTATGGAAACTAACAAACATACTGATTGTGACATGAAAGCCTCGTAAATGTCAAGATGAGGTAGATTTTTACAATGTTTTGTACACAGACAGTAAAGAGTATGACCATCAACAGGAAGTATCCTGAAGTTTAAAAAGAGCCATCAAGACATTTATGCAAATATAGCGAGTAAAGGAGGGAGTTGGTTTATTTCTGGTTTATTTAATCCAGTGACTCTTGCTTCATGTCATTCAATTAGTGAATGAAAATCAGCTGAACAAGTAAGAGTTTTAAGTTCCACCATTTAATGGTTGCAGCTTTCTTTAAAAAATAAAAAGTGATCGGTGCAGAGTCAGCTTAGGCCAGGAGGGCTGCCTGGTTTATAACATGCTGGTGGATCCCTGACTGTGAGCGAGGAAGTGAACATGTACAACACCTTGTAGGATTAAGCAATAATTGAAAGATGGCATGTTTACTGAATATATAAAAAGTCAGTTTGGGAGAGACAGTGTTCTGTTCTCACCATTTTTCTAAAGTTATTTTCAAAACCAAATTTAGTCGTTGTATCTTAAGCTGTCACTTTTTTTAGACTGTTTTTGTTCTTATATCTTTTAATTTAATTTTTGTTTTACTCAGGTTGACATTGATAAACAAAAACACAACCCTTCCATCACCAGAGGCACCACTGGATAAAGTAGACGGAGAAAGAACGAAGACTGGTTTCTCTGGTTTCTCACTGGGCTTGTCTCGCCTTATAGAGCAGATTTCTTTATTTGGGTTTTGCTGTGTGCATGTTGGTTTGACGTTGGCTGAGAGTCAGTTGGAAAAATGTGCAGCTGCATATTTTTAACCACTCAGGATTTAAGAGAATTTGAGTCAAAACGGTGGCGACAGTTTAAGATTTGTCTGCTTTTGTTGCCAGACCGCTGTCAGTCAAACCTGATCAGACCACAGTGTCCTGAACAGTTCAGCCAAGTATTTACTGTAAATGGTAAACCTTTCTTACTGTTGCTTGTGACTGGGATGTTCTAGAAAATCCCTCTGTGGTTACTTCGATTCACACACATGTCGCATCCTTTCAGAGTCGGGAGCTGGATTCCCAGAGTAAAGTGTGCGAGCTGCTCAAGTACAAAGGTGAGGAGAAGCTCCTGTCAGAGCTGAGCAGATGGTCCATCCCTCGCTTCCCCATCAGCGGGCACGATCTGAGGAAGCTGGGCATCACCTCGGGCAAAGAGATAGGCGCCACCTTACAGAAGCTCCGTGACATTTGGAAGAAGAGTCATTACCAGATGGACAAAGATGAACTGCTGAGTTATGTAAAGCTATAAACAAGCAGAGGAGCAGAAATGTTTTTGTTGTGTTTAGATGGTAATCACATGGACGCTTGATGCTGCGACTGCACTGCTCCTGGGTATTGTTTGAGCAGCCTGATGCTCAAACAATCAGAAAGGACGCTACGGTGAGTGAGACATGAAATCGGGCGGAAAAATGCTCTTTAGCCTGAGCCTGCAGCCTTGGGCCACTATTGTTGATGCTCAGCCAGTTGAATTCTCATCTTTTGCAGTAAACTCGCTCTGACCTGTAAAGGACGACAACACATGGAATAAATTCAGTTTATTCACAGTAGATGTTAATTTTCATTGTTCACATGATGATAGGAAGCAGAGGAATGTTTGTGTCTGTGGCTTTTTTATGTTGACTGTATTTCTGTTTTCTGTACAGATCATTTTACACTTCTACTAAAAGGTTGTTTTCATGGCTGCCCTTTTCTGCATGCTCTGTACAATAAAAGGTGGCCCCTGTGTGTGAATGCTAATGTTTCTGGCACTGTGAGAAATAAATTTTTCTGTGCTGGAGTGAGATTGCTCCTCCCTCCCACAGAGATGAGACATAAAACCCGCTGATCTCCTTTACTACCGCTCTCTGTGTATGAAGAAGCTCAACAGTTGTTCAGCCCGTGTCCCTCCCACCGTCGTTTTTACATTTCGATGAAATCGCCAAGAGTTTTCTGTATCGTTCGCATGCCGCCTCTGCCGCTGGATTCACCTGGAGTGGTTATTTAATCCCCTCTGTGCTGCGCTTGGGTTGAACGCATGGCTTGGATCGGTGTAAATATCAGTAACGTCTCTTCGGAGAGTGCACTGATTGGTGACGATCCTCGGGATGAGCGCTTGGCGCAGGTGGAAATCGCCCTTCTCGCCATCATCTTCATCACAGCGGGGATCCTAAACTTTGGGATTTTGCTGGTGCTGTGGAAGCGCAGGAAGCCGCTTTCCAGAATGCGCGTCTTCGTTTTCCACCTGTGCGTCGCTGACTTGGTGGTCACATTTTTCCAAGTCTGCCCCCAACTCATCTGGGACATCACCGACAGGTTCATCGGTCCAGATGTGCTGTGTCGGGCGGTAAAGTACCTGCAGGTGGTCGGGATGTTCGCCTCCACGTACATGATCGTAGTGATGACTATAGATCGGTACCAAGCCATCTGCAATCCCATGGTAACTTTCCAGAGGCGCAGGGCGCGCTGGAACGGTCCGGTGTGCGCCGCCTGGTGCGTCTCCGTCCTCTGCAGCCTCCCGCAGGTCTTCATCTTCTCTCGGGTCGAGGTCGCTCCCGGCGTGTACGATTGTTGGGCGCAGTTCATCGAGCCGTGGGGACGGAGAGCCTACGTAACCTGGACGACTTTGGTGATATTCGTCCTGCCAATTCTCACCGTGATCGTGTGCCAGGTGCGCATCTGCCGCGCAGTGCAGCTTAACTTCCACATGAAGACGCACCACGTCGGGGAAGCGGTCAGCAAGCCTCCGTCATCGAGGGCCAGCAGCGTGGCAGGAGTGTCCAAGGCCAGGGTGAAGACGGTGAAGATGACCGTGGTCATCGTGCTCGCATACATCCTCTGCTGGACACCTTTCTTCACCGTGCAGCTTTGGTCTGTCTGGGACGACGAGGCACCCACACAGAGTAAGAAGACAGTGATCCCACAACACGCAAAAAGGGCACAGTCTGACATAAAAGTCACTGGAAAGCAAAAAAAAAATTGTTATTACTGCAAGTTTAAGTGGCTACAAACGCCATCATGCTCAGGAAAACAATAGAGGAGGAAACTAGAATTTTCTGCATAATTGCTTTGAACTCATTCCACTTATACAATCCCGTTACACTTAATACATCCAGTAAATTACATTATTTCTAACATCTACACCTTAAAATCTCTTAGTATTACAATGAAAGTGAACTTTAAAAGTGAAATTACGAGGGACGGATGCCCTCTCCACTTGAATGAAGTCACTGTAATCGACAGACAGTACATTAGGTCAAAGGTTAATGGTCCTTAATTTCACAAAGCATCAACAGATAACTTAAAATAGCCACAAATCTGTAAGAGACAACCAAGCCCAAATAAAGTGACTCTCATGTCCTCCTCCTCTATCTCCAGGTGCAACCTTCACCATCTTGATGCTGCTTGCCAGTTTAAACAGCTGTGTGAACCCCTGCATCTACATGCTGTTTAGCGGAAAGCTACCCAAAAGGGTGGTCAGCCTGCTTTGTGTAGGTCAGCCTGACCTGAAGGAGTCCATGCAGGAAGAAGCCACTGTGGTCAGCTCCATGTACATCAGCCTCAAGAGCCTATCGGACTGCAGATGAAAGCCCCGATGATCACACACTGATTACACCTCATTTCACATGGTGTGAAAGTACGGCTCCCTCATGGTAAAGACTGAAACTCTTCTAATAAGTGTGAAGGCAAACAGCCTAGCAGTGTAATGTTCCTACTCTACAGATGATCACTGCATACAACGCTTTCATACAGAAAATGCCAGACACACGATCTTGCACATCACATTTTGAAAACATTTTTCAAATTAAAAGAACAAAAACAATAAAAAAAAATAGCTGTGACTGAAATATGTCCTCAAGTACTGGATAAATTCACTAAAATCCCAAATTTGACATTCGTGGTGCTCAGAGGAAGAGTCTCTCTGCAAGCACTAACCTGAGCTTGAATATTACTTTGACTTTATTAGCAGGAAATGCTCAGATATGAATGGTCTCCAGCTGATAATAACTTGAGCAGTAGCGTTTTCGTCTGGCACCGTTATCAGGTAGGAGTTTTATTTTGTCTGAGACCAGCTGACGAGTAAAAACCTCGAAAGCCAATAATCACATCCCCACCAGCTTCAGTTGTGATTTGATTAAAAAGACTGTGGTGTATGACTCAAAATGTTGTTTCTGATATTTTACTGCGTTGAATATTTTCCACAAAAAGGTTGTTTATCAGCTGATCTTGTGAAATGTTTCACCTAAATGCGATTGTTCCCATGTCTGTGTTTAAATATCTCGTATGTCATCTGAATTAAATACTTCAAGCTCCTTTTACGCCCATGTGTACATACGATCATGTGTATGACAGTGTCCGACCTACACTCGGTGGCTGAAATAGTTAACAGGCGACATCAATAGTACTTATTTTCAGACACTCTGTGTTCAGTGCCCCTAGAGAGTCATTGATACATGTTGCCATTTTTCCTTTCATCCCCCAAGAATCTAGGGCTGTGATTTCTGATGACTTGTTTCTTTCTTCCCATCAGCACCGTCACGTTGAGAAAAGAAAAAATCCCTTTGGATTTAAAGCTCAACTGTTTATTTGCACTCGGAGGCCTCGGTTACACATACTTCTGTTTGCTCACTTTATATTTAGGCCTCAAATTTTCTGCTGAAGATCACTTAATAGCGTTTCCATCTTCCACGTGGAGGATGGAATGCAAGCGTATGTAATTATTCAATCGTGCGCTATATATTATTATGCAACATATCATTAGAACTCACGGAGAGCGAGGTGGGAAAGATTAGCAAAAACCCAGCATGCGGCACATCTTTCTGAAGCGAGCGGTTGAAGATGTGCATCTTCTGTGTGTAATTTGCTAGCCAGGAGAACTTAATAAAACATTTCTGTGAAACATCATTACGGCCACAAGAAATGCGCTTCTGTGCTTTCATTAGGCTGCACAGACAAATCCGACACAAATTGTCCAACAATAAATCTGCTTTTACCCTCATCAGCGAGCACCCAGCAGGGACTCGGCAGGGACATTTAACAGTAATAAGAACAACGGCTGCTGGGCGCTCGTGAGGTCATTAATATTTAAACCAATCAGCGCACCCCCTAAAATATAAATGGTTCCCTACACCAAGACCAAAAGTTCACCATACAACTTGATAAATAAAAATATTGGCCACCCCACTTCAGTTTTCATGCATTACAGGGTCGCATTTCAGTTCTGCTTGGTAGTGTTTATAGTATAAAACACTATGACGTGTCCTTATTCTGGGATTATACTGACCACATACCCAGCATTCAATTGGAAATTACTTACAATAACTGACATAAAATAACGAAACACTGACAGCTCCGTAATGAAATATATAAAGGCCTACTTGTAACAATTGTGTGTTGTCTAGAAAACCTCAATAAAGTTTGTTTGTGCTGGCCTGTGCTCCCTGACTTCAGTTTCTATCATCACATTCATCCGTCGTCGAATCCCAAAGCTATATTAATGTTCTCCAGTGTCTCATGATTGGTCACAACATTTAAACTACTTGTACATGAGGGCATTAAAATAGACATGACTTGAAGGAAAAAAAAAATTATGCACCAAAGTCAGCACACATGTGAATGTGATTAACTCGTCTGTTCACTGTGTTATTCATCTCCGTCCTTTTAAAAAAAAAAAATCAATCTCCGTCCTTTAATGCGAGTATTGAGCTGATTATTCTGTCTGATATTTGCTACTTTTGCGTCTTCTTTGAGGAAGCTTGAATGTCCATGCGTTAACTACTCACATCAGCGAAAACGATAATTATTACGAAGGTTCACTTTTTTCAGCATCCTCCTGTCTGTCTCAGATGTGTTTCAGCAAGAGTTTTGCAGATGCTCAAAACATTCTGCGCATTAAAAACGTACCACACCTGAGTGTTTTTGGGATATGTAGGAAATGAGCACATCTCATCCATGTTGCTCAGCCTGACTGTAAACAATAGAGACAACTTTACCTTTGGTCTGTTAGAACAACAGAAATATTTCTGTGATCCAGCCCCTGGACAGGGCTCAGCACAAACAGTGGCCACATGAGGCCATTTTCATGTTTCCATGTTCCTAACAAGCTTGAAAGCCATTATTTGCTATGACCACTTTTATTCTTCAGCACAGTCTGAGCTCTCTTATGTAAGCTTTTCTTGTCTTTTTTCAGTGCTGTGTCAAACTCTGACAGTACCTTTCTGAGTTTGTAATTCCACCAATTTTGACAAGGTCCCCAGCACCACTGATTGACATGCCGCTTGATACCATGATGCTGTTGTACCTCTCTCTTGACTTCCCCAGTTAATGATATTAACAATGATATGAAATAAAAAGGTGAAATTTGGATCAATCACTCCATAAGCTCTTTTCAGCCCAGTGCTTTTGTAATTTGGCATACATCAGGGTTTTTTTTCCCATTTCCCTTCCATTCAGTAATGGCTTCTGGACAACCACCCTTCCCCTGACACCGAAGTATGCCAAGTTTTCAGTTAATGGCTCTTTGGGAATCACCTTATTGGTGCATCAATACTATTTTATGAGTGTCAAACTGTGTTATCGTTGACACTTTTCATAGATTTATCTAAAGAAAGTGGATATTTTTTCCAACATAGTAACAAAGAGTTAAAAGATACAATTTAAAATTGGTTCTCTGCTAAGTTCTCTGTTCATTGCTTAAGTTAAGGAACCTTGTTTATTACTGAATGATTTGTAGGTCATTGGTGGTCTAAAAAGAAGCAAAAGCAAAAAAACACAACCCCCCCCCCCCGAAAGACCTTTAGAAAGCCTGCACAACTATTGCTTAAGACCACTTTAGAAATCTGAAGAAAATCTGGCTCCTTGGAAAAAAGCAAAAAGAAAGAAATGTGGGTTTGCTACATTCGGCTTTACTATAACTAAATCAAGCCTTATACGTGAAAGAATGACTTCTAGTCTCTTCCTCACAGGGAGGTATGCAGTTTACCGACTTGATAATGGTACATACCCAAAGCCAGGACACGTGTGTGTAGGTAGCACTGAAAAAACATACCCAGGCTTTCTGTCTTCACCCAGTCAAGCCAATCTTCCCTGGCAGAGATCTTCAATACGTCAGACAAAAAGCCTTAAATGACCCAGACACTTGAGATCCAATATGTCTATCTTTGTCACCACAATCGATTCTATCACTGAGCACAGTGTGTAGGAGCCATATGAGTTGTTTCCGTCTGACTAAATGGGTTGGTTTAAGTGGACTCACTGTATTGGTGCATGGGTGTGGGGCGTGTCTCATGGGTGTGGTATAAGGTGAAGGTGGTTGCACTCACTTGTACACAGCACCTGATGTGATGAGCAGAAGGTAGGGTGAGCACGAGGCAAAACTTTCTGTTGACCGCAACATACCGCAACAGAGCGCAACAGAGCACAACTTGAGCGTAACTTGAATGATTTTGTTGTATTTTAACTGGAACTTGATGGTGTTTGTATATCGGAGTACTAATTAATGCCATAAACCAGGTTGTAATTGGACATAATGGTTAGTACAGTTATCGACGAGTTGTAGTTATTTGTTTGTGCAATCTGTGCGTTTGTTTGATAGTTAATCCTATGTGCCGATGTGTATATATTGGACGGTTGCATGTGTAAATAAAGAAGCAAATGTTACAGAAGTGTTTTGTGCGTTAATTGTTGCGCGTCATCAGGTGTCCTCATGTTTAGCCTGCCGCGGCCATTGGTTGGAGTAGCCGCAACAAATGTCAACAGAAAGAGCTCTTTTTAGGTTTTATTGGATTATTTATGAAGAGCTGAGTTTTATTGATGATAGTTTTGTAGTTTGCTGTTGCCTTTGTCCACCCGCCTTTAGATTAAGCCTTTGGCTACACTAGCGCATTTTGTTCAGGAGTTTTGTTCCCCTGTTAGGTTTTAGCAGTACAGCTGCACAAGGCGTTGTACTGATTTGCTTTCTAGTATTTGTGCATCAGGCGGCTGAAGCCATTGGCTTGGGAGTACCGCCGCAGTTTGTGTTTAAGACAGTTTGTCTTCCTCACAGCTGACGGTATGGAGGTACATAAATACCCACCGCTAGTATGTACGGAAGACTAGGTTAAGTTAGTTAGGTTTAATAGGCAGTTAGTGGGGGATATTGCTCCTGTCAATTGTGTATGGCCAGGGTTTATGAAGTGAACGTCATCAAGTTGAGGTGTTGGAATGAGGCTGTGTGGCATAGGTGCAGTTCAGCGTTTGGATTTCGTAATGTTTTGAAGAAAAATGGAGACACACCAATTAACACAATGTGGTGATGTGGATGGAAAGAAAAGACAGCCAAAACCGACTGCTAAGGCTTTGGAGAATCAGATTGAAAGACTGCAAACAGAACGTCACACTAAGATTAATAAAATTAAAAAGGTCATAAAAATTATTAAAGAGTTAAAGCAATATGAGGATAATGTTTCAACTGTTCAGGCTCAGTTAGAGAATTTGTCTGTGTTGCTTAAAGAGGCGACTCATCTGCATGAAACCTTGCTTCCTTTGCTTCCTCAAGCAGAGCAAGAAAAACAAACTGCTTGGTTCATAAGTGTGCGAGCACATAATACTGAGTTTATGGAGGAGATAAAGAAATGGCTTCATGATGCAAAGGGAAACCCTCAGAGCAAAAATCAGGTGTCTGAGCTTGATTTGCCAGATTTAAATCCACCTGGTGTTGATTCCTCTGATCCATTACCTGCTGGAAATGGTTCTGGTGTTTCTAGGCAGACCGGGAATGTTGGTAAAGGTGCTGCGATAGATGATGTTAATCCAAGTGATAGCATCTCTAATGTTGGAAACAAAAGTAGGAAAAGCAGATCATCACTCAGTGGCTCAATGGTTTCATCTGCCTTGTCAGCACGCATAAAGGCAGAGGCTGACATGGCTGCCCTTCTTGTTCGACAGAGGTTGTTGAAAGAAAAGCATGCTTTGGAAGAACAAGAAATACAGCTTAAGAAAAGAAAGGAGCTGCTTGACTTGGAAACTGAAATAGCAGCCTCAGCAGCAAAGGTGAATGTTTTAAAAACTTCTGAAATGTCCCGAGTCTCAAGTGCTGCTAATGTTAAATCCGATGGAATGAATTCGTATTTAGAACGAGAGCAGGGGCGTTTAGCCGTTTTAAATCCTAATGCTCCGACGTTCAAACCTGTGTTACCAGAACAACCATATCAGGGTGTGGATGCTAGTGATCATCAAGCACAGGTATTGGATGTAAGGCCCAAGTTTAAAAATACTTTTCAACCCAAGGTCGTTTCGTTGGAAAGGGCAGAGACTAAGTTGCATCAAGTATTTCCAGGTGCAGTTTCAACTACTCAGATGATTTCACAGTCCCACGCACAATCAAAACCTCTCACACATACAGGGCAAGGTGGTGAGGGTCATGATCATTTAGTCACAGTTTTGAAGAAACAAAATGAAATTACAACTTTATTAGCTGAGCAGCAGTCTCTGTTTTTGTTACCAAGACGTGACATTCAGTTATTTGATGGCGATCCTTTGCAATATCAAACATTTATGAGAGCTTTTGAGCACATGGTGGAGAGTCAAGCTCACAGTGCTAAGGATTGTTTATATTTTCTCGAGCAATACACTAGAGGCCATCCAAGAGAAATGGTCAGAAGCTGTCATTATATGCCTGCTGAGTATGGATATGCTAAAGCTAAATCTTTGCTCCAAGAGAACTTTGGCAATTCGCTGAAAATTGCTGCTGCCTACGTCGAAAGGGTCAGTAAATGGCCGTCTATAAAATCTGATGATGTGAAGGCTTTGCAGGAATATGGGTTTTTGTTAAGGCAATGTTGCAATGCAATGGGGGACGTTGAGTCCTTGCATGAGTTGGATGTCTCTGCTAATATGCAAGCAGTTATAAAAAAGTTGCCTTACAAGCTCAGGGATAAGTGGAGGAATGTTGTCTGCGATCTACAGGAGAGATTTCGACGTAAAGTGTCTTTTTGCGATGTCGTTGAGTTTGTTGAAAGGCAAGTTAAGATTGCAAGTGATCCATTGTTTGGAGATATACAGGATCCTCCGACAGCCACCAGAAAAGATGCGAGGAATAGTAAGCCTCAGTTGTACCCCAAGGCTAAGCGGAGTAGTTTTGCTACTACAGTGGCCAAGGTGGAAGGGAAGATTGAGCCAGCACTGAGGCGAGAAAATGGTTCAGTTGTGACGAAGGCTTGCTTGTTTTGTGGAGCAGGGCATATGTTGGATTTGTGTCCTTCATTTGAAAGAAAGTTACACTGTGAAAGATTATCTTTTTTGAAAGAGAATGGTGTGTGTTATGGTTGTCTGCGCATTGGGCACAGAAGCAGAGACTGTAGGAAACGTCTCTTGTGTAAAGTTTGTAATCAGAAACACCCCACACTCTTACATATTCACTCCAAGCGGAGGGAAAGTGTCGCAGTGCAAACTATAGGAGGGAGAGAACCATCAGATGAAGGTCCTTCTTGTGCTGTGCAAAGCAGTGGTGTTACTGGGGCCGGTGAGCAAAATAGTGCTCTGTCCGTAATACCAGTTAGAGTGAAGTCTAAGAAAGGTACTCAGTCATTGGTAACCTATGCTTTTCTGGATCCTGGGAGTTCAGCTTCATTTTGTACGGAAGCACTCATGAATAGGCTAAATCTTTCAGGAAGGAAAACTGGCATTCTTTTGCGGACAATGGGTCAGGAGAAAATGGTCAGTAGCTATGTGGTTTCAGATTTGGAAGTAGCTGGTTTGGGTTTAGATAATTACTGTGATTTGCCTGACTTATTTACTCAAAAAAGCATGCCTGTTCATCAACGTAATATTCCCCGACAGGAAGATCTCAAAAGATGGCCACATTTGCGCCATATTAACATACTGGAGATAAATTCCGGGGTAGACCTGTTGATCGGGACCAATGTGCCCAAGGCTTTGGAGCCATGGGATGTTATTAGAAGTCAAGATGGAGGTCCCTATGCAGTAAAAACTATGCTGGGTTGGACGGTGAATGGTCCTCTCAGAGAGGATTGTAATACTGACATTTTTGATGTGAGTGTTAATAGGATTTCCGTAGCAAGATTGGATGAACTGTGGAAACGTCAAATGAAGACTGACTTTCCAGAATGTATTCAAGATGAGCAGTTGGCTTTGTCTAGAGAAGACCAGCAGTTTATGGAGTCAGTGATGGATTCTGCTAAGTTGGTTGATGGTCATTACACCATTGGTTTGCCTTTTAGATGCAATCAGGTAAACATGCCAAATAATAGGAAGGCTGTAGAACAGCGAGCTCTGAGCCTTAAACGAAAGTTTATTAGGAATGGTTCATTTCATGACGAATACACCAGTTTTATGACTGAAGTCATTTCTAAAGGGTATGCAGAGAAGGTGCCTGTTGAAGAGTTCGATCGCTGTGATGGAGGATTATGGTATATTCCACATCATGGGGTGTATCACCCACAGAAGAAGAAGTTACGAGTTGTCTTTGATTGTGGTGCTTCGTTTCAGGGAGTGTCTCTGAATGGACAACTTCTGGAAGGCCCAGTTCTCACTAGCTTGCTAGTCGGGGTCATAACCAGATTCCGAAAAGAACATGTGGTGCTCATGGCAGATATTGAATCCATGTTTTATCAGGTCAGAGTACAAAGAGATGACTTAGATCTGTTAAGGTTTCTGTGGTGGCCGGACGGAGATCATAGTCAGGATCTGGTGGAATATAGAATGAAAGTACACCTCTTCGGAGCTACTTCATCCCCAAGTTGTGCGAATTTCGCCTTGAGGAAATGTGCAGAGGACAACAGAGATCATTTTAGACTAGAGGTTGTCAACAATGTTTTACATAGCTTCTATGTGGATGATTGCCTTATCTCTGTTGGTTCTGAAGAGGAGGCAGTGAGGCTCTATCAGGAACTTGTTGCTCTTTGTGCTAAAGGAGGCTTTAAGCTCACAAAGTGGGTTAGCAACAGAAGAGCAGTGCTTGCTGCTATACCTCAACAGGAGCGATCCAAGGAGATGAAGGATCTGGATTTGGATAGTGATGTGTTACCGGTAGAGAGAGTACTGGGTGTACAGTGGTGTATCCAATCGGATACATTCAAGTTTAAGATCACACTGAAAAACAAACCTCCAACAAGGAGAGGGATATTGTCCCTTGTGAGCTCAATCTACGATCCATTAGGGTTTTTGGCACCTGTGGTGCTGCCTGCTAAGTTGATCCTTCAGAAACTATGCAGAAGTCATTGGGGTTGGGATGATGTGTTGCCAGTTACTGTTGAACAAGAATGGACAGTTTGGCTAAATGATCTTTGCCTTCTTGCAGATTTTAAGGTCGACCGGTGCCTTAAACCTTCTGATTTTGGAGACGTTGCTTCTGCTCAGTTACATCACTTTGCAGATGCAAGCGAGGAGGGTTATGGCACAGTCACTTATCTGCTGTTGCGCAGTACCCAGAATCAAGTGCATTGTGCGTTTATAATGGGTAAAGCAAGAGTGGCTCCATTAAAACAAACTTCCATTCCTCGCATGGAATTGACAGCTGCCTTAGTTGCGAGTAGAATGGATAAGATGTGGAAAAAAGAGCTGCAAATGCATTTGCAGGAGTCGGTATTCTGGACTGATAGTACCTCGGTGTTAAGGTATATCAGCAATGAAACCTCAAGGTTTAAAGTGTTTGTAGCAAACCGGGTGACCGAGATACTTAAAGTGTCCAAACCTTCCCAGTGGAAATATGTTAATACATCATGTAATCCTGCTGATCTAGCCTCCAGGGGGGTTAAGGTGCAAACCTTTTTGAGGGATGATTCTTGGTTGTCAGGGCCAAACTTCCTTGTTGAACCAGAAATTAATTGGCCAGTGAATCTTGATTTTGGAAAGAGCTCCATAAATGATCCAGAGATTAAAACGACTGTTGTAGTCAATGCTGTTGGTACAAACGAATGCAAAGATGGGGTGATGAAGTTCATTACTTATTTTTCTTCGTGGACTCGTCTAAAAAGGATGGTTGCATGGGTTCTTAGATTCAAAGATTTGTTGCAGGAACTTAGTAAAAAGAGGAAACAGCTGGAAGAAAGCTTTGCATCAAGCGTGACTCAAGAAAATCTTGAGGAAAGGCTTAAAAGAGAGTTGCAAACTGTCAAGGACCATGCTGCTAAAGGATTTCTCTCGGTAGAAGAGCTTAACAAGGCAGAGAATGCAGTTCTTTGCTTTTGTCAAAGAAGGAGATATTCAGATGAAATCAGTAGGTTGCAGAGGGGTGACAGGGTGAAGAAGAGTAGTGAGCTCTATAGGCTTAATCCTAAATTTGAGAATGGTGTGTTGAGAGTTGGAGGTAGGCTTAGTAGGGCAGCTATGCCTGAAGATGCAAGGCATCCAACAATTATAGCCAGGGATCTGCATATTACTAACCTAATACTTCAACATGTACATCAGAAAATAGGGCATGGTGGACGTAACCACATGCTGTCCGAATTGCGGCAAAGGTATTGGGTTCCAGGTGCAAGCATTGCCATAAGGAGGATTTTGGCTAAATGCATAGTGTGTCGCAGACTTCATGCAGCATCAGGATATCAGATGATGGCAGACCTTCCACAAGATCGCATCTCACCCGATGAACCTCCATTTTCTCGGGTTGGAGTGGATTGTTTCGGACCTTTTCAAGTTAAGCGTGGAAGGTGTGAAGTAAAGAGATATGGAATTATCTTTACATGCCTGGCTGTGAGAGCTGTGCATTTGGAGGTATTGTCATCTTTAAGCACAGATTCTTTTATTAATGCGCTTCGTCGATTTATATCAAGGCGAGGTCAGGTATTGGAGATACGATCGGATAATGGTACCAACTTTGTGGGTGGTGAACGCGAGTTGAGAGAGGCAGTGGAAGGATGGAATCAGGCACAGATTCAGGAGATGCTGCTGCAAAAGGGCATTAAATGGATTTTTAATCCTCCTGCTGGTTCCCATCATGGCGGTGTTTGGGAACGTCTCATAAGGTCTGTTAGGAAGGTGTTAAATTCCATTTTGAAAGTGCAGAATTTGGACGAAGAAGGCCTTTGTACAGTTCTTTGTGAGGCAGAGGCTATTGTGAACAGTAGACCAATAACTAAAGCCTCTACTGATCCTAATGATTTGGAGGCCTTGACTCCTAACCATCTGTTGTTGCTTAAGACCAAGCCATTGATACCACCAGGAGTGTTTCAGAAGGGGGACGTGTATGGACGACGTCGATGGAGGCAAGTACAGTACATGTCTGACCTGTTCTGGAAGCGCTGGGTCAAGGAGTACCTGCCCCAGCTTCAAGAGCGTCAGAAGTGGCAGAGAATCGGACGGAACTTCATTCCTGGGGATGTGGTTATCGTTGTCGATGATTCTGCGCCTCGTAACTCTTGGGTGACTGGAAGGATTGTGGAAGCGATTTCTGACAGTAAAGGACTTGTACGTCGGGTTCGTGTTAAGACAAAGACTGGTTGTTTGGACAGGCCGATCACTAAAGTGTGTCTTCTACAGGAAGCAGAAGAGTCATGAAAATTGACATTTTTTAAATATCTATTTGCATTAAGGTATATTTATTTATTTGGAATTGAAATTGTATTTTTGAATGTTTGATAAAAGATTGATTATGTTTATTAGTGTCTCCTACGTGGTAAGTATGCTGTAATTATTGCTCTAAAATAATTAGGGGCCGGTATGTAGGAGCCATATGAGTTGTTTCCGTCTGACTAAATGGGTTGGTTTAAGTGGACTCACTGTATTGGTGCATGGGTGTGGGGCGTGTCTCATGGGTGTGGTATAAGGTGAAGGTGGTTGCACTCACTTGTACACAGCACCTGATGTGATGAGCAGAAGGTAGGGTGAGCACGAGGCAAAACTTTCTGTTGACCGCAACATACCGCAACAGAGCGCAACAGAGCACAACTTGAGCGTAACTTGAATGATTTTGTTGTATTTTAACTGGAACTTGATGGTGTTTGTATATCGGAGTACTAATTAATGCCATAAACCAGGTTGTAATTGGACATAATGGTTAGTACAGTTATCGACGAGTTGTAGTTATTTGTTTGTGCAATCTGTGCGTTTGTTTGATAGTTAATCCTATGTGCCGATGTGTATATATTGGACGGTTGCATGTGTAAATAAAGAAGCAAATGTTACAGAAGTGTTTTGTGCGTTAATTGTTGCGCGTCATCAGGTGTCCTCATGTTTAGCCTGCCGCGGCCATTGGTTGGAGTAGCCGCAACACAGTGTGTGTTCAAGAGGCATTTAAAATTTTCTTTCCTGCCTTTGTCTTCTTAAGGCTGTTGACACCAAAACACGTAAATCTCAAAAGGTTGATTGAAGAAGGGTGTTATGATCGGGCCATTTACCATATGGTGGATGACAAATGCATTACTTAACAAACCACTTCATGTGCACAGAGAATAAACTGCTTGTGTCCTACAATTTAGAACAGATTTGAGAACAAAAAGCCTCAGAGATGTCACGAAGACACAGAACATATCGTCAACATTATAAAAATAATAATAAAAAAACACCACACTTAAGTGATACCTCATGTTCATATTGTGCGTGAGCGCAAATGTGTCAGGGCGTGACTCCTGAAGATGTTTGAAACAGTTGTGAAACTGTGAGTGTGAAATAAAACTTGGTGGAAACCACAAAAACTTCAATTGTTATGGATTACGTCTGGAATTTAAACAGAACCATTTCCTTACTTTCTCCTGTCCTGATGCAGTGAGCCAGTAAACACAACAAACAGACAGAGCACGTGCAGAACAGTGTATACCTGAGATCTATTATAGCATCCAGGACATGTGTCCAGGCTGCTGTCATTAGAATACCATACATAATCAAACAGATGTGCATTAAGGTGCTTTACAATACAACACTTTCCCATCACATGTCCCGATGATATTTGAAATATGGGAAAATTGCATTGGATTATGTAATGGAAGGAAGAGGTGTTTTGATCCAGGTGTGTCATTGTCTGAGGGCTTTTGCTATTGTCCAAGCACGAGTTTCTAATTAAACTTTTAAAGAAAGTGCAAAGATGAATAAAGCGCTTTATAATTCATGTGCATGACCTCAGCTTGATTAAAATAAAATGGGGCTGTGACTCCATAATGGCTGCTAGTCCCAGGAATAGGTCTGTCTTCTTATTATGGTCCATGCCTGAGGGGCTGTGTCCATTTATCAGAGCGGCTATTAGGCCCAGATAAGACAGCTCTATTCAGAGGCTTGAGGGAAGCAAGGTCAGGAAGTTCCAGTGTTGTTAGTATACTTAGCCTATATAATATGTGGAATATGCAATGTGCAATGATATAACCTAATTTTTGTGTTTATAAGAAGCTTAATGTTGAATGTGATCCCATTATTATAACAAGAAAATTTCATACAGATAACAGTGGACTGCTGCACATCTTACTCAACTGGTCTGATGTTCTTCTGGAGTCTAAAAGGTGCATAACACATATTATTGCTGAATAAATGATGTATTCAAAATTAATTTGAAAATCAAGAATACCTGTTTATCAGAGTTAGTAATGTTATGGGCAGGGTCTGCCGTGCATCTCACCCTGTGGTACTCCCTCAGGACACTAAACAGATGAGAAAACAGAGTATTTGCTATTTAAGATACTGCACTGTTTATTGCTTATGAATCATATATAAAGAATTGATGGCACAAATCATCTGAACTCCTTTATTCCTTTTCTTCATGATGTAACCACTGATTTTATATAAAAGATGTGCAAACCCAATAACTTAACAATGCCCATTGGTTGTCAATGAGTGGCACTTTTAGCATTTTGGTCATCACCAGGTTAGTTTACAGGGGCCACAAATGACCATATTTGGACAAAGAGGGCCGTACAAATGTAGGTATCTGATAACTAATGCAGATGAACAGTTTAATTTAGTAACATTAAAAATTTACTCACCAAACTCACTGCATGCTTAGCACCCCACAGTAGGCCATATTATTCATCTGATAACTCCAATAAAAATGCTCCAAATGCACTGACAGCACAAATAGGATGCAAAGATTGAGTTCAGTGACTGGAATAAGCAGTGGTGAGGCCTAGCAGACAGGCAACTGCTACAGTTTCTTGTCTCAGCATGCCATAGATTATTAGAGCATGTGCACCCCTAACCATAAGCATTACCAGCGTCCGTACAGTTGCGTTGTCACGTCTTTTTTGAAGGACGTTTATCCACAAAAGCCATTTTTGTACCAGGTTTTTTACTGCTGTGAACTTGTGCATTTTAACAATGGAAAATAAGCGAATTGACTCAATTCTGAATTCAGCCTCAAGTGGCCACTTGAGGAATTGCAACCTGTTGATCATTTCTTTTTTTCTTTTTCTTTTTTATCCCACTTGATTGTATTCTTTCTAACACATGACTCAGATGACCATCAGGTGGAATAAAGCAAATAAGTAAAGGAGATTTGTTCTTCAAGTATATGAATATGATATACCGGCCACTTTATTAGTTACAACTAGCTATCACTGGATTCGTCTCCTTTCATCTTCAGAAGTGACGTCGTTGTTTGTGCCATAGATTTAACAAAGTAAGTGGCCTGTATTTGTATAGCGCTTTACTAGTCCAACTGAGGATCCCAAAGCGTTTTACACAACCAGTCATCCACCCATTCACACACACATTCACACACCGGTGATGGCAAGCTACATTGTAGCCACAGCCACCCTGGGGCGCACTGACAGAGAGGAGGCTGCCGGACACTGGCGCCACCAGACCCTCTGACCACCCAGTCTTGCCCAAGGACACAACGACTGAGACTGTCCAAGCCGGGGCTCGAACCGGCAACCTTCTGATTACAAGGCGAACTCACAACTCTTGAGCCACGATCGCCCTGAAGTGCTGGAAACATTCCTCAATCTATTTTACTGAGCTCTGGTGACTGTGGAGCTGACCAGTTGGAGCTCAGTCAATAAGCATACATGAAGTGTTGATCTTTCTAAGTGTACTGTGGATAATACTGCATGATGTGTGTAGTACTTTGAGGCATTTTAAACCTATAAAACATGTTTATAATTGGTGCTCTTTATAATTAGGTGGCCTTTTGGTTAAGCTTCACTTGTTTAACCCTGTCTTGAGATAATTCAATGCAAGAAAGAACAGTCTGTTTTGCTGTAATTATTTGTCCTGCTTTCAGTGTAAAATGGCAACAAAGAGGTTTATTGTGGCAGCAATAAAGGAAACGCTGCTGCGTCATAAACAGTTGCTGTTTCATGGCAGAATAAGGAGTAAAAAACAAAGCTACTGTTAAATTAACTGCATATAACATTTGCACTTTCTCTGGAAAGCCTGCAGGAGACTGCTGTAAACTTGAGCATTTTAACATTTGAAAATAAGTGAATTGACTCAATTCTGAAGTCAGCCTCAACAGAACCTTGGCAGCTTTTCAGCTTCATCAAATTATTTCAACATAATTCGTTCAACATTAGATTTTTGATTGATTTTAAAAAATAATGTCTAAAATCTTAAAACAGAATACTTGTGGAAATGGAAACAACCGCAGCTCAGGACTCATTGTGAACAAACTGTATTCTAACACTTTTTAGACCTTGTCAGTCGTAGCACATCCTCTACTGAACACCATCAATGTAATTAATAGACAGTCCCTGAAAAGAATTTGATGGGCTTTGAATAAATGAATGTTCAAACCTTACTTCTTACAAATGAGATGGAGAATTCATTATGAATCTGTGATACGCACTGATCGTCAGCTTCATCTATTACACCGTTTGATGACTGCCTCGAATGCCCCACTGAGTTAAAGCGAGCAAATATTGATACAGATCTTGGCAAGATATAAGAGAAAATATATGATCAATACAAAGACAGCATGAGGATGTCAATCCTCCCTCGACCGTTGTAGACTTTGCACGAATCAGAGCGGTGGGATGGCAATATAATAAGACATGAATTCCAGATGAGCTCTTTCACACCTGAAAGCCTTCTCGCCATTAAAGGAACTTATTTTTTTATTTTTTTCCCTACACAGAGTGATTTTTCTTTTTTTTCTCACGACAAAAGAATAATCGCTCTCGCTTTCTTTTATCGTCACTCACATATGAGATGTATCCACTCTTTGTGCATTTTATAGAGCCACTTCCAGAACAGTGAAGAAGAAATGGCACTACTACCTTTTTTGCAGACACTAAATCAAATTATGCACCAAAAAATGAACAACGGTGACACCAGACCACAAGTTTAGCTTTAAATGTTGTGCAATTGTGTATGTATGTAATTCGGTCCCAGGTCTGTCTTTCCTATCAAGATGTCTTCATACTGAGGCTTCTGTGTTCTACTGATAACAGATAATTTCCCCTCATCTTCATATATATCATGATTTACTTAGTGTAAGCTGCTGCAGTAAAAAGTGAGAGGTCTGTATCCTTGTCATTGTTTTTCAGGTGTGTTGTCGCTTCAGAAAGTGTTTTACCTGCACCTCATTTCTTCACTCTGCATCGAGGTTGAACTGAACTGCTGTCAAGGGGAGGCGCGTGCCCAAAAATGAAGCACCAGCGAAGCTAGATTGAAATAGCTGCTGCATATAAATGAACAGGATGTACTCTGTGGAGCAAGGGTTTGCGCATGGCTGACTGAGTGCTGCACAGCAAACATTGACTTACATTTAATGCTTGTGAGGACTGATGTTTTAAACAGAGTGTGGTGCACAGATTTTAGCTTCATTGACAAGATTTCTGCTCTTAAGTTTTCATTTACAAACTCTGTTTTTCAGCTCCCCAGTCTGAGCTCATTTAATCTCCTTATTAAGTGAGGGAGTCGATCATCACAGTCTGCAAGGTGGCTCTGAGACACCGCTCCCACTCACCCACTCAAAGCTTTTTCACATGGGTGTATTTGATAAGCACATTAACTGTGGTTCCCTGTCACTGTGCAAAAGTCCCGAGTCACCGTTCATTTCTTAATGTCTCTCTTGTTAAAGGCTTCTTAGAAAAATGCAAAATTTTGTGGTTTTACTTCTTGGCTGCTGTAGTCGTCATTTTGCATTCTCTTCTTTGTCTGTTTTTAAGCAAATAAATATATATATATATCCAGCCCTGATATATTTTAGTTTAGTTTTTAAGCAGAGATGATAGCGCACTGATCACTTTATTACAGAAACAGCTTCGTGCGCACTGCCTTTATATCCAGCCACACACACAAACCAAACCGCTGCACACTGTTGTAGACCGTCCTGTTTAACAGAAACTGTAGCAAAACCTTTATTGTCAATCACTCACAGTATTAGACTCCCCACAGCTGACCTCCCGTCCATCTCACAGCTTGATTTTATGACTGCTTTGTTGTTTTTATATTTGTCTGTGTTTTTTCCCCCGTACTCCAGTCAACTCTATTGTGTGGCTGGTTGACTTAATCTTTGCTGTGAAATAATGGAACTCCATTTGCATGTTGACCTAAGCTGTGGCTACAGCTGCTGTGTAAACATTTTTTATTCAAAAACTAGAAAAACACTTTCTAGTTCCCTGATAAACAGAAATACTAAACACTCTGTGGTACACCTTGATGTTTTAATTACTAACAGAGCCCAGGAGGGGACTGAGAAGAGATGTGGAAAATGGAGATATGTGTGGGAAAAAATACTCAGAGAGGGAAGAGCGAGGCAAAAGGTTAGCCTTTCAGAAGTATAACTAACTAACTGATACACTGGTGATGGACACTATACTACTGCAGGATGGTTGATATCTAATTTAGATTGACATAATGTCTTGTTTTTCATCTTTGCTAAAAAAAGCGGAAGGAATTTTTGTGTTCAGATACCTTCCAAGGATTGTGTGACTCTGGACAAAACTTGAAGTACACTTGGACAGGTGTAGCGTCCTCCCCGATTCTGTACTACCCTTTAAATGGCAAGCTGAGCTGTGCGTAGGCCCGTACAGACAGATGTAATTGTCAGAGTCAATACCTCCTCACGTATCCACACCAAGCTGCAAACTATTGAGAGAGACAGAGCAGCTGGACGAGGCAACGGGGAGCATATAGATTTCCTCTTTCTGCTGAGCAGGAGGAAATCTATCCGATTGTTAAGTGATGACGCGACGAATCCTACTTCCGGGCCTAAAGTAGTCTGCGTTTAATATGGCTTTTGTGTTGTTAACATGTTTAATGTTTTGTATTTTCTTCTATTTAATCTCAAAAAGCTCCTAAAACAGTCAGTGATCCCTGTTGACCTCCCTCGGCTTTTATTACCACTAATCATTTATTTAAGCTCAGTTTTTAAAACCTTAGGATGTAACTACAGCCCAGCCCATGCAGCAGTATATGAATGACTAACCTCGTATTGTGGATGGATTATCTCAGTTGTTCTCCTGGCTGAAGTTTGGTCCTTTTACAGCATCCTGCCATGCGATTACATTTGTTCCTGACCACTGAGAAAACTCACGTTAACTTTTATCGAGCGGAAAAAAAGTTAGCTTGTGTATATTATGCTAACATAGCTGTGTCGCTAGCGGTCACGTAGCACATCATTATATACCAGCTAGCCCAACTTCAGTAACCCTACAAACGTCACTGCTGTTTAGTTTCCTGTCTTCATTTATGCTGGAAGTGATAACAGAGCTGTACGTTTTAATTTGTTTCCAAAACATGCTATATTGTATTTAGATAGAAGCTAGCAAGCTAACTCCCTGCTAACTTCTGTCTCCGTTAAATGTCATAAATTCCGTTTTTATGGATGCCTGGATGTTAAACTCAATTGTTACACCTGGTAGAGCAGAACGCGTTTTCATTTTATTAAAGATGAAAGACTTTAGACAGTTTTTCAACTCTCAGTAATGCCATAGTGATCGTTTGATATATGGACCTGCAGCGGAGTTTAGGTCCAGACACGGCTAGTGACGTCAGACTGAACAACCGGATACGATCTTCCTCCTATCAAAGGCGATATTCAGGTACAGTTCAGGGTGTCACTTTGTTTGCAGAACAGCAGACTGAAATGCTCGCTACTAAAGAGTAGTCGCTGTGGTTGTTTGTTTGAGTGAGTCTTAACCAGCCCAAGATTTATGGATTTTAAGAACTGCTTTTTGCTTTTCTGACGTCTTTTTTCCTTCAGTGCTGAGAAAAGGGCCAGTCCAGTTGTTTCTTTTTAACGATGACATTTAGCTTGCAATAGCTACTTTTTTTCATTATTACACTCGTCTCTTCTGCGTTTCTCTGTCTACATTTACTGCAAATCATCCCTGTCTCCTGTTTAGTGTCTTTTTGTCTTGTTTTGGTTTTTATTTGTTCTTCTTACTTTCACCGGTTTCATGCCTCTCCTCTGTCTCATCACTAATCAGTCCATATTTTTAACTTGTATATTCTTCTTTAGTGGATCATTATTATATAACGTGTTCTCAATGCATTCGTTAGATTATTTATTTATTTATTTGTGACTGACTCTTTATGTTTTGGACTTGTGTTACATCTGGCTCAAGGGCTTCCTTTCATCTTACCTCACATATCTCATCCATTGAGTTAGGTGCCTTTTTTCTGCTTAAATGACTCTTAGGTTACAGTTAAGTATGTTAAAAAGAAGCAAATAAAAGCACCTCTCTGAAAATGGTTATGTACAAGGAAAAAGCAGCCAATGCCCAATGGAAAACTTTGAAAGATCCTCAGAAAGCCTGAAGAAATATTACTCAAAACTGCTTTAAAAAAATCAGAAGAGAGTCTGACTCCTTAAAAACAAAATATAAAGAAATGGCTGGTGGCTCAAGATTTTTGAACAGTAATATATCTCCAAAATGGAACTGAGGTTTAAGCAGAATAATGTGCACAGCTGTAGAGAGACCCCCGCTGCTTGCGAAAAAGCTAGCGAGATTAGTTTATTGATTCGGGCAAAGCAGCGAGGGAAAACAATAGCTGGTTTCTTTTCCAACTTTAGCTGCAATTATGGTTCTGAATTACTAATTGGACTCTGAAGAGGCCATTTACATGGAAATGCTGTCTGTGGCTTTTCTGTGAACTTGCCCCTTACCTGTGTTTTTAGATTTCCTGTCTTGCTTGTTTAAACTGACAATAGGTTCCCAATGTTGACCAGATCACAGTGAAGCTCTTGTGATTCAGACCTTCCTGTGAGTGTCTAAATTACAGTCCGTGCAACCAGGTTACAAGAATTGAGTACCAACATTAAAGTTAACGCTATTGTCCGTGCGGTAATAATGCAATTTGTCAGTCTGGGCACCAAAAGGAATAACCCAGCAAACATGCCCCTCTCTGGGGCAACTGTAGGCAGACACACACAGTCCCTAGCACCAGTGTAAAATGTAGGGCACATCTGGACCATTCCCAGTGTGACACAGAGGAGCCCATTGTGGTCCTGGACTGTACGATCATTATGTGTCTTTATTATAAATTATCATAAATAAAACAAATGAGCCCACAGTAAGTAGGTGTGCTTAAATTGTGAAGGTCTGTAAGCACATCCACACTTCTTGGCCCTGTGTTGGTGTGTCCACAGAGCACTGATGGCAGTTTTGCCCTTTGAGGCTCCTTTATGGGTTTTCAATAGGCAAACCTGCTATGGGTTTACTCAGAAGGGCAAAACTGGGCAAAAGGGGTGACATAGCCTACATAGGGCTCCCACCTGTGGGCAATCCATAGAGGGCTTGCCCTTAAGAAAACGGTAATGGTTGTCTAAAACTGTTGTGGTGCCTTTCAGATTTCAGTGGGAAAGCCTGCTGTGGATTGCCTACAGAAAACACTCATGGGGGCCCCAAGTGGTAAAACTACTGTGGGGCCTGCATGTGTCAAACCAAAGGGGACCCCATGCAGGTCTTCTGTGGGCAAGCCCACTGAAAAGTGGATTTACTGGGGCCCCAAAGGGCAAAACTGCCATGGACTCTTTATGAGATCACCCACTCAGCTTCCACATGGGATGACTGTGATGACTATCTTTTGTAGGCCGAATTTGTACAAAAAGAGATACAAGAGACACTGAAGTCAAAGAATCCTGAACTGAAATTTCCAAAACAAATTCCACAACAAAACCATGTTGGTAGAATTACAAGTTCCTGAGAGGAAAAAGCTTTAAAGTCTTAAGGCAAATCCAGAGAAGACTTTATGCAATTTGTAGCAGACTTGGCCTGGTGATCCTATGATGGAGTTATGTTCCTGAGACCATTAAGTTTATTTGATAATGCATCAAAAGAAAAACCTGTACAAAACCAAGGTTGAATCCCTTCAATATGACTGCAGAGTGATGAGACTTGCTTATTGAGGTTTCTGTGACATCATCCATACATTGCTCAAGAATTGTCCACCACCAGTCATGAGGGGAAAATGCATATTCTGAATGCTTTACTGCTAAGCGGTTTCTGGAGTTCACAAGCAGCAAGGTGAAATTAAGTGCAGTATTATTTTAGGGTGTTGAGGTGACTGTTGTTGTGATTTGGTGCTATCACAACAACAGTCGCTGTGTATATATAAACAAACGACCTAAATTGAATTATTGCACCAAGAACCTCCTTGTGATTGCTTTGGTTTCTAGCAGATTGGCACAGCTCAGGTAACAATGTTACCTCTTGATCTGAAGTATCATTAAAGTTGAGAAAAAATGAATGCTGGATCAACATTTAAATACCTGATGAAATGATTAAACCTGACACTGTCATGTCCTGGTGATGACTGCCAATAAGGATTTTTTACTCCTAAATATTCATACTCCTTGAACTTCATCACATTTTGCTCCATTACAACCATGATCTTAAATATATTTCATTGTAATTTTTATGTTATAGGCCATCAAAAAGTTGGGCATAATTGTTGAGCAGAAGGAAAATAATAAGCATTTTTGAAGATTTTTCACAAATAAAAATCTGAGAAATGTGCTGTACATTTCTATTCAGCACTCCTGAGTCTACATATTGTTGAATCACCTTTCACTTCAGCTTTTGCACATTCTTCTTTGCCAAATCGCTTCATTTCAGTCAGTTAGAATAGAATAGAATAGAATAGAATAGAATAGCCTTTATTGTCATTGTACAGAGTACAACGAAATTGGAGTGCCACTCCCTTGGTGCAAGTTTCAATAATAAATATAAATGTAAAATATAAAAAGTACAAAAAAAACAATCGTAAGTACTCAAACAATAGTATGTACAATATATACAGGATAGCAGCATTAATATAATGACAGTATGAATAGCAGCATAATATAATGACAGTGACGGTATGGAATAGGTTCAATTGTTTTTGTGCTTATTTACTACGGTGATAGCTCTGGGAAAGAAGCTATCCCTGAATCTGTTTGTCCTGGTTTTATGTGACCTGTACCGTCGGCCTGACGGTAATAGTTCAAACAGTTGGTTGCTGGGGTGAGAGTGGTCCTTGATGATATTGCCAGCTCTGCTGAGGTACCGAGAGTTTGCAGTGACCTCCAGGCTGGGCAGAGAGCAGCCAGTGATCTTCTGGGCTGTGTTGATGACCCTCTGCAGTACTTTCCTGTCTGCAGCTGAGCACCCTGCATACCATGTTGTTATGCCGTACGTTAGGATGCTCTCTATGGTGGCTCTGTAAAATGTCACCAGCAGCCTCTCCTCCAGGTTGTTCCTCCTGAGCACTCTCAGAAAGTGGAGACGCTGCTGGGCAGTTTGAACTGAGTGTCTGTGAACAGCAATCTTCAAGTGTTGCCAGAGATTCCCAATAGGATTTAGGTCTTGACTTTGTCTGGGGCACGCTAACACGAATGATGCTGCCATCACCATTTTTTACGGTGGGGATGATGTGTTGAGGCTGACGCCCCCACCCCCACCCACCCGATCCCACCTGCCAGATATGAAAACGTCCTGCATTTATAGTCTACATTACTGTACCCTAGAAATTTCATCTGTCAATACACAAAGTAAGAATTCACTTACTGTTTTATTATATCTGAATTGTGCAAAATGTATTTTATGCATATTGTCAAACACTACATTCAGTGATGCATACTGTAGACTTATAACTGTCACTATCAGATGCTTCTTAAATTTAATTTACTGAAATTAGCTTTCTAATATAACTGAGAATTTAAGTGATGGAAGGATTATATTAGCTGGGATGATTTAGGGAAAGAGAGACAAATATTAGGGAAAACCCCCAAATCTGAGCAGAACATGCTCCTTGCATATTTTTTTTATATGCATAAGCAAATGGCACTTTAGTGGCACTCTGAGAATTCTCCTTTACATACAGGCTGTTCACAGCTCTGATCCAGACCAGGTGGAGGCAAGTCGTGGTACCAAGTAGGAGTGAATTCATCAAATGTGATTTTAAAATAGTAATGATTTGATAAATTAAATAAGTCAAGTGGCTTTACTGTCATTCCAACCATGATTTATTTATTTTATTTAGGACAGTGCATGTTAATGAACATAAATGTAAAAAAAATTACATGAATGTAAACATACCAGATTATAGCCAAGGGCTAATTTCCATCTGTTGTCCTTAAGCATAAAAAATAGACATAATAATTCATAAAAATTCATCATTCATTCATAATAAAAACGCCATCACCAAACTTACACATACACACCATTCTGTTCCCAAATAAAACATTAAAACTATACAACTCATACATGATCACATACTTGATTTGTCCATAACCAGTTTTTAACCTTTGCCTTAAACAAATTGAGTGTAGAGCATTCTCTAATGGGTTGAGGAAGACTGTTCCACAGATGGCCTCCCTTGACAGAGAGGACGTTCTGCCCAAATGCTGTCCGTCTGTGGGGACAAGTCTCCTCGCATTGAAGCTCGAGTGGTCCTGTCTGAGCTTTCTTTATGCCTAATGAACTGCTTTAGTGGTGGTGGAGCAAGGGTGTAAGACTTTATATATTAAACACACTCTTTTAAGTTTCACTAAGTTATTGAAGTTCAGTAATTTATGTTTTTTTAACACATGACAGTGGTGGTGGGAAGTCGGTTTTTTGTCAAGTAGTTTTAAACTTCTTTTATAAACGTTTTCAATAGTTTTAAGTGTTGTTGGACAAGCAAGTAACCAGGACGTCAAACAATAGTCCATATGTGCAGTGGTACAGAACACAGTGAAACAAGACAACGTTCCTCCAAGACCCTGGTGCTACATATGACATATAACAGACAATAAACACAGGACTACATAAAGTGCAAGTGTGCCAAAACTGCAAAAAACCAAAACAAAGACAGTGCAAGACCAGACAGAACAGAACGATAAAGACACAACAGTGCAATAGAAATGTGCAAAAGACTGTGTATTGTGCAAAAAACACACAATAACATGTTTTTCCTTCTAACTGATGTCAAGGTTTTTGTTGTTATTTACAGGCCAGATAGAACCTAATATTTAATGATAAAGTTCTAAGGTTATAATTTGATACATTTTAATCAACATGACTGGAACATTTCTTCTGGCCGTAGATAAAGAAGTACATGTCCTGCTGATCTTTAGTAGTGATGTCGGTGCTGTGTCATTATTAACCGTCAGCTGAAATACCACTGGATCACTGTTTATCTTTGGTCATGAATTCAACATTACTTCAATATTAACTGCAAATGCAAGCAAAAGGGATTAAGAATTTTGGTTGGGGTTTAATGTTATTCTGGTAAATTTAGTCTAACAGTACAATCTAGATTTAATATAAGTTTGCAAACTATCAGTATTGTACCAATTTTACCTGTATACTCACTTTTACCTTGAGACCATTCACCATTAGGCTGGGGAATACAGACTTTTCCTTTGGGCCTGTATTCGTTGCCACTACAGTGTCAAACGTCCAAAGAGACGTTAGAGTCCATTGGTTAGTGCTTACACAGGAAATGTTAGCATTGTTAGCCAGTCTTGCAGTACAGCAGTACATGTAGCTTTGGAAAGTCTCAAATGATTTGGCATTTATCTGTTTCACACACGTTTCACAAACCATCAACCGCACGTTACATTTACAACTGACAGTACTGACTGACATAATCCCAAAGCCATAGATTTGATTGTTATGTATGTGTAATTCACAGATCTGTCTTTTCCTCTAGGCCATGTGACAAGACCTAAACATAAACTGACACATAGCCTTAACAAATGCTGCAGTGTTGCTATGGCAATAACAGGAAGGATTATGATTGTGAGCTAGGGGTTTTAAGGTCAGCAATCCTTGAACCCGAATCTAATGAAAACACAGAGTACGTCAGTTTCTTTGTCTCCGGAAGTGTCATGTTGTGGACAGAGCTCAGTCGACCAGGCTTGCATATTTCTGCTGTATCTCTAATAGCAAAGCATTTACCTTGTAGTGCACTGTGTTTGAGCTTTACCATAAATGAGCTTTTTACACCATCAGATAGCTTTTCACAAGCCCTAATTTTTCAACTCTAAAACCGTAAATAACCCAGCATGAATAATTCAGCTGAACGATATGCATAGCCACAGATTAATTTTAATGAAGTCAGCTTGACTAATGAAGCTGTCATCAAGTGCTGTGTCTGCCTGGTCCAGATACACAGAGGGAAGCATGGAAACAAGCCCAACCCGGCAGAGGAAATTGATGGACGGCTTTTTAAGCCAACAATTTTATGCTGGTGAGCAGCCTACGCTCAGACCCTAAAAGTCAATAAAAGACACAATTAAGGTAGTCGTTATGTGCACTGGAACACAAAACACCACTGTCTCATTAACTGCCATCAAAAACTACAGATGATATCGAGTCACCGCGCCATACTCGGCAAGATAGAATTTCAGGTTCAGTGTCAGCCGAGAACTTTGCAAAAAAACAAAACAAAACCCCAAAACAAACTCTATTATCCAGTGAGAAAACAGTGGCTTATTGTTTCTGAGAAGTTCCTCTTGGTAAAAACTAAGCATCATTTGCAGAGTTCTTGCTCTAAACCCACACCAATCCCACGTACACTACCGTATCCTACCACACTGTTTCAATTCAAGGGAACTTATTTTTTTTTAAACGTTTACAAGTTTTGTAAAACAAACAAACAAACAAAAAAAAATCATCTTACCTTTTATTAGTGCTATGGTCCTACCTTTGATGCATGTTCCAAACTGGGGCTGGTTATTTTCTGTAGACCACCACGTCTGAACATTTGATATTTGCACAAACATGCAACATGCAACATGCATTAGTGTCATATTTTCTAAGAAAGCTGGATTGCTCACTGGCTCGCCTTAGTAACTTAAACAGTGATAGTATGTACATGCAGTGGTTGGTTGGTTATTTTTCAGCATTTTATCAAATACAGCATAGCCTAGGCCAAACCATACACAGCACAGACATGGTGTTAGGACCTTTGGTAAATGGTCCGTGACTTTACACCAAACAGCTTTGGATTGCCTCAAGCAATTCACAGATAATTCCACAATTGCAGCCCTCATATTCTGATTCACCTGCTAATTTTATTCCCACAGAAATTACCTTAACTTCTGCTCTTCAAAGACACCAAGAACAGTACTAGATCCACTGTAGCCCATGCTGGTATCTGATATTTATTCTTTTAGTAGAAATATCCAACATTATTTCTGTGTATCACAATTATGTCGCTGTTTTCCCAGTTTAAATGGGGTAACAGGAAACATAACCTGGGTAGCAATTATCTTATCCAAAAGCTATAATTGCTAAAACCATTTAGCAATTATAGCTAGGTCTGTGGATTTTTTTTTTTTTTCATTTCATGAAGGCAAGCCAGCACTGATGATTATCTCTGTAATGGCTTTGATGGACTTTGCTTTTCTTCCAATTAGCATTGACTGCATGGACCGCAGTAAACTGCCGAGCAGAGATTCATGACAGAAGATGATTTGTGCTGCACTGTAGTATTATCGTCATCAGCTCAACATTTTAATTTGTCTAATTCTTACTAATGACTAAATACCATTAGCCCCTAATGTACTTGTTTTATGTGTTTGCGTTTATTGTCAATTGTTTAGAATCAAACTTAATAAGCTGGTGAAAGGATATCTGCTTAGTATCAGTACGTTAACATTATTATTGTGAGTAGCAGCGCGCTGACATTAGCATTTAGATGAAATCCCAGTTGCATCTACATCCAGCCTGACAAGCTGTTAGCATGGCTGTTGTCTCTTGTTTAAATGTAATTTCCATTGCTTTGAATGCACACCATACATTTGCAGTGGGTAGATACTCAGACGGAGCTCTACAATCAACATTCCTGCTTCTGATCACACACAGTCGATGAGTCAGTAGACATGTAAAATTGGCTCGTCTTTCATGTCAACAGTGGGCTTGATTCAAAGCAATCTGCCTGCGACACTCACCCTGCATTGCTGTATCTACTTTAATGTTCAAAGCACCAGGCAAACTAACATGGCTGAGAGTGTGCTTTCCTTTGTAGAAAAGTACAAATTTCTGTACTAGTCTTTAATAGCTCAGTGGCTTGTGGAGTGAGTGGATTTGACATGATATAGACAGATACACAGACCTGATGCTTATTCTTCTTTCTTGTTTCTTGAAGGTTAATCCTATCTTTGCAAAACTAAACACATTGGAAAAAATAATTTTAGAATCGAGTGATAAGATGTACTGTATTGAAATCTGATACTTATTATTAATATTCTTCACTGTAGCTTAATTAACACCAGACACAGCAGGAAACACATGGCAGGTTATATGTGTGTGTGTGTGTGTGTGTGTGTGTGTGTGTGTGTGTGTGTGTGTGTGTGTGTATATATAAAACACCCAGCACGCCCCTGCGGGCGGTTTATCCTTCAAGCTCGGGTCCTCTACCAGAGGCCTGGGAGCTTGAGGGTCCTGCGCAGTATCTTAGCTGTTCCCAGGACTGCGCTCTTCTGGACAGAGATCTCCGATGTTGTTCCCGGGATCTGCTGGAGCCACTCGCCTAGCTTGGGAGTCACCGCACCTAGTGCTCCGATTACCACGGGGACCACCGTTACCTTCACCCTCCACATCCTCTCGAGCTCTTCTCTGAGCCCTTGGTATTTCTCCAGCTTCTCGTGTTCCTTCTTCCTGATATTGCTGTCATTCGGAACCGCTACATCGATCACTACGGCCATCTTCTTCTGTTTGTCTACCACCACTATGTCCGGTTGGTTAGCCACCACCATTTTGTCCGTCTGTATCTGGAAGTCCCACAGGATCTTAGCTCGGTCATTCTCCACCACCCTTGGGGGCATCTCCCATTTTGACCTCGGGACTTCCAGGTTATACTCGGCACAGATGTTCCTGTACACTATGCCGGCCACTTGGTTATGGCGTTCCATGTATGCCTTGCCTGCTAGCATCTTGCACCCTGCTGTTATATGCTGGATTGTCTCTGGGGCATCTTTACACAGCCTGCACCTGGGGTCTTGCCTGGTGTGATAGACCCCAGCCTCTATGGATCTTGTGCTCAGAGCTTGTTCTTGTGCTGCCATGATTAGTGCCTCTGTGCTGTCTTTCAGTCCAGCTTTGTCCAGCCACTGGTAGGATTTCTGGATATCAGCCACCTCCTCTATCTGCCGGTGGTACATACCGTGCAGGGGCCTCTCCTTCCATGATGGTTCCTCGTCTCCCTCCTCTTTCTTGGGTTTCCGCTGCCTGAGGTATTCACTGAGCACTCGGTCAGTTGGGGCCATCTTCCTAATGTATTCTTGGATGTTCCTTGTCTCATCCTGGACTGTGGTGCTGACACTCACCAGTCCCCGGCCCCCTTCCTTCCGCTTAGCGTACAGCCTCAGGGTGCTGGATTTGGGGTGAAACCCTCCATGCATGGTAAGGAGCTTTCTTGTCTTTATGTCAGTGGCTTCTATCTCCTCCTTTGGCCAGCCTATTACCCCAGCAGGGTACCTGATCACGGGCAGGGCGTACGTGTTGATGGCCCGGATCTTGTTCTTACCATTCAGCTGACTCCTCAGGACTTGCCTGACCCTCTGCAGGTACTTGGTGGTTGCAGCTTTTCTAGCGGCCTCTTCATGGTTCCCATTCGCCTGTGGGATCCCCAAGTACTTGTAACTGTCCTCTATGTCTGCAATGTTGCCTTCTGGAAGTTCAATCCCCTCAGTTCTGACTACCTTCCCTCTCTTTGTTACCATCCGACTACACTTCTCCAGTCCGAACGACATTCCAATGTCATTGCTGTATAGCCTGGTAGTGTGGATCAGTGAATCGATGTCTCGTTCACTCTTGGCATACAGCTTGATGTCATCCATGTACAGGAGGTGGCTGACAACTGCTCCGTTCTGTAGTCGGTATCCGTAGCCAGTCTTGTTAATGATCTCACTGAGGGGGTTCAGGCCTATGCAGAACAGCAGTGGGGACAGAGCATCTCCTTGGTAGATCCCGCACTTGATGGTGACTTGTGCTATGGGCTTGGAGTTGGCCTCTAGTGTTGTACGCCACATCCCCATTGAGTTCCTGATGAAGGCTCTTAGGGTCCCATTGATCTTGTACAATTCTAGGCATTCCAGTATCCAGCTGTGGGGCATTGAGTCATAGGCCTTCTTGTAATCAATCCAGGCAGTGCACAGGTTGGTCAGTCTGGTCTTGCAGTCTCGGCTGATTGTTCTGTCTACCAGTAGCTGGTGTTTTGCGCCTCTGGTATTCTTGCCAATTCCTTTCTGTGTCCCGCTCATGTATTGACCCATGTGCCTGTTCATCTTAGCCGATATGATGCCTGACAGGAGCTTCCATGTAGTACTGAGGCAGGTTATTGGTCGGTAGTTGGAGGGGACCGGTCCCTTCTTGGGGTCCTTGGGGATCAGGACCGTCCGGCCTTCAGTTAGCCATTCCGGGTGTCTCTCATTAACTAGCAGCTGGTTCATTTGTGCTGCCAGACGCTCGTGGAGTGCAGTCAGCTTCTTCAGCCAGTAGGCGTGAACCATGTCGGGCCCTGGTGCTGTCCAACTCTTCATACTGGAGACCCTTTCTTGGATATCTGCCACTGTGATGGTTACTGGACCCTGTTCAGGGAGGTCGCTGTGGTCAGCCCTCAGATCCTCTAGCCACTGAGCATTGCCGTTATGGGTTGCATCCTTCTCCCATATGCTCTTCCAGTATTGCTCCGTCTCCAGCCTTGGTGGTGCTGTTCTCTTATTGTTCCCTTGCCACTGAGAGTACACCTTTGCTGGTTCTGTGGAGAACAGCTGGTTTATTCTCCTGCCTTCTATCTCTCTGGTGTACCTCCTCAAGCGGCTGGCCAAGGCTGTGAGTCTTTGCTTGGCAGTTTCCAAGGCCTCAGGTATGGACAGCTTGCTGTATTTCTTAGGCACCTTATTTGTCGCACCTTTCTGCAACTCCGTTAGTTGGCTAACCTCCCTCCGTGCTACTTTGATCTTGCCCTCTAGCCTCCTTCTCCATGGAGGGTACTGCCCCTTGTCGCTGTTCAACTTGTAGCCAAGCATCTCACTGATCACTGCTGCCGTATTGTAGATCAGCTTGTTAGTGTCGGTAATCGTGGTTGTAGGTATTGCCCGTAGTGCTGCATTAACATCATCTAGCAGACCTTCTGAGGGAACTTCACGTAATCTTGGTAACCGGCTACGCGGGATCCAGGTTTCAAGCTTGGCCATGATCCTATTTTTCAGGTCATATATATATATAATATATATATATATTAGGGGTGCAACGATATTCGTATCGATATTGAACCGTTCGATACAGTGCTTTCGGTTCAGTACGCATATGTATCGAACAATACAACATTTGTAATTTATTTTATCAACTTTCCTTCTGACGATGCTGTCTGTGTGGAGCGCTCAGTGAATCTGCGTTCGACTACTCCGCCTAGGCTGCACTGTCGAGCGCAGATCCACTGAGCGCTCCACACAGACAGCATAGTCAGAAGGAAGAGCGCAGGGCAAGCTAGCGTGACAGAAGTTAAGCTCTCCTTGCAACATGGCAAATTGAACCTCCCCCACCCTCATTCAGATCTGGCGTTTGGAATTATTTTGGTTTTCATGTGACGTGTGACCCTGAAGGTAAGCGAGTCATGGATTAAGTAAAACAGTATGTTGGATGTGCCATGCAATGCTCAATTACATGGGTGGGAGCTAGCGTGTTAGCGCAGTTAGCTCGTTAACGTGTTGGCTGTCTAGCCCCATGCACGGGGCTATCAGGGGTAGCTCGTTAACGGAGATTTGCCGTGTTGTGGCGTTAAGGTCATTTTAACGAGGTTAACCTGAAAGCACTAGTGGGAACACCACGAATATGACTGCACATTTACGCCGACATCATCCTAGTGCAAAGACAAAAACAACAAGCATGCATGCTACAAACTTTACCCGAGTCATTTAGACAGCCGTTAGCACAGGATTCTCCTTATGGGGACCTGATATGTTTAATATGCTGCTGAGAATATAGCCCAGAAGAAGCGGATAGTATAGCTTTTATTTTGGAAAGAGCCATTTCTCTGTAATAAACTCTCTTTTCCAAAGATGAGTGATTCCTCAATCAGATACAGGGCTCGCAAAATCGCTAGCCCGACGTCCTGGGGCTAGAGATTTTTCCAGTCGGGCTACCAAAATCTATCTCTTCCCTATCGTAGGAAGGAAAAATATATGTCAATGCTTTTGCATTCTTTCAGAAATGTAGCTGGGTAATTATGTCATTGGCATCGGTGAGCCACTGTCAATATGTGACATATTGAAATCGCGTTTGAATTTGCGCTTGTTTTTTGCTTTCACTTTGCAATCGCGCGAACTGTGTATAGAGAGCGACAGCACTGATCTGTGAGTGATGATAATTTGTGCACCAATTCCTCTGACATTGTCTTATTAATCGTTAGCTTACTACGCAAACATGACAAGTGAAATCTCCCGCAGCAAGCTTAAACGTGAGAGGTTGATCGCACAGAGAATCGCTGAGCTTATGTGAGTGCGTGTGTAAAAGCATTTCAGTTCTGCTGAGACAAATAAGACAGGTCAGGGTGAAGAAGTGACAGCCAAAGAAAAGCTTACCACAAAACGGAAAAGTTATGACAAATCAGACTATAAGGCAAAAAGAAAGTGCAGCTTTATGGTTTCATGGACAAAAGAATTTCTGTGGCTGCAATATGACGAGCTAAATAACCAGGGCTGCACATAAGTGGTCCGCAGGTGCGCATTCGCTGTCAAAATAAAAAACACGCACAAGGGTTACGGTTAAATTTAAAAACTGTACTTTTGAGTTAAAATATATATTTATAATTTTAATAAATAACAAATTAAAAAGGCATGAACATTTTTTGTATCGAAAAAATATCAAACCGTGACACCAAAGTATCGAACCGAACCGAACCGTGAATTTTGTGTATCGTTGCACCCCTAATATATATATATATATATATATATATATATATATATACACATATGTGTATATATATATATATATATATATATATATATATATAAAAATAAAAAAACACCCAGCACGCCCCTGCGGGCAGTTTATCCTTCAAGCTCGGGTCCTCTACCAGAGGCCTGGGAGCTTGAGGGTCCTGCGCAGTATCTTAGCTGTTCCCAGGACTGCGCTCTTCTGGACAGAGATCTCCGATGTTGTTCCCGGGATCTGCTGGAGCCACTCGCCTAGCTTGGGAGTCACCGCACCTAGTGCTCCGATTACTACGGGGACCACCGTTACCTTCACCCTCCACATCCTCTCGAGCTCTTCTCTGAGCCCTTGGTATTTCTCCAGCTTCTCGTGTTCCTTCTTCCTGATATTGCTGTCATTCGGAACCGCTACATCGATCACTACGGCCGTCTTCTTCTGTTTGTCTACCACCACTATGTCCGGTTGGTTAGCCACCACCATTTTGTCCGTCTGTATCTGGAAGTCCCACAGGATCTTAGCTCGGTCATTCTCCACCACCCTTGGGGGCATCTCCCATTTTGACCTCGGGACTTCCAGGTTATACTCGGCACAGATGTTCCTGTACACTATGCCGGCCACTTGGTTATGGCGTTCCATGTATGCCTTGCCTGCTAGCATCTTGCACCCTGCTGTTATGTGCTGGATTGTCTCTGGGGCATCTTTACACAGCCTGCACCTGGGGTCTTGCCTGGTGTGATAGACCCCAGCCTCTATGGATCTTGTGCTCAGAGCTTGTTCTATATATATATATATATATATATATATATATATATATATATATATATATATATATATATATGTATGTGAATAAATGTTGGCGCAAGCCAGAAAAATCACATCAAAAACAATTTTGTATTTTAAAAATATAATATAATATTACATATTAACTATTGTTACTGAGACAATACAATTACCCAGAAGGAAAAGCTAACAAAAATGATTATGTGGAAAGGTCGAGGCTGAGCATAATAGCAGTGTGCTTCTTCTCTGTCTATTTATGCCAGTAGAGAATTTATTTTTCTGTCCTGTTCTGCATACTTTATATGCAGCTACTTCCGTTATTAAGTTAGCAGTTTTTACTTAGTGCTGAAGGGAGTTTTTCCCATATTTGTACTCTGCACACTAATGCTGGGCTCGGCATTAGTGATTGTGGAAAAGCAGAGGACATTTTACAGTCTTTCCTACATAACCTTTTGGGCAGAATACTTCCAGCAGACTGTTAAACCTTTTAAATCAATTCAGTACAATCTGCCTGGAAGAAAGGTCTAGAAGAAAAGACGTAAAATTGAATTAGCATTACCCTTGGACATGTTGACTTTATTCACTTTATTGGTTGCTGGAAATGGGATTGAATTCCTTTTATCAGCTGATGTACCCAAATCTTTAATCTTTAATAATTGTATACACAGTCACGGTCAAGGATACAAGTCAATTTGATTTTAAGCTGATGATGCTCTTTTGTATCATTTGTTGAATCCCACATGTACACTGACCAAGGATTGAATACTAGCTGCTGTAATTAAAATCCATTTGTCTTAAACTATAGAGAGCAGTCATCTCAGATAAAGCATAGGTCAGCTGATCGCTGCAATGCCCCCCCCAAAAAAGATAAAGAAATATCAGTGCAAATTATTTTGTAATTTCCATGTCTCCCTCTGCACTGCTACACTAGATCTTAGTGTTTCCCAATCTACCAAATTCCACATCAACCCCTGAGTTTAATTAACAATAGTGTGAATTAATCTGAGTCATTATTCAATATGTATTAAAAAGTTGGTACAAAGACGTACAAATAAAAAAGAATCAAGCAGTAATGAAGAATCCATTTCTGAAAATCTGATTAAAATGTACTAAATGTTTGAGAGACATATGGATATAAAAACTTTCAACAAGGCTTGGAAGCAAGAGTGGAAAGAAAAGTATAAAATAACAACAACTCTTTATCTGTTCAGAAATGCGAAAATGCAGTTAGGTATTGCAATTAAAGGATGAATACAGCTGTGCATGTCTACACATCTGGTGATCAAAGCTGGTTCTGATCGACTGCAAAGATGTAGCCATGACAGATTCTCTCTTTCCTTTATGCATGTTAGTTAGAAGAGGAAGAGGCCATTCAAGACATACAAAGCATGGTAGATGACCAAGAGACCAGCATCAAGTAATCAATGAGGGGACACTGGTTTATATGGTTTAATAAGCTCAGACAGCAAAGTTTCTACAAATTTCGCTCTTGTTTTACTGATAATTAGTGAAAAGAAGCCAGACTGGTCGCTAATTAATGCAGTTTTAAACTTCTGGCTGGATTCTAGCTTCAGATTTCTTGTTGGGTCAAAGAGTTTGAGTAGACGATCTACAAAAACACAGCACCAGCATTTACACTTTAATGGAATGGCTTCAATTAGCTTTGATACAAGACACGGATATAAGATAACAATCAAAAAGAACTCCACTGGCTTTGATGGTTGAGTTTCCACACTTATGTGGCAATCTCCTGACAAGTTACGAGGTTATTACTTTATTATTCACTTTATTACTTCTTAATTACTCTTAATAATAAACGAACTCTATAAAGTGTTAGGAGTTGTTCTATACTTAAAGTTTCCAGGGGAAACACTTCATTGGCTACTTTTCTGCTTACATTTAACTTATTCTGTCTAACTGCTTGTTCCACCATAATGCTGCTGCTGGCACCTTGTTTCACACTTTAAATGAGGTAGTCTGTCATCAGTGACGGTAAGTTATTGGAAAAGAAGGATGGGAAATGTTAGTAATTTACTTATGCTTAAAAATGATGCTGCCTGCAAGCGTCGATATAATGTTATGTTTTTTTTTAATAATGAAAATATCATTACTGCAAATTTTCTTGAAATGTCCTGATTTTGTCCTAATTTTGAGGTTGTGCTGCCCACCCCTGGGTACACAACCAGTTCAGATCCTGCTATTTCCCATGTTTTTGTGTTGCTAATTTTGTCATGAAAGAATCTGTATTCTTTGTTTTAAATGTTTCATCTTAGTTATACTGAAATATTTACTGTGACAATGATGTTAGCAAAACAGAAGCATCAAACGAGCCTTCATATGAGTAAGTGTATGGTGAGCTTCAGTTGTACATTGTAAAAAAATCACAGGCGTCACTATTGGTAACTTAGCTTTAGCTCGCTAATCAGTTAACAGCCAAGTAACCATATGTGCTCTTCATGTTTTAATCATGTTTCTAAGCCTTTCACTTATTAGAATATCAGTTATAGCAAGTTTCACTCTAAAGATAACCCGTCACTAGTTAGTTTACTTTTTTCTGCAAATGTAATTAGATTTTTCCGAACTGGGGGACTATGCTAGTAACATGTAAGGGATATTCCTGGATCCTCACCTTATCCTGGTCCCAGGCTGAATTATATCCCATTGCTTTGTGACAAGCATCGTCTCATTATGAAACAAAACTTGTACTTCATGGCTCTGAATTACTTTTTGGAGTTTTTGCCGTTATATTTGGTAAGACCTGTTCTGGATGTTGTTGTTTTGCTTATTCTGACCTAAATTAAACTCCATCAACCTTTAGGAGCACTGTTAAAATATTTTGGAACACCAACAACCACAGGTGAGTTTTTCCTGCCAGATGAATATGGACCAGCCTGTCAGATACTTTTAGCATTCATTAGTATTTATTAGTATTAGTATTTAATATGACATGGGTTTTTTAATCCATTGGTCAATAACAAAAATACAACTCAATACTTTGTAACATAACCTTTGTTGGCAATAACAGAGGTCAAACGTTTACTATAGGTCTTTACCAGGTTTGCACACACAGTAGCTGGTATTTTGGCCCATTCCTCCATGCAGATCTTCTCGAGAGCAGTGATGTTTTGGGGCTGTCGCCGAGCAACACGGACTTTCAACTCCCGCCACAGATTTTCTATGGGGTTGAGGTCTGGAGACTGGCTAGGCCACTCCAGGACTTTCAAATGCTTCTTACGGAGCCACTCCTTTGTTGCCCGGGCGGTGTGTTTTGGATCATTGTCATGTTGGAAGACCCAGCCTCGTTTCATCTTCAAAGTTCTCACTGATGGAAGGAGGTTTTGGCTCAAAATCTCACGATACATGGCCCCATTCATTCTGTCCTTAACACGGATCAGTCGTCCTGTCCCCTTGGCAGAAAAACAGCCCCATAGCATGATGTTTCCACCCCCATGCTTCACAGTAGGTATGGTGTTCTTGGGATGCAACTCAGTATTCTTCTTCCTCCAAACACGACGAGTTGAGTTTATACCAAAAAGTCCTACTTTGGTTTCATCTGACCACATGACATTCTCCCAATCCTCTGCTGTATCATCCATGTGCTCTCTGGCAAACTTCAGACTAGGGCTGCCACGATTTGTCGACTAGTCATGATTACGTCGACTATCAAAATCGTCGACGACTGATTTAATAGTCGACGCGTCGTTTGAAGCTTTGTAAGATCACAAAAGACGCAGGAATAAGTGGCAGGATTTAAGAGTGTAATAACGGACTGAAACAGAAGATGGCAGCATTGCATGTACAAGGATGTCAGCTACCGTTAAACCCCGAAGAAGAAGAAGAAGCAGCTGTGTCCCAGAATTCATAGCGCGGCCCAGCGCAGTTTCCAACAATGGCGGCAGCTGGTTAGTTTTAATGTTACTCTTATTATTCTTTCTGGGTCACAAAATAAATGTTTAACATATTTTCAGGCGAGAATGTAGCTGTGTAAACCTCAAATATCTGCTCAGTTTATCAGGACACCACATATTTTCAAAAGCGCTCCGACGTTTTCGGAGACATCTGTTACCCACTAGCTCGTTAGCGAGCCGGGGGCTAGGCTCACTAGCGCCCTGAGAACACCGGACTCCCCGCAAATCGTTTTCAAACCCACCGCCGTCTTTCGCTACTCAGGTTAAATATATATGAGTCACTTAGATAACTTAAAATGTTATTGTTTGGCTTTTTTTTTTAGTATTTTATTTGTTCCTGAGTAAATCAGTTTGTCTGAGATTAAAGTTATAGTTTTTACACAGCTGAATAAACGTCAAGCAGACAACTGATTATCAGAAGTGTGAGATGCTCCAGAATATACTCCAGTGTCCTGTTATATTTTAGATAGCAAGGAGTTTATTAAACTTCACCGAAACAATCCGCAAATTTCATTAAAATTTAATAAACTATCATCTTGTCTTTATTTTTAGTTAGCACAGACCTTAAACACTTAAAGCTGTAAGCTAATGATAGTTATATAAGAGCAGATGCTGCTGGTGCAATAAGCTGTAGTTTTGCGTCCAATGGATGATGATCTGATTAGTCGACTAATCGCAAAAATAATCGGTGACTAGTCGACTATCAAAATAATCGTTTGTGGCAGCCCTACTTCAGACGGGCCTGGACATGCACTGGCTTCAGCAGCGGAACACGTCTGGCACTGCGGGATTTGATTCCCTGCCGTTGTAGTGTGTTACTGATGGTGACCTTTGTTACTTTGGTCCCAGCTCTCTGCAGGTCATTCACCAGGTCCCCCCGTGTGGTTCTGGGATCTTTGCTCACCGTTCTCATCATCATTTTGACCCCACGGGATGAGATCTTGCGTGGAGCCCCAGATCGAGGGAGATTATCAGTGGTCTTGTATGTCTTCCATTTTCTGATGATTGCTCCCACAGTTGATTTTTTCACACCAAGCTGCTTGCCTATTGTAGATTCACTCTTCCCAGTCTGGTGCAGGTCTACAATACTTTTCCTGGTGTCCTTCGAAAGCTCTTTGGTCTTGGCCATGGCGGAGTTTGGAGTCTGACTGTTTGAGGCTGTGGACAGGTGTCTTTTATACAGATGATGAGTTCAAACAGGTGCCATTCATACAGGTAACGAGTGGGGGACAGAAAAGCTTCTTACAGAAGATCTTACAGGTCTGTGAGAGCCAGAGATTTTTCTTGTTTGAGGTGACCAAATACTTATTTTCCACCCTGATTTCCAAATAAATTCTTTACAAATCCTACCATGTGAATTCATGGATTTTTTTTTCACATTCTGTCTCTCACAGTTGAAGTGTACCTCTGGTGCAAATTACTGACCTCTGTCATCATTTTAAGTGGGGGAACTTGCACAATCGGTGGCTGACTAAATACTTTTTTGCCCCACTGTAGTTAATTTGGGCTGTGGTGAGGTGGGTGGTAGGAAATGTCTTTAACCTGGAGTCAATCCCAAATCAAATTCTGAATGCCCATAACACGTGGGGCAGTTCTGCCTTGGTTCATTGGATTAAATTGGAGTCTCTGTTCTTTATTTACCTATTGCCACGGGGAATCCTCATATTAAAGCTCCATTGATGATGGTTTTGTTGCTCAACGCACACATGCACTCAACTCAGCCAAACAAACTCAGAGCTGATTGAACTCTGAGATATCGGTTCCAGAGCAGCCAATCACAGTTGCTGATCTCAAAGTTAATCAACTCAAAGTTTATGATAGGACTCAGTTTGTTGAACATGCTTACATGTTACTTATAAAAAACAACAACAACAACAACAAAAATACTGACCTGAATACTACAATTCAACAATAATAACTTTATAGAAAGAGGAGACTGAATGAAGGAAAGTCGCGATTACAGATCTGCTCCAAAGCCTCCTGTTAGGATCCTGATCACCACAGAGGACAGATCGCTGCTGTAGTGTGAGGACAGGACAGTGATGGACGCCTCCGTCCTGCTGCAGAGCCACAGGTGTCATACAGAGGAGACCGCTACTACATCACCACTGTGACCAAGACAAAGACCAACCTCTTCCTCTGTGTAGCCACGCTGAGGGATCAGCCATGTGACTGATGACGAGATCCACGTGCATTATAAACAAGAAAGAAACTGAAAAGAAACTCAACAAACCAGAGGAGTAAAGAAGGAGACAGCAAAACCAAATGAAAGTCTATTGAGTTCTAGAAGATCATGTTGATCATCTTCAAGTGTTTAACTCTTTAAAAATAAATCAGGGACTAAAATCAAAAAGGCGATCTGAGAAATCTGGAGATTTTCTTTGTGCACTCAAAGAAATTTTATAAAATGCAGTAATAGTGACTGATGTGTTGTTGATTAGTGGTTAATAAAGGGGTGAAAAGACCTGAGGGATGGAGAAGAAGAAGAAGCACATTCTACTTTTGTATGAGGTTGTTTTAAACATCAGTGCAGCACAGATTCTTCCTTCAAGGGAAAACAGATTTAAAGGGTTTAGGGGTGGAAACAAAAATCAGCAGCTTTCAGTTGCTTAAACAGGACTCGGCTTCACGTTAGGATGCACTTTTCACCATCGCTTCAGTTTTTCGTTTTTTTAGTGCCTTTTGAATGGATGGTCATAAAAAGAAGTCTGAGACAAAGACTCATTGTTTCTTCTAAAACAATCTGAATGATCACATAAAAGCTTTAGTATCTGAGGTTTTCACTAAAACAACCCTCCTTGTGTCTGTTGTGCATATTTGTGTAGCGCTGACATTCCCAAACGTCAGACTGTCACGACTCATTTTGAGGTGTGAAAACCTTCTGCTGTCCTCCTTTAAGCACAACACTGGTCATCACAGCAGCCTCGGATGATTTTTGTTGATTCATTTTCATTTCTCTTGATCTTCTCTCCTCTTAACAGCTTTACCGCTAAAGTCAGAGGATCTTCATACTCAGCAACACGCTGCCATCTGCTGTTCAAAATGAACAAAATGTCTGATCTGCTGTGGGTCTCTGAGCAGCTTCACTGGTTCTAGTACTGGGTGTACGGGGCACTCGGCCATCCTGCTGCATATGCTCCACATCTGAGGGATTCGGGTTCTTTTCCGGGATCAGATTTTAATTTTATATAAGATATAAAACTATTTAAAATTCAAATCCTCCCTTAGTTACACTGCAAGAGGTGTAGGCTGCTGGGGGCTTCTCTCGCACTGAGCTTATTTTTCTAATTAAAGTTTCTTCCTGTTAAAATGATGTTTTTTCTTTCTACTTTCACCAAGTGCTTGTTCATAGAAGGTTGTCTGATTGTTGGGTTTTCTCTTTATTACTGTAGGGTCGTTACCTTATAATATAAAGCTCCTTCAGGCGACTCTTGTGATGTGGTTCACTGGTCCACAGACTGTCAAATTCATATTTGATTCGTGAGTTAACATGTGAGTCCGTTTTTTACATTTAAGACTGTCACAGAGAAACAAACACAGCATCAAATAATTACAGTGACAGTGTTTGAATGTCATTCAGCTGCCTCAGTTATTGTGGTCTGCTGTCAGTTATGCTGTCAGACTATTATTGTCCTTTCAGTGACGCTCTAACTGTTTATATTATAACTAACAGCTGGGATTTTTATAACAGGAAAAATCAAAAGGAAAATGTTCTCCACAGCCACAGTGTTGGAAAACACTGTTGTGTCAGTGATCTATTGCAAAATCATCCATGAAAAGGAGTTCTCACCTGTGGAAAGTCGGCGGCTCACAGCCTTATTCTGGCATGAGTGAGTTTATCTGTGGTAAGGATAATGTTTTAGTTTCGATGATCCTTTATTTTTATTTTTTATTTTGATGTCTCACCATGACCAGTGATTTGACATTAGTTTTAGTTCGTCCGCACAGCTTTTTAGAGCCATTGGACAAAAACCTAACGTTCTTTTTTCCCCCATTTCTTGACCCATTGTGGGTGACATATAGCTCTAATTCATAGCAGCACTGAGCCCGACTCTCAGTGAGAGTGTATAAACTGAACTGCAGTGCTTTCAAAGAGGGCTTGATCGATTGTGTAGTGACATATTTTTCTGATTGTTTTTTAAGGCCTCAGTTACATCCAGGACGTTAGTGAAGACCTCAGACCTTTTGGGGGTGACGAGGGAAGTTAATTTGACCTATTGCTCTTAAATATAAACGGCAATATAAATACACATTTATCTTCTTTTGTCTCGTGTTGTAGTTATAATTGCTGCAGAAAAATAAAACTATTAATTCTTGCTGCTTGTTTACCACAAGCTCATAGGTCAGATTATTCTGTAGTCGTTCATTTCACAGACTCCAGATGTTGAGCAGCTCCTCCTTTTTTCAGTCAGTGTGCAGCCGCTCTCAGAGACGAATAGAAGTAGATGGTTTTAGTCCACGTCAAAAACAAAAACTGTGGTGCAAAAAGAAAGCGTAAGCTTGCCATTAAAGGGTGATGTGAGGAGCAGCAGAAAATGAATTCAGCTCAAGCTCAGCCTTCATCATTCTTCTCTGCACCACTTTCTGCTCAACGAGTGTCTGTCAAGTAATAACGTGTACGTGTCTCCTCGGCTGCTGAGTTCGTTATTTGCATCCATCACTTAGAAGAAAAAATTTAAACGGGCCATAAAAAGACAAAAGCCTTCATTTGTAGGGGGACATTGCAGGTTAATAAACCAGTTTCAGTGACAAGTCATTAATACAACATACACAAAACACATGTAGCTTTTAACGTCATCGTGTATGTGGCAGCCGTGCCAGCCTCAGTGTCATTTTTAAGGTTTCTGAGCATGCACTGGTGTTCAATTTCTTTCTGACTTTTACGGGGAGACCACAGACTTGTCTCCAGAAATGAAAGTCTTGGAGCTGACATTTAAAGGCTCAAACTGTCTCAGTACTGACCCCTCTAGGTTACGCCCACACTACTGTAATACTGTGAAGCCAGATCTCATCACAGTCAAAGAATCCACCGTTTGCTATGTTCCAGTGAAACTGTTTAAAGGCAGAGACAGCTTTTACAAACCGAAGATCGCAAAGAACCAGGGCTTTGAAAATTAAGTGGATGAGCACATTCACTTGTTGCAGGAAAAGAAGGTGAAGAAATGCAGGAATCACAGTTTTTTTCTTCAAAGCATTAAACGTGTTGAGGATCCCAACCAAGATATAAAGGTGAGCCAGCCACTAAAAATCGCACTCACGGAGACCCTGCCTGACACTTAGGAGAGTATGTTAAGGTGTTAATAGAATAGAATAGAATAGAATAGAATAGAATAGAATAGAATAGAGAATAGAATAATCCTTTAATTCTCCCACAAGGGGAAATTTGGTTGTAACAGCAGCCAGAAACAAACAACAAACAGTACACAGAATAGAAACATACACAATTTTTCTTACATATTTACATTAAGGATAATGGTTACTATAAACAGAGTACTGTACAGTTATTAAATAAAATAAAATTAACTACAGATAAGAGGCAAACCAGGTTGTAGTGCGAATCGGTTGATTAAATTATTGCATTTACAGCGCAGATGTAAACATCTATGATTGTTGGGAGCAGTTTTGATTGTACAGTCTGACAGCTGCAGGGAGGAAGGACCTGCAGAAACACTCCTTCATGCATCGAGGATGCAGCAGTCTGTCACTGAAGGAGCTCTGCAGTTCAGCAACATTTACATGCATGGGGTGGGAGACTCTGTCCATCAGAGATGTTATTTTGGCCACAGTCCTTCTGTCTCCCACCACCTGCACTGGGTCCAGGGTGCATCCCAGAACAGAGCTGGCCTTCCTGATGAGTTTATCCAACCTCTTCCTCTCAGCTGCCGATAAACTGCTGCTCCAACATACAACACTGTAAAAAATGACGGATGCCACCACAGGGACGATCTGATTTCCTCGTGTCAGCATTAGGCGGGTATTTCGAAGTCGCAAAGGAATGACGTCACAAGAAGGTGATTGGTCACTTGCAATGTTGAACCTGGAACAACATTAATTATGATGATGTGGGAACAATGCTGACACGAGGAAATCAGATCGTCCCCACCACAGAGTCATAGAAGGTCTTTAAAAGCGCTCCCTGTTAAGGGCTCCTTTGTGGCCTGTAGCCTCACAGCCAAACAGATTATAAACAACCTCAATCCTGCTGTGAAATTTGCAGATGACCACAACCTTTTATGCATCCATATAGTATCAACATACAAAGCATCAGCCAGCGAAGAGATCTTCTCGGCAGAACTGCCTATGGATCCTCAACAACAACAAAAAAAAGAAGAAGAAAATGTTGTCTTGGCTGAGTAAACTGGTTGGATTTACAGCGCCATCAAAAACTTTGCAGAGATTTCATGGTGTAACCAACCAACCCACACATAATTCTAAAAATAACATTAATACATTAACTTTATGCTCTTTTTTCAGGTTTGATTTACTGATTTGAATGAGCATTTTTAGTATGCAAATGTTGGGAGACAAGCATCAAGAAAGCAATTAGGGCACACTGTTTCATGTAGCTAATTAGCTCAGGTAAGAACGTTGGTACAAACTCAGCTCTTGTTTTACTTTAATGAAGAAGCCAGAATGGTTGCTAACGGTTTTAAATGTTTGTCATGAGTTCTAGATTTTTAATCAAGCAAAAGAGTTTGTGTAGCACATCTAGCAAAGCCAAAGAAAGGGCATGAATTTGAGCATCGGCATTACACAGTGATGGAATGAGTTCAAGTCTCTTTGAGTTTCCAGAAATATATTTATATGCTTTACATTAGAGTTGACACTCAAATCCTTGCATGAATCCACACCTCTGCTTGATCTAACAGTGACTGCTTTATTAGCATTTAACTAGAAGTTTGCATTTATCATTTTTATGGCTCTGTAAATTCAGCTGTGTATTCCTCTTTGCACTAATGTGTTATGGAAGGAGCGACTCTGTCATGGCTTCAACTTTACAATCTAAGAATCGGCCTTAATGACTAAATATCAATTTTTAAAGAGTATCACAGTTTTGTTGTTTTATAGATTTTATTTACACACTTCCTTCCAATTTTGTTCACGGCTTCTTATGGAGCCTCAACACAAAAGAAGAAAAAAGGGAAGTTATTCTCTAGGCTATGTGAACTGAACATATTGAGAAAGCATGCACACAGGCCCGCAGCAGAGTGAGACACTGAAATATGAAATACAAAGAATTTGAAGCACATTGGGGCTTTTGATCTGTCATAGTTTTACATCATTTATTTTTTTGTCCAGTTTTGGACTTTGTCACAGTTTAGTTTTCAAGTTTCCTGTTTTATTAAGTTAGCTTCTGTCTATGTGCATTATGTCTAGGTCTACTTCCTGTGTTATTAGTTAGATGAAGTTCAGCTGTGTACTAACAGGTCTCTTATCATCATCATTAGCCTCTGCATTTAAACCCTCGGTTTCTCTCAGTTCATTGTCTCGTCATTGTCAATTCCGCATGTGAGTTTCAGTTCAGTTCAGCCAACGCTTCAGGCAGTCTCATGTTCTGTTCTTCCTGCCTTCCTAATAAAAACTGTCCACATGCTTCACCAACCCGTGAGTCCTGCGTTTAGGCCTTTTCTTCCTTCTCTCCACATCGCGACGTTCTGACATTTACAGGATAGTCTATTCTTTTTTCCTATCATTCAAGTAAAAAAAATTTGAACTGAGACAATATCATTACAGTTTTTAATCTTAAAATAATTTTTAAGTTCTTTAAGTTTGCATAATAAATGATCTAATCGCTCCAACACACATGATTACACCTTGAACCACACACTGAACGGCCATACAGTAATTTCAATTTCAAACTTTTTTTTGCAGACTAAATGCAACACATTTAAAATCTAAAAGGCTATTGCACATGTTAGCTGCAGTAACGTGTACGGAATTTCTAGTTGGCTTAAAAAGTAAGCAGTGATTAGCAGTACACTCTTAACACACTTCTTTACGCTGTCACAAATTCTGCCTTTACCATTATAACCATTTACAGTTTTGACTGTTAAAAAGATGTCAGTTTAACTACATATTTAATATTTTGGTTGTTGAGGTTTCACAGTTGTGTGGACTGAGCTGCATTAATATGACATGTTGTGTAATATTGTCTATACATGTGAGTGCAGGGCGGAATATTGGACACTCCATCAAAGTCTGAAAAATTATGAAGTGCATTTATCTTCATGTATGCTGCTGTGTAGAAGGAGGACTGCTCAATGTCACTACCATAAAGTTTACCACCCAGCATAGGAATCTTAAAATGCTACGAGTCAAGAGTCCCTCCACATCAAACTGGTCAAAATATTCAGTCTTTTACCTTAAAATGGACCATGGCACAGTGACGGGTTTCAGTATTCAATATCACTCAAAAATGTTCAAATTTAACTCAAATGTAGTGACTGTAGACTAATTATCTGATCTTTCTTACAGTTTGAAACCGTTAATAGCTTTGGTGCTGTTCTGTAGTCTTCACATTCCCTCCTGACTCTTGCCAGTTTGTCCAGAAGGTGTCAGTGCTGTCCTTTAGTTAATGTTGTGGATTCTGACGACGATGAGGGGATGATGATCATTTACAAAATGAGCTGTGGATAATTGTCTGGAAAATGAATGATTAAGCATGATATTATCTGGCCCTCTTGATCTTCTGCCATGATCTTATAACACAGGACCAACTGAAGAGCTTATTCCTGCTGTAACGCGCTGTGCAGCAAGCTGTATAAATGTATATGTGTTACATAATGTGATGAATCTACCCTGCTGCACAATTACACTCAATGCAGAGTTTTTACAGAGTGACTGCAATCTAAAAAGTTCATTATCTCCTTCTGCATTGCAGTATCCCCATAAAAGAACACATAAGCAATGCATTGTAACAATACAAGGTAATGATATAAAACTTCCTCTTTACTGAAACAGTTCAGCCGGTGTGATCCCCAGCCAGAGGATCAATGAGGGCTGAGTAAGTCCTAGCCAGATCGATCCCTTTATCTATGTTGCACTAGGCATCTATCTGCCATCAATCAAAGAGTGGTAGACACCTCCCAAGGTCAGAGCCCCAGCTGTCAATGATACACAGGATTCGGCACTTTGTCAACAGGCAAACGCACCAGTCTGTCAGATACATATTTATCCAACTGCAATAATATACTGTACTTAACAGGTAAAGAAGGTTACTGACTAAAAACAGCTAACTGGTGAAGTAAGAGTTAAAGAGAGTTATCTGAACTAATAAGTGAACTGTAGACCTGGGTAGAGAGGCTCAGAATAATCAGCTCCTTGGATAGATACAGGAGGAGGTCTCTGCTGCAGCTGGCAGGCACAGGCTGCCACTTACTGAACATTATTATTCCAGATTATTCACAGGGCTGCTTTCAGCCAGCCACAGACTCCAGTAAGAAAACTTGTGCGGATCCTTTGCTGACCGACCCAAATGTACATTACAATGCACGCAGACAAAATCAGTAAAGAAAAGCTTTTTATTCACCGGTCATTAATCGGTCCTGTTTGGCTGATGAGCTGTGAATAATTCCTTGTCATAAATAAGCCACTGATTGTTTTTTTTTGTTTTGTGTTAATGCAAAAGTCATATAGCATATGAAGAGGCAGGACTTATAGAGATATCAGTGCTCACAGACCTGGCACTGGCAGATGTACTGCAGGATGTGCTGAATCTTTGGTGTCTGGAAGTTTCACAGCTGTTCTCAAAACCTCTGGCATCCTCCCAGCCATCCTGCAGCATAACGACAAAGAGCCCGATCAAGCTGCGTGTACTGCTGCTGTAGTCAGGAAATGGCTGTGAAGTAAACATGTGTGTAAAATGTGTGTATGTCATTGCCTGCTTCTTGTTCTTTGCTTCCACACATGGTCTGTATCCCATCTGCGCAGTAGCAGGTTGAGGTGGTGGAGAAGGTCACATGTTGTGCATTGACATCGTCCCTCTGGGACATCTTTGCCTCGGTTGTTATCACGTCTCAACTGTCACGTTCCAAGCTATAAATCTCCTGGAAAATTCATAGTGTTAAAGATGAAAACAAAAAAAGTTACACACACAAAAAAAAGCATTCTGATGTACACCCCTCCCATCTGATGAGCACAGGTTTGTGCCTAAAAATAGTTAGAATTCAAACCCTACTCCCCCAGGTGAAAGCCCTCTGGTCACCCACTGTCACCCCTACATTTATCTTTCTTCGTGGACTTGTCACCTGCTCTGAAAAGACCCATGACTTGAGTCCCCTGTCACATACTCGATTTTTAAAGCCAGAGGAAGTGAAGGAGCTATTGCCATTACAATGTGCTGTAAGGTTATGATGGATTTTTTCTCCATCACTAAAACAAGATGCCAGCTTTGCGTCAAGTGGTAACAATTTCTAGAATATATTTCTGGTCAGGCTTAAGATAAAATCCAATAAAAACAAGCACGGGCTGAAAAAGTTAACTTATATGGCCCAGTGTCATCACATTAGGCTTTCCGTACTATTCTCCAGCTTGGGGAGCCTGGAGGCCAAATGATTGCTATTGGGGAGAAGTAAAGCTGTGTAATGCTGCAAAGACTATGGGGGTTATTGGTTTGGAAACCCAAGAGAAATAATCAACACAGTTTATATTTGCATATATATTTCACATTCGTGAAATGAAAGGTTCTATAAATGGGGATTCTGGGGGAGTTTAATGTAGTTTAAAAGGACAGGCCATCTGTCTTGTGTTTTAATGTGTAAAATACAAAATTTGAAGCAATACTTTAAAATGTACGAAGGAATACTAGGGTCACATAAAGAAAAAAAAATACATTATTGATCATTTTGAGTATAAAGTTGAATTTTCGAGAAAAAGTCCAAATATGCAGAAAGCAGTTGTTGTTTCAAGCCCAACTCCCACGATTGCTATACCCTGTACAAAATGCCCTGTGTAGATGGATCAGCTTATACTGATCACCACACTGTGCTTTTGTGCTTGAAGAGAAATAATTTCATTCCATGTTGCTAAAAGTGAATCTGAAGTACGATTTCACTAACTCAGAGGGTATAGAAACCGTGGCATTTTGACTTGAAACAACTAACCTCCACATTTTCTCAAAACAGAATTTCGACTTTTTTCTCAAAACAGTATTTAGATTATTTTCTCACAATAGATTTTTGACTTTAATCTCAAAGTTTTGACTTTGTTGTCAAAATGATCAATATATGTTTTTTCTGATTGTGGCCCTAATGCTCCGTTGTATAAATGTTACTTGCCTTAAAAGCTTTGTTGAAAGGAATAAAAAAACCTGTCACATTGGTGTGCCACTTGCATGGTAATTTAGCTTAGCATCAACTGGTAATTAAAAAGATTTCTAGTGTGGTTTTTCCAAAGAACAAATTTGCAGTTAGAAACTGTTATCTCTATGTGACCTAAGGTAAAGCTATCACCCCTCACCCCATTTTTATTCTGTTGCTGGGCTAAGCTAAGCTAAGCTAAGCTAAGCTAACCTTTGGTATTTTTGTCAAAAGCCACTTTCATATCACATAAAAAGACAGTGAAAACCTTTAAAGAACTGTGTGTTGGACCCTTGCAGAAACTATCAATCATCTTAACTAACCAAGTAGACTACAGTCCAGGAGTCGCATAATATAAATTTCAAAGCTGTCTAAAGATTTGGACCCAAATCCAGCATTAGAACTGACTGGAGCTGAAGGCTGGTGTGGATTGAGTTGTGAATCGGGCAGAAGAGCAACTAGCGGAGCGAATGAAAATGACAGCTTCATGCTCCTGTCACCCTGACAGAGGGAAGACAGATGAGCCGCTTTTTCCCCGGCAACCCTGGTCTCCATCCGTCATCTCCTTTTAAACTGATTTGCCGAAGAGAACATGTCTCCGTCATCAATTACAGCGGATTTCACCGCAACAAAGCTGATCAGATAAAAATATTGCAGAAGTTCGCTCTCCTCCGGTGAACACGTCAAGCTGCCCTCCCTGCTGTGAAGTCGCATGAATAAACTGATTTCCAGGATTTTTAAAGTTGTTGTGTAACAGTGTGCTACAGAAGTCGTATTAGATTTGTTTATGCATGAGCTATGATTTCCCTTCACTTTAACAACACTGAGCCAAATCAACCGCGTGTATTAGATTATCTCCAGCAGGGCATTCATCATTCCTAGTAATTGATGTGCCACTTTCATAGCCAATTACCTGATAAGCTGTTGATCTGACGTCTTTCTGACTGTGTAAAAGTCACTGCATTAACATTTTTATTTCATATATATATATATATATATATATATATATATATATATATATATATATATATATTATTATTATTATTATTATTATTATTATTTAATATCTTATCACTCCCTTTTGCATTTTAAACCTTAAAACACTTACTTAATGAATTAATATTAAACCTGACTGTCTTAATGTTTTTGTGCTCAGTTTGGATTCAATTATAAACCGTAATTAAAGGATGTAATAAAAGGTGGTTGATGACAGCTCTTTAGGTTTCTCAGAGATCTAGGACTGAATTGGTTATACCATCTTTTGCAAAACGTTCTCATGGCTGGATGCAAAATCAGGTTTGACTGACTGACTTTTTAGCTTTTTTAAAAAAAAAAAAAAACAACAACTTTCATCTCTCTTGGTGGCCTTAAAAAACACTAAATTAAACAACACTAAATAAGCTATACTTTATCTCAAATGTTTCTGAAGGATCAGTAAAAAAATAAAGCTAAAATAATGCTTTTCCCCCAAACGATGCAGTCAAAACAGGAGCCTTTTCTCTTTATGTTTTTAAATGCAAGATTAATAGAATGATCCAGGTTTGACTGATCCTGGTTATGGTAACTGGACTCCTTTAGTTTTTCACATTACAAAGTAATTAAATGTAACAAGTTTCATTCAATCATCCAAGATGACTGTATCATGGTCAATAGGGGTAATTTTATTAATAGGAAACCCTGAACTCTCAACTCTTTTATTTTTACTTTAATCACAAAGTTTTAAATAAAATACAAAAATATAACAAGTAGTATTCTTCTACAAAGCTAATATTTTTTCGGCCTCTAAGCAAATAGGATAATTATATGAATACAAGTCAGATGCCCAAACCACCTCAGCTGACTCCTTTCAATGTGGAGGAGCAGCGGCTCTACTCTAAGCCCCTCCCAGATGGCCAACCTTCTCACCCTATCTCTAAGGGAGAGGCCAGCCACCCTTCAGAGGAAGCTCATTTCTGCCGCAATCTCGTTCTTTCGGTCATTACCCACAGCTCGTGATACTTAAACTCCTCCACTTGGGGCAGGAACTCATCCCTGGCATTGGACCATCCCTCCTTTTTTCTTTTTGTTAAGAACTGTTAGAAGGCAGTGATTATTTCCCAGTATATGGCAATAATAGATTACATATGTAAACAATTCCTACCTAACTGAGATGGCAATTCCATTTATATAGCGCATTTCATTATCAGTAAAATCAATGTGCTTAACACAGAAGATAAAAAAAAACAGAACTCCTCTCTCCGTAATGGAGCTGCATCATGTATACATTAAATAAAAGTGCTCCTAAAAGAGGTCTGCCTTCTGGATTTATTGCTAACACAATCAAACACAATTGCTTTAAGGAAGCAAAGAGAAAAAATGAGTTCGACCCAGCTGAAATAATCATCCACGTATAAAGTACATGCCCTAGAGCTAACAGAGTAAATAATACGTACAGAGAGACAAATCTAAATTAATCCCACAGTTACACAACATGTTGTATCGCTAGATTCCCCCCTTGCAAAAAAACCTGATTGTAGCACAGTAATATCCTGTATACTGTTATAATAAGGCATGTGTATTTTGGAGAAGAGCTCATAAAAAATCCAAAGTTTCAGACCCATCCATCTCTCCTACCAGAATCCCATTTGCTCAGAACACATAAATAAGGCTCTTTGAATAATCAGATCTGTGCTGTTCTTTATTGTGCCTTTGGGAAAACTAGTTTCCACTAAGCCCAGTGGATTTAAGCACTTTTATATAAAAATACCACAACATGGAGGGGTAACATTAAGGTTTCAGAACACCAAAGCACATATTTTCAAAACTTTTTCGCTTCATTGCAGGAGAATCTTTCAGCACCAATGGTCCTTAAGATGACCAAGTGTTTTAATACCAGATGATGAGTTTGTCTTACTTCCGTACGTACATGTGTCACAATTAGATTGTGGGAGATATTTCTTACAAGAGATGCAGTATAGACAAGACATTTATAACTTAGAGGCTGTTTAACGTGAGCAGCACAGGCGGGACTGTAGATTCACACCAGCATCTCTGACTTTCAGCAAAACATGAGCACAAGTGGAGAAAAACTAAATGTGACAAATTTGTTGTTGGAGCAAAAGAAGTTGAATACAAGGAATAAAAACAGAGACACACACACAGAAAATCACAGACTGCAACAGTCCACCATCATCGTACGATGTTTCCCACTGAGTGAGGACACGTGATCCAGGGGGTAGAGCAGAGTGGGCCTCGCTGCACTGAAGTGATCAGACTTGTTTGGGCCCTGAACTGAATTCACACAGCAGGATCAATCCAAGCTCGATTACACAAAACATTTAAATTACACTAATTTGTGTAGTTTAATATGTTATGATAATATTACACTGAAGTAATTGCCGTAGAAATTCGATTATTTAAGCCCTCGTTTAGTCAACAATGCCTAAAACAACAGTTAAAGTAAAAACGTTAAAATTGAGCTGGGTGAAAAGTTTGGTATACTAGCCAAACTATGTTCCTTGTGATCAAAGCATTGCTACGTATTAATTCACTGGAAAAAGACCTCCAAGAAATATAATACTAGTGTGTGGTGTACGGCATATTCCTTTTACTTGGTCCAGTCACATCTGGAAAGTCTATAGAAGCCCTGTTATGTATAGAGTGTATATAAAACATTGAAGTCACCCATTAGTTTTGGACCTTACTGTAGCCACATAGGTTGCTCTCCCTGCTCCACTACTCTCTGTGTTTCTGTTCAAGTTGTGCTGAGTGGAAACACACCTGTGCTCTATATACAGCGTGGCGTCTATCTCCATACAAGGCCACACTGGTTTCATTTCCCCAATCACTGTTCAATGCCTTCTCTCTAAGCGTTACATCAGGCACCAGCAAATTTCTGGGGTAACCCAGGTAATTTTTTTCAGGTTCTCCAACAGTTGCAGTACGGCTGATTACCTATCTGTGGAGGGTGCAGTTGTATTGGCTTCAGCAGCTGGATATGGCGTCTTTTTAATTCTGGGGACTTGACTGCAGCCAGCCATAACCTCCATAACCGCGTTTCGGCCCAGTCAAATTAAAGGAAACACCTGCAGCAGCTGTTTTATGGCCCATCCTTTGCCTACACTCCTGTCTTGCTCATACTCCTGTTTTGTCCGTTATTGCCTGTGTGTCGTGATAGTGTTTAACTGCATCATTTGGTTATTTTTATTAGCTTGTTTAGTGATTCGCTCCAGTCACCACAGAGAGCATCGAACAGAAAGATCTTTTTGGAGTGTTTGAGCTCAGATTACCGTATTTCCCAGACTACAAAGCGCACCTGAATATTAGCCGCACAAGCTAAAATCAGTGGAAAATCCTGTTTTGTACATACATTAGCCGCACCTGACCAAAAGCCGCAGGTGTTTCAATGTTGACTTATATGTAAGAGAATATGCACAAAGGGAATTGTCAGGAAAGAGATGGCTGTTTGGAGACATCACTTTTATTAATATTTTGAAAAACAAGTTATGGGTACATATTTGCATAACTTTTTAGGTATATGTACAAGTAGCGGTAATTACAAGTACGAAACATGTACTGTGCTTCATAAATGAGTAACAAATGTAGTACATAACAACCTACAGCACACCAGAAAAATAGATTCGGCCTACCTTTTAGGCTCAGGTGCAGTGACACGGCTTTAACAAGAAGAAAAGTCAGTCATTCACCACCATCTTCCTGCGCACTAAAACCACCAAAGTCCTCTTCTCCAGTGTCGGATACGAATAGGCTCAGGATGGCTACGTCATCCACTCTCAGCTTCTTTCATTCGTTGTCACTTACAAAACCAAAGAAATCCTCGTTGTCAGTGTCAGAGTCGAACCCCCTCAGAAGGGCCGTGGCGGTGTCTTCCTCTCCATCATGCAGCAGTCCAGCCCTTCGAAATCCGTTGGTGATCATGGATGTTTTCACACTTTTCCACGCTGTCAGGTTCCACCGGTGGAGTTGAGCATAACTTGCTTTTCGCAAGTTTATCGCCGCTCGTCATCCACGACTCCCGCTGAACGCATAGCGTTAATTTGAAGTTTATTTTTCGCGCTACTTGTACGGCACTATGTTGCCTGGCGGATGGACACGTGACCAACATACCACTCTTGAACCCCGATACTGTGTGTCTGATCACATGCCCTCCTGCCAGTCAACGTAGTGCCGTACAACAGCGGAACAAACAAAATAAATCCTCTTACGATATGACAAAAATCATGGACAATCCATAGAAAAGCCGCACCTGACTAAAAGCCGCAGGGTTCAAAGCTTGTGCAAAAAGTAGCGGCTTATAGCCCGACAATTACGGTAACTGGTATAACGACCATCACCGGTGCAGGAGACAGCTTGTGGAGTGTGTATCACTATTTGGCTTGTGTACTGTCTTTTATTGTTTTGTTTTTTACTGTGTGTGACATTTTAAGACTGTTTGTGGGTCCTTTTCCACACTCCTTTAGTTGTACAGCACTTTGGGGTTAAAGTTGGTTGGTTTGTATGTGTGCTCCTTATCTTTTCATGGTCCTCAGCTGCTGGTAAGTCCAGTTCAGTATTTCTCTGTTTTATTTAATCTAGGACACTACTAAAGCTGATAGGCTGTGCTACAGTCAACTTTTAGTACTGCATTTTTGAACCTGTGTATTTTTTGGTTATTTAAACACGTCATTTTGTATTTCCCAGGGGTGACATTCCCCTAGGTGGCGTTGTTGCAAACTAAATCACAACCCCCTGACCACCGCGCCATACTACATTATAAGCCTTTAACATGTTTTCTTTTTTGAAGCTAGAAGGCGCCATATTTGGAGACTGAGCATCAGTTATCAGCTAATGCTAGCAAGCTTAGTTAGCAAGCTGCATAAATGTAATAATTAGTTCTAACACACAGACATAATAGTCGTTTAACAAAATTGAAACACAAACCTCTGACAGGCTGTACCTGACATGACACTCTAGTATTTACATGGAGGAGAAGTCCAGTTTGGTGACTTTAACAGGCCTAGCAGACTGCTACACCCACAGCTTCCTGTGTCAGGACATTTATCAATCAAAGTGGTAGGGCTTGTAACTCCAGCATGGATGGATGTGCTATAAAACAATTAAGCCCAGAGTTGTTACAAAGTGGGAAACTATCCACAAAAGGTACCGGGCCATAAACATGCTTTTTCTTGCTGCTTAGTCAAACACTTTAACATGGAAATCAATGGGGACTGATACCGGTCTGTGGCCCAGGGGGTTGGAGACCGCTGTTGTAGAGAGAAAATGGACTCTGCTCACATGTGGTATATAACATAAACAGACGATCAGCACTGACAGGATAAAAGTGACGGTAAAAGTGGACAATAAATCCTAACCATTAACTCAGTCCTTTTGATGAACTCAAATTCTAACTAAAAGCACATAGCTCTAGCTAATACCTAGGTCAGCTATTTGATAGTTTTATTACACAATTACATAGTTTTCAAGATTCTAATACATATTAGAAATAGGTTTTCCTCTGAAAATACAAAGGTTTTAGGAGTAACTACAGTGAACCCAATAGTTATTAAAGCTAGTCGGTGGTGCAGCAGTTTAGAAAAACATGATTTAGCTCTCTACAGTGTTTTCCTACCTAAATTGTTTAGTCACGCAGCTTTCCCCCCATTTTTGCGGTGCTGTCTCGTATGGAAACAGACGAGTCAAGCAGCTTTCTCACCTTTTTCCTGCCTCAAATGTGGAGACAGGAAAAACAACTTCCTATTAAAATCACCGTGGAGGGTCCCCTTTGGATAACTAAAACAGAACGCTTTCTCTCTTTTGGTGGAGCCACCGGAGATACAAGCTAAATTACATGTGGGCCAGAGTGAGATCACAGTGAATTATTTATGTGCTTCCCGCCCTGTGACCTGCTCATCTCAGTATAGCAGAGTCAGGCCAGAACATGCCTTCAAGCTGTTATGAGAACATAGTATTCCTCAGGCAGCCATCACTGCAATCGATATGGTCTTTCCCCGGGAGGGTTTTACTTGACTTCACAAGCAATACAGGGAGGGTGAGCCGCATTTAAAACAAAAAAGCTGCCCTTCAAAGACAGGTGTGGTGGTTTTAAAAAGGTAAGAATTGGATTGTAATTTTTTAGCCTGGAGCAGGTGACAAAGTCTTTGTTTTGCAGCTGTTTACCACCAGCAGTCAGATTAGCTATTTAGTGTGCTATTGAATTATAATTTCCAAGCAGTCCGTGGTATTTTAAAGATCACTGGCCACAAGTTTCCTCTCCCTCAGACACTGACACAGATGCATTGTAGAAGTGATTGGATTGTTGGATGTGGTTAAATTGGTTTGGCTGCGAGTGTTGTTTCCCCAGAGCAAAGCCGGAGGACAGACGCTGAGGGAAGATGATAAGGGACAATGGCACCTGATGAAGATGATGTCTGTGGGGGAAGTCTTCGGAAAGAACACAACATGTTAGGTTTGTCTCCTTGAGACCACGGCTAATCCGATTACTGTCTCCATGCACTGTGGGATGTCATCTGAGTTGGGTGCAATAACAGAGCCCAGATGTGCGCGGCTCAGGCTTAGAGCTGTCTTTTGATGCCTGCGTGTTGTTTGAAGGGAGTGCAGATAAAAAAATTTTAGACCCACGAGAAGACTTAATTCTCAAAGGGAAATTCTTAAGTAAACCAGTAGATTTGTGGGTAAGAAACTATTTGTTCTCATGATATCAGGTCCAGTAAAATTAATAAAAAGTAGGTGTGTATTTATAAGCCTTTTTAAGTGACTAATAAAAAAGTGCCATTACATGTTAGAAAGCTACTGGGAAGCAGTTTGAATGTCACTTTTTGAAAATGAGTATAAACTAGATGTTAGCCTAGTATGTAAATTAATTTAGCATAACTGTCTCTGTTCACTGGTATGGCAGCATATGGAAATTATATGTAATTTATAAAATTAAGTTTGATTCAAAGTTGCAAAATAAAAGTGATGATCTTGAGGGGTTTTTTTATTACCACAAAGTTTCTCTTTTAGAGTTCTGACTTTAATTTTGCAGTCATCATGATTGCTTAGTTTTTTGCATATTTGCAACATTTACATTTTTCATATCAAACAAATTTTAATATTTTAATTTTTTTTTTTTAATTTTGTTTAGTTATTTAGTTTTTATTCTTTGTTTGCTTTTTTATTATTATTTATTAAAGGAAAGACTTCCAAACACTATTTAAAGAAAATTAGATCAACTAAACTATCTGATGTCAAACGTCCTGTGCTAAAGTAAATTGTTAGTTAGAGATAATTATTCAGAATTATAACACAATTAATATTACAAATATTATATTATGAAACCTTTGAAAGCCCAGTTTCCCAGTCCACAGGAGACAGGAGTTGAACAGAAAGGGATCATTTAATGCTGATAAATTCAGCAATAAAGAAAGAAAGAATCCAAATATAAGAAAGCATTAGAGAAACAAGTTTAGCATAGGAAATACAGAGCTACACACACAAGACACAGGAGAACAGAGTCAATATATACATAAGAAGTAATGAGCGGGACTAAACATCTGGAACCCATGAAGTGTGAGGATACAAGGAGAGTAAAACCAGGAATAACTTTGGGTTTTTTTGTGTTTTTCATGAATTGCGTCCTGCATGATCACATTAGCACATGGGTAAGATAAGGGAAATTCTGTGGCCTCGGTTAAAGAGTCGAAATCTTAGTCGTGTTAGAGATGATGAGTTCTGGATTTCTGATTGACCTTCACTGCCTTCTTTCTTTTTTGATCTTGGCTCCACAAAGGGTGAAGTGTTTTCTGCATGGACAGAAAATAGTTGTGTGCAGAACTATCAAACAGTAACATAATTGCTAAAATACCAACCTGACCAATGACACGGGAGCAGTCAAAAGAAAGCTGCCGTTAAAGACGCTCTAAGCAATTTTTTAACATGCAGCGGAATAAATGATTTTAGAAGAAGTAGAGGTCATATGTAATGAACCACAGGTCCTCTATGATAGTGATAAAGCTGTGGCAAACTAATTACAAACACAACTATTTGTCACGGCACAGTGGCCCGTGGGAATGGGATGGACTCAAGTGCAGATGCAAAATCGGAGGCTCGAAGTGCGATGCAAAAAAAAAACTTTATTCACAACTGAAAACTCAGACTATTATGTAGAATAAACATAAACTAGAACTGGCCAGGAAAATTTTCACCTCTGCATCTCTGCTGAAAATCTCAGACAATGCTTTTTTCTTTCTATGGTGACCAGATCATTTTTTATTCCAGTTATATTTTCTTTGTTCCTATTTAATATTTTACTTTTAAATCCCGATTCACTAAATTTTTTATTCTTCTTTGTATTTATTTGATGCATTTCACCAGATACATTTAGAAAAAGGATGTTTACCTTGGGCCTGATGCTGCCTTCAAAATTCCCACTCTTTTTCTTACAGGATTACAGCTTGATTGTTCCTGTATCAGATTCAGACCTGAAAAAGTTGGATGGATGCATCCCCAGCCCTCCTGTTGTGTTTTTTTTTTTCACCACCAAATTCAGTTCAATGGGTCATTCAGTGGGTTGTTCAGTGGGTCAGAGACCAAAGGGGTGGGTGGGGGTGGATTCATTTTCTTTGACCGGGAACACCACAGATGTAACAAAGTTGATTAACACACTCAAAATTCAACGAAAGAGGTGCTCATCACTTTTATATAAGTGCATAGTGTGGAGGATGTCATAAGGCCTCAAGGCAATCACATGTAAAACACAATATTTATGAGTTTTTTAATTTGTAAATCGGTCAGATTTAACCCAAACATGACAGGAAGGCTGGTTTAAATAACAGAATGTAAAGGCAGAATATGAGCATATAGTCACATTTGTCTCTATTTGCGTAAGTTAAGTGCAGCTATATATGACTTATCTGCAACTTTGACGTTTATTTGGGTTTTGTTTCAGTTCTGTTTTTTACAAGCATAAAATGTTGCTGCTTCTTTACATTTACACAAATGGCGAAGCTTGAAAAACACACTCACACAAAACAAAAGCAAAACAAACTAAAGCAATATTTAGATCACTTCAATTTCAGGGCGCTGACAGTTTTTCTTGTGTGCTCCACTTTCTTTGACTGCCTGTCAACAGATATTGCTATATTTGGCGACGACTCACATTGTGCTAAAATTGAAATGGTCTTTTTGATCCTTGAAATGTGCGGAGATGTATCAGAAGTACTGGCACAGTTCCCCTTAGTAGAAGAAAAATAAAAGCTACACTTTAAATGACTGACTGACATTAAATGATCCAATAAAGAGTCTTTTTTTATTGTTCACACAATGAAGACGAATAAGAACAGACGAGAATACACAGCATGTATATAACACTTGCATTTATAGAAACATTGTTGCTTCATTTTCACTCATTTTCAAGGTTTTAGTAATTACCCCCAAAGATTTAATGATGCAGTTTTCCGCTGTTGAAAATTGACTATAGGAAGCCTGTCATACTTATTGCTTTGCATGAAATCAGCATCACTGAACAAAGATTTCAGAACAACACAGTGAAATCTCATTAAAACTTTTAACAAAGTGCTCTAACACTTCAACAGTCTACCACCCCGCAAAGATGAAAATTGCCAACATGGATCACATCTGCTGAATGTATTAATCAGCTCCATCTGATTATGCATGTACCCGCTACTCATTCACTTAGATGAATATGGAAAAAAAAAGTTCTGACACAGAACATTAGCTGTCACGGAGAAGAACATTTGCTCAAAACTTTATAATAAAACCCAAAAGTCTCTCAGACTCTCCACTGTTCTGATTACATTAAGTTCATTAAGCTAGTGAAAGTGAGCTCACCTTTGCAAAAAAAATGTGGTTAATCACAGTTAATTCATCAATCATCACACAGGGCCAGGGAGGTGTAGATAGCTTTCACCCCGTATAAAAGACATTGTTTCAAAACTGCATTATGTGTTTTCTCTGTTATCTTTGTTTAAAACCTGTTTGATGATCTGAAACTTTTAAGTGTGACGAATGTCCAAAAAAAGCAACAAATACTTTTTCACAACACCGTATACACCACAAACTGTTCAATAAGTTTGCGAGATATTGCAGACAGTTAAGATAAACACTGGATATATTGGAAAGTGTGGTTGCATCATTGCTTGGGTCTCTTTGTGCACAGATTCTCAGTGTGCATCTATGGCTAGCTTTTTGGGTGTTGTGTCATAAAGATTAGCACCCACAGTATGCTGCTATCAGACAAAACACTATGCCAGTATTGAAGTGTTAACATAGTAGAGAAGAAGCTAACAATGAGGTATTATTAGCAGTATGGCAATCTTCCACTCGTTTTATGCTAACAAGTTCTGCTTGTTTGCGGTAGTTTAATACTGTGATTAAAGGCAGATCGTGGTCAAGTAAGTTACTGACCAAAAATCAGTGTGACTTTTTGTGTTGCCTGCTCCCTCTCACACTCTTCTTCACTTGTTATGCTGGCTTTAATACTTGTTTTACACTATACAACAGTGTAATGTAACACGTTACTGTACTAAGCTCAGTAATTACATGACAGTAACAATTATGTCGTTACTTAGGTTACGATCTTCAGTTTTCTGCAAGCCAGGTGGATAGAAAGAAGAAAACATCAAACAAACATGCTTTTTACTACTTGCGCACTTGTGCTACATTTAGTTTGTGTGCGTTTGTAGGAAAATTGCAGCTTTTATTGCGCAGTTGTAAAGTGGAAACTGTATATAGGACAGAAACAACTGGTTTTTACTGATAACACATTTTAGTTTCTTTGCAAGTTTCCAAACAGACAACATCCTGACACAAAGCTAGCAAAGAACCAAGAGTGGCGTTGTAGCTTGCAAAACACATTCTCCTGCAAGTAATTTAGTAAAGTGCTGCATTACTTCTAAGTAACGAGTAATGTGTAATGCATTATGTTTTTGACGACCGAGCACTGACACCACCCACGTGTTGCCAATTAAAACCAGATTTAGAAAATGCTCCGATCATAATCTTTGTGAATAAACAGAAAGTGTAGTGAATATGTAGTGAATATGAACAATACAGTTCACTCACGCATACGCACACAGACGACGCACACAGGTAAAGCTTGGCCTAGGCTCCATCTGAGAAGCCCCGGCTGACAGTTTTTCCAATTATAGCAACAGAAAGACTGGTTACAGGGGAGTCAACTCAAAAATTGCCTGGTGTGATTCAATGTGGCCCATGCGACATGTGTAAAACTGACAGTATGATTTCTGACTGGGCTCCCAACAGAGATTACGTCCCACAGGACATTTCTTTTACAGAACCATGGGTTCTCAGCCAGACGGAGAATGTGAATATTGTATAGTACTGTGGGCTGTTTGCTTTTTCAGCTGAAATTTCTAATAAAAGCCTCTTAAAGCAGCGTGACTGATCTATAAATATAGAAAAACACTTTTGAAAGCATTTGTTGCATAAGGTGTGCTAGATGCTATCTGTCTGGATGTTAGCTCAAAGCAAAGTAAACAAAGCAGAAACAAAGGCCATGTCTGTGTGTTTGTTCACCAAGCCCTGATAAGTGGTCATGTGAGTGATTCGTGCGGAGCACCTCAAAAGGCCACGTCCACTGTCGTCTCTCTTCACTTGCTGTACAAACACTTGCATCTGATGCAACTTCCACAGTGATACAAAAAGTGTATGCTGTTGCCGAGCTGTATTATTGACTCTTAACATGTGTTTGACCAAGGGAAGCAAGCAGAGCCTCTCATAAACCTGATCTGTCTCTGTTTCCCCATTCAAATATTTATATTAGCTTTTCTATCCTCTTAAGATATTCACATGGTGCTGAGCAGCCCCACTCATAACTACTTGACGGTGACGGTGAGCAGAAACTGGTGCCGGAGTCGGTATCAGGCTGAGACTGATGGAGGCTGAATTCTTTTTGTCACAGCTGCCTTTGGTTACAAACTTCCACTGCAAACTAACAGAAGTTGACTTCTGGTTCTTGAAAGCAACAAACACGAAACAAGAATTATTTTTATGCAACTTGTGGCCTAGTCGGTTAATTAAAACAGTATTTATTTACTGCCATACTCCTAGTGAAGACCGTAAAAGAAACAAAAGGCGAGGAGTGGATGAATTACTACATTTTTTTCTTGTCACAAGCCCATTTAACTGTAAACAAGTGAAACATAGCTCGCGGTCCCACTGTAATTAGTTTGCATTCGGGTAATGGATGGGCTTGTTTTCAGCCAAAACAATCTTGAACTGGATTTTGAACAATCTAAAATAAGCCTTGACACAGGCATAACTCTTGTTGCAAACAGACTTCTTTTTCTCAAAGCCTGTGCAGAGAAGGTAAGGCCAAGGCCAGGAAGCAATTTCTTTCCATTTCCGCGGCTAACTTCTCTGAAGCAAACCGTAGAAGTTAAATGGACAAAGCACTGCAGAAAGACTTGGAAACACTCTGAAACGAGGTCATGGGGTCGCTCAGCACAGAAAATGCTGCTTTTGTTTTATTCCTGGTAACAGCAGCACCAACTTTTTTAAAAATACTAGAGATTGAAACCTCTTCCTTTTGGTGCAAGTTAAATTTTGACCCAATAAAACTTACCTAACTTAATAAAAGTCAGTTCAGTGCTATTGATTATGGTGCAGAAAGCGACTGGTTGAACTCCATATTGTTTCAGATGTATCAAAGTGCTCTTTCAGGTCAGCTTAACTGCCAAAACAAGTTTTATTGACCACAAATTCCTCTGTTTGTCATTCAGCCCTGTGTCGCTATCTTGCATTTACACTGAAGCTGGGTGAAAGTTTAAAGAATGTACAAGCGACAAGTTAGACTGTTATGAAATGAAAATCCTAACCTGGCATATAATAACTCAGCAGCACATCTTCTGCGAGCTTCTAGAAAATGTACGAGTAGCTGTTCCAGCAGCTCCAAACTCCCATCTTCTTTGGTAATAAATAATGTGGTTTGCTGTGAGGCTGACATGCAGCAAGCACGGCTCACTTTGAAAAAGTGCTTTTTTTTTTCCTGCTTTAGTCAAAGTCGCAGTTGCCATGCAGAATATTCATCAGTTTGCCTCAAATATGACACCCCTTTTGATGTGCCTAAAGCTTACACTGATTTGCTGTGAAGACGTTCCTCTCATTAGAAATTCTTTAAACTCACGGCTTCAAATCGCATTAGCCGAGCATGACAGAATCCCTGGTGATGCAACCCCACGCAGTTACTGTACGAGTACACCTATTGTGCGGATGGTGAAGCACTATTTATCATAACAGGCCCTTAAGACACAAGCAAGGAAGTTTTACCCTCTCAAGGTCAGCAGAGTCAGACATCAGACATGCATATTGATGATGGACATGATAGGCTATCCTGTGCGTTGCATCTGCCACAGAGCAAGTAAAAATGAGTCTTGGGATGAAAACTAATTAGCTTGCCAAAATGTGTGGTGATTGACAGCAATTAAAGCATGCTCACTCACTCACTCCCTCACACAGAACCATTCCGTATGTCTTTAATATACTTTTCTGCAAAGTCATCCAAGGAAGCCCAAGTGCAATGTCTGCAGCTTTTTCCTTGTTTTTGTCATACAAACACAGAAAACAAAGTCCCAATAAATGTTCCAGCTTGCCGAGTCAATAATGCACGGAGCTGGGTAAATAATTGATCACACGCTTCTTATACTTTCTGTTCTTGCCTGTATTGAATAATTAAGGGAGGGGAATTGTTATCTTCTGGGGTACCCCAGGGTTTCTGCTTCCCTGCAGCGGATGGAGATGTAATTACATTTCCAAGTGCAAGTAGACCTGTGTTGGGGATTAAATGGCACCTCGTAGTTGGGAAGAGTTACATCACTGTTGGCAGAATGTGTGAATGAGCGTGGGTCAAGTAGAGTAATGTGACACGAGAGGATCATTCACAGCGAATTAAAAAGAAAATAATAAGGAAAACTACAGAAACCTCCAGATTATCAGACATTTCTCTTCCCAGCTTTATGTTCTTTTCTGCATTTCACTTGGAGTGTATGATGGTGAAGAATATTGTAGCTTCCAGCTGTGAGGTGTGCAACAAGGATTTGAGTGAATCTTTTCTCGTGGAGCACTTCAGTGAGATCCAGCTTTTTAAAGATTTCTTTATGCTTTCTTGTGTGATGAAAATTAAAGTTTCTGTGTTAAACACGACAAGCTTTTCGAGCTGTGCAGATGTTTCCTCATTGTGTAAAAAAAATCTGTGTAAATATCTCAGCTTGGCAGCCCATACAACTCATAGCAATAATCATAACGTTTCAGTCACTGTAGCCAGCTTTTCTTATCCAACAGTCCCGTAACCCTGTCTGATTAAAAATGCTACTTTTAAGATTTGTTTGTTTATTCATGTCTTTCTTTCTCAGCTTTCCTCCTGACCACACTTTTCGCTGTGTTTCTGGGTTTTTCACTCAATGTTTCCACTGTTAATTTATTATCGTTGTATATTTTATATCTCATCTTTCATAGCTCATCTCCTGTTTATCGTCTCCTTTTGTGCAAAATCTTGATTTCGTGCATGCAGACGAAAATTTGTAGATATGAGGCGAGTCAGATGAGAAACTGGATTTGTATAAATGAAAAGGGAAGGAGGGCATTTGTGTCCAGGAATGTAGAAATGGGGGGGAACTCAAGGATCAGACTGGAATGAGAGTGTGTTGGGTTTATAAGGTACTTTAGCTCACTGGGTGTTTTGAGTTGTGTTTTTTGGTTTTCTAATTTAAATATAAGTGAACTGAAAGGTACATTTATTGCTAAAAGGCACCTTACCACTTTATGCTTTATAATCAGACCATCAAAGTTTTTCCTTTATGTCCAGAAATCTATGTTGAATCATGATTTTAAAAAAATACCTCTGTTCAGAGTAGGGGTGGGTTTAAAAAACAGATTACCCGATTCAGATTATTCTCAGATCAGATTATCTGCTATAAAAAGCCAGGCCAGGAAAATCTCCTTCATGTTTTATCCTCAGTTACTTTGACACAAAGACATCTGCTGTGATGCTCACACCTCTGATGAAGTCTCCCAAGTGTCAGCTTCGTTTTTATACATAGATATAAAAATGTGGATATGATACTCCACGCACAAAGGCCCCAGCCAGGTGGTGGGATTGAACTCACAACCTTCTTGAAGTGAAGCAACACTGCTCGTGACCGTGCAACTTTATGCTTTTATAAATATAATATTTCTGACGCTCTGAGTCAAACTTGAATCACATCGAATCTGGATCTTGTGAATCAGAATTGAATCAGCTGTAGAAATCAGTGATGACACCCAGTCCTAGTTCAAGTGTGTGAATGTGTGTGTGAATTTGTGGATGACTGCATGTCACATCAACACCCTGGTTAAGAAAGCCCGTCAGCGTCTCTTCTTCCTCAGAAGACTTAGAGACTTCCATCTGCCGCTGAAGGTGCTCAAGAACTTCTACTCCTGCACCATCGAGAGCGTCCTGACGTCAAACATCTGCACCTGGTTTGGGAACAGCACCAAGCAGGACAGACGAGATCTGCAAAGGGTGGTGCGCTCGGCAGAACGCATCATTCAATCAGAGCTCCCTGACCTGCTGTCCATCTACACCAAGCGGTGCAAGTCCAAAGCTAGGAAGATTATGATGGACCTCTCCCATCCCAACAATGGACTCTTCTCACTGTTGAGGTCTGGGAAGCGCTTCTGCTCCCTTAAGGCCAAAACAGAGAGAATGAGGAGGAGCTTCTTCCCCCAGGCTATTCGGGCCCTGAACCAGGTGTAGAACTGGACTCTCCCAAACACGTCACTATAAGACTGGACTCTCACACACGTCACCACACGCACCACCACACATTTCCTATAATCCTATAATTCCTATAATTTATAATCCTTATCTTTATAATCTCTTCTGCTATTTGCACATTCTTTACTGTAAATTCCTAAGTTAATTTGTAAATTTTTGTAGTAAATTGTAAATATTGTAAAACGTTTCTTCTGTCATTTAATGGTCGGGCATTGTACAGCTACAAGCATTTCACCCCCATGTCATACTGTGTATGGTTGTGTGTGTGTGTGTGACAAATAAAATTTGAATTTGAATGTGTAAAGGGCTTTGGGGTCCTTAGGGACTAGTAAAGCGCTATACAAATACAGGCCATTTACCATTTAGTTCAGAGTGATTACTGAGGGGTGTACATTGAATCAAGAGTAACAGTAGTTTATGCTTAACACAAAGCCTGGTTGGGTGCAGATTATGTTCTGAGTTAAAAATGGGCGGAGGCACCAAGTTTTCATTGATTCTTTTATTTCTTATGTAGAGTCCCCGCTGCAGGAACGAATGCAACGTGTTACATGCTATCTTGCATAGATGGAGCGCTTTAGGTTGAAGTTGTAAAATGTTGCTTTTTTTTGTTTCTTTCTTTGTTTTTTGTTTGCATGGGGCGATCGTGGCTCAAGAGTTGGGAGTTCGCCTTGTAATCGGAAGGTTGCCGGTTCGAGCCCCGGCTTGGACAGTCTTGGTCGTTGTGTCCTTGGGCAAGACACTTCACCCGTTGCCTACTGGTGGTGGTCAGAGGGCCCGGTGGCGCCAGTGTCCGGCAGCCTCGCCTCTGTCAGTGCGCCCCAGGGTGGCTGTGGCTACGATGTAGCTGCCATCACCAGTGTGTGAATGTGTGTGTGAATGGGTGGATGACAGGTTGTGTAAAGCGCTTTGGGGTCCTTAGGGACTAGAAAAGCGCTATACAAATACAGGCCATTTACCATTTACTGTAAGTCGTACCACAGTAAAAGTATATATGGAATGAAGCTCAGTTGTAAAGATAAGACAGAACATCGGCGTTCCCACCGGAATGTGCATTTATTTGTTGGGTGATGCAGAAATTGTAAAAGTATTTTTATGCCTAATTTTAATCTGCTGCTGAATCTCTTTTAAACTGTTGGAAATGCAGCTGCTACAGCACAGAGAAGAAAATTGATCAGGAGAGAGGAGATGGTTATTGATTTTAAGAAGGGTGCAGTTTGCCCTTACCCACAATCATCATTAAAGATCAGAAGATTGATATGCTTGGTGCCTACAAGTATCTGGGCACCATTATTGACAATAAATT